>NC_092765.1:22153647-22795522 GCF_047496795.1 Chiloscyllium punctatum | reverse complement strand
GTAATCATAAACAGTTTTTGAACAGGCATCTCATCTCCCTCTCTGACACCAGCACTAACTAATAATCTCATTTAGAAAGGGCATATCACATTGGAGCTCACCTGAGACTGGGCTGAATGACATTAACACAGAGATCCTAAAGAAAAGTATTGGGATGTAATTTTAGTTTGGTGAAGCTTCAAATTGAAATGTTTAAATACACCACCTATGGGAAAAATATGAGGAACATTTGAGGATTCTGGGCCTAAATTGATGGAGTTTAGAAGGGTGAGGGGGATCTAATTGAAACATACCGGATACTAAATGACCTGGACAGAGTGGATGTTGGGAAGATGTTTCTATTGGTAGGAGAGACTAGGACCCGAGGGCACAGCCTTAGAGTAAAGGGGAGACCTTTTGGCATGGAGATAAGGAGAAACTTCTTCAGCCAGAGAGTGGTGAGTCTGTAGAATTCACTGGCACAGAAGGCTGTGGAGGCCAAGTCATTGAGGATCAAGGGCTACAGTGAGAAAATGGGAGAATGGAGACTACAGTGAGAAACTTATCAGTCATGTTTGAATGGCAGAGCAGACTCAATGGGCTGAATGGCCTAATTTCTGCTCCTATGTCTTCTGGTCTTATAGTCTTACATCTAAATGTATTGGGCTTTGGCTGACAATAACCTATTTGTTTTGAATAAAAGCACAGAAGATTGTCCGAATACCTTTAGTATTTGCACTAAATGACTGATCTGAAATTTATATCTTTCAGAGATGAGGGCATGATATTAGAAGGTTAAAGAGGCATCCTACTCTTCTCACACATTTCCCCCCACTCCTTTTCCTGATCACTTTCTGTTCTAACACAATGTATACATTTTTATTTGCAATTTAAACTGTATGAACTTTCTGCCTTGTGAGAAACTTATTTACAAGCATCTATGCAAATCAGCCTTGTCTCAAAGGCTTCAAATTGATTACCTTTTACATAGTCCTACACAGTCAGAGAAATCTATCTCACAATCAGTTTGAACTGCTCTGAGAAATTATTTTCAAATCCACAAAGGATTATGTAATCAATCTTTCAAAATCATCAAAAACAGGAGGGTATTTAAATAATATGGGCCTAATGTTTGAAGTACTTATAATCTGAATGTTCATAGTATAATAGGGGTGTACAGCAGGTGAGGTTTGAAAACTGAGGAGTTGAGGAAGAGAGAGGGGTAATGGGAATTAGTATACAGTATTAGAGAGAGAAGCATTGGCTGACTTAGGTCTGGGGGAGTATTGGGGTAGTTTGGGTATTCAAGAAAGAATCGATCTGGAGTTGGAATATTACCCGGAGAAGCAATGGTGAAGCTAGAGACTTAGAGATGGGCATGGAGGAATCGAGATACTAGAAAAGAATTTTGCTATTGGTGAAAGGGTCAGTGAGGGAGTTAGAGTATTAGAGAAAGGATAAAGCAGAATTTTGTGTATTAAGAAGTTTCTGCAATAAGTGAGTTATGGTATCAGAGTAAGGAGTATTAGGAAATTAGAGTAGCATAAGGATGCTATGGTGGTATAATGAATGTAGCTACAGAAGAGGTAATGGGCAGTTGTGGTAGTGGAGGTAATTCAATAGACTAAATTGTCTTTTCTTGGCATTCCTTTTGTCTTTTGTTTCAGAGGAATACAACTCTCAGCACTTGGGAATAAATGAATAGCAATGTGTTGAGTTTTTTCAAAAACCGCCATTAAAATATTTTACCACATATTTTGCAAATTTCCTTCAATAATTAACAATTCATTTCTTCTTTTGGAATCAAGCAGAAATAAAACACACTCCTGTCAATGAAAGATTCCTTTAGTTATCAGATGAATTTCTTCCAATGGTAACTGCGTAGGCAGCATTATCCACAATTTAGCTTTTATGTCAGGAGGAACAGATTAAAATAACCCAGAAACAACGTGAATCTTAATTTTTCCACCTGACAGGAATATTTATGGAGAAATTATTGCATTGTAATTTGTGTCAAGAATGAATTATCTAACAATATTAAAGAACTAATTTAAGAATGGTTCAGTAAGCTAGCCCCTGGGTACCTGGTATGATAGATTTGGTTTATATTATAGAATGGATATTGCATAAAATGGTTGAAGAAGTAGTTTTGTGTGGAGTCATAGTTTCTACTCCAACTGAGCAAATGCACAGAATGAACAAACTAGGATGTTTTAAACTCAGAAAAGTCCCAACTAATGGGTTTAAGAAGGGATGAGAGAAATCTTTGCTATGCAGGACTGAAGGATGAAAATTGACTACTCTGGACAGGATGTTCATTTTTTGCCAAGTTCAAAACTTAGGGTCAGAATTGGGTTGGAGGATGAAGTTCAATACATAGACCACCTTGCTCATGAAGATTCTTCCAACATCTAACTTGGATAAATAGTGTCTTGGCTTCATGAGAGACTAACGTATAAAGAAGGAACAAATACAACATTACCTCAAAAGAAACCCTTGGTTTCCACGTTATTATTTGCTCATGAGATGTAGGTGTTGTTGACAGTTGCCCAGATACTGTCAGGGTCTAGAATACATGAATCATTTGCATATTCTAATTGCCCTTGTGAAGATGGTGGAAATTGATTTTCTTGACCAATTGTACTCCTTAGATATATGTAGGTATATCCACAGCACTGTTAGGAAGGGTGTTCTGGCAATTCAATCCAATGACAATGAAGGAAAGGCAATATAATCCTGAGACAAGATGATGTGATTTGGAGGAGAATATACAGTTAGTAGTGTTCCCATTTTCTTGCTTCTCCTTTAAGGTGTAGGCTTGGAAGATGCTGACAAGGGAAAGTTAGAGAGTTGCTGTGTCCCATCTTACACAGTACACTGCTGTTGCTGAGCACTGGTGGTAGAAGGAGTGAATGCTGAATGTGTTGATCAAGTTGGCTACTTTGTCCTGGATCATGTCAAACCTCTTTAGTGTTGGAGTTGCATTCATTGAAGCAAATGGAGAGTGTTCCATCATACTTCCAAATTATGCTTTTGTAAATGATGGACAGCTTTCACCAATCATTTAATTTTTGCAGATTTTCCAGTTTCTGAACCGCTGTTACGGTTATAGTGTTTTGCTGGTTCAGTTAAGTTCCAGTAATGCCAATCCCTAGATTTTGATGGTGAGGAATTCAGCAATGGTTATGCTATAGAATAATATCAAGGTATAATGATTACATTCTTTCTTCTTGGAGATTGTCTTTGCTTAGTAGCTGTGTGGTGTGAATATCACTTTTCATTTGTTAGCCCAAACCTGAATGTTTTCCAGGTCCTGCTGCATGTTTGAATGGACAGCTCCAGTATCTGAGGAGTTGCAATTGCTTCTGAACATTATGCAATCAGTAATGAATACCCTCACCTCTGACCTTCTGAATGAAGGAAGGTAGTTAAAGAAGCAGCTGAATATGACTGGGCTGAGGACACTACCCTGAGGAACTCCTGTAACAGTGTTCTCTATATTTGCTAGGTTTAACTCCAACTAGTGGAGAGGTTTCCCCAATTCATATGGATATCAATTTTGCTAAGTAAGCTTAAAGCCACACTTGGACAAATATTGCCTTGATGTCAAGAGCAGTCATTCTCACCTCATTTATATGAAATTATTAACCAGTTGACTTTTTTCTTGATTGTACCCTCAGACTCTGAATGTTGGTTGCCTTTTCTCAGTGGTAGCTTCCCTGGGGTTTATCCACCACATTTTCAAAATGTTCAATCTTGTCAGTGGATTTTTATTTTTATTTTTCTGGTAAATCTGTGTGGAAGTGGCTGAACTCTTTATTTTGACTTGTTCACTAGCAGGGACCCAATGATTATACTAATGATGTTGCTGACGTGTTCACTTATTTGGTTCCATTTCTTGAGGATTATGTTTGGTTATCATGATCTGTTTCTTGCAGACAAGAAGGTACAATTCTTTGTTTAGACTTGTGTCTTCCAGATCATGTCAGCTTCTGCCAACAAACTGAAATCTGTCATAACAATGTGTTTGCCAAGTTATGTTGTACTTAGGTGCTTTTTCAATGGATGTAACTCAATGAGCTCAATTGCTTATTGGCTATTTGTTTGCAAATGTTTGCTCACAAACCCTGCTTATCCTTGCAGTCTAAAATCTCTACCGTGCTGATTCTCTGGATGTTGGGCTCTGCGACTCTGCAATGAATGCATCTCATTCCCTTTACCTTATCCTCCCTCCATTCAATCTGTGCCCTCCAGCCATTTCATAAATCCTCACTTGCTCCATGATAACCTATGCCCAACCCTTAGGGCCCTTTCTCATTCAATTGCCAACTTAGTGCTTATGTGTCACTTTATGACATCCCATGGCCTTACAACTACCATAACTATCACCCAGTATTCACAATGGGCAGCCAAGATGGCCCTTGCTCAGATGGAAATAATGTATCCATTTCAGATACCTAATTCATCCAAAATAAACATTTACTTCATTATTCAGTTGATTCTGATATAATGTGATCGTTTTGTTCTCATACAATCTTGTGCTATGAGAAAAGCACACAATAGCCACGTCATTTAAACTAATGGAGCCAGAATCGTGATATAGCCAATACAGGTAAGAAAAGTTTGCATTCTACAAATAATGGTCCAAATTCTTCATTCGTGTTTAAGCCAATTCATGTTGAAGGAACATGCGTTAGAGCAGAACTTACTGTACTCCCTTCAACTAGATAATCCATTTCACTCAGATGCATTCAGGTGTTGGAATTCAAAATCCCACTTAGTGTCCATAAAGACTAGAAACTATCAAACTGTGAAAATGGCAAGCATCTAACTGTGATAATGAAAGGTTGTGAAACCAATCAAGCAGTGCTAATCCAATAATG
This sequence comes from Chiloscyllium punctatum, assembly GCF_047496795.1. Classification (NCBI taxonomy): domain Eukaryota; kingdom Metazoa; phylum Chordata; class Chondrichthyes; order Orectolobiformes; family Hemiscylliidae; genus Chiloscyllium; species Chiloscyllium punctatum. The sequence goes on along the minus strand of NC_092765.1, from coordinate 22,790,660 downwards.
GCAACTCCCTCATACTTATGGCAACTGATGGAGCGAAATAGCAAGGAACTTCAAAATACCTTGGCAGTTCTACTGCTCTTTCATCAGATGCTTTTGATAATTACTCTCAGCAGCTTTGACAGGTGCTTTTAACAGTGTGTCCTGACAGTTCTGACATGTGCTTTTGATAGTTCCAACAAGCTTTATTTTCTCAAAACTTGCTGCACTTTATATTTTCATGGAGTTCACACACTTTTTGAACACACATTCATGGTTAGCTTTTGACAATCCCTTGTTATTCTCAAAGCTCATCTGACCTGCCACAAAGCTATTCTGGGACCATATCCAAAGGGGTGCTATGCTTCTCTAAAAAAGGTATCCTGGCTCTCCAAACAAAACCATTAAGTTCAAACCTGCTCCTATCAAGACTAATCTGCACTCTTCAGTAGGTCATTTTCATTATCCTATTCAAACATGTTGTGATGTACCTCTGGAGCAGGTGGGACTTGAACTCAAGCCTTCTAGCCCAGAAGTAAGGACACTACCATTGTGCCACAAGAGACACCTGCACACTTAGATAACCGGAAACACACATTGGAGGCAAATGATGGCTTTGATGAACAACTGCCTATATGAATCTCTTTTGTGTGAGACACAATCCACTCTCAAGTTTAACCCTGCAAAAATTGTACTGTTTTGGGGTCAGGACTTCCAATGTTTGGGCTCTTCAATTTTTATCGTACAAGACTCTGCTTTTGCCTTTAGGACCTGGGTTTGATTGTAGCCCAGACTATTGTGGTTCAAGTGTTTCTGCTTTGCTTTCCCAGTCCAAAGCTAAATGAACTTGGGAAGTATCAAATCCACCTCATAATAGGCTTGGGCTTGCTGTCTGAAATGAAGCATTATTGGCACCAGTTGAGGATTTTTACTCATTGAGGTCAAAGAAATTTTGGTATAGGAAATGGAAAATATCACACCGATAAGAAAAAGTAAAATTAATTAAGTTTGGAGACAAACTCTCAAAGGACAATTTCAGCAAATGCGCCAATGATATTAGATTATACAAACAGAAAAGAATGCACTGTTTGTGCCTAAATTATAAAAATGACAAGAAGTCCTTCTGGCAATTTTAATAGGGTTAAGCAACATACAAAGTGCAATTTGAGGACAATTTTAACGCTAATTGCGCAGCAGTAACTGGGCAAGCGGGCAGTTAAAGTACTCACATTACATACCGTGATAGGTGTGATTTTTCAGTAGCTGTTCAGAGGACTTCAAAAAGGATATCTGTCCAAAGCAAGCTCGGTTGTATTTAGCATAAGTAGACCAAGTTCTGATGATGCCATTATGCTGCAATTTTCATTAGGTGGCCCATGCAGAAATCAGCAGTGAACTTTTAGACAGGCCAACCAGTGGTGAGAAACATTAGAGATAGAAGATGTCCAAATATATTTCTTACCCTAATTTCCTCATATGGCACTGAGGAACAGAAATAAAGCTCTATCATCTCCTATGAAGGACTCATGTCATTATTATGGATCACTGTCTCTCTTTCCCCCACCATAATTCAGCAAAGTCCTGACATATTCTGGCTCCATGTTAGGGTTTGGCCTTGATTTGTTGGTGCTTCTAAAGTTTGGTCTCTTGTGTGTTGTGGCATCATGATGTATAAGAAGCTATTGGAGCTAATCGTATGAAGTGTCAAGGCACACATGCACCAAAAAACTACCAAATACCATTTACGAGCAGGAGCTTTAGCTTTTGATCCAATCTCTAATTGTGTTGTTCTTTCTACTATCTTCAATGGAATCTGGTTTCACACCAGAAACTGGAAACTCTATAGCTAAATTTGTTAAGGTAAGCTTCTGATGGTCTTTCCGTTAATGTCAATTATTCCTCCATCCACTCCTCTTATGAAGACGGTCCTTGTCCACAAAAGATACTCAATGGGAATAAATCATTCAGATGAATAACTCTTAGGGCATTAAACTGAGTCAAATGTTCAATGATACCCCCCCCTTACTCTATGTAATTGCATTGTAACTTTCTTTAAACATATCTCCACAAGCAAGAAGCCAGCTTTCTTCACTGAAGCTTTCCATCTTTTATTTTGCAAGTTGTTTCAGCTAGAAACACACAGTGCTGGACATGTTTGCCACAGTATTTCAATTTTGACATTGCCTTTCCAAGCAAAGATTATCCTCAGCGGGTGGTTTTAACACTGATTCCTACAAGAATCACACTTCACCTAAAAGCAGTTTCACCTAAAATCAGGAACGCATCTCTTACATTAAGTGCTGACATCCTTTATCTTCATAAAAATAGTGTTTTGAAACAATTCCTTTTGGAACAGATTTACCTGTAGCCTACAAGAGCAGTTTCTGAAGCAAGAAAGGCTTGCATAATATTCCAATTTTCATAGCCTTGCGATGTTCCATACTGCTTTTGTGTAATACAATCCCCATAAAAATGCAGGAAAAATAAGAGCCTATTTACACTAACAAGATCCCATAGACGACAATGCGATTGTCATTCTGTTACATCTCGTGGTTAGTATCTTAATACCCTGTATACCTTTAAAAGACATGCTCATAATATTCACACTGCATCATAGCACATGACATGAGGATCTCATATTTCATTTTGTCTCAGATCAATTGGAACATGACATTCTACGAGAAACTTGGTTCTGTATAAAGTAATAGTTTAGCATTAACCCACACACTTGTGTGCCTTGGGAATGCAATTTCTTTTACATAAGGGTTAGTTGCAGTAAATGGATGTTGAATTCTTCAATGCTATGATATCCATGCCCTTTCTGATGTTACAGGAGATATCAAAAGCATTGTAGCACCAGATAAAATACTCTGTTGGAGATGTACTCACAGAGAGACTGAATCACCTGAACAACTTGGTGTAGGGCAGGAAATGTGCAGAATCATATGAAGATTCACATGATTCACATGGCAAGGTCAATCTCAATGTCAGGTATAACTTGCTGCATTTTGTAACTAAATTCCAGGTACCGAGGTGAGATTATTGTGAGGCAGAATGAGTTGCCTATTAAGGCGAATTATTGTTTATTAATAGCCTTACTAATTGCACATCTTACCCCAATAGTATGCAGCTTCTTATTGTACACTGTTCACTTTCTCTCTCAGTTGAGCCCAACTGGATGCTCGTAGCACTCCTGCCTAGACTTGTCTTTTTGCAACTTACCCCACAGCCAGTGATACCAGACTTACAGTGCTGTTGCACTGTCTAGCTAGTTAACTGAGACAGGGAGCCCAGAGCCCGTCATCGTTCTCAGCAGTTCTCAGTCAAGTCAACGAAGGATAGCCTTCGGTCAGGGATTTGGGCACAGTATTGATTTGGAACCTCTGATCCCAGTCCAGGAGCTTGGGCACGGTTAGTCAGCCAGTCAGTTCAGCCAGAGTCAGGTCTTCTCATCAGGAGTGATGACTTGAATGCCAGGTTGCCCATCACCCATCCTAACTCTTTCTGCCCTACTGTGTGCTGTTCTCCTGGAATGAGAGAAAAACAGAAATTAAAGGTATGAGAAGTGGGTGATACTGCTGTTACTATTGGTGCAGGTGAGGAGATATCCAAACAAGTGATTGGACAGCAGGGGCCATGCAGGTTAGGTTGTACCAGGAGTTGGGCATTAACTGCCCACTTAAGGATCTCAACTGGCGATGACATGGGAAGGCCATTCATAGGGCCTTTCACCATGGCCTTCATAGGGGCAGAGGTGAGAAGTAGCAGAGCTCCAGCAGTTTCTCTTCCAAACTCATCTTGGCCAAGGATATAAAATACTGATAGGAGGCTACTCAGGCCATAGTGCTTATGCTAGTACGTTAAAGGACTATACAATCAGTCACACTCCCTACTCTTCCCCTTTCAAGTACATACCCAATCCCCTTTTGTAAGTTACTACTGAATCCACATCCACCATGCTTTCAGACAATATCTCCAAATCATAAACTTGTATCCCTCTATTTAAAGATTGCATCAAATAAACGTTTGTCCCTTTCAGTCTCACAACTGTTTGTTAATAAACCAAACAATCCCATGTGAGGGAGAGTCAATAGGCAACAATTGGTTTACACAAGGAATTCGCACTCACATCTGTTTGTTTTTAGTCTGCAATTTATTGCCTACACAAAGCAGCTGTTCAGGCAGTTACTTCAGGCCTAAGGATTGTGATTATAATGCCTGTACATCCAGATGTGTGGAATTGTCTCACCATTTAGTCATCTCTGTTGTGGCAGATTAGTATTAATCGCAATCTTTGAACGTTCCAGATACATGTTCAATCAAGTTGAAGACCTGTGTTAAGCCAAAACAAACAGTTTTAAACATCCAAAAGCACAATTTTTTGTTGCTTCATCCAGGCATACACATTTATTTTGTCACTTCCAGATATAATTCATGAGTTTAGATGTGTCTCCAAAGGTTATAAATTTCATGGGATTTTCAAAAATGATGCTGTTTCAGCAGAGGGAATAACAGGTGTGAAGAGCAAAAGGGCAACGCTTTCCCAATATTTAGTTGTAAGTTATTTCACTTCAAAGACGTAATATCAGCACATGTCTCAGGTTTGATGCATTCCTGGAACAGTCAAGGATAGCTTGACTCCTCTGAAAGTCAGCCATGTTGGCTCTTAATGGAAATTTGTGGTTCAACAGATGCAAGATCTGACACTCCATAAATTTTGCTACAATTCCACCACCCCACCCCTCAATCCACCTGACTTCAGGTTTTAAAAATATTGTATTGTTATTCTTAGTAAATAATGGTGGATGGATCCCTATGTCAATACCTGCTTTGTGTTGAGTTGGTTGACCTCTGTCAAAGATTTTTGACTCCATTGGTTAGTTTTAGGGTTGGGTTCGTTGGGGTTAAGAATCTTTCTCCTGATCACAATCCAATCACTGCTGTTAGAACATGCCTGCATGTGGACTTTGGGTGAGGACATCATCCAGTTTGTTTGCAATAGAACTCGAAGTTCATGAATGGTCATAACGAGAGTCATTAACACTCATGGAGCCATGAATCGGTATCTATGCAGGAGTATAATGCTCAGGATGAATCATTTAAAATGAATATATCTTTTTTATATTATGGATCATGTACCTGTATTTTCATGGTGGAAATAATCTGGTTAACATTTGTTTAACTTTATGTCATGGGATATCTATGCTTATTTTGTTGTGGACAGGTAAAACTATCTTGAACTGCCTCTGTTCTTTCAAAGATTATCTGTCAGATTTCATGGCTAGAAGATTTACTCGACCAATACTTCAAATGAATGGATTGCCTTATGATGAAAGGCTAGACAGGATAGATCTGTATCCACTGGAGTTTAGAAGAGTCACTGGTTATGAATTGAAACTTATAAACATTTTATGCGGACTTGACCGGATGGATGTTGAAAGGATATTTCCTCTTGTGGGAGAATCTAGAACTAGGGTCAATGTTTAAAAGTAAAGGGTGACCTATTTAAGACATAGATGAGGAACTTCTTTTTAGAACACAGAACATGGAACATAGAAAGGTACAGCACAGAACAGGCCCTTTAGCCCATGATGTTGTGCTGAGGTTTATTCCTAATGTAAAATATAGTAACTTCACCTACGCACCCCTCAACTCGCCGCTATCCATGTACATGTCCAGCAGTCACTTAAATGTCCCCAGTGACTCTGCTTCCATCTATACAGCATTCCATGCATTCACAACTCTTTGCATAAAGAACCTACCTCTGAAGTGTCCTTTATACCTTCCTCCTAATATCTTCAAACTATGACTTCTCGTACCAGTCAATCCTGCCCTGGGGAAAAGTCTCTGGCTAATGATTCTATCTATTCGTCTCATTATTTTGTACACCTCAATCAGGTCTCCTCTCTTCCTCCTTCTCTCCAGAGAGAAAAGTCCAAGCTTATTCAACCTTTCTTCATAAGGCAAGCCCTCCAGTCCAGGCAGCATCCTGGTACACCTTCTTTGTACCCTCTCCAAAGCCTCTGTATCTTTCCTATAGTAGGGCGACCAGAACTGGACACAATATTCCAAGTGTAGTCTCACCAGGGACTTGTAGAGCTGCAGCAAAACCTTGTGGCTCTTAAACTCGATCCCCCTGTTAATGAAAGCCAAGACACCATATGCTTTCTTAACAACCCTATCCACTTGGGTGGCAACTTTGAGGGATCTATATACTTGCACATCCAGATCCCTCTGTTCCTCCACAATTTCAAGAATCCTGTCTTTAATCCTATATTCAACATTCGAGTTCGACCTTCAAAAGTGCATCACTTTGCATTTATCCAGGTTGAACTCCATTTGCCATTTCTCAGCCCAGTTCTGTATCATGTCTATGTCGCACTGCAGACTGCAGTAGCCCTCGATACTATCAATGACACCTCTAACCTTTGTGTCATCTGCAAATTTACTAACCCACCCCTCAACCTCCTAATCCAAGTCATTTATAAAAGCTACTAAGAGCAGAGGCCCAAGAACAGAGCCCTGCGGGATCCCACTCAACACTGTCCTCCAGGCAGAATACTTTCCATCTACAACCACTATCTGCCTTCTGTCAGCCAGTCAATTCTGAATCCAGAGTCAAATCTCCCTGTATCCCACACTTCCTGACTTTATGAATGAGCCTACCATGGGGAACCTATCAAATGCCTTGCTGAGGTCCATATACACCACGTCCACTGCTCGACCATCGTTGACCTGTCTTGACACCTCTCAACGGGTTGTGGTGTTCCCTTCCTCAAAAGGCAGCGGTTGCAGAATCTTTAAGTAGTTTTAGGATAGAGGTAGATAGATTCCTGATGAACACAGAGATGAAAGGTTATGAGAGATTTACAGGAATGTAGTTTTGAGGTTAAAATCGGATGATATTATTGAATGGAATGACAAGCTCAAAGGGCTGAGGGTCTACTCTTTTATCTTGTCCATATGTACAATTAGTTAACAACTCCATGATTGTTATATTATGTGGCTACCATTGTAAAATCAAGCAAACAGTTCATTTCACATTTCTGATGTAAGATGAAAAGTAGGGAAGTTGTTTATTTGCAGTATGCAAGCAGCCTAAACAGAGATCTAAAATTTTAAATCCCTTCTTATGATAACTAACAAAGAGATGGTTCAGTATCATAAGAAGGGATTAAAAGTTTTAGGCTGCTCTAAAGTGCACACAAAATGGTTGTCATTTTATACATTTTGTCTCCATTTCCCATGCTACAGGGGAGACAATGGCCTAGTTGTATTATTGCTGGACTGTTAATCCACAGACCCAGGTAGTGTTCTAGGACATAGTTTCAAATCCTGCCTCAGAAGATGATGGAATTAGAATTCAATAACAAGCCCAGAATCACGAATCTAATGTTGACCATGAAACCATTGCTGTTTTTCTGAACAACCCATTTGCTTCAATCTTTAGCAATGTGATTGACTCTTAATTGTCCGCCGGGCAAATAGGAATGGGCAATACAGATGCTGACCTAACCAGTGACACCCTCATTCTGTGAATGAATAAATGACAAAATGGCCAAGTTCCATCTTTTAATGTTGATTGTGTATGCAGGTAGTTGAAGACTTTTTTATAAGAATTGAAAATTCTTTAGAGCGAGTCAAAGATCTCCACTACCTTGAGCGAAACCAATGGCCAAGTGCTCAGAATCGATGGTTCCTTTTTTAAGTAACTATATAATGCGGTTCTGCAGATCTTCCTGTTGTAACACTCGGAACAATCACTCCAACTCATTCTGACAGTGAATTGGAATTTCAGAACAAGAAACTTGAATGAGAGTCAATTCAGGAACTAGTCTCAGGGGCAAGGCACTGATCCCTTAAAAATACTTACCGTTGGAGAGGATTAAACTGTTGCCCAATAAATATTTAATTGCATATGCATTGTTCCAATATGTGGATGGTAGGTTTGCAATGCCTGCATTTCCTTAGTTGTCCTAACAGGCTCCAGTCTGCTCTCAAATTCACATTTGAAAAAAAAACAGTTGAATGAGCTTCTTCTTCTCAATGTCTTGGTTCAGAAATTGGCCAGAGGCTTCTCCACTACTGTCAACCGCAAACCTACCTTCACTGGTCAATATACACTAGTGGTTGCTAAGAGGTCAATTGAGAATGATTGACAGCTCACCTTCTGTTAATGAGTAGCTCATTAACTGTATGTTGGGTTTAGGTCATGTGATTAACTTCCCACCACAAGCAGAGCCTGAGCAGAGGGCACCAGAGAAAGGCCATCAAGGGAAATAGGGTCTGGAGGCTGGGAGGGAAAATTCATAAGACCCAGAAAGTGAGCTCTCCAATGGAGATGAAGCCCAGCAACAGCTGGGAACTGAAAGCATTTAACACTGAAATAAATTTAAAATTTAACTTTCCTTCATTTTAAACATTTTTTTATAATTCAACTGTAAAAACTTAATATGTACCAAATATTCATATTTCTATAAATTCATATGTTGCCATTTATTTAGTTTTAGTATCTCATGATATTTTTTCATTGGTTGGAAGTGGCTCTCATTAAGAGAAGGTTTAGTGACTCCAGGTATACACCTTTGGATTCCTACGGTTCCAGTCAATAGAAGATTGACCTCATCGACAACTTTGTAAATACAGCTTGAGCCATTTGTTCAACGTGCAAACATGATGCTGAAATACGACACATCACAACCACCTTGTTGGATAATGACTACTCCGAGTAGATCATGCTTCTCTGTATAACGCACAAACACATAAGATTCTTTAAAGCTGTTAGTCTTGTAAAGTGCGCAGTCTATTTCAGATTACCCCAGAGGGATAAGGTATGCCAAAGGTTTGAGCAATAATTGAAACTAGATGATTCTCACTTCTGCTATACATTTGCAACACAAGTGGCGTTTGCTACTAACGGGATGCTGCTGTCAAGCAAAATGGATCTTCTAGGCATCACACCAATGAATAATGTGTTGTACCGATTTTAGTGCCAGTGTCATGCCAGGATTATAGTTTCCACATCTCAAAGACTGGTAGATCCTGTCAAACTGCACATGTTTGAAAATAAAAATTGCAGGAGAAACTCAGCAGATCTGGCAGCATCTGTGGAGAGAAAGTGGAATTAACATTTCGGATCCAGTGACCCTTCTTCAGCTCCAAAATGTTAACTCCTGCTTTCTCTCCATGGATGCAGCCAGACCTGCTGAGGTTCTCCAGCAAATGTTGGCATCCCAATGAAGGATTGTGCTGACGTACATGATTTTGGTAACCAGAAGTGTGGAAGCTGCACCATTATTTTAACAGCAGAGTTTAGTTCCAAAAATATCAGGTCATCCTGCTTTGGACAGAGCAGTCTTGGCATCCCAGCTCATTGTCTCAGTTCATACTCAGATTTTCCATTTGTTTCCCTGTCCTATTGCATACCATGCTGGATACTTAACATTTGCACACACAGTGCATTAGCCAATCTCTATTTGAAGAAATGTTTTCATCAGCCAGCTTATTAAGCAAAAGCTGGAGTAAGTGGAAGAAATGTCCAAGTATTGTCAGGATGAAAATAGTTTGAAATTAGTTTGAAATTAATGCCACACTAACACTTGATAGTGTCTATATTTTTAAAAAATGTCACTTTTCTTTTTTTAAATCCACTGTCACAGTTTCTGATGAATCCGCTCACTTCTCTCCACCTATTACTCTCCAAACTTTTACCGTTACCTTCTAATTTTTATTTCTTCTGATGGTATCAATTCTTAGCTTCAGAGTCTTTTTATTGCCCCTTTCATCGTCACTTTTCTCAATGTTTCTAATCCACTCTCTGCTGTGTCTTGTTTGGTACCAACTTGTCTGTCTCATTTCTATTCTCTCAAGTATCTTTCTTTGTTAGACAGTTTTCATTACCCACTGTAAATCTTGTACAGGATTCTTTGGGGTTCACTTTTATGTCAAATGATAGCTGTGGCTCATTTAGTAATGTTCACTCCTCTGCATCAGAAGGCTGGGCGTTTGAAGCTCCAATCCATGCTTGACTCCCAAAACCAGTACTGAGGGAGTCCTGTTCTATGGGAACTGCTGCCTTCCAGTTAAGACCTTAAACTGAAGCCCCCATCAATCTGCTGTGCCCAGTGTTAAAGATTCATGGCACTATTTTTGAAAACCAGCAGGGAATTATCCTTAATGTCCTAATTTGATGAAATAAAAGATGATCTGGAAAATGTCATAATGTCTTTTTTGAGATCTTACTGTGCACAAATTGACAGGATTTTCGTGCATTGCAGCAGTGACTTACATTTTCTAAGTGCTTAATTGGCTGCAAAGCACTTTGGGATGTCAAGTGATCATAAAAGGCATCATATAAATGCTGGTATACCCTTTTTCTCTTCCATCTTTGGCTCCTAGTATCAACAACATTACTCTGTAGAGAAAGGGTTAAAGTGCAGAATACAGATTCTGTTGCATTAAAGAAATGCTCCTGAGCTTTAATCTTAGAAGTATGGCTCCACTCCCTAATCACCAACAACCTGCTTCCCAAGACTGATTGATATCAATGGAATGGGGACCCTGATATAGCATGAAATGTGAGTCCTAAAACAACATTTGTACTCTGTTTGCAAATTTACCACAGGCAGCTTCCTACGATTGTTGGTGACTCTGGGGCAGAGTGAACTAGTATGTCTGATGAGATGAGCATTGCCTTGTTCTCTCAAAAGACAACCATTGGCATTCCTGTCAATACCATGTTTTCCATATCAAAGCATTTCTCTTAGTGGTTTGTTCACTTGTGCCTGATTTGGTAAAACTTTTTCAACTTGGTTTAACATTCCCATAAACCCCTGCAGTTCCATGATATAGTAGCACAGTGGGAACTTTTCAATAGCTTTAATATTTTGAATGTCAGTCCCGATGTTTATTGCATGAAATCTATATTCCAAGAATTTAATGGTAGGTTTTACACATTCAGATGGTTTATTCAGAGTAAGTCCTGCTTATCGCCATGTTTTCAACACTGTTCTGACTCCTCAATCAAATTCAGATGTAGTTGAACAGTGAACAAGAATATGTAAGGTATCCATATGACAGATAACTTCTTCTAATCCTTCAAAGACAATCTTTATTGTTCTTCACAAAATCAGGTGCTGAGGTAATGCCAAAAGGTAAACAATTTCTTGTGAACCGTGTAATGAATGTCCTCAACAACTTTGATTCTTCATTGAGCAATTATTGCCAAAAGCTACTATGAGCATTATCTTTAAGACCACAAGACATAGTAGAAGTTAGGCCATTCAGTCCATTGAGTCTACTCTGCCATTCAATCACGGCTGATACGTTCCTCAACCCCATTCTCCCGCCTTCTTCCCGTAACCCTTGATTCCCTTTACAATCAAGAACCTATCTATCTCTGTCGTAAATATACTCAATGACCTGGCCTCCAAAGCCTTCCATGTCTGTGACCTACTTGAATCCCTATAGTGCAGAAGGAGGTTATTCAGTCCATCGAGTCCATACTTACCCACCAAAAAGCATTCCACTCAGACGTCTCGCATATCCTGTAACCTCACATTCCCCATGGCTAATCCCCTTAGCCTACACATCCCTGAACACTATGGCCAACTTCAATATGGTGAAAATGAGGACTGGAGATGTTGGAGATCAGAGTCAAGATTAGAGTGGGGCTGGAAAAGCACAGCAGGTCAGGCAGCATCTGAGGAGCAGGAAATTCGACTTTTCAGGCAGGAGACCTTCATCAGGAAAAGTCGATTTTCCTGCTCCTCGGATGCTGCCTGACCTGCTGTGCTTTTCCAGCACCACTCTAATCTTGACTCTCAATTTCAATATGGCCAGTCCACTTAACCTGCACATCCTTGGACTGTGGGAGGCAACCAGAGTGCCCTATGGCAACACAGGCTGACACTAGCAGAATCTGCAAAGTACACATAGACAATCGCCTGAGGGTGGAATTGATCCCAAATCCCTTGCCATGTGAGCCAACAGTGCTAACCACTGAGGCACTGTGCACCCATAAAGTTTAGCGTTTTTGCTTGCTTCAACAATCAGAGGCTGGATTTCTCTCTCCAAAGTTTTTTTAAGTAGTATAAATTCAACACTGTAAAGGCCGTTACTTTCACTTTTGTGCGTTTTAAAACTGGACTGAAAGAAGAAAGAAACTTTTTGAAACCCAGGGATTTTAAAAAACAGCTACATTTTTCTATAGTAAGGAATTTGATTCCTACTGTTAACGTTGTTTTGTGTAGCTGTGGGTACCAGCAATGTGCAGAAGAACTGGAGCTGGGTGCTGTGAAGCTGATTGGTTTGTGGACAACGGGTCAAGTTTCAATCACAAAAGTTTTCTGCCTGGCCACAACAAGTTGATTGGTTGTCAGTTGGTTAAACAGCTTGAGCTGCAAAAAAGACAGGGAGAGAAGCTAGGTCAGATCAAAAGAGAAACCAGCAGATCTTCAGCAGTCAAAACCTCTCTCCCTCAGTTCTGTGGAGTAAGCCATTTTACTTTGAAGAATCTTTCCTCCAGAAGTTGTGACTTTGAATTGGATAAGTCAAAGACCTTTTATAAGTGAAACAACCACTCTGTGCCTGTTGCAAACCAGTGAAAGCAATGGGCAAAAGGTTGAGAAGAAACCATTGGATCAGTAAGAACCGACCCAACAACATTAACAAACTGCTTTCCCAGATTTTCCTCCACCCATTTTATTTTCTCTGTTTATGTTTGCCTGTGTGTATTTAAGGAAGGGTTTATAAGGGGTTTAAATTTCTAATCTGGAGTGTTTATTTAATTTAGTTCAATTATTTATCTGTGGCTTGACTCTAATAACTAATGATTTCTAACAGAAACCTGGTCCTGGTTTTTTTATCGACCTGGGTCTGAAAATCAGGTAGTCTGGGGATCTTGTGCGTTTCTTTTAAAATCTTTAACTTTTATGATGACCCTGGGAATAGTGGGGCTTGATTAATAGCATGTCACCACTGAGTCATGACAACACAAACCCAAATTGAGCCATTTGGTTTTGACACAGCAACCACGCCAGATTCCCTATTCCCACTGCCACTTGTGAAAGCAACACTCCTTGGTGCAGCATTTCTTTGATTCACTTTCTTCAACACTGGATAGGAGCTGTACTGGGAATCAATGCTTCTTAGATTACTTACTTACAGTGTGGAAACAGGCCCTTCGGCCCAACAAGTCCACACCGACCCGCCACCCAGGTCACCACCCACCCAGACCCATTCCCCTACATTTACCCCTTCACCTGAAACTACGGGCAATTTAGCATGGCCAATTCACCTGACCTGCACATTTTTGGACTGTGGGAGGAAACCGGAGCACCCGGAGGAAACCCACGCAGACACAGGGAGAACGTGCAAACTCCCCACAGTCAGTCGCCTGAGGCGGGAATTGAGCCCAGGTCTCTGGTGCAGTGAGGCAGCAGTGCTAACCACTGTGCCACCGTGCCACCCAAGCATGCACACATTTGGTTTCTGATCTCAGGGTAATCTGATTGTTTTTCACTTTCCCAGGCCACCAAACATTTTTGAAAATTCTGAGCTGAATCCATGTTACTTTCTCTGACTATCCAATTTGCCCACCTCTTAAGTGAGTCACGGGTTTGTCAAGCCTTCTTGATTGGTAATGAGTTCTCTTGATTTTCAATCACACATTGAGCCCAATACTCAAAATATACCACTATGTTATCTTTCATGGTTTCCTCTTCACAGTTATCTGATAATCAGTGAAGCTCATAATTGCAAGAAACTCTGCACTTTCCTGGTTTTCACATGCATTTGATAAATTTTATCCTGTCCATTATAATATTGTCAAAGCTGCAATAGATTTTTTAAAAATCCCAAACCCTCTCCATAGGTGACAGGTTCTTCATTTATAACTTGCCATCCAACAACGCTGCCAATTACCTAAAGAAGGTCACTAACATGGTTGTTGTTTGAAACATTCTTGTACTTGCTGGACCATCTGTACCAGTCTTTTGCCACCTTTTGGATTTTCTGGAAGCTTCCATGCTGGTAGCTTGGCTTCCATATTCCATAGTTTCCCACCACTGGGATTGCTTGCCATTCTGTTCGTTTTTCACAGTTGCTCAGCTCATGGCTGCTTTTCAGTGACTAGGCTTTTCCTTCATCCCACTGTTCCAGCCTGTTGCTGCATTTTGTCCTTGATTTCCTGCTTGTTTTCTCCTGCTTCTGAGTCGGTCACTTGCTGTCACCATCTGTTGTCATGGCAGTTTGTCCTATAACAGGTTGCTTTGGGTAGGGAATTAGAGACACTGCTGAGTCCAGGTGACTGGTGAGATTACCTTTATACTTATCATTCTGCCAATTATTTACACTTCACAGATGAACACAAAACTTAAGACAACCTTACTCTCGTGGTCTCCAAATTGAGACTCTTAATCATTATTGATTATTGTAAGATGACTACTTTTATATTCTCACCTTTTATACAAATAATTTTCTCTGATTTCCCATTCACAAGCTTTGATAATGTTAAAGATCTCTGATTCGGTTACTTCCTGCTCCTCTTTTTTTTCTCTGACCGATGCCTACCAGTTTTTCCCAATAGTTTTGAGTTAATTTTGGTCCATCTGTTTTGCACCTTCTCCTGTGCCTCTGTATCCTTTGGGCCCTCTGACTGTTTTGCTGGCAATTTCTGGCCAAACGTATGGCATTCAATTTGAATCTATATCGTGTAACACATTTTTCAATAATTTCTTAAACTAGCTTGAAGCTTTTCGTTTGCTAACAGTGTTTCTCTCAGCCACATTTTGTCCGAACCAGAGGACACAGCTAAAAAATACGGGGTCAACCATTTAGGACAGAGATGAGGAGAAACCTCTTCACCCAGAGAGTGGTGGCTGTATGGAATGCTCTGCCCCAGAGGGCAGTGGAGGCCCAGTCTCTGGATTCATTTAAGAAAGAGTTGGATAGAGCTCTCAAGGATAGTGGAATCAAGGGTTATGGAGATAAGGCAGGAACAGAATACTGATTAAGGATGATCAGCCATGATCATATTGAATGGTGGTGCAGGCTCGAAGGGCAGAATGGCCTTCTCCTGTACCTATTGTCTATTGTGTATTGTCATTAGCAGAATTTAATTAGTCATCAGCCAAATGGATTATCTTTATTCAATGTGGTTTATTCTTCCTTGAATCTGACTGCCAGCTCACAAGAAACTAATCAAAACCACCACCAGGATCAGAGGGAATTCTCAGAAATGTTATTTTGATGAATTCATAAACGTGTGCTTAATTTCTGCACTGTTGGGTTTGGGGGCAGTAACACGACGATCTGCTTTGAGCTAGATCTTCAAACTAAGTGATATTTATCATGGGCCATAAAAAAGAAAGCAAAACATGCTAGAGTTTGATAACAAAGCTGTGATGTGCATGTATTAGCAAAATTAAACTTGTCCAAATCATACTGTGTTGTCTTCTTTCTTATTAAGCCCAATTAAAATAATACCCAGAAACAGAAGGCTTGCACTATTAAACCTATAGAAGATTTAATATATTTCCTTGAATTTTCTTTTGAGGTAATTTCGTTTCATGATGTTTACATAAATCATAAAATTAAAAAGGATTCTTTTGAAACAAAAACTGGAAAAGCTTAGCAGGTCTGGCAGCGTCTGTGAAGAGAAATCAGAGTTAACGTTTCAGATCTGATGACCCTTCCTCAGAACTGATGGTAGCTTGAAAAATGTCCTATATGCGGAAGATAGGGTAGGTGGAGGGGCTAAGGAGTAAGTGATAGGCAGTGATAAAGCCAGAAGATAGAGAAGAACAGTTGGACAGACAAAGGAGTCAATAACGATCTGGCTAGAAAGGAGAATAGCTATTAACAGAGACTGTTAGTGATTAACAATAGGTAGTGTCTAATGGCAGACTATGTGATAACAAGGTCTGATGTGTGTGCTGGGGGGCTAGGACATGGGGGAGTTCAGCCCTAAAATTATTGAACTAGATATTGAGTCTGGAGGGCTGCGGTGTTCCCAAGACCAAAATGAGATGTTGTGCTGAACTTTGCTGGAGCACTGCAGCAAGCCTGAGATGGAGGTTTTGGCCAGGGAACTGGGTGGTTTGTTAAAGTGGCAGTCAACTGGAAGGTCAGGGTCTTTTTTGCAGGCAGAACTTGGATGTTCTGTGAAGCAGCCACCCATTCTATGCTTTGTTTCTCCAATGTAGAGGAGACCACGTTGTGAGCAGCAAATGCAGCAGATAAGATTGTGAGAAGTGTAGGTAAAGTGCTGCTTTACCTGGAAGGTATGTTTGGATAGTGAGGAGGGAGGAGATAAATAGGCAGGTGATTACAGGGGTAGGTGCTGTGCAGCTGTGGTGGGGTGTTGGGAGTGAAGAAAGAGTGGACCAGGGTGTCCAGGAGGGAACGGTCCTGCAAAAGGTGGGCAAGGGAGGGGAAGGGAATATATGTCTGGTGGTGGCATCTTGCTGGAGGTGGCAGAAATGGCGCCTGATGACCTTTTGAATGTGGATGCTGGTGGGATAGTCAGGAAGGACAAGGGGAACAAATGAAGAGTATGTTGTGGTCAGAAAACCAGGAAGAACTCTTTTGGTCTTCTTCATGGGAGGGGTTCCTGCCCTTAATTTAAATTTGTGCAAAATTCTGTGAGAATATCAGACAGAAATAAATATCAGGATAAGGCCTTGGGGAGAATTTTCCCAAAGATGACATCAGCTGAGTAGCAGGGAAATGGCAGCCATTTCATTGACGGAATTAAAAACAATCTTGGAAAGTGATTCCTTCAGCATAACTTTCTTTGCTACATATCCCCAGTCTTGTTGGGACATCTTAGACACTTAAAACAAATGTAGTCAGAACAAAAGGATTAAGTTACAAGTGGAAATATTTCCAGCTGTGTACGTGATACAAAATAAATCTGAAATTTTCCCCCTCAAAGGATCTTCTTGTTGTTTTCAGGTTTTGCCTATTAGCTTATTCTCTCTCTCTCTCTCTCTCTCTGTCTCATTTTTCAGCTTTTGTTAATTTTCCTCCTTTGCTGTGGAGCTGCCAAAGGCATTAGTAAACCAGAGATCAAAACTGGAATGTCTGTCACCACTATAACTTTAGGGATAGCCAGTGGCTTTGCAGAGAGCAGTCTTTCTGCTCCAGCAACAGTTTGTAGGATGGCCTCCAAGATCCAAGTGCAGAAAATCCAGGCAGTGTAGTACTGAGCTGGTGCCACACTGTCATACGTGCTGCCTTTCAGTCAAAGAGTCAGCATGGAAACAGATCCTTCAATCTAAACAGTGCATGTTGACCATAATTCCAACTAAACTAGTTCCACCTGCCTGCACTTGCCTCATATCCCTCCAATCATTTCTTATTCATGTACTTATCTAAATGTCTCTTAAATGTTCGGACTGTACTCTGCATCCATCACTTCCTCTGGAAGTTCATTCCACACATGAACCACCCCTGTCAGTCACTTGCACACCTCCCCGTCAGTAACTTGTTCACCCATCCCTGCATCAGTCACTTACACAACCAACCCTCCGAAGTCACTCACCCACTCATTCACACTCCTGACTCACTCATTAACCCACACTCACCAGTCACTTGCTCAACCTCACTCACTCGTTCACCAGGCCAATCACTTACCCATCGCCTACTTGCTCACTCAAAATGTGCCTGTCCCCCACTTTGACATCCTTACCAGCTTCCATTTTGCTCCTCCACTTCCTACGATATCTCCCCTTCTCCCTGCCCCTGGCAGCACATTTGTCTTCCATATCCTTCTCAAGTTGGTGTCTCCCTGCAAACCCAGATCTGTCCTGAAGAATCCATTTGGGCTGAGTTAAATAGTTCACATTGCCTAGCTCACTGCTTCACCAATCACAGACTGCTTCTCTCCCCCTTACTGGTGACTCTATTAGCAGCAAACACAAGAGAGAAGCAGCCTCTGATTGAAGGAGTAGCTCCTTGCAAATTATTATCATTACCACATTGCTATTTGCGGAGGTTTGCTGTGCATAAATTGCCTGTTGTGTTTCCGGCACCACAACAATTATGGTATTTCAAAATATCCTTCATTAACTGAAAAAACACATTGAAACATCTGGTGGTCATGTAAATGCACTATCTAAATGCAAGTTTTTTCTGTTTCTGACTACTTGGATTATTTGCTCATTATTGCTTTATTACTCGGAGAGTCCTAATTTACTGTAAAAGGCTCTGGGCCGTGCTGAGTCCATAACTGGTGCTACATAATTGAAAGTCCTTCTTTTCCTCTGAGAGCACCTTAGCAGATCAATGTGCTTCAGTTCCCCACAGCAGTAACTGCTGTCTACATTTTCTGAGCCAAGTAATGCTGTATCTAATTATTCCTCATATTAACATATCAACAGTCCCCATTCACAGATTGTCTAGTGGGAAACATATTCAGGAAGACGGAAAATGAGTGGATGTGGTATTGTCCTGCAGCTGTTTTTTATTAGTGGTTACAGTTACAGTCTGAACCTATGGAAAATATTTTGCTAGATTTTATGACCATAGAAGTCTGAATAACAGTGACTGTACCTTCAGTAATTTGTATTTCTTCAGCAATGCTTACTCTTTGTAAAATTTTAATTTTATGCTTTATGGTCTTTTACGGATAGCAAATAGTACATTTTGCCAACTTATCCACTCATTTTTAACCAAAGTTTCCTTCGCTGTATCCCAATTATGTAGTTCAGCATTGAAGTCAGTTGAGCTCCTCCGAATGCACCAGTGTGATCTTATATATGACATAAACTGTCCTCTCTGACTGATGATGCTAATTTAATTCCAATTAGTATCTAATAACAGAACATTTAGTGCTGTGAGTCCAAGCCCAAAAGCAACTAGTTTGACACTGTCTGAACACATTTCAAATCAGGCCGCTAACTTTTTAAAAAGCAAAATACTGCAGGTGCTGGAAATGAAAGATAGAAAATACTGAGCAAGTTGGGCACCATCTATGGAGAAAGAAACAAAAGTTAACATCTCAAGTCAATAACATTTCATTAGAATTGGCAAAAGTTAGAGGCAGGGAAAGAGGTGAAAGCAGAAAGAGCAAAGATGTCAGACAGGAGAGACTAAATCACAAAATGAATGATGGTACATGACAAAATGAAATGATAATGGGACAAAATAAAGAAACAAAAGGTATGGTCCCAATGCTAATCTCAATAAACAGCTGCTGTCTCAAAAGATGGGGCTAGTGGTTGCTATCTGAAGTTGTGGAACTCAGTGTTAAGTCTGGAAGCCTGGGTATAGTGCATCTAACAAAGAAAAGAGCTCTCACTTGAGCTTATGTTGAGCTTTATCAGTACAGTGCAGGAGGCTGCAGATAATAGAGAAGTCAGAGTGGGAGTGAGGTAGAGGAATAAAAGGACAGGTGACCACAAGACAAGGATCAGGGTTTGTCAAGGAAACGAAGGGTACTGCAACATGTTACCCAATTGGCAATAAGGTGGCTCAATGGTTAGCGCTGCTTTCCCGAGCACTGGGGACCCAGATTCGATTCCAACATCAGGTTACTGGCTGTGTGGAGTTTGCACATTCTCCCCGTGTCTGTGTTTTTCCTCTGGGTGCTCTGATTTCTTCCCACAGTCCAAAGATGTGCAGGTTAGGTGGATTGACCATGGGAAAATCAGGTTACAGGGATTGGGCAGGGAAGTGGCTCTGGGTTGGATGCTCTTCTAAATGGCCTGCTTCCACACTGTAGGGATTCTATAATCTGCGTTCGGTCCACCCAGATTCCAGGGACTGCATTGTGAGCAACAAATATATATCATGCTACATTGTAAGAAGTGCAAATAAATCACTGTTTCATCTGAGAGAGTTTAGGATCCTGGGCAATGGGATGAACAGAAAAGAACAGAACTGTGGCACCTCTATAGAAGTAGTCTTCTGTTCCTGCAATCATTTATTTTTACACACTTGATGGAATTTTTACTGCAAATTCTTTCATTAGAGAGCAAAGGTTGGCTAAATAAAACACTCCTTTCAGTTGAGTTCCAGGAGAATAATAACTTCAATGAGTCAAGGTGGTTGTTGCATAAGCAGGCCATGCAGCCCATCAAACCTGCCATTTAAGGAGTTCATGACTGATCTCCATTGGGCCTCAACTCATCCTTCATGCAGTTTTGGCATACCCATCGAGTCTATGATGTTTCAAAAATCTATCTACTTTCTCTTTAGATGTTTTCAACGATATAGTCTCCATAAATAAAAGGTAAAAGAGCAGATGTTGCATCCCTTGTGCTCCCACAATGAACGGTCAGCTAAAAGTACGGTTGACCAAAGCCAGCCTTGCATCTGTAGCTTGTTCAGTTTGATCAAAGTTGAGTGACGCTGAGACGTTGGCTCCCCAGCACTTCTTGTTGAAGCAGCAGAATCAAATACTCAGAATTTGACAAAGCTAGGATTCCTCCAGGGTAAGGAACATTAGGCAATGAGAAGTTGGCACACAAATGCTAAGCTCCTGCCATTTAACTAAACAAGCGTAAAATGCAAAAACCACCTTGACTCATTGAAGTTATTAGTCTCCTGGAACTCAACTGAAAGGAGTGTTTTATTTAGCCAACCTTTGCTCTCTAATGAAAGAATTTGCAGTAAAAATTCCATCAAGTGTGTAAAAATAAATGATTGCAGGAACAGAAGAACATCTCTACAGAGGTGCCACAGTTTTGTTCTTTCCCTCTTCACGATCAGACTACTTGTATTGTTGCTTTAATACCAAGCTGGCAAATCCTGAGAGAAAATTATTTGAACTTGAACTACCTGAATTAGAAGTAGGTGTAAGATATTGAAGCCACTTGCAATGTTCCAAATTGAAACTCGCCAACGTCCTTTCAAGTGAGTGTCTTAAAACTATTAAATCTCTATCCTCCAAAAATAATTCTGAGCTGTATTTAAACCTTGCCTCAGAGATGAAATAATGTGTACCCAAAGGCAATTTGACATTTCATTATCAATAAGACAAATCTAGGTATAGTTTCAACTGTACATTGCATTGCATTGCATACCGCCACATCACTGAGTATCAGATCACCCTTTTTGTTTTCTGCATTATTTTCTCTACTAACCCAGCGATGCCCATTAGAAGATTTAGGAGTGGTACATTGGGTAACACTGCTGTCTTGCAGCTCCAGGACCCAGGTTCAATTCCACCCTTGGGCGATTGTTTGTATGGAATTTACACATTCTCCCCATGTCATGTGGGTTTCCTCTGGGTGCTCTGGTTTCCTCCTCCAAAAGCTAGGTGAATTGGTGATGGGGAATGCAGTGTTCCAAGGATAGGGTAGGCCATGCGTGTAGGTGGGATAATCTTCAGACTGTTGGTGTGGACTCAATGGGTTGTATTCCACATTGTCGGGATTCTGTGATGATGATGAGAAGATCTGTCATTAATGACCAGAATCACTTCGGTTTGGCTCTTTATGAGTGGTAGTCCTGGCTATACATACAGTGTTATTGATGGGCTTTGAGCTATTGTCATGCTTTGAATTTCTAGGATTAAGCATAATTCCAGGACTGGGCAAATAAAATTATGTACAAACTAACAAAAAAATTAGCAACAGAAGTAGGCTACTTGGTTTCTCAAGCCTGCTCCACCATTCAATATAAATCATGGCCGATCTACTTGAATTCGGATTCCACATATCACCTATTAATATGTTACACCCTAAACCATGAGTGCCTACTTTGTGTAATAACTTTTAATGTGACACCTTGTCAAATGACTTGTGGAAGTTGAAGTATAGTACATGCACTTGCTCCCCTTCAAAAAACTCAAATAAATTGATTAAACATGATCTCCCTTTCACAAAATCAAGCTGATTCTTCTTAACTACATTGAGGTTTTGAAAATGTCCAGCCCTAAACTCCCTAATTATTGATTCAAACATATCCCCCACAACAGACATCAAGCTAGTTGGCCAAGTTTCCTGTTTTTTGCCTCCCTCCCTTCTATAGGGAAGATATGCTTGTTATTTTCCAGTCTGACAGAACCTGTCAGTATCTAGCAAAGCTTGGAAAATTAAAACCAACACTATCTTATTAACCACTTCTTTTAAGACCCGAGAATGAAGTCCTTTAGGGCCCAATGATCTGTTAGGCCCCAGCTCCATCAGTCTGCTCAGTATCGCTTCCTTAGTGATTGTAATTTCACCGAGTTCCACTCTCTGTCTGATTTATAGATAGTACTGGAATTTCTATTTTGTATTCTCTATAGCGGAGACAGAAGCAAAATATTTCTGCATTTCATCTGCCATTCCATTTCTATCTGCTCCCCATTCTCACTACGTGGAGGGACCAACACTGATTTTGCTTCCTTTTCATTATAAATATCTGTTGAAACTCTCGCCATCTGTTTATGCATTTCCTACTAGCTTCTTCTCTTACTAATTTCTATCTCCCAATTTATCTTTTCAATCTTTATTTAATCATTCCCTGCTGTTTTATTTTTATTCTGTCCCATTATCTGAACTGCCATGCCTCACATATTTATATCCTTTTTCCTTAAGTTTGATGCTTTCCTGGACTTTTTAAAATATTAACCATAAATGGTGAGTCCTACCCTTAAAACTTTTCTTTGTTGCAGAAGTATGCGTATTCTGAAATATCCCTTTAAACATCTGCCTCAATGTTTATCTTAATCTGCCCTGAGCCTAGGATCCCAGCTCCCTTCAGCTGGCCCCACTTTCATGCCCACATGCCCGAACCTATATTTCAAATATTAGTCTTAGGCCCATTCTTTTCCCTTTCAAACGGAAATTGAAATTCAATTTTATTGTGATTGCTGTTACCGAGATGTGCCTTTTCTCTGAGGACCATAATTAATCCTGTTACATTGCATAAGACAAGTCCACTATAACCTGCTGCTGGACAAGTCCAGAACATGCTGCTCCACAAAACCATCTAAAAAGCATTCTATTAACTGCTCAACTCAAAATTGCCAATCTACTTTTTTTTCCCATTTATGCATAGAATAAAATGACCTATGATTTTTGTTGTCAATTTATCACAAGCACACAATATTTCATTTTGTATACATTGGTGTACTTCTATCAGGGGACCTATAGACCACCATTATTACTTAGATTACTTACAGTGTGGAAACAGACCCTTTGGCCCAACAAGTCCACACCGACCCACCGAAGCACAACCCACCCAGACCCATTCCCCTACATTTACCCCTTCACCTAACACTATGGGCAATTTAGCATGGCCAATTCACCTAACCTGCACATTTTTGGACTGTGGGAGGAAACCGGAGCACCCGGAGGAAACCCACGCAGACACAGGGAGAATGTGCAAACTCCACACAGTCAGTCGCCTGAGGCGGGAATTGAGCCCAGGTCTCTGATGCTGTGAGGCAGCAGTGCTAACCACTGTGCCACCATGCTGCCCACTATTATGAGTGACTTCTTTCCCCTTCTACAAATCCAGATTCTACCTCCTGATCTCCTGATCCAAGGTCAACTCAAAATTGTGCCATACAAAAATATGTATTAGGAGCAGGATTAGGCTATTATTACTGGGGGAGGCCTTTTAGCATCCTCAGCCACTCAATAAGATCACGACTAATCTGATTATAACCTCAAATTCAACCAGAGAATAAACATCCAAAGCCTATAAACTGATAACATCAATCTCTCACTGTCTTTCTCATGTGAAAAAAAGACACAATCAAGAAAGATGAAGGAATGAATTAAAACCAGATAAGACTTAGGTCCACTGGATCACGTACCACAGTGGACAATGACCGTTGCTTTATAGACAATGGCAAGCCAACTGTGCTAAAAGTCTTTTTAAAAAAACTGTGTGAGTCAATTTAACTTCTCCTGAAATTTGGGCTTTTGATTTTTGAAATTTTGGTTCACCTGTTTGTATATTTCTAACTATAGTACCAGTACCAAACCATTTATCTTTTGTCTGTCTCAATCATGAATTTGTGCATATTTGGGGTTTTGAAGAGGTAGAGTTTAAGCAGTTGTTGATTAGAAATATTTTCCTTTCTCTGCCTTTTGTTAAAATTAAGTCTGTTACAATAAATTTTAGAAATCTTGGTGTGAATTGCTTTTGTCTGCAGTGACAGTCGGTCAAGCAAGTTGGCCGTTTGGTGGTCTAACTGGGATTTTATACATTTTGGGGCAGCTTGTAGAACAATGGGGAATAGACATTGGTGTACTCTTCCCCTTAGGCTGCCACACATTTTTAGGTCTGGTCTTGACTGTGTGCTTTTGGAGAAGGATCATAAATGTTTAGCTGTGGAGATAGTATAAATGGCAAAGGAGAGATACCAGTATTAAAATAAGATGGCATTAGAAGTAGTTAAAACCCTTCTGCAATTGGAATCCCTGGTGGATTTATAAGCAGTAAAAAAAGCCTGGAATCTACAAATAATTTCAAGGAGGAATTCCCTGCCAGAGCTAAGATGGCAGTGGTAGTTTAAATATTGGCAAAATGTCTGGGACTGGTGAAAATACTGAAGGGACTAGGTACATCAAATAATGAGTCAGAAAGGATTCAGTTATGGTTAAAGCAGCTTGAACCTGAGAAAAAAACTCAAGAAGCTCAACATAGAGAATTAAATAACTTCAGAATCAGAAAGTATAAAGAGAAATAGACATAAAAGACTTAAGCTTGAAAGAAAAGAGAGAGAGTACTTTGCGAGGAAGAGAAATTGAACATTTGGAAAACTGAAGTGAGAATTGAAAAGCTAAAAAGAGGGAAGAGAGAAGACTTTTTTTATTCACTCGTGGGACATAGCAACACTGACTGGGCCAATATTTATTGCCCATCCTTTAGTTGTCTTTGAGAAAGTTGTGGTCAGCTGCCTTCTTGAATCATTGCAGTCCATGTGCTGTAAGCAAACTCACTACACTGATAGGGAAGGAGTTGAAATGAGTGATTTAAAAGAATACAGTTTTTTAAAAAAAATGATACTGAGGAAGTCCCTGTTGGGAAGGTCCTCCTGATAATCCAATGTCCTTCTGATAATTCAGTGTCTGATAACAAATGCTTAAATTTGCACAGACCATGCCAAGGTCTGAGGAAAAGATTGTGAGGATATTTCATTAGTCATTTGAGAAAATGGCAAAACAAGCAACATCACCAAGTGAAAACTCGACATTGTCACTGCACAGCAAGTTGATAGATGGGGCACATGAAATTTATGTATCACTTTTAAAGTAGATTTCTGAGGACCATACCTCCAGCAGGGGCTGGACTAATCAATCGGCCAGTGCCACCAGAAAGACTGGCTACTACTTGAACTGCATGGGGAAAGAGAAGCTGCCCCAATACAGAAGAACACTTTCTCGTATGCCTCAGGGCAGGTGGGCAGACAGGTTCCAGTGATCAAAGGGTGTGGACCCTTCATTGTCAAAACCATGGGGGAATTCAGTGCTACTGAGGGGCTCCTCCATGAGTCATAGAGCATCTGGAAAAGAAGACTCAGTCACCTCTGAGGAAACCACTGGAAGAGGCCTTCAATAGATCTTCTGGCTCCCACTGTGTGACAGAGACCCATCCTGACTGCGGTAAAATGCTAGCAGTGGCCTTTAATTGATGATTTAATTTAGTTAATTGGCTGGCAGCCTCAGTATGATGGACAGCAATGCCACCCGCCATTCTCCCTTCAAGGGACATCCCATGCTAGCAGGATGGCACGGCCTTCTTTCCTGACACTATTTCACAAGGCTGGCTGCAGCGAGCTGGTACAACTCTGGTCAGAATATTAACATTAGAGTGAGGTCATTTCAGGGATAATGAAGAAGAATACCTCCACTCAGTGCGTGGTAGGAAGCTGCTGTTGTCTCCTCTAAGGTTTGCCATTGTTGAACAATTCAACTTTCGGGACTAACATTGATAAATGTTTGAGGTAAAGTTATCAAAGGATAATGAACAAAGGGGATTAAATAAAGTTGGTTACAGGTAACAGTGATATAACAATGGTGGAGCAGACTCAAAGGATTGATGGTCTATTCCTGATCCTATGATCATATAGTTCTGTGTCTATAATTTTGATATAGAATAAGCTTTTCTTGGGTTTTTCTTGCCTTTTTCTTAAATAATTATTCATTTACCCAACTCCAAATGCCCAAAACAATGACTTAAGTCATTCGGTTCCATTCAAAAATCATCTTTTTTTGCTACATCACCCAATTCTTTATGTATAAGTTTTGTTGGTGGAATATGTGCACTTCCTCACCAGCCATGCACTCTCTTTTATGGTCACAAGAAGGACAATCTAAGCTGCACTTTGTTCCCTTTCCCTCTATCATACTGAGATGATTTCATTTCTTTTCGCAGCTCCATTGCTCCATACTTGATACACTGTGGGTCATCCCAAGTGGGTGGCACAGTAATTAGCACTGTGTGCTAATCCAGGTTCAATTCCACCCTCTGGCAACTGTGTCTATGTGGAGTTTGCACATTCTCCCTGCGTCTACATGGGTTTCCTCTGGGTGCTCCAGTTTCCTCCCACAGGCTAGCTGGATTGGCCATGCTCAATTGCCCCGTAGTGTCCAGGGATGTGCTGGCTACGTGGGTTAGCCGTGGTAAATGCAGGGTTACAGGGATGTGTAGGTCTGGGTTGGATGTTCTTTGGAGGTTTGGTGAAGTCTTGGTGGACCAAATGGCCTCCATCTCTATGATCGCTGGGGTTTTGTTGGACTTAGTGCCAGAGCATTAAACCATCTGAGAGTCTTTATTTAGCACTTTATGTGTGCAGTTTAACTATATAAGCAGGTTTTATTTCCATTCAGGTTGACAACAACAGGTTGGACTTATGTATTACATTTACCACAGTAAAATATCCCAAGGACTTGAGTGCTGTCAAGCAAACTTTGACACCGAGCCACATAAGGAGGTATCAAGACAAGTGAACAAAAGCTTGGTTTTAAGAAGTATTAAAATGAAGAAGAGGGAATTGGAGAGATTTAGAGAAGAAACTCCAGATCTTAGGACTGAGGTAGCTGAGGGTGTGACTGCCAATGGTAGAGTAAAGAAAATCAGGGATATGCAAGAATTGGAGGAGTGCTGAGATCTCAGAGGGTTGCAAGGCCAGAGAAGGTCCTAGAGGTTGGGAGAATTGAGGCCACAGAGATATTTGGAAACAAGGTTTAAAATTCTAAACTTGAGGCATTGCCAGACCGGGAGCCAGACTGGTCAAACCAGAACATGGTAATAAAACAATTATAGAGTCTTTTATTTCAGCACACAGACTCTTTCCTGGTTTATAAATGGCAATAAGTACCATTAACTTGTCTTAGAAAATTGAGTAGCTTCTTGTTTTTCGTGTCAATTTGATTGGCAGTAGTACAAGGATTTTCTGATTCAGCGTGTCCAGAGCTAACAGCCTCCCAAGTTTGCAATGCAGTTAAAATAATAGAAACAGGATGTTTTATAAAATGTTTATTGAGTAGGGTTATTTTGTCAATAAACTCCAGATGTACGGTAATCTTCCAAAATCCCACAAGAAGCATAAGAATCTGTTCTGATTTCTTTTTTACTGCAGTCTAACGGCATGCATTTAATGAGAGGCTTAGCAAGTCTGTGGAGTGAATTTTAGGGAGGTTATTGGCCCAAATGGATGCTTTATTCAACCCTCAGACAGCCAGGAAACACTTGAACTTAAAGACAATGGGTCAGATTTTGTGGTCAAGGGTAAAGATGAGGCTGACAGCTTTTATTATAACAGGAGAAATCAGATGGCCACTTGTCACGCCTGCCTTACACAATTTAATGCAGAAATCTGGATGCTGTTGGCAAAGATGCCTCACTCCTCCAAAGAGTGTGCTATTGTTGTGCTCATATTGAAAGTATTGTGTTATACTATTTAATCACTTCTGTTACTTTTATGACTTAAATTCCATGTTTGCAACAAGGAAATTCACTGTTAAGAATTTTACAGGGTTTAATTGCTATGTATTTATCACAGGAGGGTATCAGCTGTGGCCCAGTTGTTAGCATTCTTACCTTTGGATTGAAAAGATTGTGAGTTCAAGTTCAACTCTGGACTATTTTTATGTTTTCCCAATACAACAGTCCCAACAGGACTGGTAGCCAATGTAGGTTCTGCTTATTGTTAAGATCTACTATGTGTTTACTTATCAGATAGTTTGGTTTCAGAATGTCAGTATTTGGCATGACATAAAAGCCACTGAATACTGAATTCCGTGAAGTTATTTCATTGAGAGATTGCTCAACAGTTTAGTAGCTGAGATATTCAGTCTCGGACAGTGGTTTAAACACTCAGAAATTCAATAAGATTAATGAACAATAGTCAGGACAGAAAGTGGAGAGTAAACTCTCTTACACTTACACATTGCAACCTGGACTGACAGTGGTTGCAAGTCACATGCTGTACAGTTCCTATTGGTTCATTAGTACACTCCCTTGTTAAAGTGGTATCACAAAAGATACCTCTATCCAAAACTCCGAACTGATTCACTAGTGTGGTACGCATGGATTGTTCCACAGTCAGACGTATTATGTTTTGGACAAAATGTTAAACTTTTTTTTCACTTGTAGGATATGAGCGTCGCTGGCTGGTGAGCATTTACCGCCCACCTCTAGCTGTCCTTGAACTGGGTGGCTTTCAACCCATTTCAGAGACCTGATAAGCGTCAATCACATTGCTGTGGATCTGGAGTCACATGTAGGACAGACGAGGTAAGTTAGGTAGATTTTCTCCCCTGAAGGACCTTAGTGAGCCAAATAGGGTTTTCCTGAAAATCGGCGATGGTTTTGAATTCAAATTCCAACATCTGTTTTGGTGGAAGCTGAACTGCGGTCTTCAGAACATGAGCTGAGTTTCTGAATTAATAGCCTCGTGATAATACCACTAGGTCATTACCACTCCGATGATCTGAGGCATATCTGCCCTCTCAGGATGAGAAAGCAATCAGTGAGTGAATTGAGGATTGTGCGTAAAAGGCAAATAAATGGAGTTAAGGATTATCAGATCAGCCAAAATCCCATTGAGTGGTGGAAGAACCTCAATGGGCTGAATGGTCTAATTCTCCTCCTGCTTTTTTTGCTTAATGAAACATCCCAGTGCACTATTTTTGGAGAAAAATCGGGAGTTATCTCCAGTGTTCTGGCCAATATTTATCATTCGATCGCTAAAACTGTTTAGCTGGTCATTATCACATTGTTATTTGGAAGGGCTTGCTATGCACAGCATTGCGGCTGTATTTTTTTGTCTCATGACAGTGACTACACTTTAAATGCATTTAGCTGGCTGCAAAGTGCTTTGAGACATGTTGAGGTTGGGGAAGGTGTTGTATAAATATAAATCATAACCTTCTTTTAGATCATAATCGAGTAGGATGAGTGTGGTGAGTGGTGAATAAATTTAGGTGGGATGAATTCTGACTTGGATGAAAGACTATCCAGAGTAATTGAAAAAATCCCTGCTGCTGACTGTGCACAAAAAGCTATCTAATAGGTGAATGGCAGCTAAATTGCAGTAATGGTGAGGCACTTGCTCGTCTGAATGATAGAAATTGTCATGCTTGTAGCAATTTGCTGTCAGTATCTTCATCATTTTCTCACAGAGGCTGTAGGGAACTGCTCTGTGGGTCAGACATTAAATTCAAAATATTTCACACTAGAAACATTGGTGTCAGTGGTATCACATAATTCCCTTCTATGGCTACTTCTCTTTCTTTCTTCTTCAATTGAAGCTGTATGTTAAAAATACAGTGGTACACATAAGTGATTGTAACAAGGTCAGCCAAATGGACATCACAAAATATGTGTTCCCTGATTGGGGCTGTTAATCTGGTCCAATCAGGGAGCCCTGGCTGACAGATATAAGCAAGAGTGTTAAAATTGAGTAAAGATTTGTATACTTTGTGTCTTTCACTGTGTCTCACACCTACACACACACAACATTGGTGCTGGGGAAAAAAATGAACAGGCATGTCAGGGGTTCTGTTCACAAAGAAGACAAAGAACAGCAGTGTCAGACATTCTGTTCACTCTGAGAGCTGGATCAGTGTCCATGTGTAAATAAAGGATGACTTAGTGATGGGATACTGAATTCCGTGAAGTTATTTCATTGAGAGATTGCTCAACAGTTTAGTAGCTGAGATATTCAGTCTCGGACAGTGGTTTAAACACTCAGAAATTCAATAAGCTTAATGAACAATAGTCAGGACAGAAAGTGGAGAGTAAACATTTACGCCAGAAACCCTAGGCTCTGAAGGAAAATATAAACAGTTCTGTCACTTTAAATGGGCCCAAAGTTTTGCGGCCTTTGGTCTAAGTCCCAGGCACTTGTTATCCCTGTTTTTGCTGACTTACATTAGTTTCCAGTCATTTCAGGAATCTGGGCTCAAAATATAGGCTGACAAAGAATTACAGAGGGTACACCGCACAGAACAGGCCATTCAACCAAACTAGTACAGGCTGGTGTTTATGCTCCACATAAGCTGTCTCCCATCTCATGTCAATGTATTATTGTAAGCATCTATTCATTCTTCCTCATATGTTTTGCCACCTTATCCTTAATGCAGCTGTGCTATTTGCCTTTCAAACATCGATTTTCCTGCTCCTCGGATGCTGCCTGACCTGCTGTACTTTTCCAGCACCACTCTAATCTTGACTATTTGCCTTTCATGTTCACAAGGGCAGAATTTAATCTGGGCATTTGGGCCTCACCATCAGCTGGTGAGCTGGGGAGGGCCCTTTGTCCTCTCCTATGAGGATGGCTTGGCAAAGGAAGTGTCCAAGTCAAGCACTTACATGAGCCTTCCCCAAGACATAAACTGTGGAGATGAAAATCCTACTTCTACCCTGGAAACCTTTGAGAGCCACCTCCCAATTGCAGGTAATGCCACTGGGGATGGTGGGATCTGCTGGTAACACACTCTCACCAAAGGCCCAGAATCAATGAGGGACCCAGACTACAGTTGAAAGCTGGTGATGGTAGTTATGGAGACGATGTAGTTAACTGCTGGGGAGAGGAGTAGGGAAATGACTCCCTTTCCTTAATGACCCACACTCTCTGTTGGTTGTAACAAGATTAATTTAAAATCCAATCCTTTCCCCTGTGGATATCATTCTCCCAGACCATAACAGCCTATGTTTTAAAAGGAATCAATTTAACCAGGGTTTTTTTGAATTAACGACAAGTGGAAGTTTATTAACTGCTGTTTACAATTAGGAATTCTAATGCAACATACAGATTAAAAATAAGAGGTGAGTCCAAAAAGATGGAAGTTTAGAATATATATGAATTGGTAGTTGAGCAGTCAGTTTCACAATCCTTAATCTTGTAGGTGGTTGAAGTTCTGTAGTTTAGTTCTTTTTTCTGTGATTGAATCCCAACATTCAGGGTGAGAGAGAGTCTGTTTGTTGTTCTGTTTCCCTTTTTGTCTGGCTGCTAACTAGCAGACTTCTAGCAGGGGTAAAAGACAATCTTTACCTGCAACACAGGGGTCACTAGGTTGTAGTTCTTCAACTATGACCTTCATAGCATACTTATATTGTACACATGAGAATGTTCGGTCCCACTGGGACACTCCATCGAGATAAAAGTGACATTATAACCACTGTCTTTACATCTTCCTCAAAGGAAAAGACACAAATGTGTCTGCAGTTTGGGACATAATCTTCAGGGAGTGGCTTGCTGTTGAGCAGGGGCCCATCAGCCCCTCAATATTTTTGCAGTCAGCAGGGAATATAATCGATTACATTTCGACTTGCCTCTTTCCCATTAAAAGAGCTATTATTTGAAGTTCCCTTCCCATGCATGGATGGGACAGTTAATGGGTCTCTTTCCCTCAAGACATTTACAGCCTGTTTGGGCTGTATCAGCCCGCGTTAAACAGCACAGTTTGGAATTACATGTTAAAAATGTCCCCGGTCCTTCAAGGTTTTGACCCGTGGTCTTAAAACTGTACAGATATTTCAAAATACTACATTGACTGAAAAGTGCTTTGGGATGTCCTGAACTTGTGAATGTTGCTGCATTAGTGCATGCCTTCCATTTAGGTGTTTATTTTTGAAATGACTCTGTTCTCTGGACAAGAGCCAAGGAAATACCTAGTTCCAAACACCATCCTTTGCCATCTACAATAGATATATATGCTACAGATCAAAACATTTTTAATTTTGTCAGTTATGTGAAACTGTGCGCTTTTTGTACCCAGTGTCAATATAATGTACTTTAGGTCGATATTGAACAGTGGCTGCAAAATAAACTATCACTGCACAAGTGTTACATTTTTAAATTTTCTCCAATAGCCGTAATTGAAGCATTGCATGCTTATATACAGTAGGGCTGCGATTCACATTTCACTATTCCTGTGTCTTCATTGACCGCTGGCCTCAACACCCTACCCAATGATTCTATTATTATCCTCTCCAATATATTTGCAACTCAAAAACACGTGCTCGACAGAATTTGCTTTTAAAAGACACAAATTTTCTTAGTGCTGCTGTGTCCTTTCACATTGATTTGTTTACCAGGCAATTAGTCTTTAATTTCTGGAACTTTGGGACACAATTTTGATTCCAAATTCATGTTGTAGGATCATCGTACTAGGAAGTGGATTCTTTTAACACAAGAATGTGTCCTTGTATTCAGTAGAAACAGGTTTTGACCATTCAGTCTGGTATAGTCCATACAACCATAACACATAGGAGTAGAATTTGGCCTTTCGGCCCATCAAATCTGCTCCACTATTTGATCATAGTAGACAGCCAAGAGGCTGGAAGAACATAGAAAGCCAGGCAGTATTGAGAGGTGGAGAAGTCAACGTTTCAGATATAACCCTTCTTCAGGACTGGGGATGGGTCTAGTGGGAACTGCAGATAAAGGGGTGATGGGAGCAGGGCGGTGAAGTGGGGATATTTGAAGGCACGTAGAGGGTTTGATCTGGTTGGTCAATGGGAGGAATGAATCCAGTTGGTGGCTGAGAGGAGTGGAAGGGAGGGGGAGGGGTTGGGAAGGGAGTTGGGGGAAGGGAAGGGAGGTTATTTGAAATTGAAGTACTCAATATTGAGTCCTCCAGGCTGTAGGCTGCCCAGGCGGAAGATTGTTCCTGCAATTTGTGGTTTGGTTCATTGTGGCAATGGAGGAGGCCAAGGATGGTCATGTCAGAAAGGGAGTGGGAAGGGGAATTTAACTGAGAGGTCCAGTCAGCCTCTGTGGGCCCAGCTGAGATGTTCAGTGAACCGTTTCCTAAGTTTACGTTTGGTTTTCCCGATGTAGAGAAGACCACATTGGGAGCATCTGATGCAGTGAACTCGGTTGGAAGAGAGGCAGGTGAATCTCTGTCTCACCTGGAAGGACTGTATGGAGCCCTGGATGGAGGTGAGGAGGGTGGTGTGCCGGCAGGTTTTGCATCTTTTCCAGTTGCAAGGGAAGGTACCTGGGGATTCAGGGGAGTTGGTGGGGAGAGTTGTGCATACCAGGGACTGTCGAAGGGAACGGTCTTTGTGATAGGCAGAGAGGAGTGGGCATGGGAAGATGTTCTTGGTAGCGGGGTCTAGTTGGAGTTGATGGAAGTGTTTAAGGATAATGCGTTGGATATGGAGACTGGTGGGGTGGTAGTTGAGGACAAGGGGGACTTTGTCTTTCTTGCGTTTGGGGGTGGGGGTTTTGAACAGTGGACTGGGAATGGAGTCGGTGCAGTGGAGGGCTGTCTGGATGACAGAGGGGGGAAAAGTACATTGTTCAAAATAGGTGGGCATCCGTATGCTTGGGAGTGGAATGTCCTCTCTTCTGAGCTGATGTGGTGGAGGTGGAGGAATTGTGAGAACGGGATGGAGTTCTTGCAGGATACTGGGTGGCAGGAGGTGTAGTCCAGGTAGTTATGGGAGTCTGTGGGTTTGTAGTAAATGTCCCTCTGGAGACTGTCACTGGAGATGGAAATGGAAAGGTCAAGAAAGGGGAGGAAGGTGTCTGAGATGGGCCAAGTAAATTTGAGGGTGGGGGGAAGTTGTGGGCAAAGTCAATGACCTGCTTCAGTTCAGCCTGGGTGCAGGATACTGCGCTGATGCAGTCATCAATGTAACGGCAGAAGAGTTGGGACACAGTCATGGCTTATATCTTTCTCAACCCAATTCTCCTGCCTTTCACTGATAACCCTTGGTCTCCTTATTAATCAAGAACCTATCTATGGATTTGAACCCCGATCTGAGAGAGGTTGAAATGCTGAAATCATCAAAATATAGCCATTGTTATGGTGAGCAGATGTTGTGAGGATGAATGTTTTACATTTGATGGGATGAATCGTTTTAATCGTGTATTTGGAATAGGTGAATTTGACAAGAAAAATCAGAAACAAGAACTGTTTGAGAATTTGAAAATATTGTGGACTATAGTAATTTCACAGGAAAGTAAACATATAATGCATGTTCAGGTCTACATTGAATAGTTAACTGCCTAATAAACTTTCACTGCAAACATCTTTTAAAGTCCAGTATTCCAGCACATCAGGAAACAATCCATGTTTTTTATAAAGTATGAAATACGATTTTAGCATAAAAAGTCAACCTAATGTAGGGAAAGGTGTCCTTTCAAGAGGAACAAAATCTATTAGATGATCATTAGATGTTGCCAGTGAATGATTCAGAGGAGGAATCCAGCTTAAAACACAAATCTACTTCAGTTCTTTCAGATTTCGTACTGTCCACAACTCATTCTCTGCTATTCTGGTGTAAATATATTGATGATCTAAGTGCTAATATTATGAGTGCTCTACATTACTTAAGAGAGATTTCAGACCTCTAAGGTCTTTTGAAGCTAACTATTTATTCAACATTCTATGAATGAAGTACACTCTTAGTCTAAGCATGAGATAACACAGTTGCATTTCTCTTCAGAGTTTCCAAATCATCACATGGCAGACATGATGATACTTTTCCATAATCAAGTATAAACCCTTTAATCAACACATTCCTACAAATCGTTGTCCTTATACAATAATTTCATCGTCCTACAGATTTCAGCATTTTCTAACTTTCCTGCAGATGCCAAACCAAAGCCTTAAAAGCTATCAGTTTTGCTAATAATACAAGGACCAGGATGGCATCACATCAACAGCTGCTGGAGTTTAAGCAGCAGCATGCTAGACTAAGGATATATACATATGTTCCTCTGTAATAGCAAGTTATCAGTTTATCTGTTAATTAAATCAGTTTGGGATTTATAAATAAATTGAACTTATGCTGCTTAGCATTCCACAGTGAGAGTGACCATTCTGTATTAAAAACACAACACAAGAATACATTAACAAGAAAAAAATTATTGTTGGTTAATTGCAGTATAAGCTGTATAACTTGGAAAACAATTAATCGTGGTAAGGAAGTTGTCTATCATAGCTTGGAATAAGTTTAAGAGACTGCCCACAATTCAATGGGAAGCAACCTTATCACAACAGGATCTAATCTACTGTGGGGGTGTAGATCTGTCCATCTGAGAACAGCTGATTTACTGTTCCAGTAAAGCTCTGGTGGACTGTGAGAATACTGCAATTTATTTTGTTACTAACCAATTCCAATAGCAAAACCACATAGAGTCACAGAGTCATAGAGATGTGCAGCACGGAAGCAGACCCTTTAGTCTAACTCATCCATGCCGATTAGATTTCCCAACTCGATCTAGTCCCACCTGCCAGCAGCCGGCCCATATCCCTCCAAACCCTTCCTATTCATATACCCATTCAGATGCCATTTAAATGTTGCAATTGTACCAGCCTCCACCACTTCCTCGGGCAGCTCATTCCATATATGTACCACCACCCTCTGCATGGAGAAGTTGCCCTTAGCTCTCTTTTATATCTTTTTCCTCTCACTCTAAACCTGTGCCCTCTAGTTCTAGACACACCCACCCCATCCCAGGGAAAATACTTTGTCTATTTGTCCTATCCATGCACCTCATGATTTTATAAACCTCTGTAAGGTCATCCTTCAGCCTCCGATGCTCCAGGAAACATAACCCCATCCTATTCAGCATCTCCCTACAGCTCAAACCCTCTAATCCTGGCAACATCCCTGTAAATCTTTTCAAGTTTCACAACTTCTTTCCGATAGGAAGGAGACCAGAATTGCACGCAATATTCCAACAGTGGCCTAACCAATGTCCTGTACAGCCATAACGTGACCTCCCAACTCCTGTACTCAATACTCTTTACTATCCTATCTACCTGCGACTCCACTTTCAAGGAACTATGAACCTGCACTCCAGGTGTCTTTGTTCAGCACCACCCCGCAGGACCTTACCATTACGTGTGTAAATCCTCATAAGATTTGCTTTCCCAAAATGCAGCACCTCGTATTTATCTAAATTAAACTCCGTCTTCTACTCCTCAGCCCATTGGCCCATTTGATCCCGTTGTAATCTGAGGTAACCTTCTTTGCTGTCCACTACACCTCCAATTTTGGTGTCATCTGCAAACTTACTAACTGTACCTTTTATGCTCGCATCCAACTCATTTATGTAAATGACAAAAAGTAGAGGACCCAGCACCGATCCTTGTGGCACTCCACTGGTCACAGGCCTCCAGTCTGAAAAACAACCCTCCACCACCACCCTCTGTCTTCTACCTTTGAGCCAATTCTGTATCCAAATGGCTAGTTCTCCCTGTATTCCATGAGATCTAACCTTGCTCACCAGTCTCCCATATTACTGCAAAACAATACATTGTGATGACATTCAGCTGACAATTATGAGATATTGAAAGACTGATTCTGCACAAGATCGGCTTCCTCATAGAGCCACTGCAGAAGAGGCTGTCTTCTCTATACTGCGCTAAAGTCACAGATTCAATGTTAGGTTGGTCAGTAAAAGGATAGATAATTTCAGCCAGGAGCAGGGGACAGCAACTGCTATGATTTTTCTCAATCGTATCTTGGGATCGGAAGGTAGGGTGTGAGGTGAGTCGTGAGGGGACAGGAATGTGTGATGAATTACTCACAGTTTCAGTATTTGCCACTAAGCTGACTGCTGTTGTGAAGTCCATGTACTTAGAAGCTGAGTATGCATGCAATTGGCCTTAAAGCTTCGTGGTCGAGTAAGTGAAGAGTGGAAGTTATTGGCACAGCTTGGGACAGTTCCCCAGTAGATCAGTTAAGGTGAGTATTGTGTGAAGGAAAGAACCTTAGTTTTTAATGCTTAAATACTCCCTTAAATACCCTCGTCTTTGGGTACAGAATGTAAAAGCATGAAAATAGAGTCATAGAGATGTACAGCACGGAAACAGACGCTTTGGTCCAACCCGGCCATGCCGATCAGATATCCCAACCCAATCTAGTCCCACCTGCCAGCACCCAGCCCATATCCCTCCAAACCCTTCCTATTCATATACCCATTCAAATGCCTTTTAAATGTTGCAGTTATACTAGCCTCCACCACTGCCTCTGGCAGCTCATTCCCTACACGTATCACCCTCTGGGTGAAAACGTTGCCCCTTAGGTCTCTTTTATATCTTTCCCCTCTCACCCTAAACCTATGTCCTCTAGTTCTGGATTCCCTCACCCCAGGGAAACGACTCTGTTTATTTGTCATATCCATGCCCCTCATAATTTTGTAAACCTCTATAAGGTCACCCCTCAGCCTCCGATGCTCCAGGGAAAACAGCCCCAGCCTGTTCAGCCTCTCCCTCTAGCTCAAATCCTCCAACCCTGGCAACATCCTTGTAAATCTTCTCTGAACCCTTTCAAGTTTCACATCTTTCCAATTGCACCGTCCACAATCTTAGAATGTCCCAATGCATGTTTCAACCACTAAGGATCATGTGAAATGTAGTCACTGATGCAGTCAAAAAAAGTGCGGCAACCAATCTGAATACAGCAAGATCTCACAAGAAACAATGCTTTTGACTCTAGGGAGAGCAATTCCAGTTTTGTCAGACTCTCCACATAACTTTGGTCTTTCACTATTGATACCATTCGAGTAAATCTCTTCTGCACCATTTTCAAGGCCTTGACATCATGAAGTAAGTCATAGGTTAAACCTTTTATTGTTGGAAAATGATTGAGTCTGTGCCAAGTTGTGATATATTTTGAGGGCAGCAATGTGCCATGGATTAGAATCCATTGGGAATTTATGAAGTAAATTCTGTTCAATGCTCTCAATCCTAAATGTTGGTGTTTACTCTTAGTGGAGTCTAATTTAGAGGTGGAAGAACAAACTGATTAACTAACCATTTTCTGAATTTTATGGTGCGGTTATAGGGAAGTCAATACTTTTCAAGACAAGATAAGCTCTTTCTTCAGGAAACTTGATTACTTTGAGGGAGAAATTCCCTGTTCCCTTTCCTCTTGGAAGAAAGTTTACTTATCAACTTAAATGATGTCTTCAACAATATGTTGGTGAATCTTTCATCAGCATCAGTCCGCATGAGTTATTCACTAAGTACAGTCATTTGACACGTACTATATATAAATATGTATGTGTATGTATACACATGTAAGTGTGCATATAAATGTGTGTAGGTCTATATTGTCTTAAATTGTTATATAGTATATAAGTGTATAAATAAATTACAGTTCAGCTATTCAATGAGTCAGGAGCATAATTTCCTTTGAAACTATAGAGGATTTAATGAAAAAGCAAGAAACCTGTGCTAAAGTATTTCAAGCAGCTGGTTAGACCTCAGCTGGAATGTTATGCTCAGTTCTGGTCATTAGACTTTAGAAATTATATCAAGATCTTAAAAATGGTGCCGAGACGATTTACCAGAATGGACCAATAATGAGAAACTAAAGTTATGTGGAAGGTCTGCAAAAAAAAGTGGGTTTGCTTTCCCTGGAATAGAGAAAATTGCTTCTTATGACTGTAGTGATTGTAATGAGGTCAGCCAGCTGGACCTCACAGAATATGAGTCCCTTGATTGGGGCTATTAATCTGGCCCAATCAGGGAAACCTGGCTGACAGGTATAAACAAGAATGTCTAGTTTTGCTCTCCATCTGCTCAGGATGACTGTACAACCAGATGTGGTCCAAGGACATGCAGGAGTGCTCTCCTCCCATGAGGGGACCTTGGTAAGTGCTCCTGGTCCTGTTGTTCTCCTGGAAGTTGAGGGTAGCCAGTCTAAGCAGCTGCTTAATGAGAATGGTGCTGCCAGATCTCCTGTGGGGTTGGAGTTGCCGTTGGGTTTCTGGTATTCCTGTTGATGCTGATGGCTGCATTGTACAGAATGAAGAACCCAATGTCATGAGACTGAACTGTAGACCTTGAATACAATAAATCAGATAGAAACCTAAAAAAAAACAAGAATGTCGGACGTTCTGTTCACTCTGAGAGCTCGCTCTGAGGGAGTTGGAGTCAAGTGTCAAGGACTCTCCACGTAGAAATAAAGGGTGACAGGATACCAGCCTCTGTTCCGTTCCAGCTTACTGTATTCAAAACGTCTTGCCGAATTTCTTGCCTGCGACTGTGTCTACATTTCACAAGGGCCTTATTATTTGAAATGTGCTTTGGGTCTTTGAGATTGTAAAAAGTGCTTTATGAATGCAATTGATTTTCATCTTTTCAAGTTTTTTACCTTCTGTACTCAAAGACTGAGGATTTACAGAGAGTTTTTAGGCCAATAATTGAGAAGCATTTAAAGGGCAGGTAGATAAAAATGTAAAGGAGAAAGAAAGAGAAGAAAATATGAAAATATTATAGCAAATTGATGAAGAAGAATATGAAGAGGTAACATAGAGTATAAATGCCGTTTGGGCAAAAGGTCTGTTTTTGTGCTTTAAAGTC
The DNA here is from genome assembly GCF_047496795.1 of Chiloscyllium punctatum. NCBI lineage: Eukaryota > Metazoa > Chordata > Chondrichthyes > Orectolobiformes > Hemiscylliidae > Chiloscyllium > Chiloscyllium punctatum. The sequence continues at coordinate 22,750,956 of NC_092765.1, read as the reverse complement.
TACATGATACATATTATTCCTGCTCCCTCCAATTTTTTCCATCTGTAATACTCCTGCTTGCTGAACACTTCAACTATCTGAAAAAGGTCATTTTAAATGTAAGTTGTTATCCGTGAAACTGAACTACAGGATGTTGGAGGGTTTGAAGTGCAAGCAAAGTTGAGATGAATTTTGAGCAATACATTTGCCTTCAATACCTTGGGGCTAGGAAAGGATTAAAAAATGTCATGCAGGCTTCCTGTTGCTGACTGTCTTCACTAAGCATCTTAACAAACTCTGAGAAAGGTCTCAAAGTGCTTCATATTCAAAGATGTTCAATCACCTGGTCGATAGGCAGACTCTAAGTAAAATCATACAATCAATAAGGTGTGGTTTTCTTATGTTGTTTGAAGAAGAAATGTTAGCCACATAACTGAGGGGTACCATCAACTCTTTATTACCCAACTAAGCTGACAGAGGAGTCTTGGTCGAATGTCTCCTCTGAAAGAGGAAATGTGACACTCTCTCAAAACAGTAATGGATTGTCAGCTTAGTCTAAATGCTTAGTCCTGCAATGGAGCTTGAACCCATAACCTTCTTGATCATAGAGCCAAGAGAGTTAACCAAGAACCAAGCTGACAAAAATAAGCATGCATGCAAACCCTTACCCAACCTCAGTATGATGGATGGTGAAACCTGACTAAATCACACACATCCTGCAGTAAAGAAACGAAAATTTACTGGATTCTCCAAAGCCTGATCCATTAACAACTGATGTAGGAGCTTTCACATCTTGTGGTAAGCAATGGGAAAGTGAACTTTGGTGAGTTACACCACTTTGCTTGTCAGTAGCTGTGTTTGACTCCCATGCTGGTTTAAAATACTTCCCATTAAAAGGTATGACACATGTAGTTCCTCCCCTCAGTGATGTCCCGAATGTCATGAAGACAAGAACCACCAAAACAGGGAGGAAAGTTATCGATGTAAAAAACAATATTATTCCTCATTAACTCAATTTGAATTACTTTATGTTAACATCGTATTTACATTGTCAAAACATGACATCCCTGTCCCATGTCTGTACACATTTGGCAAAATATTTATGCTAATGTTGTTATAGACTCTGGCCTACTAAATTACCAAAATTATTTTTGAAGTCCTGAAAAGCATTAAAGATCCTTGAGCAAAAAGGTAATGTCACTATAGTCCTACTGCATCATAGGCTATTCTCTCACACGAGAGAGAGATAGAGAGAGAGAAGGGGACTGGTGGTGGTTTAACCTGAGGGTCAGCATGTCTCTGGCGAAGGGTGAGGTTGAGGAGAAGAGTCCTTTGTGTAACCTCAGCTGGTTAAAACCATGGTGTTAGGATTACTGTACATTTCAAACCAGATGTCATGTCAACCTGAGCTAACTAACTCCCAGACACCATTTACATCAACAGAGAGTGGCTACTTTCTAACATAGTTGGATTTGAGATGAGCAAGTCAGTTTCACATCAATCCAAACATGTTGTTTCTCAATCCTGCTAAATCTTCTACACTTGTAAATTCTGCTGATTCCATTCCATGTTAAACAAGCCCATTTTGATGCACCTTACCCTCCAACACTATTTCAGAGGGGAAGTTAATAACCACACCGCTGTAGATTAGGAGCATCATGTCAGCCAGATCAGATAAGGACAGTGGATTTCATCTGTTGAAGGATAGTAGTGAAGTGAACCAGATGGTTTTTATAACAATCCAGCAGTTTTATGATTAATGATACTAGCGTTTTATCCCAGATGTGGGATGAAGTGGGATTTGAAATCATATCTTGATTAGTCCAAGTCTCTGGATTACTAGTCCACTGTTACCATTATTTTACCATCACCTGACTTTTTTACTTTGACTTAATTAAAATGAAAAGTTGTACTCTATGTCTTGCACACATATTCAGAAGTGGACAAAAACACACATGCCCATCAGGAGATAGGGATTGAGGAATGCCACATCTCTTTAAACCTTATAGACTGTAGAAGGATCAGGAAACAGAGGGATGGCTTCCATTGTTCAATTTAGTCTTAATTTAAATGCATTGAGTATGTGGGGGTGAGGAATAGTGTATGCTTTGGCATGGGGGGGCAGCTTTACAGGATGAAGCGAGGCAAGCTCACAGATACTCTGATTTAGGGAAAGAAAAATCTTGGATTTAAGTAGCACCATCTCATATTATCTGGTCATCTCAAAAAGCCTCACATCTACTAAATGGTATTTGATATGATATGTGGAGAGACAGAGAGACAGAAGAAAGTTTGCAAACAGATGAAAACCGATGATAGAAAATAGAATGTAGACAGAAAGAGTGAATGTGTATAAGGGGTTTCTTTTCCTTGTATCCTATCTGTGAGACAGATGTAACAAAGGTTCTCCTGATGTACTATCACATGCCTTAGGGTTGAAAGCATTAAAAGCTGTTTGGGGGAGGGGGGTGTGTGGGGAAGAGGTGTCTTTTGTTATTTGGAAAACCAGATTATTAATCTCCTGTCAGGCTAAATTGACATCCAGTGCTTTTCTTTTTCACTCTGTATTGAAGTCACTAATCCTCTTTTGGCAATGCACCATCTTGCAGATTGATGCTGTCACATTTGATACAGGGACACCTCATATCTATCAAGGACAGTCTTTAGTTACATTACTCAAATGCCATCCTAATTGCAATTAATTGTCCAAATATGTATTTGTTTATTAATTGACCTTGCATTTCAAATTGAAATCAAAAATGTCATTTTTCTGCAGTTTGAAAATTAATTTCAAAGCTGAATCTATAGTGTCACTAAGAATGAGATTTTCAATTCCATAAAGGGTTCCCACAGAGCTGGGCAGTTGCAAAAATTCACACTATTTTCAGTTTCCATCCCTTCCCCCAGGCTATTTTCCCCAAGGGTCTGGCTTTGACAGATGGATCCATCCACAAGTGATGGTAGCTAATCTAGGATAGTTAAAGGCCTATATCAGAGGCTTTGTTCTCCCTTTTTTTTATATATTTCAAAAATATACTTTATCCATAAAAAATCTTTATGAATACACAGTTACAAATGCAGTTCGGCTCTGTACAGTAGCATAGCAAGGAAACAAAGAAACATTAAAGTTTGACTCTCTCTAACAAACAAACCAAAGGCATGTGTTACTTGAACAAGACTACATTTACATGCATTTGAAGCACCAGGAGGGTCTGATAACTGAACATACCCCCACTTAACTTAAGCAGAAGGGCCTCAGACAGAGGTCTTTCCTCACTGTGCCTTGGCAGCAGCTGCCCCAAGCTTTAGTCCGTCCCTCAGCACGTAGTCCTGGACCTTGGAATGTGCCAGTTTGCAACGCTTGGTCAGGCTCAACTCCTTGTTCTGGAAGACCAAAAATCTTCAGGCAGACCAAAGAGTGTCTCTTGCTGAGTTGATGGTTCTCCAGGTGCAGATGGTGTTTGTCTTGATGTTCATCCTGGGAAACAGACTGTACAGCGCAGAATCCTGCATCACAGAGCTGCTTGGGATGAACTCCGAAAAAACCATTGCATCTTTCTCTCTTACCTGAACAGTAGCTTTCTGCTATTTCTATACACAAGGGTTTCCTATTGAGTCTCAAGTTTCAAAAGTCCACCGGTCATCTGGAATGGTAAGCATGATCTCGGACCACTACTGACTGTCGCTGTCTACAGGAGACTGCTTTCAGACACTGTGAAATTGTGAGCCCCTGGTTCACTCTGATATTGAGTATTGATGTGGACAAAACCTTGCCCTATGAGACCCAGTCAGAATGGAGAGGATTTGGGAATTCCCACTGGAGGCCACACTGCTTTGGAGGATTTACAGATTTACAGATTACAGATTACATTACAGTGTGGAAACAGACCCTTCGGCCCAACAAGTCCACACCAACCCGCCGAAGCGCAACCCACCCATACCCCTCCATTTACCCCTTACCTAACACTACGGGCAATTTAGCATGGCCAATTCACCTGACCTGCACATCTTTGGACCATGGGAGGAAACCGGAGCACCCTGAGGAAACCCATGCAGACACGGGGAGAACGTGCAAACTCCACACAGTCAGTCGCCTGAGGCGGGAAATGAACCCGGGTCTCTGGCGCTGTGAGGCAGCAGTGCTAACCACTGTGCCACCGTGCCACCCAAGGATGAGAAGGGGGAATACAGTAATGAGCATGAGGAAATGGCAGAGGCTTTGAACAGGCATTTTGTGTCTGTCTTCACAGTGGAGGAGATGAATAACATGCCAGTAATCGACAAGGAGACTAAGGTAGGTGAGGACCTGTACACTATCATTATCATGAAAGAGGTAGTGTTGGACAAACTAGTGGAGCTAAAGCTAGACTAGTCTCCTGGCCCTAATGGAACGCATCCCAGGGTATTAAAAGGGATGGCGGGAGAAAGAGCCAATGCGCTTGTAGTAATTTTTCAAAATTTGTTGGACTTTGGGCAGTTCCAGCAGATTGGAAAACAGCAAATGTGACACCACTGTTTCAAAAAGGAGGTAGACAAAAGATGAGGAATTATAGACCAGTTAGCTTAACTTTTGTAACAGAGAAAATGCTTGCATCATATTATCAAAAAAGAAATAGCAAGACATATAGTTAGGAATTGTCCTGTTGGGCATGGGTTCATCAAAGGCAGGTCATGCTTAACTAATCTACTGTAATTCTAGGAAGACATTATAAGCATGGTGGACAATGGGGACCCAGTAGATGTGATGTACCTAGATTCCCAATAGGTATTCAACAAGATGCTGCGTGAAAGGCTGATGCGTAAGATAAAGATGGAAGGCATTACGGGCAATGTATTAGCATTGAAATGGGGATTAGTTAATTAACAGGAAGCAAAGAGTGGGGATAAATGAGTGCATTTCTGGTTGGCGGTCAGTGACTAGTGGTGTGCCCCAGGGATCAGTGTTGGGATCAAAATTATTTACAATTTATATAGATGATTTGGAGTTGGGAACCACATGGCATGTGTCAAATTTTTCAAATGATACTAAGATAAGTGATAGAACAAAGTGTGCAGAGGACTATGAAACTTTGCAGAGGAACATAGATAGACTAAGTGAGTGGGGAATGGTCTAGCAGGTGGAGTACGTTGTTAATAAATGTGAAGTCATCCATTTTGGTAGGAAGAAGAGTAAAAAGGACTATTATTTGAATAGTAAAAAGATGCAGCATGCTGATTTGCTGAGGGACCTGGGTGTCTGTGCATAAACCACAGAAGGTTGGTCTGCAGATCCAATAGGTAATTAAGAAGGCAATAGGAATTTTATTTGCTGAAGAGGTTGAGTTTAAAAGCATAGAGGTTATGTTGCAGCTGTAGTTGTGTGCAGGTTTGGTCTCCTTACTTGAGAAAAGATGTACTGGCACTGGATGGGTGTAGAGGAGGTTCACTAGGTTAATTCTGGAGTTGAGAGGGTTGGCTTATGAGGATAAACTGAGTAGAGTGGAATTATATTCATTGGAATTTCGAAGGATGAGGGGGTATCTTCTCGAAACATTTACAATTATGAAGGGAATAGATAAGATAGATGTAGAAAAGATGTTTCCGTTGGCAGGTGAAACTAGGACAAGAGGGCACAGCCTCAAAACTAGGGGGAGCAGATTAGAACTGAATTGAGAAGGAACTTCTTCACTCAGATGCTTGTGAATCTGTGGAATTTCCTGCCCAGTGAAGTGGTTGAGGGTTCCTCAGTAAATGTTTTTAAAATGAAGATAGATTTTTTTGAGCAGTAATGGAATTAAGGGTTATGACGAGTGGGTGGATAAGTGGAGCTGAGGCCACAAAAAGATCAACCATAATCTTATTGAATGATGGAGCAGGCTCGATGTGCCAGATGGTCTAGTCCTGCTCATTGTTCTCAAGTGAGCGGGAGCAATTTATATTTATATTATATAGCTACCCACCACTGGCTGTAGCTTTGTGGATATCTAGTCCATCTCTACTCAGGTGTTTTGATTGGATTAGATTCCCTACAGTGTGGAAACAGGTCCTTCGGCCCAACAAGTCCACACTGACCCTCTGAAGAGTAACCCACCCAGACCCATTTCCCTCTGACTAATGCACCTAACATTATGGGCAATTTAGCATGGCCAATTCACCTGATCCGCACATCTTTGGACTGTGGGAGGAAACCAGAGCACCCGAAGGAAACCCATGCAGACACAGGGAGAATGTGCAAACTCTGCACAGACAGTCGCCCGAGGCTGGAATCAAACTCAGGTCCCTGGCGCTGTGAGGTAGCAGTGCTAACCACTAAGCCACCGTAACAGTCATGAGTCTAGAACCTTTCTAAATGTAATCGAAGCCTTGGCTGGTAGAATGGTGTCCACATTCACTTCATAGTTTTGGAAATTAAACTTTAAAGTGTTGCTATTTTAAAATAGCTGATCCCTCATCCTAACTAGTGTCTGCGTCATGATTAGAGTAGGCAAGTTATGTTCCCAGTATGAACTTGAAGTCAAACTGAAACTTTTTATAAGGGTGCTTGCTTGGGGACAGCAAATATCAACAACAAATGACACTAAATATGCAGCCAGTAAGTGTGGAAATCCGTAGGATTTGTGATGGGAAGTTAGCCTCCACCCAATCAGATGTTCCAGATAATAACTTTGACTTTTTAAAAAGAGAGCGTAGTGGGATTTGCGACCTATTTCACATCACTGGTTTTAAATTGATTGCAATGCAAATACAGGTCAGAAGAGACATTAAAGAGTCTGCTAATTTGCCATTGCTTGGATTTATCTATGCAGACAAAGTCAAAGTTAATTCCCCTAAACTTGAAGTAATAGTTCCAGTTATGAACTGAATCTGAATTCAAGTCATGAATCCTCTCCTCCACATAAACTTGCTACTCCCACCTACCCTACTTCCATCTTTTCCATTTTAGGAATTTGAAGAAAAATAGCAACACAATAAGGATAAGTTTAAACAATTAGTAGGTGGAAAACCGAAGGCAGCAAATTGGCTTCTGATTACAGAAACTGCTCAGATTTTCTTTCCATTGATTTGAGTCAGTTTTTAATAGGCATTTAGAATAGTCAGGTTTTTGCCCCCACCCCCGATGTTAAACACAGACATACCTCATGTGGGCAGTTGCTATACCGGTGTACAGTTGATGAACGGCAATGCCTTTGCTTTGGAATTTCTGCAATTCAGAAAATACACAGAGTTCTTGGCTGAGAATACTCACACAATATTTACACAGCCCCGACTTGTAGAAAAGCATAGGAATCAAACAGCACAAATTGTCTAGACTGGCCATCCCCTAATCCCACGCTCACAGCAGGAGGCTGTATTTACAGGGAATGCAGGCTGCAGAATCAGAGACAATATTAACATGCAGCTCTACCCCTAGTGCTCATTCTGTGGACACCAAATTATGTGATGGTCTTCCATATATCTTAAAAGGGAGAGTCAGAAAAATTCAAGAAGACATTATCTTCAAACTTCTTCCAATGTTCACATCAAACTTATATTTTATTTCTTGCTTATTGTTTGATCTTCTGCAGACCTTAGTGTATGAAAGGAGTCACTCACTGAAATAGGTGTTCAAAGCTGTAAAGCTGTATAGATTATCATTTTAGTAAAACTTGGTAACAGAATATCTAAAGATAAAAAGGTAAAACATGTGATTACAGTGCAGTATTTATTAAAGTAAACAAAACAGATAACAACAACATTTGATAAGAGCCATAGTGCACTTATACTGTGTATGACATTTGTCTGGAACTGTATTAAAGATGAACATCATTATTAAGGAATCAGTACTCAGACTTTTCACACACCCTTCACCTCCCAAGATTTTGTCCACTGTTGCTTTACTCAAGTGTTTGCCAATTACAGTGTGGTGAAGATAAGAGGCCAGTTGAAACTTCAGTAAGTGGCAAGGGAAAATAATGGCTTAATGTTTTGATCCTATCCTTAATCAATTAGATTAAGGAACTGATGAAGAAAGAAACAAATGTCAGGAAATGAAATGTATGAATTAAAGTCAAGCCAGATGCATAAATAGAAAGAAAGGCAGATTGGATTAAGAGAGAAAAATATGGAGTTAGTATTTTCAATTTAAGCATGTACATAATTGAGAAGGATGAAGAAAAGGGCACTGCTGTTTAGGGTGGCTCGTGGTTTGTTGATTATGTTGTTAAAGATATACATGATGGGTGTTGTTTGATTAAAGATTGTGATCACATAAAAAGAAAGAAAATTCTGTGGTATGTTCGCCTCCAACTTTTCTTAGATAATAGTGCCCTTTTCTTCACTCTTCAGGTTTAAATTGAAATGACTAAATCTACATTTTTTCCCTCTTAATGCATTGGCCATGTGAAACATTCTACAACCAACAGCTATTGCGGGGGCTAGAGTGAGTTATCCCTCCCAACTAAATTTGAATTTAAATGTTAGAAGTTTTATTTGAATACTTGATTTTTTGTTTACCCTTTAAATGATTTTTACCCTCTAATTTGGTTTATTTTCGAGAAAAAAACAAAAGAAGCCAGTCAGTTCCATGGTTAAGTTTATGCCAGGTCTCCAAGGAGAGTGGTCAAGCTGTGTCCACTGGTAAACCTGAGGCATTCCATGGCCATTGGACACAACAGGGGGCCTGGAGTGCATCATCTCCCCCCACAGCCAAATATCAATTCAAATTTCAAGTTTTCTTTGGGGATTTAACTTTTGTTCCTGTGACCCTGTAAGCAACTGTTACTTGTTAATTTAGTTTAAATTCAGTTTCAATTGATTTAATTAGCTCCTCAAAAGAATGCAATGGAGTCAAGTGCTCTTGAGGTGCAGTGATAGTGTCCTTATCTGGGTGGCATAGTGGCTCAGTCGTTAGCACTGCTGCCTCACAGCACCAGCGGACCTGGATTTGATTCCAGTCTTGGGTAACTGTCCGAATGGAGCTTGCATATTTTCCCTGTGCCTGCATGGGTTTCCTCCCAGAGTCCAAAGATATGCAGGTTAGTTGGGTTGGTCATTGCTAAGTTGCCCATAGAGAACAGGGAGGTGCAGACTAGGTGGATTAGCCATAGGAATTTCAGGGATAGGGTAGGGTGGTGGGTCATGGTGGGATGCTCTTCAGAGGGTCAGTGTGGACATAATGGGCTGAATTGCCTGTCTCCAAACTTCATGAAATCTATGAGTCTGTCTCAGAATTGAGAGGCAAGTGTTCAAGTCCTATACAATCCCGAGGTGTGCACCACCATCCCTGAACAGCTTCTTTAGAAAATATCCATAAAGTGAATTGAGGGTTCTTCTGGTGCAGTGGTAGTGTCCCAATCTCCAGGCTAGGTCCAAGTTACTTGCCCCAGAACAGGAGGTTGATTAAAATACCTATAAATGGAGTTAGGTTGCACACTGAAATAGGAGGCAGAGGTTTGTGAGATGCCGTTCTGCGAATTAAACCATTATCAAAGAAAAGAATTGTGCCTTTTTTTGTATGTCACATTTGGCTTGAAATCACTTAACATGACTTGACCCACTCCTGTAAATTCTGGACATTATATATTCCCTAAAGCAGTTTCAAATATTCTTCCATTTTTAAAATATTTTTTGGCTGGTAAATCTCTTCAGTCTCAAAATAAGGATGAACAATCATCAGGATGAAGTGACAGATCCAAACCACTAACCTGCCTGATGTTGACAGACCTGCTATGTTTATTAGTGGCACACTTTCTGGTTTTGTTCTTCCGGATTATAAATTTCCACTGTTTTTCATTCCTTTCTATCGCTTCTGAGTCGGATCCAGATTCACTCTAAAGTGTCAAAAATTATATTGATTATACAGCACATTACCAGGCCAATGTGTTGTGTTGTTTTTTTTTCTGTATCTTGTTGGAATGTAAGTTTTGCCCCTAGCCTGGCTAAAGTCTGAGTGACATTTACAAGTCCTTCAGAGAGAGCAGCTCATGTCTGGATGGACATGAATGTGCTCCCATGAGACAGAAGGTGGTGCTCTGGGCCACAGGCTTCACTATGGGCAAGAAACCTGTTGAGACAACTAATCTGTTACCATTTAGGTCTCCTCATTTTCATTGCCATCAGGATTTATTAATGCAGAGCTTCAGTATTTAATCCCTCAGGCACATCACATCTTGGTAAGTCTAGAAATTCTCACTTGTCAGGCTGTTTGTTCCAACTGAATTCTACTGTGGTTCTTGGTCCTAACCTTCAAAGATGGATGTTATACCTTCAGATGGAACTCATTCGTGGTCATTACAGATACGGGCAGAGGACTCTGAACCTTGACCTCTCGGTGGAAGATAAGTTCTCCCTCAGCTGCATCAATATCATACCTTCTCTTCTGTTACAACATGGCGAATTATAATGAAGAAAAACAACAAATTGTAATTATGGAGCTCTTCTAATCAGGCATTATAAATAAAAGGCGGCATTGAGTCACATAGGGAAGTATTAAGATTGAGCTTGACCAAAGAGGTTGGGGAGAATCTTAAAGAAGTAAAGTTAGGCAGAGATGTGGAAATGTTTAGGGAGGGAGTCCAGAGTTCAGGAGCTCGGCAGCTGAAGGCACATCTGACAATGGTGGAGTGATTACAGTCAGGAATACTCCTGAGGCTTGAATTAAAGTAAAGCAGGTATCCTAGAGACTTATGGGGCTGGAGCAGAATACAGAGAAAGGATGTAGAGAAATTTGAATATCAGGTTGCGAACTTTAATATTGAGTTGTTGTTTACTGGGAACCAGTACAGATCAATGGGCAGAAGGGCAAGCATTGAATAGCATATGGTGTGAGTTGGAATACAGGTAGTGGAGTTTTGGTTGATGTCAAGGTTGCAGAAGGTAAATTGTAGTGACATTGGAATTAATAAACTTAGATGAAACAATCATATAGATGAGAATCTCAGCAGAGGAAGAGGTGAGATGGGGCTCAAGGCAAGTAATGGTATGGAAATGGATAAAGGCAATATTGGTGATATGATTGAAAGTGCATCTCAGGATCAAAAGTGACACTGAGTTTGAGAATAGTCTTGTTCTTCCACAGACTGTTCCCACGGAGAGGGATGGAATCATTGAGAAAAGAGAATCATTGAGAAAAGAGCAGAGTCTGTGACAGGGATTAAAGACAACAAAAACAATCTATGTCATCCATGAAGCATTTGCTATTTATGATACCCATGCAAAGTGAAACTTAAATTTGTTTGAATTGTTCCTGTAAATTTTTTGAAGTTACTGTGCATCTTATAACAAGTGTAAGATCATAACTAAAATCATTAACTTAAAAGAAAGACTTAGGGTTGGAGTTTATACATAATGGATTCCCTCTCAAGTGAGCAAAAATGGTTCCCAGAATGACAAGATTCAATCCCCAACACGGTACTTCCCATTATTGCAGGGGTGGCACAGGTTGGGTTGGATCTGCACATGGGATTGTTCACAAGATAGCTGGTTATTTCGACCTTCAATTGTCTTTACTGACCAGATTTTGGTCAGTTTGGAATGTGAAAGCCAAGATGTGCAGACTAGAACTATTAAGAGCAAAACTGAATATTGTGCATTGCTTTGGATAGTCAGGGTATACATTTGGAACTGGTCACAGGCCACCACTGGTGATGGCAAGGTGCCCGCTTGGGTGAAGGTTAGGGGCTCTTTGGTGTTGTTCAAAGTAGGCAAACAGGTGTGTAAAAAGTGTGTGAACTCATTTTTGGAAAGCTCATTGGAGCTAACAAAAGAGCTGTCGAACTCAACTACCAATTTTATTAGAAGCCCCTATCAAAGGGATCTGTCAGATATCAAAAGAACATATGAAAGGGAGATGTCAAGTTATTGAGGCATTTAAAAATCTTCTGTGTGAACCTTTGAAATAAATGTCTGGAGTGTTAAGCAAAAAAGATTGCTTGCTGGAGGATTTTCACTGCTAGATTAATGCTATTTTATAAATTTCATAATTATCCATTTTCAATTAGAGTGCACACAATTTCACCATTTGATTGACACCGTAAATGGTTAGAGAGCATTTTAATGTGGGATTATGAATTCTTGTGCTTATTGTTAATTTTTGATATAGTGAATTCTACAATACACACTTCAAACTTTCTTTGATAAAGCTGAATTCTATCTCATTTCTGTGTGGGTGTTGGTATCTGCTCATGGGGATTATACTAGCTGGATTGACATGATGGTGTAAGAGCAAAGGGTGCAAGATGGGATGGATTGGCATATGTTCACACATGGTTAGCATGAAGTCTATGAGATGTGGAGGGTCATAGGTTGGGGTGGGACATGAGAGACAAAAGGGGTTGTTTGGGGTATATATTGGCATGGGATTGGGTGGAGAAGCATGAAGGGGAATGAATTGGCATAGAGGGGGTACAGGGAGTATGGGTAGAGAGTGAGGGATAGGGCGAGAGGGATACTTAATTTAAACATTGAACATAATATAGAATCCCTGAGGCAAGTCTCTACAACCAGCAGCCTCATCCATTCTTTTCTGGTCACCCTCCCCAACTTCAAATCAAGTCCCAAAGTCCTGTGGCTTGAAAATCTGGGCAGCCATTTCTAACAGTCAGATTCATTGATCCTGGAAGTCTTCCATCTCAACCCACTCAACTCTGGGCATTATACTTAGATGTGGTTCATTCCATCTCTCAAATGTAAAGTAGTTCAGTGCAATGTCTTTCATAATGTAAATCTTAACCACTTGCACACAGGAAAAGCAAATAAATAGCAATGAGATTAATAGTCAGTAAACCGCTACAGTGGTCTTGGCTGACTATAGGTTGTTGGCTGGGATAATGAAGGAAAGTCCCCTAATTTTCTGCAAATAGATTTTTAATGTCAACCAGATCATGCTAGATTAGATTTACCATTTCAGCCAGAGGATGGCACCACTCCCTCGGTACATCAGTTGTAGCCTATTCTGTGTGTTTGTGGCCTGAAGTAGAACATGAATAGGAGACATCCTGAATCAGAGGCAAATGTGGAACCAACTGAGTCAAGTTGACCCTCACCCCAGAGGGAAAACACAATAAAAACACAAAGTAATTCTTGGAAATGCAGTGGTTTTACAGGGGGACCATTTTGTAGTATGCAAGACTGAACAGGATGTGTCATTCATAGATCTTGCTGATTTTTCCTTCTGGGCTGTTTGATACTAAATAAAACTGCTCAGCAAAATTACGACAGGAAAGAGAAGTACTCTTTAAAACATAATGGTGCCAAAATCTCCTGCCAAAATGATGGTGAATCTACTGTCGCTTGCTGTGATTAATGTGCAAATCAGGCAACAAGACACTACAAATGCTGGATAACTGAAAATTGCCAGGTGATTTGAGCCACCATTAGCCTCATGAAAACTTAAACTCACCCTGAAGTTCCATGATGTGATTATGGATTATTGACTGAATAAACTTGCTGTAGGACATTAGGACTGATGTTTTAAGTATCTTTTTATGTATGGGCATACAAGTTAAGAGCAGAGGGAGCCCATTCAGCCCTTCTAGTTTGTTCTACCATTCAATACGATTCTGGTTGATTTGTTGTGTTCTGAATTCCATATTCCCATCTTCCCCCTTGATAACATTTGATTCCCTTGCTTCACAAGAATCTCTTCACCTCCGCCTTAAAAATATTTAATGACCCTGCCTCGACCTTGCTCTGAGGCAGAGAGTTTCAAAATCGCACAATTTGTAAGAGAAAATAAAGTGCCCCTCATCTCTGTCCTAATTTAAAACAGCAGCCCTTGGCTCTGGGCTCAACCACAAGAGGAAACATCTTTTCTGTCTCCACCTTGCCAAGAAAATTCAGAACCTTATAGACTTCAATCAAACCCTGACTCTTTTAAATGACAGTAAAAACAAACCCAACCCTGTAAATCTGTCCTCACAAGACAAGCTGCTCATTCCAGGTTTCAATCTAGTATACCTCCTCTGAACTGCCTCCAATATATTCACATCCTTCCATAGAGAAAGAGACCATTTTCAAAAGATATGATTTTACTGAGGAGACTTATATTCTGCAATACCAATTAACTGCTCCGGTTTAGAAAGGAAACAATTTAAATTGCGAAATTTTACTTGAGTTCTTTTAGAAAACAATTAATGTTAAAATTAAGGTTTTTTTTGCTGTTTCTTTCCAGTCCTTTCTCCTTCTCTTTTCCCTTATTCAAATGTTCTTTCCAACTCTTTATTACTTTTCCTGTATATAATTCACCATATTTTCTTCTCTATAGTACAATTATTTTATTCCCAGTCCTTAAATCTCATTACTTAAGCAAATGGCCTGTTGATTCCACCAATCACTGTGATCCCAGATACCCCATTGACTTTGTCATGCTATTGTCAGAATATGTTTTCAGAGCTGAAAAATGTGGAATTCTTGATGAATGGGCTTTTGCCCAAAACGTCGACTCTCCTGCTTCACAGATGCTGCCTGACCTGTTGTGCTTTTTCCAGCATCACACTTTTCGACTCTGATTCTCCAGCATCAGCAGTCCTCACTTTCTCATAGTTCACATTTTCTGGAAGTCACAACATACAGATGTTATATGCAGTATAGAAAGGAGGGCAAGAGAGGAGGAGAGTAGCATTTTTGAGTAAGGATAATATTACAGTTGTACTTAGGAAGGATATTCCTGGGAGAACATCCAATGAAATTATATGGATGGAACTGTGAAAAAAGAAAAGGATGATCACCTATTTGTATTATAAGCCTTCCAAACAGTCATTGGGAAATTGAGAAGCGAATATGTCAGGACATCTCACATATCTGTGAAGATAATAGGGTTGAAATGGTAGGAAGTTTTAACTTTCCAAACATAGACTGGAACTGCCATAGTGTTAAGGACTTCGATGGAAAGGAATTTGTTAAGTGTGTACAAGAAAATTTTCTTATTTAATACGTGAATGCACTGACTAGAAAAGGAAAAACCTTAATTTTCTCTTGGGAAATAAGGCAGGGCAAGTGACTGAGGTGTCAGTGGAGGAGCACTTTGGGGCCAGTGATCATAATTCCATTAATTTTGAAATAGTAAGGAAAAGGACAGACCTGATCTAAAATTTAAAGTTCTAAGGCAGAGTAAGGCCAATTTTGATGGCATTAAGCAGGAACTTTAAAACACTAATTGGGAGAAGCTGTTTGCAGGTAAAATGAGATAACGAGAGTTCAGAGACAACATGTTCCTATGAGTTGAAGGACAAGGCAAGTAGGTGCAGGGAATGCTACATGACTTGAAAGTCTGAGGCTCTGGTCAAGAAAAAGAAGGAAACATATGTCAAGTATAAACTGCTGGCATTGAGGGAATCCCTGGAGGAGTATACTTAAGAGGGCAATCAGGAGGGCTAAAAGAGGATGTGAGAAAGCTTTGGCATGTAGGGTTAAGGAGAATCCAAAGAGATTCCACAAATACAGCAATGGATAAGGAGTAACTCAGAAGAGAATAGGGCCCCTTAAGAATCAACAAGGCCATCTATGTGTGGAACCACAGATGTATGAGAAGATGTATGTACTTTGCATCAGTATTTATTGTGGATAAGAACATGTAAGCTAAGGAACTTGGGGAAATAATTAGTGATGTCATGAAAAGTATCCATATTACAGCAGAGGAGGTGCTGGAGGTCTTAAAACACATAGAGGTAGAAGAAACCCTGGGACCTGAACAGGTGTGTCCCAGAACTTTGTGGGAAGCTGGAGAAAAGATTGCTGGTCTCCTTGCTGAGATATCTGTATCATCAGCAGCCATGGTTGACATGCCAGAAGACTAAAGGGTGGCTAATATGGTGCCATTATTTAAGAAATGTTGTAATGAAATTCCAGGGAATTATAGACCAATGAGCCTGACATCTGTGGTGGGTAGGTTGTTGGAGGGGATTCTGAGGGACAGGATTACATGTATTTGGAAAGGGAAAAATTGATTAGGGGTAGTCAACATGGCTTTGTGCATGGGAAATCGTGCCTCATAAACTTAATTTGAGTTTTCTGAAGAGGTGTCAAAGAAAATTGATGAAGGCAGAGTAGTAGACATTGTCCATATGGTCTTCGTCAAGGCATTCAACAAGGTTATAGAAGATAAAACATTGAAAAGTATAGCACAGAATAGCCCCTTTGGCTCACGATGTTGTGCCGAGGTTTAATCCTAATGTAAAATATAATAACTTAACCTATGCATGCCTCAACTCACTGCTCTCCATGTGCCTATCCAGCCGTCGCTTAAATGTCCCTAATGACTCTGCTTCCACCACCATCGTTGGCAACACATTCCATGCATTCACAACTCTCTGCTTAAAGAACCTACCTCTGACGTCTCCTCTATACCTTTCCCCTAATATCTTAAAACTATGACCCCTCATACCCGTCAATCCTATCCTAAGGAAGAGTCTCTGGCTATTGACTCTATCTTTCCTCTCATTATCTTGTATACCTTGATCAGGTATTCTCTCTTCCTCCTTCTCTCCAGAGAGAAAAGTCTGAGCTTTTTCAATCTTCCTTCATAATATTCCAAGTTTGGTCTCATCAGGGACTTGTGGAGCTATAGCAAAATATTGCTGCACTTAAGCTCGATCCCTCTGTTAATGAAAGCCAAAACACCATATGCTTTCTTAATAACCCTATCCACATGGGTGGCAACTTTGAGGGATCTATGTACTTGCACACCCAGATCCCTCTGTTCTTCCACACTACCAAGAATCCTGTCTTTAATCCTATATTCAGCATTCGAGTTCAACCTTCCAAAATGTATCACTTCTCGTTTATCCAGGGTGAACTCCATCTGCCATTTCTCAGCCCAGCTCTGCATCCTATCTGTGTCACTCTGCAGCCTGCAGTAGCCCTCGATACTGTTGACGACACCTCCAACCTTTGTGTCATCTGCAACTTTACTAACCCACCCCTCAAACTCCTTGTCCAAGTCATTTATAAAAACTATGAAGAGCAAAGGCCCAAGGACAGATCCCTGTGGAACCCCATTCAGCACTGATCTCCAGGTAGGATACTTTACAGCTACATGGTTCTGCATGGTAGACTGATTAGCAAGGTTAGATCACTTGGAATCCAAGGAGAACTAGCCAATTGGATACAAAATTAGTATGAAGGTTGGAGACAGAGAGTTATTTTTCTGACTGGAATATTGTGACCAGTGGTGTGCTGCAAGGATCAGTGCTGGGCCCACTGCTATTTGTCATTTATATCAATGATTTAGAGTCATAGAGATGTACAGCATGGAAACAGACCCTTCAGTCCAACTCGTCCATGCAGACTAGATATCCTAACTTAATCTGGTCCCACTTGCCAGCACTTGGCCCACAACCCTCTAAACCATTCCTATTCATATACCCATTCAGATACCTTTTAAATGTTGTAAATGTCCACCACTTCCTCTGGCAGCTCATTCCATACACACACAACCCTCTGCATGAAAATGTTGCCCCTTACGTCCCTTTTAAATATTTCCATTCTCACACTAAACCTACGCCCTCTAGTTCTGGACTCCCCCACTCCAATGAAAAGACCTTGTCTATTTATCCTATCCATGCCCATCGTGATTTTATAAACTCTATAAGGTCACCCCTTAGCCTCCAATGCTCCAAGGAAAACAGTCCCAGCCAATTCAGACCCTCCCTGTGGCTCAAATCTTCTAACCTTGGCAACATTTTAATAAATCCTTTCCGAACCCTTTCAAGTTTCACTTAACCCTTCTAATAGGAAGGAGACCAGAATTGCACACAATATTCCAAAAGTGGCCAAGCCAATGTCCTGTACAGCCACATCATGACCTCCCAACTCCTATACTCAATACTCTGACCAATAAAGAAAAGCATACCAAATGCCTTCTTCACATCCTAACTACCTGTGACTCTACTTTCAAGGAACTATTAACCAAGGTCTCTTTCTTCAGCAACAGTCCCCAGAACCTTACCATTAAGTGTATAAGTCCTGTTCTGATTTTCCTTTCCAAAATGCAGCACCTCACATTTGTCTAAATTAAACTCTATCTGCCATTCATCAGCTCATTGGCCCACCTGATCAAAATCCCATTGTACTGTGAGGTAACCTTCTTCACTGTCCACTACTTCTCCAATTTTGGTACCATCTGCAAACTTACTGACTATACCTCCTATGTTCACATCCAAATCATTTATATAAATGACAAAAAGCAGTGGGCACACCACTGATCACAGGCCTCCAGTCTGAAAAGCAACCCTGCACCACCACCCTCTGTTTTCTACCTTCAAGCCAATTCTGTATCCAAAAGGCTAGTTCTCCCTATATTCCATGAGATCTAACTTTGTTGGAAGCCTTACTGTGTCCACATAGATCACATCCACCACTCTGCTCTCATCAATCCTCTTCATTACTATCCCTCGTCAGTCCTTGCCTTTCCAAATACATATGAATCTTGTCCCTCAGGAATCCCTCCAACAACTTGCCCACCACTGATGTCAGGTCACCGGTCTATAGTTCTGTGGCTTGTCCTTACCACCGTTCTTAAATAATGATACCACGTTGGCCAATCTCCACTCTTCCAGCACCTCACCTGTGACTATCAATGATACAAATATCTCAGCAAGAGGCCCAGCAACCACATCCCTAGCTTCCCGCAGAGTTCTAGAATACGCTTGAACAGGTCCTGGGAATTTATCCACTTTTATGCGTTTTAAGACATCCAGCACCTCCTCAACTGTACTGTGGACATTTTTCAAGATGTCACTAATTAATTCCTCACATTTTGATGCAAAAAATTCACTTAGTATCTCCCCCATCTACTGTGGTTCCACACAGGCTACCTTGCTGATCTTTGAGGGGTCCTATTCTCTCCCTCGTTACCCTTTTGTCCTTAATGTATTTGTAAAAACTCTTTAGATTCTCCTTAACTCTATTTGCCAAAGCTATCTCATGTCCCCTTTTTGCCCTCCTGATTTCCTTCTTAACTATACTCCTATTGCCTTTATACTCTTCTAACTACTCATTCGATCTATCCTGTCTATACCTGACATATGCTTCCTTCTGTTTCTGAACCAAACCCCCAATTTCTTTAGTCATCCAGCATTCCCTACCTACCAGCCTTTCCTTTCATGCTAACAAGAATATACTTTCTCTGGACTCCTGTTATCTCATTTCTGAAGGCTTCCCATTTTCCAGCCGTCCCGTTACCTCCAAACATCTGCCCCCAATCAGCTTTTGAAAGCGCTTGCCTAGTACCATCAAAATTTGCCTTCCTCCAATTTAGAACTTCAACTTGTAGATCCAGTCTATCCTTTTCCATCATTACTTTAAAACTAATAGAATTATGGTCACTGGCCCCAAAGTGCTCTTCCACTGACAGATCAGTCACCTCCCCTGCCTTATTTCCCAAGAATAGGTCAAGTGTTGCAGCTTCTGTAGTAGGTACATCCACACACTGAATCAGAAAATGTTCTGTACACACTTAAATTCCTCTCCAGCTAAACTCTTAACACTATGGCAGTCCCAGTCTATGTTTGGAATGTTAAAGCCCCTACCATAACTACCCTATTATTCTTACAGGTAACTGAGATCTCCTTACAAATTTGTTTCTCAATTTCCCACTGACTTTTGGGTGGGGGATCTATTATAAAATCCTAATAAAGTTATGATCCCTTTCCTATTTCTCAGTTCCACCCAAATAGCGTCCCTGGATGTGTTCACAGGAATATCTGCCCTAAATACAGCCATAATGCTATCTGTTATCAAAATGCCATTCACTCTCCTCCACCCCTCCACTCCCTCCCCCCCTTCTATCTATCGTTATTGTAGCATTTGTATCTTGGGCCATTAAGTTGCCAGTCCTATCCATCACTGAGTCACATTTCTGTAATTGCTATGATATTAGATTAGATTACAGTGCGGAAACAGGCCCTTCGGCCCAACAAGTCCATACCAACCCACCAAAGCGTAACCCACCCATACCCCTACAGTTACCCCTTACCTAACACTACGGGTAATTTAGCATGGCCAATTCACCTGACCTGCACATCTTTGGACTGTGGGAGGAAACCGGAGCACCCGGAGGAAACTCATGCAGATACGGGGAGAACATGCAAACTCCACACAGTTGCCTGAGGCGGGAATTGAACCCGGGTCTCTGGCGCTGTGAGGCAGCAGTGCTAACCACTGTGCCACCATGCCGCCCACTAGCAGAGGATGGTTTCGATCCATCAACCTCTGGGTTATGGGCCCAGCACGCTCCCGCTGCGCCACTCTGCTGCCGCCCTCCCAGCCCCATGTTCCTAACTATGTCCTGAGTTCATCTGCCTTCCCTCTTTTGCCTCTTACATTGAAGTAAAAGCAGTTTAATTTATCAGTCCTACCTTGTTCTCTACTCTGTCCCTGCCTGCTGTGACTGTTTGACTGACTCCTTTTCTCGACTGTACCAGTCTCAGATTGATCTCTTACCTCACTATCTCCCTGGGTCCCAGCCCCTCCAGCTTACTATTTTAAATCCTCCTGAGCAGCTCGAGCAAATCTCTCTGCCAGTATATTATCCCCCTTCCAATTCAGGTGCAATCTATCCTTCCTTTACAGGTCACCTTTACTCCAGAAGAGATTCTAATGATCCAAAAATGTGATCCCTTCTCTCTTACACCAGCTCCTCAGCCATGCATTCAGCTGCTCTATACTCCTATTCCTATCCTCACTAGCTCGTAACACCAGGAGTAATCCAAATATTACTACCCTCAGGGACTTCCTTTTTAAATTCCTGCCTAACTTTCTACATTCTCCCTTCGAATCTCATCCTTTTCCCTTTCTATGTCGTTGGTTCCAGTGTGTACAATGACCTCCTGCTGGGGTCTCTCCCCTTTGAGAACATTCTACACCTTCTCCGAGATACCCTTGATCCTACCACCAGGGAGTCAACATGCCATTCTGATTTCTCGCTGTTGGCCACAGAAACATCTGTCTATGCCTCTGACTAGACAGTCCCCTAACACAATTGATCGCTTGGAGCCTTTAGATGTGAATATAGGAGGGATGGTTAGTAAGGTTGAAGATGGCACTAAAATAGTGATGTAGTGGATAGTGAAGACGGTTATCTCAAAGTACAACAGGACCTTGATTAAATGGACCAATGGGCCGAGGAGTGGCAATGGAGTTTAATTTAGATAAATGTGTACTAATGCATTTTGGTAAAGCAAAACTGACTTATACATTAATGGTAGGCCCCAGCGGGGTGTTGCAGAACAAAGAAACCTGAGGATGCGAGTTCATAGTTCCTTGAAAGTGGAGTCAAAGGTATATAATGTAGTGAGGGAGGTGTTTGGCACCCTTGCCTTCATTGGTCAGTACATTGAGTTAGGAGTTAGGGGATCATGTAGCAGTTGTACAGAACATTGATGAGGCCACTTTTAGAATACTGTATTCAATGCTGGTCTTCCTGCTATCAGAAAGATGTTGATAAACATGAAAGGGTTCAGAAAAACTTTTCAAGGATGTTGCCAGCATTGGAGGATTTGAGCTACAGGGAGAGGTTGTATAAGATAGACAATGTTGGCTGAGTCACATGAGTACCTACCATGTACAAGGTGGGAGGTGTTCCCACGCTTAATAGTGGTATCCATGTCCACACTCTGACACGTCTTTCAGCGCCTACCATGACAGGGTTGTATGGGGTTGTCCTGAGAGCAGGGCAGTTTGCTACGAACAATGACCTGTTTGAGGTTTGGCGGTTGTTTAAAGGCAAGTAGTGGAGGTGTGGGGAAGGTCTTGGTGAGGTGCTCATCCTCATTGATAATGTGTTGCAGGTCACGAAGAACATGGTGCAATCTTTCAGCCCCTGGGAAGTACTGAACAACAAAGGGTACCCTGTCAGTTGCAGCACATGTCTGTCTCCTGAGGAGGTCATTACAGTTCCTTGCTGTGGCACGTCGGAACTGGCGGTCGATGAGTTGAGCATCGTACCCCGTTCTTGTGAGGGCATCCTTGAGTACTTCCAGGTGTACATTGCACTTTGCTCAAAAACTGCATACATTCATATAGAACTCTGAGCTCAAAAACTGCATGAATTTATGTAAAACTCTGTTATCTCACTTTTTTAGATTAGAATCAATCTAAACATCAGGTCATAGACAGAGAACACAGGGGGCTAACACCTTCAACATATTGTCTAGCTATCACCATTGTCAACAGCTAACCCAAGAATGCAACTTTTAAAAAAAGGTTTTGTGATTTACACATGAAAGAAAAGAAACTATCACTGTATTCTAACAGATGAAAGGCTTAACAGACAATCAATTTTTCAATGTATAATTTCAGTTACATCACACTGCAAATTTTTGCTATAAATTCTGTGTTACGATTGAGCCCTCCACTATCACCTGATGAAGGAGCGTCGCTCCGAAAGCTAGTGTGCTTCCAATTGAACCTGTTGGACTATAACCTGGTGTTGTGTGAATTTTAACTGAATAGACTATGGCTGTTTTCCCTGGAAGCTAAGGAGTAACTGTATGGATGTTTATAAAAGCTTGGATAGGGTGAATAGCCAAGGTCCTGTTCCCAAGGGGAGTCCAAAACTACAGGGAATAAGTTTAAGATGAGAGGAGAAAGATTTAAAGAGGACCCGAAGGGAAATGTTTTCATGCAGAGAGTGGTGCGTGTATAGAATGAGCTGCCAGAGGAAATGGTGAAGGCTGGTACAATTACAACATTTAAAAGGCATCTGGATGGGTATATGAATAGGAAGGGTTTGGGGGGATATCGCAAATGAGACTAGATTTATTTAGGATATGTGGATAGCATGGGCGAGTTGAACCGTAGGCTCTGTTTCCGTGCTTCATGACTCTATGACTCAGTGACAGAGAAAATGAGCTAAGTGGGGCAGATAAAAATCCAATTAATGGGGCAGGTGATGAAATGCATAACTGCAACCAGTTCCAACCCAATGATTTGGACTCAGAAGCTGGTAGACTCATACAGACATGAATATATTTCTGCACACAGAGAACAAAAATAGGCAATGGTCATACTGCACATACAGTTTTGAACTAGTTAAAGATGACGGCATGACAGACACCTTGGGAGTTTTGAAAAAGGCATGACAGACACCTTGGGAGTTTTGAATGACTTCACAGAGAAGTGGGTGAGTTGAAAACCTCAGTGCGTTAACTCTGATGCATATACAAACATTTCCTGTGTATGTACTTCTAATTTACACATGGGTGAGGTCCACTCCCACAGACTGTGTGCCTCACAACACATTATTGTGTACCTGAATGAATCACAGTTGTAAAACAAACTACTCTTTGATTATGTAAGCAGCATTGGAACCTAATTCTTCTGCATTACATATGAACTCAAAATTTAGAACAAATAAAGTTGCTTATGCAAAGTTCCAATGCATAATATATCGGCAATTGAAAGTGTTTTGGGAATATAGTGCAATTTTCCTAGAATCATAGAATCGTACAGCACTGAAGCAGACCTTTTGACCCATGGGAACTATATCAGCTCTTTAAATGCTGAACAATTGGTCCAACTACCTTTTTGTTCCCCAGTACTCCGAATACATTTTTCTTTTTTATGTAGTCCACCAAATCCCCCCTTAAAAGTTAGCACTGAGTCTACTTTCTTGTATGAAGTAAAACCCAATCACAACAACTCACTACTTATAAAGAGTATTCTCCTCATCTCTCGACTTTAAAGCTTTTCTGCTCCATTTTAAATTTATAAAAAGGTCCTGCATTGATATAGAATTTTCTCTCTTTTCAAAAATGTCATACTCAGCTTCATTCATTATGAATTATTTTGAAGTCTGGAGATGATTCCAATTTAGAAAATTATAGAAGTCATTTAGCATATAGGAAGATCCCTTGTTGGCATTGAAGTGAATGACCATTTAATCTTAAAAATAAATGACTACTATATTCTGCCTTTGGTGACATTGGTTGAGAGAAAGAATTTGTCGAGGAACTCAAAGACAATTTTCTTGAAAATCTGCCATTGCGCCCTTACAAGAAAGTTGGGGCCATAGGTTAAGGTCCTTTCTGATTCAGTGGCATTGCACTGACACCTATATTTGGGATCTTTACCTTGAATACATATTGAAAAATTAGAATGTATTTTGATCTTGGATCCTTGTGACACTGAAGAAATTTTGCCAGCTAAACGATATTGCCTTTCCTTGCCTTTAAAAGAGATAATTCAGCTGTTTAATTCATTGCTGATTGTGTGAACTTGCTGTGTGCAAACTGACTTCTGCATTCCCCACATTAAAACAGTGACTAGACCTTAAAGTGCTTGATGTGTTGTAAAATGCTGTTGAATGTCCTACTAAAGTCCTGTTAAACTGAATAGGAATCTAAGTTTTCCTTTACAGGATAGAAAAGCTAACATCTCAAATCAACAAAATAAGTGACAACATTATATGATTCTTGTGGAATGGTTCCCACTCAAGCTGGACTAATTCCCACATATTAAAATTGTGTTTTTAATCATGTGTTTTATAAACAGAAGAAACTATGCCAGATCTCCATGTTTCTATCAATACTGTTGCAAAACACACTGCACGTTTAGTTTTATTAGACCAGCCAAACTTCAATTTTGTGTCAGGTTTATACACTGCTGCTTTTCCCTTTACTTTCTTAAAAATATGGGAAAAGTAGCTTGTTATTGTCTAAAGTCAAAATATTGTGGTGACAGCTGTGGCTCCGTTGGTAACATTCTTAAAACAGTTATAAAGTTGTGGCTACAATCCCCATTCAAGAGTTCATCACTTTATGGGCTCTGCCTTATGTGGTTCCTTGACTCATCATCTAAATCCTGAGCCATTTTCTTGGCAGTTTTTATTAGTGGTAATTGTCCACTCTCTTTTCACAAGGCAAAAAGGTAGGTCCTCAATCTATCTCAGTAAGAATGGGAATTCAATTGATGCTGTTCACATTAGACCATATGGTAGCCAGATAGACTAACCAGTGTCCACTCCAGAGACATGAACACATATGTGAGTCTGATGTTTGCAATGCTGTACTGTTTTAAGTCCATGAGCTTTTGTAACAACTATCTGCAGTTTTTTTCTCTGATATTTGAACTTGTTTTACACAATGAAGTTGCCATGTTTTCTCCTGCATGTGCATTTAGATTGAAACATCGTGCTGTGACTGTTTTTTTTCTATCTTTCTCAACTATCAGATGTAGTTTACTAATCTGGGTGAAACTGATTCCCCACATTACAAATCAAGCACTAGACCTCAAAGTGCTTGATTTGTTGTAAAATGCTGTTGAATGTCCTAAAGTCCTGAAAAACTGAATAGCAATCTAAGTTTTCCTTTACAGGATAGTAAAGCTAACATCTCAAATCAATAAAATAAGTGACAACATTATTTGATTCTTGTGGAATGGTTCCCACTCAAGCTGGACTAATTCCCACATATTAATCTAACAAAGACTGTTTTTTGCCCTGTTCTAGAAACAGTTTAAAGGTCAATCCAGTTATCCGAATGTACAGAAGGAATGAATGTTATGACAATATAGACTCCAATAAAATGAATTTATAAGGTTCTTTTTCTCTTGAACAGTTTTGAAATAATATTAAAATAGTTAGTGAATAATCTTTAAAATGGCCACAATCAGCTGATGAAGATATTCTTTGTAATGTACAAGATGGTGACAGAGTTTGGAGATTTCAGATGCTCCTCTACACCACCACCAACTGTCCAGAGTTTGCAAGTACATTGTGACAGTTAACACATAAAAAAGTGAATGGGAAATGTTAACATATCAATTTACAATGGGAAATGTTAACATATCAATTTACAATGGGAAATGCCAACAGAAAAGTGTGATAAAAATCATTGAGTCATACAGCACGGAAACAGACCCTTTGGTTCAACCAGTCCATGTTAAACATAACATAGAATATAAAACATTACAGCTCAGTACAGCCCTTTGGCCCTCAATGTTGCGCTGCCTGTGAAACCAATCTGAAGCCCATCTAAACTACACTATTCCATTCTCGTCCATATGCCTATCTAATGACCATTTCAATGCCCATAAAGTTAGCGAGTCTACAACTGTTGCAGGCAGAGCATTCCATGCCCCTATTACTCTCTGAGTAAAGAAACTACCTCTGACATCTGTCCTATATCTAGCACCCCTCAATTTGAAGCCATGCCCCCTTGCGCTAGCCATCACCATCCTCTGATTATCTTATATGTCTCAATTCAGTCACCTCTCAACCTTCTTCACCCTAATGAAAACAGCCTCAAGTCCCTCAGCCTTCTGTCCATACCAGGCAACATCCTAGTAAATCTTCTCTGAATCCTTCCTAAAACTTCAACATCCTTCCTACAATGCAGTAATCAGAATTGCACGCAATACTCCAAGTGCGGCTGCACCAGGGATTTGTACAGCTGCAGCATGACCTCATGGTTCCAAAACTCGATCCCTTTACTAATAAAAGCTAACACATCATATGCCTTCTTAACAGCCCTATCAACCTGGGTGGCAACTTTGAGGGATCTATGTACATGGACACCAAGATTTCTCTGCTCATCTACACTACCAAGAATCTTACCATTCGCCCAGTACTCTGCATTCCTGTTACTCCTTCCAACGTGAATCACCTCACACTTTTCTGCATTAAGCTCCATTTGCCACCTCTCCACCCAGCTCTGCAACTTATCTGTGTCGCTCTGTAATCTACAACATCCTTCGGTACTATCCACAACTGTACCAACTTTAGTGTCATCTGCAAATTTACTTAGACATCCTTCTATGCCCTCATCCATTATAAAAATGTCAAACAGAAGTGGATTTAAAACAGATCCCTGTGGTACACCACTAGTAACTGAACTCCAGGATGAATATTTCCATTAACCACCATCCTCTGTCTTCTTTCAGCTAGCCAATTTCTGATCCAAACCGTTAAATCACCCTCAATCCCACGCCTCCGTATTTTGTGCAATAGCCTACCATAGGGAACCTTATCAAACGCTTTACTGAAATCCATAGACACCACATCAACAGCTTTACCCTCATCCACCTGTTTGGTCACCTTCTAAAAGAACTCAATAAGGTTTGTGAGGCATGACCTACCCTTCACGAAACTGTGTTGACTATCCCTAATTAACTTATTCCTATCAAGATGATTATAAATCCTATCTCTTATAATCTTTTCCAACACTTTGCTCACAACTGAAGTAAGGCTCACTGGTCTATAATTATCAGGGTTGACTATACTACCCTTCTTGAACAAGGGAACAACATTTGCTATCCTCCAATCTTCTGGTACTATTCCTGTAGACAATGACAACATAAAGATCAAAGCCAAAGACTCGGCAATCTCCTCCCTGGCTTCCCAGATAATCCTAGGATAAATCCCATCCCGCACAGGGGATTTATCTATTTTCACCCTTTCCATAATTTCTAACATAGAACATAGAACAATACAGCACAGAACAGGCCCTTCGGCCCACGATGTTGTGCCGAACTTCTATCCTAGATTAAGCACCCATCCATGTACCTATCCAAATGCCGCTTAAAGGTCGCCAATGATTCTGACTCTACCACTCCCATGGGCAGCGCATTCCATGCCCCCACCACTCTCTGGGTAAAGAACCCTCCTCCTTGTGAACCTCAATCCCATCTTGTACTGTTTCTCAGTATTCTCCTCATCAAAATATTCATTTAGCACTTCCCCTATTTCCTCTGACTTCACGCACAACTTCCCACTATTGTCCTTGATTGACCCTAATCTTACTCTTGTCATTCTTTTATCTCTTAAATACTTGTAGAAAGCTTTAGGGTTTTCCCTGATCCTATCCATCAACAACTTCTTATCTCCCTTCCTTGTTCATCTTAGCTCTCCGTTCAGGTCTTTCCTGGCTACCTTGTAACTCTCAATCACCCTAACTGAGCATTCACATCTCATCCTAACATAAGTCTTCTTCTTCCTCATGACAAGAGATTCAACTTCCTTAGTAAACCACGGCTTCCACAGTCGACAACACCCTCTCTGCCTGATCGGTACATACTGACCAATGATACACAGTAGCTATTCCTTGAATAAGTTCCACATTTCAATTGTGCCCATCCCTTGCAGTTTAGTTCCCTATCCTATACATCCTAAATATTGTCTAATCGCATTGTAATTGCCTTTCCCCCAGCTGTAGCTCTTGCCATCCAGTGTACCTTTCTATATCTTTCTATCGTGAAAGTAAACATAACTGAATTGTGGTCACTATCACCAAAGTGCTCACCTACGTCCAAATCTAACACCTGGCTGGGTTCATTACCCAGTATCAAATCTCATGTGGCCTCGTCCCTTGTTGGCCTATTTACATACTGTGTCAGAAAACCCTCCTGCACACAATGCAGGTCCTTGGACTCCTCCATCGCCAGACCGTGGCAACACGACGGTTGGAGGAAGAGCGCCTCATCTTCCGCCTGGGAACCCTCCAACCACAAGGGATGAACTCAGATTTCTCCAGTTTCCTCATTTCCCCTCCCCCCACCTTGTCTCAGTCAAATCCCTCGAACTCAGCACCGCCTTCCTAACCTGCAATGTTCTTCCTGACCTCTCCGCCCCCACCCCACTCCGGCCTATCACCCTCACCTTGACCTCCCTCCACCTATCGCATTCCCAACACCTCTCCCCCAAGTCCCTCCTCCCTACCTTTTATCTTAGCCTGCTGGACACACTTTCCTCATTCCTGAAGAAGGGCTGATGCCCGAAACGTCGATTCTCCTGTTCCTTGGATGCTGCCTGACCTGCTGCGCTTTTCCAGCAACACATTTTCAGCTCTGATTTCCAGCATCTGCAGTCCTCACTTTCTCCACAATGTACAAAAACCAACCCATCTAAAGTACTTGAACTATAGTATTCCCAGTCAGTATTTGGGAAGTTGAAGTCCCCCATAACAACTACCCTGTCGCTCTCGCTCCTATCGAGAATCATTTTTGCTATCCTTTTCTCTTCATCTCTGGAGGCCTATAGAAAACTCCCAACAGGGTCATCTCTTCTTTCCTATTTCTAATCTCAGCCCTTACTACCTCAGTTGCTGAGTCCTCAAATGTCCTTTCTGCAGCTGTAATACTGTCCTTGACTAAAAATGCCACACTCCAACCTCTTTTACCATCTTCTCTGTTTTTACAGAAAAATCGAAATCCTCGAAGCTGCAACAACCATTCCTGTCCCTGCTCTACCATGTCTCTGAAATGGCCACAAAATCTATATCCCAGGTTCACCCACCTTATTCCGGATGTTCCTGGCGTTAAAATAGACAAACTTCAAACCAACTTCTTGCTTGCCGGTGCCCTCTTGCGACCCTGAAATTTTAATTTGGACCTCCCTATTCTCAACTTCCTCTATACTCAAACTACAATTTAGGTTCCCACCCTCCTGCTGAATTAGTTTAAACCCACCTAAAGAGCATGAGCAAATTTGCACCCCAGGAATTGGTACCCCACTTGTTCATGTGAAGACCATCTTGTTTGTAGAGGTCCCACCTACCCCAGAAAGAGTGCCAATTATCCAAGAATCCCAAACCCTCCCTCCTACACCATCCCTGTAGCCACATGTTCAATCCCAAACTAAACTTGTCCCTTCCTGCTGCTCCTGGCCCATATTCCTCCAAACCTTTCCAATTCATGTCCTTAAACATTGTAACTGAGCCTAATCCATCATTTCCTCAGGAAGTTAATTCTACACGGGAACGACATTCTGTGTAATAAATTTACCCTCATGTTTTGTTTAAATCTCTCACCTGTCACCTCAAAAATATACCCACTAGTCTTGAAATCCCTCATACTCTGGTAAAGACACCTACCATTAATCTTAACTGTACCCCTCATGATTTTATAAATCTCTATAAGGTCCCTCAGAATCTCTTACGCTACAAGGCTAGAAGTTCCAACTTGCCTAGCCTTTCTTTATAGCTCAAAACTTCCTTATCTGGCAATGTCTTGGTAAATCTCTTCCATACCCTCTCTAGCTTAATAATGTTCTTCCAATAACAGGGAGACCAGAACTATAAACAATACTTCAGAAGAGGCCTTATCAATGTCTTGTACAACTTCAACATGACTTCCCAACCCCTATGCTCAAAGGACTGAGCAATGAAGGCAACCTGAAGCAAAATTTGTGAACAGGATACAATGCAAAATCGCCAGTGCATTTTTTTTATCAATATATCACTTTTAATCAGAGTATTACATGATCAAAATAGATAATTTTGGCAAATGGATAGTCAAACAGAGTCATGGAGTCATACAGCATGGAAACAGACCCTTCAGTCCAACTCATCCTTGCCGATCATGTTCGCAACCAAACTAGTCTCACCTGCCTGGTCCTGGCCCATACACCTCCAAACTTTTCTTAGGCATGGACGCATCCAAATTTCTTTTAAATATTGTAACAGTACCCGCATCCACCACTCCTCTGGAAGTTCATTCCACACATGAATCACTCTCTGTGTAAAAATATGGCTCCTAGACTTGAAATTCTCCCACCCAAGGGAAAAGACACCTGCCATTCACTTTATCTATACCCCTCATGATTGTGTCTATAAGGTCACCTCCCAACTTCCTATACTCCAATGAAAAAAGTCCCAGTTTATCCAGTCTCTCCTCTAAACTCAATTCTTCATTCCCAGCAATTTCCAGGTAAATCTTTTCTAAACCCTCACCATGATGAATTTATTTTGAGATTATTCAAATATTAAACTGATTGCAGTTATGAGGTGGCTGGGACAGATGGTTATGACATATCTACCATTGTCAAAACTGACAGAATGTGATGCGGATCCTTTAAATTGAATGCAGTGTTTTCTTCTTTGTTGATGGTAATTCATTGGAAAATTTTAATAATTACTATGTCTGGATCTTAAGATACTGAAGTGAAACAAATTGGGCTTGTCCGTACATTTACGCTAAAACCTGTTCTTCTGTATTAATTCACTGTCACAATTTCCCACTATAACTTTCCCACAGCCCCATTGATGGTGAAAACTGCTTATGTGATCATGAAACCATTGTTGTAGAGCCATTGTGTCATAGAGATGTACAGCATAAAAACAGACCCTTTGGTCCAACCCGTCCATGCCAACCAGATATCCCAAACCAATCTAGTCCCACCTGCCAGCACCCAGCCCATATCCCTCCAAACCCTTCCTATTCATATACCCATCCAAATGCCTCTTAAATGTTGCAATTGTATCAGCCTCCACCACATCCTCTGGCAGCTCATTCCATACATGCATCACCCACTGCATGAAAAAGTTGCCCCTTAGGTTTCTTTTATATCTTTCCCCTCTCACCCTAAACCTATGCCCTCTAGTTCTGGACTCCCCCACCCAGAGAAAAGACCTTGTCTATTTATCCTATCCATGCCCCTCATGATTTTATAAACATCTATAAGGTCACCCCTCAGCCTCCGACGCTCCAGGGAAAAACAGACCTAGGCTATTCAACCTCTCCCTGTAGCTCAAATCCTCCAACCCTGGCAGCATCCTTGTAAATCTTTTCTAAACCCTTTCAAGTTTTACAACATCTTTCCGATAGGAAGGAGACCAGAATTGCACGCAATATTCTAATAGTGGCCTAACCAATGTCCTGTACAGCCGCAACATGACCTCCCAACTCCTGTACTCAATACTCTGACCAATAAAGGAAAGCATACCAAACACCTTCTTCACTATCCTATCTACCTGCGACTCCACTTTCAAGGAGCTATGAACCTGCACTCCAAGGTCACTTTGTTCAGCAACACTCCCTAAGACCTTACCATTAGGTGTATAAGTCCTGCTAAGATTTGCTTTCCCAAAACGCAGCACCTTGCATTTATCTAAATTAATCTCCATTTGCCACTCCTCAGCCCATTGGTCCATCTGGTCAAGATCCTGTTGTAATCTGAGGTAACCTTCTTTGCTGCCCACTACACCTCTAATTTTGATGTCATCTGCAAACTTACTAACTATACCTCTTATGCTCACATCCAAATCATTTATGTAAGTAACGAAAGGTGGATACAGCACCGATCCTTGTGGCACTCCACTGGTCACAGGCCTCCAGTCTGAAAAACAACCCTCCACCACCACCCTCCATCTTCTAACTGAGCAAGTTCTGTATCCAAATGGCTAGTTCTCCCTGTATTCCATGAGATCGAACCTTGCTAACCAGTCTCCCATGGAGAACCTTGTCGAACGCCTTACTGAAGTCCATATAGATCACATCTACCACTCTGCCCTCATCAATCCTCTTTGTTAATTCTTCAAAAAACTCAATCAAGTTTGTGAGACATGATTTCCCATGTACAAAGCCATGTTGACTATCCCTAATCAGTCTTTGCCTTTCCAAATACATGTATATCCTGTTCCTCAGGATTCCCTCCAACAACTTGCCCACCACTGACATCAGACTCACTGGTCTATTGTTCCCTGGCTTGTTCTACAATCCTTCTTAAACAGTGGCACCACACTAGCCAACCTCCAGTCTTCTGGCACCTCACCTGTGACTATCGATGATACAAATGTCTCAGTAAGACGCCCAGCAATCACTTCCCTTGCTTCCCACAGAGTTCGAGGATACACCTGATCAGGTCCCAGGGATTTATCCACTTTTCTGTGTTTCAAGACATCCAGCACTTCCTCCTCTGTAATATGGACATTTTGCAAGATGTCACCATCTGTTTCCCTACATTTTATATCTTCCATATCCTTTTCCACAGTCAATACTGATGGAAAATACTCATTTAGTATCTCCCCCATCTCCTGTCGCCCCACACAAAGACCACTTTGCTGATCTTTGAGGTGCCCTATTCTCTCCCTAGTTAACCTTTTGTCCTTAATGTGTTTGTAAAAACTCTTTGAATTCTCCTTAACTCTATTTGCCAAAGCTATCTCATGTCCCCTTTTTGCCCTCCTGATTTCCCTCTTAAGTTTACTCCTACTGCCTTTGTATTCTTCTAAGGATTCATTCGATCTATCTTGTCTGTACCTGACATATGCTTCCTTCTTTTTCTTAACCAAACCCTCAATCCAGCATTCGCAATACCTACCAGCCTTTCTTTTCACCCTAACAGGAATATACTGTCTCTGGATTCTCGTTATCTCATTTCTGAAGGCTTCCCATTTTCCAGCCATCCCTTTGCCTGCAAACATCTGCCCCCAATCAGCTTTTGAAAATTCGTGCCTAATACTGTCAAAATTAGCCTTCCTCCAATTTAGAACTTTAACTTTTAGATCTGGTCTATCCTTTTCCATCACAATTTTAAACTAATAGAATTATGGTCGCTGGCCCCAAAGTGCTCTCCCACTGACACCTCAGTCACCTGACCTGCCTTATTTCCCAAGAGTAGATCAAGTTTTGCACCTTCTGTAGTAGGTACATCCACATATTGAATCAGAAAATTTTCCTATACACACTTAACAAACTCCCCTCCATCTAAATACTTAACACTATGGCAGTCCCGGTCTATGTTTGGAAAGTAACGGAGATCTCCTTACAAATTTGTTTCTCAATTTCCTTCTAAATATTAGGGCATCTATAATACAATCCCAATAATGTGATCATCCCTTCCTTATTTCTCAGTTCCACCCAAATAACTTCCCTGGCTGTACTTCCAGGAATATCCTCCCTTAGTACAGCTGTAAGGGACTTCCCCATCTCTCTTGCCTCCCTTTCTGTCCTTCCAGTAGCATTTGTATCCTGGAACATTAAGCTGCCAGTCCTGTCCATCCCTGAGCCATTGTCGATTGCTGGAAAAATCCATCTGGTTTACTAATGTCCTTGAAGGAAAGAAATCTGTCACTCTTACCAGGTTTGGCCTAGATGTATCTCCAGACCCACAGCAATGTGGTTGACTCTTCATTGCCTTCTGGGATCACGGATGGTAATAAATGCTAACTTAGCCAGAGATGTTCACATCTTGTGATGAATTTAATAAATGTTAAGAAAAAGTCACTTTGCTATTTGATCTCTCTTCTTCCCATATAGTGGAGGCAATGCACTGCTACTAGTGCTCAGAGCATTAATGACTTTATTATAAATATGGATATAAGAACTAATATTGGGAATCTAAGATAAGGACAGAATGTATGACTTTAAAATGTGATTGATCTACATCAGAACACCATGGCCTCAATATCTCTTGACATAGTTATGCTTCACCTAAAAACTATGAAATGACTTGTCCTCTAAGAAGTACCACACAAGAGCGATAACTAAGAATCATATAATAAAACAGCACCAAGGAGGCCATTCAGCACACACTAGCTGTTTCACACAGTGATTCAGATTGTCTCATCACTCACTCCTTCCCTAAATCTCACTATTTTCATCTCCATATCATAACTACCATTTTATATATCTTTAATATAGGAAGACATATGAAGGTGTATCATAGGAACAAACAAAACTTGGCTCTGAGCCAGATAAGGAGGCATTTAGACAAGTGACCAAAACCCAGGCCAAGCCATCTACACACCATTTTTGTCTACAAAACTTACATGTAGATATTACGTTTGTGTAACATTTTTGTATCATCTTTTTCCTCAAACAGATTCTCATGCACACACTTATTACAGATTAGCCTATCTCAAACTGCATTTTAAAGAATTAACTCTCAGAGCCTAGTATACTTTTTAAAGGTTTCTGAGCAACAAACTATCTACTGCAAAACTGCACAGACGGATACCCATTTTCAGTAGCTATTGGTTTCACAGTAGCAGAGGAGTTTTGGAATACAAACTGGACTTGTGTTAAGGGTTTGTGATTATGTTTATAAAATTCTCTTCTAACCTGAGAGTAACTAATAAACATGAAAAGTATGAAAGAGTAATTCCAGAATCCTCTGCAATTCTTTTGGCATTTGCAATCTGTAGACTGATCTACAAACTGTTGTTATCACTGAGCATCATTAACAAAGAAAATAACTGACCTATGCTCAGCATTTGAGGATAGAGATATAGAAGTCACACAATCACAAACTCATTACAACACAGAAGGAGGCCATTTGGCTCATTGTCTGCATCGGCTCTCCAAATGAATGATGTATTGAGTTCCATGCTCCCAACCTTGTCCATCAATTCTGCATATTTTTCTCCCTGCATCAGTTTCAGACAGTGCAATCCAGACATTCTTCCTTCAATGAGTCATTGTTGTAGAGATGTGCAGCACGGAAACAGACCCTTTGGTCCAACTCGTCCATGCCAACTAGATATCCTAAATTAATCTAGTCCCATTTGCCATCATTTGCTCTATATCCCTCCAAACTCTTCCTATTCAAATACCCATCCAGAATCTTTTAAATGATGTAATTGTACCAGCTTCTACTGCCTCTTCTGGCAGCTCATTCCATACATGCACCACCCTCAGTGTGGAAAGGATGATCCTTCAGTCCCTTTTAAATCTTTCCTGCCTCACCTTGAACCAATGCCCTCTAGTTTTGGATGCTCCGACCTTGGGGAAGAGACCTTGGCTATTCACCCTATCCATGCCCCTCATGATTTTACAACCTCTCTAATGTCACCCCATCAGCCTCTGATGATCCAGGGAAAA
This sequence comes from Chiloscyllium punctatum, assembly GCF_047496795.1. Classification (NCBI taxonomy): domain Eukaryota; kingdom Metazoa; phylum Chordata; class Chondrichthyes; order Orectolobiformes; family Hemiscylliidae; genus Chiloscyllium; species Chiloscyllium punctatum. Next base: position 22,715,487 of record NC_092765.1, on the reverse strand, counting down.
TAGCTTTTGCCTTTCAAGCCTCTTCCTGTAGCTCAAACTTTCCAACCCTGGCAATGTTCTTGTAAATCTTCTCTGAACTCTTTCAAGTTTCACAACGTTAAAAATCACACAACACCAGGTTATAGTACAACAGGTTTAATTGGAAGCACACTAGTTTTCGGAGCATCACTCCTTCATCAAAGTGACGCTCCGAAAGCTAGTGTGCTTCCAATTAAACCTGTTGAACTATAATCTGGTGTTGTATAATTTTTAACTTTGTACACCCCAGTCCAAAACCGGCATCTCCAAATCATGACTACTAAGTTTCACAACAGTTTTCCTACAGCAGGGAGCCAGTATTGAAAGGAAACTTTTTTTCCCTCACATCACTCCTCTTACTTCTTTTATCAATTATTTTAAATTTGTACATTCTTACTCGAAATCATGTTGAGTGGAAACAGCTTTTCCTTTTCTATGCTATGCAAATCTCTCGTGAATTTGAATACCTCTAATAAATGTCACCCTAGCCCTCTTTTCTCCATTCTATCTTTATAACTGAAGTTTCTCACCCCTGGAATCCATTCTCGTTATTCTTTTCTACATTCTTTCCAGTACCTTAACTTCCTTTCTAAAGCGTAGCGTCCAGGACTGGACAAATACTCCAATTGAGGCCAAATTAGTAATTTATGCAGACTGTAGAAATTTCCAGGTAGCCAATTCAAAAAATGGAAGATCAAAAAAAATCTAAAATGTGAACAGTGCAACAAAATGATATTTTTTTTCTCCTTCATGCTGTGGATACATTACTTATTGAGGTCTTTAAGGATTTCAATTAATTTTCATTTTTAGCAAAGTTAAATCTCAGTTTGAGTCATGATCTTGTGCAATTGGTTTCAAACCTTGTTAAAGGTGAAACTCCCATACATAGTGATGTGAGTTTGCCTCCAGTAGAATCTTTTACTGGATGCGGAGATGCTTGTGTTGTCTTTTCTCACATAAAAAACAGGGCATAGATATTAGTTTATTGATGTATCAAACAGACATTTCTTACAATTAAATTTTATAAACAAACATTACATTTCTCAGGGACATAGGTATTTAGGCTAATATTACACTATTAGTCTACAACAGAGGAGACTATTTCCAGGACAGCATCATGCTTCAAGTGATCTGAGGTAAGATGGTCTATTTGAATCTTTATACCCTTATGTCACATTAATGATGCAGTGATGAGCATATCTCATAAAGGCAGACTGACCATGTGACATTACATCGTACATAGGATTCTTTTTTTTACACACCACTTAATTCGGTTAATGTATAAAGTAATTGTTTTAGGTTCTTTTTACCAATCAGTAATCTAAGTTTAACTCGAGTAGTACTTGGAGATTGATCAAGTTAATTGTCCGTCTATGCCTATAATGTACAGTCTCTGGTTTATGGTTCTGATATATTCATAAATTGAAAGAATCTGGATCTACCACTAAACCAGGCACTTGCCATATTTCATTTCCTCATTAGGGCATTATTAACAATATGGACATATTAGAACTGTCATAAAACAGAAAAAGCAAATCTACAATGTTTCCAGTTTTTTGTCTTTTAAGATCAGTGGTCAGTACCATATGGCAAATTGAAATGCAAATTGCAGCAATGGGACTCACTGGTTAATGACAAAGGTTTCTGAGGATTAAAATTACTTTCAAATCACGGAGTTAAATTCTTAATCAAATTCACAAATGAAACAGGTAATTAAGGAGGACCAATCTTTGGGATTAGCTGCATGGACTAGAGATTTCTTTTGGTCATGTAATTTACTCAATATCCTCAATAAGGACATCAACAACAAGGTCAAAAGTGGTACATTTTAAGGAATTCTTAAAGCTATAGGTATTGAATTGAATTTATTGTTACATGTACCGAGGGATAGTGGAAAGCTTTGTCTTGCGAGCAATACAGGCAGATCACAGAGTTAAGTAACATAGATAGTAAATAATAGTAAACAGTGGCAAAAACAAAAACACAGGTACAGGCGAATGTTAAGAGTTTGTGAGTCCATTCAGTATTCTAACAACAGTAGGGTAGAAACTGTTACGAAACCGGCTGGTGCGTGAGTTCAGGCTTCTGCACCTTCTCCCCGATGGTAGAGGTTGTAGAGAAACATTGCCAGGGTGGATGGATCTTTAAGAATGCTGGCAGCCTTTCCTTGACAGCGGGCCTGGCAGATGGATTCTACATGGAGGTTGGCCTTTGTGATTGTGAGGTAGGAATGGTTAGGCGAAGTGTTTGAGAGTAAATTATACGCTTTAAGGGCTGGTGGAATGAACAAAATTGGGGATAGACAAGAAATCTGAATTGGAGGAATATGCAGAATTGGGGCAGTCATACAGTCAGAGGAGGTTGTAGCAGCAGCGGTAGATAATCATGGAGGTATTTGTGAAAAAGGCTTACAAAATTACTGTTCTGAATAAGTACTGGACTCAACGTTAATTTCTGTTTCCCTCTCCTTAGAAGCTGTCAGACCTGCTGTGGTTTCTCCACCACTTTTCTGCGTTTGTTTCAGACGTCTAGAGTTCGCTCTATTTTCTTTATAATAATGTTCAAGCTCTGCTGGCTAGCGACACCTGAGGTGAAAACGTTTGGGACTTGGTGCAAGTTAGGAAGACAACAACAAAAGATTTGGATGACCTCAAGCTACACAGGAAGCAGTGGAAGTCTGGGGAGAGTTAACAATTAAAACCATAATTGCTCAAGATAAACGTTCAAATTTTAAAACACCTAGTTAACGCAATTCGTTTTGATCCTAAAATGTATTTTTTCATGATAGCTGAAAGATACCCATTTTCAAACTCTTTGCAAAGACCCATGTTGAACACCAATCGAAGCGGTGGGACCCACCAGTTACTTTAGAGGGAAAGTAGTTTTTAATTTCTGGGTTTGTTGTTATTCACGACAGCACAGGTTGCGGCAGTTGTAGTTTCATTGATTAGAATCATGTTGTTGATCAGGATGAGGGTCGGTGCCCCTTTTAAGCTTCTGGTTTGAGCCTGGGGGAAGCCAGAGGCTCTGCGGCATGTGCGGAATGTTCCATGACGTAATGCCGGTGGACTGAACGTGAGCTGGAACGTTGAGACAGCGTGGTGTTGCCGCTGCTCCTGGTTGACAGGTCCACTGACCAATGGCATATCGAGAAGGAGCCCAGGAGGCGGGGTTTCGCTGTTTGGAATGTCATGTATCATTAGTCAAGTTGCCTTTTGCTTCTGCGGGGGGAGGTAACGCACAGTGACCTGGCGGATCTCCAGTAATACTGCTCTGCACTAGCACTTACCAGCATTTCAATAACGGCAGTTATACATTGTTTACTCGTTAGTTTTATTTTGCTTTTTTCGCTGACTTTCTCCAATTTATGGGCCATCCAGAAGGGATAAAAGAACTTGAGCTGCTAAGAAAACATCTGGCAATGAAAACAAAATACTGCGGACGTTGGATATCTGAATTAAAATAAAATCTGGTAATAATCGGCAGGCAGTGCATGATTCAGAGCGTTACTTAAACTTCCATGCAAAGAGTTAACAATTGCATCCACCTAAATAACGTTCAAATACTCTTGTACATAAAGTGTATCATGCAAATATATACTTAAGTGGGGAGATACACTATTTCAAAGAAAGCCACTTTCACACAAGCTGATAGTTGGCAATATTCCTTATCTAATGATTTAAACTTGGAGCACTATTATCAGCAGTTTTTGTTGGGGGGAAGCCCACACAGCAATCCATTCTCAGTACCTTTCAGCAGTCTCTTGTTAATCAGGATATCTTAAAATCACTAAAATAAAACAAAGAACTGTGGATGCTGGAAATCTGAAACCCAAGCAAATTGTCGGAGAAATTCAACAGACCTGGTAACATCTGTAAGGAGAAAACAGAGTCCGAAATCAAGTCAGGGGACTCAGTTTTGATGTTCTCGGTGTGGGACTCAAAAGTTAACTCTTGTTTTCTCTCCAAAGATTCTGCAAGACCTGAGTTTTTTTTCCAGCAATTTATATCATAAAGTCACAACTTTAAATATAAAGAATGAAGTCAAAACTTGGGGCTGTTGTGGTGCAATGTCCCTACCTCTGAGACAGGAGGCCCAGGTTCATATCCTACTTTCTCTAGAGATATGTGACTCCAACCAGGTTGAATAGAAAATATCTGGGTGTCTTCCCTAGTAAGAAGGTAGGCCTCAGCACACAGAAAGGTCCAGAGGAGAAAAGTGGAATATGATGTTTATGCTAATCTATAGATTTATAATAAAACCTAAAGTCACGATACAAGAGTTTTGTGGTGCAGTGGTAGTGTCCATATCCATGAGCCTGGAGGTTTGATATCAAGTTCCACCTGCCTCAGGGGTGTGCAACAATGTTTTTGAACAGGTTGATTAAAAATACCTGAAAAGTCACAACAGTGCAAAATGTGGCTTGAGGAATGTGGCAACTACCACCCACAATAGTGATGTCTTGTGGGCAGAACAATTTAGGATCTCAAAGAAATGATTCCTAACATCTCGCTCTCTTCAAAGTCTCTAGCAATGTCTATCATGAACTACTGGTAATAAACAGTATCTTGTTAACTATAAGAGACTCTTCTGGCTAATTCAGGAAGTGGTTTTCCTCATCCGCACTAGACCAAGCACCTTGCTACACTAAACTGTACCTTGCTACACTTAAAGAGGATGGTGGTCGCAACCTTTATCATAAAAAGAAAGCCTGAGTTGGCATGCCCATACAACACTGGCAACTAGTAGATAATAGATTTGGCAGTTCTGCAGGAAATGGCAATGTGATGTAGACAGAACAGTTCAGGCAGCATCTGAGGAGAAGTAAAGTCAACGTTTCGGGCAAAAGCCCTTCATCAGGAATACAGTCAGAGAGCCTGAAGGGTGGAGAGATAAGTGAGATGAGAGTGGGGGAGGGGAGAAAGTAACATAGAGTACAGTAGGTGAGTGGGGGAGGGGATGAAGATGATAGGTCGGAGGGTGGAGTGGATAGGTGGAAAAGAAGATAGGCAGGTAGGACAAGTCATGGGGACAGTGCTGAGCTGGAAGTTTGGAACTGGGGTGAGGTGAGAGAAGGGGAAATGAAGAAACTGTTGAAGTCCACATTGATGCCCTGGGGTTGAAGTGTTCCGAGGCGGAAGATGAGGCGTTCTTCCTCCAGGCGTCTGGTGGTGAGGGAGCGGTGGTGAAGGAGGCCCAGGACCTACATTTCCTCAGCAGAGTGGGAACCAGGCAGTGCGGGGTTCCCGGACTATGAGGTTGGAAGCTGTGGATGCCCAACTGCCACCGGGACATTAACCGCCTCAATCTGTCTACCCCTCTCCCCCACTCCAACCTCTGATCCTCACAACACACAGCCCTCCAATCCCTCTGCTCCAATCCCGACCTCACCATCAAGCCAGCAGATAAAGGGGGCGCAGTGGTAGTCTGGCGCACTGACCTCTACACCGCTGCAGCCAAACGCCAACTCAAGGACACCTCTTCCTACCGCCCCCTCAACCATGACCCCACCCCCCATCACCAAACCATCATCACCCAGACCATACAGAACCTCATCACCTCAGGAGATCTCCCACCCACAGCTTCCAACCTCATAGTCTGGGAACCCCGCACTGCCCGGTTCTACCTCCTTCCCAAGATCCACAAGCCTGACCACCCTGGCCGACCCATTGTCTCAGCATGCTCCTGCCCCACTGAACTCATCTCTACATACCTCGATACTGTCTTATCCCCCCAGTCCAGGAACTCCCCACACACGTTCGAGACACCACCCACGCCCTCCACCTCCTCCAAGATTTCCGTTTCCTCAGCCCCCAACGCCTCATCTTCACCATGGATATCCAATCCCTCTATACCTCCATCTGCCATGACCAGGGCCTCCAAGCCCTCCATTTTTTCCTCTCCAGACGTCCAAAACAGTACCCTTCCACCGACACTCTCATTCGTTTGGCCAAACTGGTCCTCATCCTTAACAATTTCTCCTTCGAATCCCCCCACTTCCTCCAGACCAAAGGGGTAGCCATGGGCACATGTATGGGCCCCAGCTATGCCTGTCTCTTTGTTGGCTACGTAGAACAGTCGATCTTCCGTAATTACACCAGCACCGTTCCCCACCTCTTCCTCCGCTACATTGATGACTGCATTGGTGCCACCTTGTGCTCCCGCGAGGAGGTTGAGCAATTCATCAACCTCACCAACACATTCCACCCTGACCTTAAATTTACCTGGACCATCTCTGACACCTCCCTCCCCTTCCTGGACCTCTCCATCTCCATTAATGACGGCCGACTTGACACTGACATTTTTTACAAACCCACCGACTCCCACAGCTACCTGGATTACATCTCTTCCCACCCTACCTCCTGCAAAAATGCCATCCTGTATTCCCAATTCCTCCACCTCTGCCGTATCTGTTCCCAGGAGGACCAGTTCCACCACAGAACACACCGGATGGCCTCCTTCTTTAGAGACCGCAATCTCCCTTCCCACGTGGTTAAAGATGCCCTCCAATGCATCTCGCCCACATCCCGCACCTCCACCCTCAGACCCCCACCCCTCCAACCGTAACAAGGACAGAACGCCCCTGGTGCTCACCTTCCACCCTATCAACCTTCGCATAAACCAAATCATCCGCCGACATTTCCACCACCTCCAAACAGAACCCACTACCAGGGATATATTTCCCTCCCCACCACTTTCCACCTTCTGCAAAGACCGTTCCCTCCGTGACTACCTGGTCAGGTCCACGCCCCTCTACAACCCACCCTCCCATCCTGGCACCTTCCCCTGCCACCGCAGGAATTGCAAAACCTGCGCCCACACCTTTTCCCTCACTTCCATCCAAGGCCCTAAAGGAGCCTCCACATCCATCAAGGTTTTACCTGCACATCCACCAAGATCATTTATTGTATCCGTTGCTCCCGATGCAGTCTCCTCTACATTGGGGAGACTGGACGCCTCCTAGCAGAGTGCTTTAGGGAACATCTCCGGGACACCCGCACCAATCAACCAAACTGCCCTGTGGCCCAACATTTCATCCTCAAATATTGAAGACATTTTCTCATCAACCTGTTCAGAGAAGTCATTTCACATCTGAACTAGGTAGAACCTTAAATGTAGAAATCAATGCTACGCAATGTATTCCAGGTGTTGTCACATTAAAGCCATGTGCAATTGTAGCACAATTTCCTTGTGCTTGTATTTCATTTGCAATAAAGAACAACATGCCATTTACTTCTCTAATTGCTTGCTGTACCCACTTGCTAACTTTGTGTTCCCTGTATTAGCATACCCATGGATTCAAGCCCATTTCCTCAGAACCCTCATGAACCTAGCTTGTGAGTACAGTGATATTAGCATCGAGAGGTTTATCCAGAAAAGTGCAAGAGGCCATAATTGGAGCAGCACAAAAACCTTGGAAGGTTTCAGGACTAGAGTAGATTCTAGAGTTATTGAAGGACAAAATGAAAGGAGTGATCTGAAAACATGAATGAGAATTTAAAAATTGAAGCATTATTGGATTGGAATGTATCTAGGTCAACAAGCACAGAGGTGATAGACAAATGAGACTTGATGAGGTAAAAACAATGACTGCCGATGCTGGAAACCAGATTCTGGATTAGTGGTTCTGGAAGAGCACAGCAGTTCAGGCAGCATCCAAGTAGCTTCGAAATCGACGTTTCAGGAATCCTGATGAAGTGCTTTTGCCCGAGACGTCAATTTCGAAGTTACTTGGATGCTGCCTGAACTGCTGTGCTCTTCCAGCACCACGCATCCAGAAATGAGACTTGATGTTTGTTGAGATCCAGGTTGCAGGAATTTGCATAAGCTTGCATTTGTGTAAGGTGGAAGGTAGGAGCTGGTCAGGAGGGCTTTAGAATAGTCAAACATATTTTTAAAAATGCAGCTATATAGAGACTTTCATAACCACTGAACATCTCAATATGTTTTATAACCCATGAAGGAGTTTTGAGATGCAATCAGGGTTTGAATACAGGAAACACAGCCAATTAGTGCACTGCAAATTCCTACAAATACTGAGGGCCTGCAACTTCCACAAAGTGGCAGTCATCCTTAGATTGTTGTTCGACTCAAACTTTCGTTTGCCCCAACATTGCTCCACATTTCTTTCTAGCACTTCGGAGGTCAGCTCCACCAGAACGTGTAGCATGAATTTTCACTTGAAGAGCTTCACTATAGCGCTGGAGCATTCAGGTGTTGGGAAGAGAGCGGTGCCCCTCCCCCCCTCAACTTTCCTCTCCATGACTAGCTGCAGACTTAAAGATTCACTGTGGAAGTTCATGAACGATTGAGTGAATAAGTAGGGTGAGTGAGGTAGGTCGGTAGGGTGGGTGAGGTAGGTCGGTAGGGTGAGTGAGGTAGGTCGGTAGGGTGGGTGAAGTAGGTCGGTATGGTGGCAAGCAGATCAGGGTAGTTGGGCTGATTTGTGAGGGATTGTCACATTAGGTGCTAGTCAGTTCTGATCTGGCAATAGTCGGATTTAACTGGAGAGAGGTCAAGGGTACTTGGAGGGGTAATCAAGTTTTCATGGGAGTAGAATTGATTTTTATGGGAGTAGAATCGATTATGGTTTTGGAAGTGGTTGGATCAGGGCTAATCTGGGTTGTCAGGGGTCAGTTGTATAGTTTGCTGAAATTAGACAATATATTTATCTTCGTGACTAACTATCCAGATAAGTACTGTGGAACAGTGTGAGCCTAGGTCAAAGATTGATATATTCTATTCGATGACATTCTGGGGGATTTACAGAAGAAGGTGAGTTGACTGTCAAAAGATCAAATGTCTGGACAATTCCCCTGGAGATTGATTTGCTAGGACGACTGCAGGGTCCTGATGTGCATCTGGAGATCAAGACCTGGGCTAATATGCCAATGAGAGATGATCTGATTTTGTGGTGTTAATTTGACCAGTAAATGTTGGCATATTGACTGGGGAGAATTCCCTACCTTCCTTGAGCTAGGCCCTCGGGGTCTTTTCGATCTGAGAGGTTGATTTAAAGCATCCTTCACACTTCATTAAGACTTTGTTAAAGAGTCATCTGGACTCAACATTAGCTTGGTCTATCTCCATGGATGCTGTCTGACCAAATGTGATCTCCAACATTTGTTGTTTTCAGTACAGGTTCCAGCATCTGCAGTAATTTGCTCATACTGATGTCTTGTCTAAATGATAGTGCCTCTGACAATGCTGCTCTCCCTCAGCACTCTGCTGAGCGTGAGACTTGAGTTTTGTGCTCAAGCACTGGGGTGGGAGTTGGAACCCACAACTCTGTGATGTGGAGGCAAGAATACTATTGTGTGAGCCATGGTTGACTCATCACAAAGACAGCAGTTGTAGGTTTCATCAACAGCTGAACTGAGACAAATACAGAGTCACAAAAATTGAAGTCAGTGATTTTGTTGATGGAATGGAAGTGGAATTAAAAGCTCACCTCTTGCTCCAGTAGACCACTAAGGTCTACTTGATCAGATTTTGTCCATTGTGTGCAGGAGGGCTTCCTGACACAATATGTAGACAGGCCTACAAGGGGCAAAGCCACTTTAGATTTCGTACTGGGTAACGAGCCTGGCCAGGTGTTAGATTTGGACGTTGGTGAGCACTTTGGAGACAGCGATCACAGTTCTGTCAGGCTTACTTTAGTGATGGAAAGGGATAGGTGTACTCCACCGAGCAAGAGTTACAGCTGGGGGAAGGGAAATTACGATGCAATTAGGAAAGATTTAGGAAGCGGAGAATGGGGAAGGAAACTGCAGGGGATGAGCACATTAAAAATGTGAAGTTTATTCAAGGAAAAGCTCCTATGTGTCCTAGGTAAGTATGTACCTGTCAGGCAGGGAGGAAGATATAGAACGTGTGAGCCATGGTTTACTAAGGAAGAAGAATAAGGCTTATATTAGGACAAAATGTGAAAACTCAGTTAGGGCGCTTGAGGGTTACAAGGAAGTCAGGAAAGACCTAAAAAGAGAGCTTAGAAGAGCCAGGAGGAGACATGAGAAGTTGTTGGCAGATAGGATCAGGGTTAACCCTAAAGCTTTCCATAGGTATGTCAGGAATAAAAGAATGACGAGAGTTAGATTAGGGCCAATCAAGGATAATAGTGGGAAGTTGTGTGTGGAATCAGAAGAGATACCGGAAGCACTAAATAAATATTTTTCGACAGTGTTCACTATAGAAAATGAAAATGTTAGTGAGGAAAATACAGAGATACTTACATCTAGACTAGAAGAGATTGAGGTTCACAAGGAAGAGGTATTAGAAATACTGCAGAGTGTGAAAATAGACAAGTCCCCTGGGCCTAATGGGATCTATCTTAGGATCCTCTGGGAAGCAAGGGAAGAGATTGCCGAGCCTTTGGCATTGATCTTCATATCATCATTGTCTACAGGAATAGTGCCTGAGGACTGGAGGATAGCAAATGTGGTTCCCTTATTCAAAAAGGGTAGTAGAGACAACCCTGGTAATTACAGACCACGAGTCTCACTTCAGTTGTTGGTAAAGTGTTGGAAAAGGGTATAAGGGATAGGATTTATAACCATCTAGAAAAGAATAATCTGATCAGGGACAGTCAGCACAGTTTTGTGAAGGGTAGGTTGTGTCTAACAAATCTTATTGAGTTTTTTGACAAAGTGACCAAACAGGTAGATGAGAGTAAACAGGTTGATGTGGTGTATGTGGATTTCAGCAAGGCATTCGATAAGGTTCCCCACAGTAGGCTATTATACAAAATGCGGAGGAATGGGATTGTGGGAGACATAGCAGTTTGGATCAGTAATTGGCTTGCTGAAAGAAAACAGAGGGTTGTAGTTGATGGAACATGTTCATCTTGGTGTCCAGTTACTAGCAGCGTATGACAAGGGTCGGTGTTGGGTCCACTGCTCTTCGTCATTTTTATAAATGACCTGGATGAGGGCTTAGAAGGGCAGGTTAGTAAATTTGCGGACGACACTAAGGTCGGTGAGGTTGTGGAAAGTGACAAAGGATGTAGTAGGTTGCAGAGAGACATAGATAGGATGCAGAGCTGGGCTGAGAGGTGGCAAATGGAGTTTAATGTGGACAAGTGTGAGGTGATACACTTTGGACGGAGTAGTCAGAATGCAAAGTACTGGGCTAATGGTAAGATTCTTGGGAGTGCAGATAAGCAGAGATGTCCATGTACACAGATCCCTGAAAGTTGCCACCCAGATTGACAGGGTTGTTAAGAAGGCATACAGTGTTTTGGCCTTTATTAATAGAGGAATTGAGTTCCGGAACCAGGAGGTTATGCTGCAGCTGTACAAAGCTCTGGTACGGCCACACTTGGAGTATTGTGTACAGTTCTGGTCACCGCATTATAGGAAGGATGTGGAAGTTTTGGAAAAGGTGCAGAGGAGATTTACTAGGATGTTGCCTGGTATGGAAGGAATGTCTTACGCGGAAAGGCTGAGGGCCTTGAAACTGTTCTCGTTAGAGAGAAGAAGGTTGAGAGGTGACTTAATAGAGACATACAAGATATTCAGAGGGTTAGATGGGGTGGACAGGGAGAGCCTTTTTCCAAGTATGGGGACGGCAAACACGAGGGGACACAACTTTAAAATGAGGGGAAATAGGTATAAGACAGATGTCAGAGGTAGTTTCTTTACTCAGAGAGTAGCAAGGGTATGGAATGCTTTGCCTGCAATGGTAGTAGATTCGCCAAGTTTAAGTGCATTTAAGTCATCATTGGACAGGCATATGGATGTACATGGAATAGTGTAGGTGGGATGGGCTTCAGATTAGTATGACAGGGCGGTGCAACATCGAGGGCCGAAGGGCCTGTACTGCGCTGTAATGTTCTACGTTCTATAAGGTGATCAAAAACCTTCCTCCCGTTTTCTTATCCATGAGGGGAAAATCTGCTTCTAGTGTTACAGGATCCCAGCTTTTAAACAACCAGAGGTATTTTTCCATTGATAGTTTGTAAAGACCATTACCTGTGGATTGGATTAGTTTACAACTGACAAATTATAGCCCTGAGCACCACAGGGAGATCTCTGCACCTGCAACTGTTGTTTCATATTTGCCACTTACCTTCTGATTCATGATGTGGCTGTGGCAAATACTGCAGTGCCAGAGCCCAATATATCTTAAACATCAGCTGGCACATGTCACTGTCTGAATAACACTAGACTAAAAGATGGCTGAAAATGTGAAAATAAATATTTCACTGATCAACATATTAATTGGTGTGAATAACACCCATAATCGGCAAAAACTATTAGTAACTTTTCAAAATTGAATCAGAGAAAGCGTAGGCAGATTAAATGGTTTTTAAAATGCAAAAGTGGATTGTGAAATCAGTAAACTCCTTTATGAGACACAAGTAAAGTTTCCAGTACGGGCAAGGGAAACATTTTGTGTGCATTTGAATTTAACACGGAATTGCAGTGAATCACTTTCCTCATGAATTTATGATTGATCTGCAGGAACATTGTAAGTTTCATGCACAGCAGATAAGATTCTAATCTGTTTAGGAGTTGACAGTTGAGGGATAAGTGTTAACTAAGACTCCAGGAGAACTCTGCTAATCATGAAGTAGAATCATAGAATTGCATCGTGCAAGAGGTAGCTGTTTGTCCTATGTTAGCTTTTTTTAAATCGTTCACCATCCCTAATTACCCAGAGGCAGTTCAGAGTAAATCAAATTGCTGAGGCTCCGGAGACATATGTAGAACAGACCAGGTAAGGATGTCAGTTTCCATCCTTAAAGGACATTCGTGAACCAGATGGCTTTTTCCAACAATCGCCAATGGTTTCGCAGTCATAGGACTCCTATTTGCAAAATTTTTATTGAATTCAAATTCCACCATCTGCCGTAGGATTCCAACCCAGGTTCCCAGAATATTATTTGGGTGCAGCCATCATCTCTCCATGATCTGTATCATCTCCTTCAATGAACAGTTTGATTAGTTTTACTCCTTCCCCATAACATTGCAGAACTTATTCCTTTTGATTTATTCCTTTCAAAAGTTATTACTGGGTCTGCTTCTGCCACTAATGTAGAATAACGGGACCTTTACTTTAAGTATAGCTCCCACGCATGTGTGAAAGGAGCTGTGTCATAGTGCAGTCAAATCACATGAAACTGGGGCCTAGTTCAGTAGGCTGCTTTACCATCCGTTATATTGGTTATGTTCAATAAAGCCTGTGTCTGTTCACTCACTTTCACAAACTGTATTCCATGCTGCAGTGCCAACTTTAACATCCACCCTGAACTGGCAGATAGGAGTTTGAACTAACAGATTAGCCAAAAGCTAACATTCCACAGTGTAGTACTGAAATAAAGGGATTCCTACCATGTGGTCAGGTTGTAATTCCCAGGACGTTAACTCAGTGGTCATGAAATAATAACTATATACGTCCAAGTTAAAGTGTGTGAAACTTGGTGGCAATGGTGTTTCCATGGATCTGTTGCCATTGTCTTCCTACTTGGTAATGATTGGAAGCTGCTCCCAAAGAAGCTGGATTACTTGACACACAGTGGCCATGGATTCTAAAGTTGGTGGAGAATCAAGTGATCAAGTGGACTATTTGAATTCTAGAAATGTAGTGACTGGGATCTAGCTCCCAGCAGTTGTATTATTCAATCAATTTTGCATTGATCAATGATGTACACCAGGTCTGCAAGTCTACTGCAAGTTCAGTAGCCTTTGACTTGTAGATTTGAGTCTGCAACCTGCTGCAGTCAATAGAAAAGCAGCATTTCACGGACTGTAAATTCCAAATTGCAACAATGTCATAGAATATCGATAATGTAGTAAAATTGGTTCCAAGTACTCGAAGATAAAAGGCCCTACATTGGCTGGGAACTAAATCTGGATCTTGCTTATAGTAGATGAAAACTTCACCCTTTTGACCTATCAATGCTGGCACAATTTGTTCTCTGAATTAAACTAGCAAAACCAATCTAAAGATAGCTTTGCAAACTTTGAGGCATTCTTAAATCCTGCAAAAAGAAGTAATTACAGCATTTGAAAACAAAGGGTAGTGCTCAATATTTCCAGTAGTGGGAGAAATTTCCATCTTTTAACTTTGTATTGAGCAGAGATAAATGCTTGAGACATATGGTTTGCTTGATATTTTCTGACTTGTTCTATACATTGTTTGACACCCACAGCTTTAGAATCCAATTTCCCTCTCATCGCCATCAAAATAAAAGAATGAGAAGAATTTCCACTCTCCTCTGTCCTACATTACAGCAGTAAGTCCGCTTCAATCGTATTTCATTGATTGGAAAGCACTGTGAAGTCAGAAAAGACATTGTAAAAATTCAAGTTCTTTCTTACCAGATTCATAGCGCAATCATCAGCTCTTGATGAATGTGCAATTAAGGGTGGCTACTGCTCTTTTAGTAATCTATTAGCAACACCCTTGTTCCGCGGACTTTGTCTAATCTCTTGCATTATCCAATACAGGTTGCAAACTACCGATTTCAAAATCTTTTTGGTGTAGAAATTTTGATCAAAGGAAATGTCTGAACCTATCCTTTCTGTGCAGGGATGAGATCATTAATGGATCAATCCATTTTAATTCCCTTTCTTTCTTCTGCTTTATGGTGGGCATGCAGGAAGTGGGGGTGTGGAGGAGGTGTGCTGCATTTTATTTGCCCTCATAATCTGTCAATTAAGGTTGTTAAAAGGAAAAATGGTGAATTTATGCTGATGGATGTTGATTACAGGATTTTAAAAGACAAAGCCCCCCCCCCCAACAAATTTATAAAGATTATTCATTCAAAAAAACTTTATTTCAGTATTATTCAAGGTCTTATTCTTGAAGGTGAAGTACTTGTGTAACACAGCACCTTTAGGGCAGCACATATTGCGGTTAAATTCCACATAACTTATACTAGTAGATATTGTAATCCTGGTAAGGTAGGGTTTGTCCATCTGTGAGGTTACAGCGTTTTCTTTAAAAAAAAATGTTCTAAGAACCTCCAGTGACCATTAATTCAACTCAGCAAAAATATTGGCACAAATAAACTGGAGGGACGGTTGTGATGAATGTGACACTGAGACCTTATTTGCATGTATCACACACTTTTAAAACAAACTCAGCTCAGTCTGTCTGAATGTACTCTTCCTGTGTTGTTTTGTTGCAGAATTTGAAGATAACAACACTCCTACAGGAAAATAGGATGACAGACACTGGCAGCAGTTAAAGTTTAGTCACTGTCTGGCAATGAATGAAATCATGTTGTGAATGCCAATCTACACAGTGGAATCCACACTGAGCTCTTAGCTTACACAAGTTACTTTACACTGAATTTTTCTTGAATTGCATCAGTTCATCGCAGCATAGTGAATAAAAGTGCTGAAGAATAAAGAGAATTACCTCGTTAAGCATAGTCACCAAGCATATGCAAAAGGAGTTAAACCTTAGTGTAATCAGATCACATGCAATGATGGCCTAGAATTGCATGGTCCAGATAAAATTCTTTTCTCAACAACCTTGTACATAGTTCTGTTCAATGAAGTCAATGCTGTGCACTCAAGAGCATAGAATTCACATTACTACATAGTTACAACGTGGCCCGACAGAAAATCCAATAACAGCAGGTGCATCAAGGAACAGAATGTAGTCCATACTATGAAGGAACCCAATCCAACTGGCTATATAGAGGGTTGGGTGTGAAAAGGGAGACTAAGGCACCACTACAATCTCAACACAGAGAATTACACACTAGAGTCACAGAGATGTACAGCATGGAAACAGACCCTTCGGTCCAACCTGTCCATGACGACCAGATATCCCAACCCAATTTAGTCCCACCTGCCAGTACACGGCCCATATCCCTCCAAACACTTCCTATTTATATACCCATCCAAATGCCTCTTAAAATGTTGCAATTGTATCAGCCTCCACCACTTCCTTTAGCAGCTCATTCCATACACATACCACCCTCTGTGTGAAAATGTTGCCCCTTAGGTCTCTTCTATATCTTTCCCCTCTCACCCTAAACCTATGCCCTCTAGTTCTGGACTCCCCGACCCCAGGGAAAAGACTTTGTCTATTTATCCTATCCATGTCCCTCATAATTTTGTAAACCTCTATAAGGTCACCCCTTAGCCTCCGATGCTCTAGAGAAAACAGCCCTAGCCTGTTCAGCGTCTCCTTATAGCTCAAAACCTCCAACCCTGGCAATATCCTTGTAAATCGTTTCTGAACCCTTCCAACTTTCACAACATCTTTCCAATAGTAAGGAGACTAGAATTGCACGCAATATTCCCACAGTGGCTTAAGCAATGTCCTGTACAGCCACAACATGACCTCCCAACTCCTGTACTCAATACTCTGACCAATAAAGGAAAGCACACCAAACGCCTTCTTCACTATCCTATCTCCCTGCGGCTCCACTTTCAAGGAGCTATGAATCTGCACTCCAAGGTCTCTTTGTTCAGCAACACTCCCTAGGACCTTAGTATTAAGTGTATAAGTCCTGCTAAGATTTGCTTTCCCAAAATGCAGCACTGCGCATTTATCTGAATTAAACTCCATCTGCCACTTCTCAGCCCATTGGCCCATCTGGTCAAGATCCTGTTGTAATCTGAGGTAACCCTCTTCACTGTCCACTGCACCTCCAATTCATGCTAGTTTGTGGGCATCCTACCCCAGGGACACGAGGGCTTTATGGTGGATGTAGTAAGACCACTTCAGGATTTCACCTACCCCCATTATACAGACTTGCAAAGCAAATTCTGATTTGTGGAGA
Organism: Chiloscyllium punctatum; assembly: GCF_047496795.1. Classification (NCBI taxonomy): domain Eukaryota; kingdom Metazoa; phylum Chordata; class Chondrichthyes; order Orectolobiformes; family Hemiscylliidae; genus Chiloscyllium; species Chiloscyllium punctatum. The sequence continues at coordinate 22,698,725 of NC_092765.1, read as the reverse complement.
TAATGATTGAAATCAGTTTTTCTGTAGTTAAAGTGGATGTGGGGGCAGATGTATTCACTTTTTGGATGCAATATCACGGCGGTGGCTGAGAATTCATCAACCGTGTTTCATTCAGCTTTGGTAAAACAGGAGCAGATGTCGAAGTTACAGAAGGGTGCTCAGTGATGCAGTCATCACAATGGAAATGAACTTCTTATCATCGTGAGAAGATGCAATGGATCATTTTTATTTCCCTGAAACAGAGGTCACAGATGCTGGAATAAGAACATTGCCAAGCTGAAGGTAATCAGTCGCAAGGTGCGTTCTAGACCTTTGTAACTCTCTCAGGTCTCAATGGTATAGGAGAAGCTGCCATTTCACTCCTCCAATGTGTGTGTATTCTCAGAAAATTACAAGAACACACGAATCCCACACATTTCCCAGGGTACCTGAGACTGCTGTTCGAGATTCCTGAAGTAAAAGGGATTCGTGCAGGAGGAAATGGAACTGGAGTAGAGTTAAATGCTCATGGTTACATTTTATTGTGGAGAAATAAGAACCACCAAAGAATTTGGGAGGAGGGGGGAATATGCAGAGTAAAGGGATGCTCTAAGGATTGCTACTGAACATGTACAGAAGGAGCTATATCTTAGTGACATCAGATGGTTTAAGATGGTGGCCTGACTCTGTGGGCTTCCAGGCAAGATGTACTCCCTTAACCCCATCATCTGTCAATGATGATATTTGGTCTAACCTGTTGCTGTTCACTCATGAGTGTAGATCTGAAATGACTATAGGCCATAACTAGTTTTCACCTGGCTCAACATTGTCTAATATGTTGAAATAAGTCACAGACTGAATTGTCAGTGCTGAACTGATGCTCTTCATAAAAAGTAACTAGAATATTTTGCCGGAAAGCTAATCCTATGGATTACAAGACTGCAGCCTCACTCCATTAAGTGTGTGCTGAAGAAGCCCCATTGAGGGAAGTGAAAGGATATTGAAGTATTTCAGTTGTTGGTTGCCATTTAGCGATTAGTGTTACTTCCAAAACATAATTTGACAGTGCTGCTGTCACCGTACAGAGCACTATGACTTATTGTTAATCCTATCCCTCAATCCTATTTCATCTCTGGCCAATTGTTACAAACTTCACTCCATCCTTTCCATTTATTTTGTATTATGCAGTAAATATGGTGACCTGGCTGTTACAGGTTTGTTGGATGTTCCAATCCTTTCCGATAATGTGGCTCATAAAGATGGCAGGTTTGATTCTAGCCTGTGATGTGATTGTTAGTCTCAGTCAGGAAAGGGTCAGGGACAGTTATCAATTAGCTTCAACGTCCCTGTAGTAGGGCTAGGGAGGAAACTAGCTAGAGCTCTTATTCCGGATGGTAATCTATTGAACTCTGTTAGAAAATTTGTATCTGTACATCTTTGATAAGAATTAGATGGAACTGACCTTTGCAAACTGCAGATATCATCTAGGCAGATTGATGAAGCTCCAATGTCTCTGGAATTCTGAGTCAACTCTTTTCACAAAATGATGGGAGAAAGTTGAACAGTGGGATTGAGTGGGTATGGGGGGATGGAATTATTGGTGCTGGATTGCAAGATTAAAGTGGATAAATATTTCTGTTAGTATCAGATAGAAGAGAACTGAAAATTATGCAATTTATGTGACAGTCCAGTGGAAGCTGATTCAGTAAGTAAGTACTGTGTGAGAAAATTGAAAAGCTGCTTATTTTTGCAATTTTTCACACTGTAGTGTACACCTTTAAACTCATAATTTGCTAATTTGGACAGAGGTCAGACAGAAAGGAGCTTGAGCTGTTTAGCCAAATGAAACATTGTCAAGGATGGTTTGACACTGCATCCTTTCATATACCAAGATCATGTTTTGAGGACATTTCCATGGTGATTGTAATGAGGTCAGCCAGGTAGATGCAACAGAATATGAGTTCTCTGATTGGGGCTATTAACCTGGTCCAATCAGGGAGCTCTGGCTGACATATATAATCAGGAGTGTCAGAGGTTCTGTTCAATCTGACAGCTGGCTCTATGGGAGCTGGATCAGAGTAAAGGACTTTCCACATGTAATAAAGGGTGACGGATACCAGCCACTGTGGAGCTATTTCACCCTCCTACCCTCTAATAAATCCAATTCAGTTTTTGCTGTGAAATTCTTGATATTGTCATGTTTAATGCCAATTAGCTTGCTTCTTGGTTTTAGCAATACTACAAAATAGTTGAGATGGTGGTCCAGGATTTCATGGTGAGTGATGAAATGACAGTGCTCCCTGTCGACTTCAAAGAAAGCTGCCCACAGTGACCTAGGTCACTATATGGGGTGGCTGGGAGCGGGAAGGGGGAGGATTTCACTTGCCTTGACGTTAATTTCATTCTGGTTGTTGCTTGGAGGAACCCTGATATTCATTAGCAGTGACTTCATCAGGTAGGCTATCCAGCCAATCACATTGAAGAGTTATCATAGACTGCAAGCTAGGAAGAATGAAGAATTATCTTTGACTATTGTAAAACTTATTTGCAGACATTAGGAACTCAGAATGGATTAAACAGAGAACAACGTGCTGCTTTGACTGCAAGTACTGTCATTTAGTTATGACATTAAACTGAGACCCTGCCATTATCCCTCAGGTGGACACGAATAATCCTCTGATATGACTTTAAAGAAGTGCTAATGAATGGCAAGTAAAACGGCCAATCATAAGTGAAAGAAATGCTCTTGAAGCATTCCTCTTTGACTCTGACAGGTGATTAGAGCAGCTTAGAGCACATAGATCATGTGTACGTTAACTGTTAATCTGTTTAACTTTTGTATGATGCAATTAATGCCCCAGGCAAAAGCTAGTTCCACTTAAAGGTTTTTGCTTTATTGAATGAATGATTTCTCTGCTGTTTTTTCAGGTCTGAAAGACGATCCTTCTTTTTTAAAAAGTGATTCTGCCTGTGTTGAAAAGTCAGATTAATTCTAAGCCATATTACTTTGATTCTATTGCCACAACTTGTTTGGGAGAGTGCACTGATATGAAACCCCACTGTTCTAGACTCACCACAAAGGTGCACATTTAAATAAACTATAAACTAAAATGAATTAAATATCACAAAGCAAAAATAGGATGAACATCTGATTCAGCTTAAAATAAATACACACCACGTAACAATTTATTGTAATCAAATTGATTTTCTTAACTAATAGAAGAGAATAGTAAATATATGTTGCTAATTTATGATTATCTAATTTAAACCTTATCCCTTTTTAACTTCCCAGGCATACCCAGACAGACACATACACACAAACATACAAGGCACAAATATTCTGAAAGGTTATATCAGACTCAAAATATTAAGTCTCTTTATCTCTTCACAGATGCTACCAGACCTGCCGAGATTCTCCAAGTTTTCTGTTTTGATTTCAGATTTCCTGCAACCATAGGATTTTAATTTCATAAGATATAAATAGAGTCAGAGAATCATACAGCATGGAAACAGACTATTTGGTCCACTCGTCCATGCTAACCAAACATTCCAAAGTAAACTCGTCCCACTTTCCTGTGTTTGGCCCATATCCTTTTAAATTTTTCCGATTCAAGTCCCGGTCCAAATGTCTCTTAAATGATGTAACTGTACCTGCATTTACCACTTGCTCTGGCAGTTCATTTCACATATGAATCACCCCACCATGCGAGAAAGTTGCCCCTCAAGTTCCTTTTAAATCTTGCTCCTTTCAATTTGAAATTATGTCCTCAAGTTTTGAACTCCCCTACCCTGGGGAAAAGACCTTTGTTATTGACCTTATTTATGCCCCTTATGATTTTATAAACTTCTATAAGGTCACCCGTCAGCTTCTGATGCTCCAGGAAAAAAAGTACCAACCCATCCAGCCTCTCCTTATAACTCAAACCCTCCAATCCCAATAATATGTCTGTCAATCTTTTCTGCATTCTTTGCAATTTAATAATATCCTTCTATAGCAGAATTGTGCACAGTACTCCAAATGTGGCCTCACCAATATCCTGTCCTATTGAAGAAGACATTTTGGAATATGTTAAACACATGTCATGCCTTGGCAGTTGTTTCTCTCAAAATAACATCATAGATGGGAGATACAACACTGTATCACCTGTTCAGTCTTCTACAAGCTAAGGTGGTGAACCTTTGACAATAAAGATTCCACCTCTCACCAGAAGTCCTATTTAACAGAGCAGTTGTCTTCACACTCGCGTACTGAAGTGAGACCTGGACTGCGTAAGATGACACATAACAACGATGGAGAAACTCCAGTAGCGTCAGTGCTACATTCTCTGGAAACAATGGGAGGACCATTGAACAAACACTGGTGTCCTCCATGAAGCCAGGTCTTCAAGCATTCAGGCAAAACCCCTGCCAAATCAGCTTTGGATTGTCCACTGTCCTCATTCCAAGAACTTTTTCACTGTCAGGTTCTGTTTTCTCAACACCCAAATCCCAACAGTCTGGGAAGAGAAGTAAAACATTATACCAACACTCTAAAGCTTTCCATGAAGCATGGCAGATTTGATGTTAATGACAGCAAGAGATTTGATACCAATTGTTCATAATGGCAACCACTTGTCCATCAATCTTCATCACACATTGAGTCCCAGTGTCTTAAAGATAACGCAGAATGAAAAAGGAAAATAGGTTCTGTATTCTGGATCCCATTACTGTGTCAGATATCTGTCCTCATGAGCAAAGCTTGGAGATTGGAACTTGACCCATTCAATGACATGAAGACACACGGCAGAAAATTGTGACCCTGAATAACCAAGGAATAATTGATGAGAGTAACATTTATGCATAACACCATTGAATATTTTATGCTGACAAAGGCACCACATTATTGCAATTTGCAATTTGCTTTTTCCTATTCCTTTACCAATTTGATGGTATACTACACTCGTACGTTGTGTAAAATGCATTCTTGGTCTGCAGTGAGACATGAATTATTAAACACTCTGGAGTACTCCGTACAGTTTTGGTCCCCTTACTTGAGGAAGGATATAATTGCATTGGAGGTAGTTTAGGAAGGTTCACTAGATTGATTCCAGAGATGAAAGGGTTTTCTTATGAGGAGAGATTGAGCAGTCTAGGCCAGTACTTAGAGTTTAGAAAGGTGAGAGGAGATCTAATTGAAGCAGATGAGGCGCCAAAGGCGATTGGCAAAGTAGGTGTAAAGCGAAGGTTTTCCCTTTTGGGGCAATGTACTATGAGAAGTCATAGCTTTCTGCTAAGGAGTGACAGACTTAAAATAGAGCTGAGGATGAATTATTTCTCTCATAGGATCGTGGATCTGTGGAATTCACTACTCCAGAGTGCAGTGGATGCCAGGACACTGAATAAATGTAGAGAGGAGGTTGACAGATTTTTAATAAGTAATGGGTTTAACAGTGACGGACAGCAGGCAGGAAATTGGAGTTGAGGCCAAGGTGAGATCAGCCATGATAATTTTAAATAGTGGAGAGGGCTCAAGGGGCTGAATTGCCTATCCCTGCTCTTAGTACTTATGTTCTTATATAGCAAATATCTACAGATTGTGTGACTTGAAGACTGTGGCACCACAGCAATTAGTCATTGTAATTGAAGATTACTGAACCTGTTATTTATCCAAACATCCTTAAGAATGATGCAACATACATATAAGTGAAAGATAAAGACAAGAAAATAATGAAATCCTCATCTTTATATGGCACCTTTCATGACCTCAGCACATCCTAAAGTGCTTTACATTGTCAAATGTCTTTGAAGTGTAGTTGTTGTTGTAATGTCAGAAATGCCACAGCCAAATTGTGCATAACAACTCCCATAAACAGCAAGAAAATAATGACCATAAAATCTCTTTTCTAATGATGCTTGATGGCGGTTAATTATTTGCCAGGATACCTCGGGGAACTTCCTTGCTCTGCTGGTGCTCAATATCATGGAATCTTGGTAGGTCTCTCTGGTAGGATTGGTAAGGTATTGATTTAAATCTCAGCCAAAGTGTGTTCCCTGCAAATGGACTGTCAGCTATAATTATAGGAGTGGGTGAGGAGTGGTTTCTAGTACAGTAGTTAACAAGTTAACAGCTTAATACAGTAATGGAAAATGCAATAAACTAGGTACTGGCAGAACTGGTCTGAGTTCACCATGCATAGCCTATAACTTCAGTTTCGACCAGGACTGTCATTACCATATTTTGCTGGTTTCCCAACCTTACATTTTTTAATGTAGTCTTTATATTTGGAAGCAAGGGAGGGTGATTGTGGGAAAGGCAATCCCCTTTCTGTTTTCGGCATTTAGTCGTGACATAAAGTGATTTCAATTCAAAACCTTTGCAACAACCGCAGAATAGATCTTCCTCAGCTTTATCTTCAAAATAAATCAGTGAATCACAGGCTACCTTGGAGATCATTGGTCCGACACCTAGGGTGACTCTTCATTGATCTTCATTCATCTGCCACATTTCTTGTTACTATCACTAATTACAGATTTAGGATTAATTTATGTTATTATGTTACAGTTACCTTAAATTCAAGGAGGTAACTTCCAAAGCCCACAAGCAATCTGGACTGCCAGATTAACTTCCCTCCACAAAGCCATGTTGATTATTTTTGAAACCAATAATCTGTGCTCTAATGTATTTCATAAAGACTAAAGCAGTTTGTTGATTTACATTTGATACCATGATTGTAGGAGAGAGAGAGTCAACTTGACAGACTGATTTAGAGCATAGAACATGGAACATTACTTGATTACAGGATCCTCTGCACTTGATGTTGTGCTGAACTGTGGAATTAATCAGATGCCCATCTAACTTAAACCATTCCATTCTTGTCCATATGCCTATCCAATACCCATTTAAATGCCGTTAAAGTTGGTGAGTCTACCGCTGTTGCAGGCAATGCATTCCATGCCCCTACTATGAGTAAAGAAACTACCTCTGACATCGGTCCTATATCTAATTTAAAGCTATGTCCCCTTGTGCTAGCCATCTTCATCTGAAAAGAATGGCTCTCACTGTCCACTCTATCTAACCCTCTGATTATCTTAAATGTCTCAATTAAGTCACCTGTCAACCTTCTTCTCTCTAACGAAAACAGCCTCAAGTCCCTCAGCCTTTCCTTGTAAGACCTTCTCTCCATACCAGGCAAATCCCGGTAAATCTCCTCTGAACCCTTTCCAAAGCTTCCACATCCTTCCTATAGTACGGTGACCAGAACTGTACGTAGTACTCCAAATGTGGCCACACCAGACTTTTGACTCAATTTGATTTTCCATGTCTCTCTGTCTGGATGATGAAACAATGTGAGAGAGAAAGATTATTTTTTTCTAAATGAGATAGGCAAATCCACAATCCTTTAATTATGTGGGCCTGTGCCTATGAGGTTGAGACTATCCAAACGCTGTCATGTCTGACCCTTAAATGCAACGTTAACTAAAGCGACATATTTACCCTTGGTCTGGACTCACCCAGGACACAAGTGAAAGGGATTAAACTGTTGTTTGAGCTGTCATCTCAAAGGATGTATGAACATTTGGTCCGGTGTCTGATGTGTTATTCCATAGAATCATTGAATGGTGAAAATGCACATGAATGCCATTCAGCCTGTTAGGTGTCTGCAAGAACAACTCAGTTACTTCTACTCTGCTCATGTTTCCCTGTGGTTTTACAAATATTTTCTCTTTGGATAATTATCCAATTCTCTTTTGCATTCATTACACCTTAATCTTATCACTTGCTGAACAAAAATATTTTTTCCTCATGCCATCTTTGATTCTTTCTCAATTCCCCTTCAATTATTGCCCCCTGCTCCTTGACCCAAGACTGAGAATGTTTTCTCCATATCTACACTGTCCAGACCTCCTTGTGGTTTTTGCTGTCCATGTTTTGGACATGTCAACCTGTTAATGTATTAAAAACACTTTGCCCTAGCATTCTTGTTCAAGAGGTGGCCAAAGGGTCACAGAATTCAGTTTGTGGTTCAACTCGATTTTATTAACAAAATATTCCTTATTAAAAACACTATATGAGCATTTCCCAAATTCCCACATTTTTACTCTTTATCTAGCTCTGTCTGGTCAAAAAGGCCATGAGCAGGGTTCAATGCATTCATTGGGGTCAAGCCAACACCCTTTGCTGTTGTCATGCCGAGGAGATATAAAGTGCACATCCTCAGGTATTGGCTGGAAGTCAAGGTGCTAAAATGTCTGACTAATGCTTCCCCAATACACAACCCTAGGCTGGTCGTAACTGACTATCCCTGAACCTTTGTGACACCTTTGACCTTGTTTTTCACTGTTTTCTGTAGACAATAGCTACTGACTGCTATTTAATTTAGTTTGGCCAACTTTCTGTCAGGCTCAAGTTCTCCAGCTATGGGTCAGTTTCAAATCTCTAATTTTGGGCCTGACCACAATTTGAAGACCTGGATCAAATTTCCTGTCTGCACTTCTTTTCGCTGACATTTCCTTTCAACGCAGTACTTTCCTGATCCATATGACTCAGTGCCATACCACACGATTCATTTTCAACTTACATTTGGGAGCAGGGAAGCATCTTAAATCACTTTTCGTCATAGCCAAAGAATCTTGGCAGCTTTTTGTAAAAAAAATCACACTATTGCTTCATGTGACAGGATCAAAATTGGGAATAAAGGTGTGGAGTCAAAATTCGGGGGACTGGTTATAATGGATATGAGGGGCGTGCTGATTCCCTGCTCACTGGATTGCATAACCCTTGCCTCATTAATTTACCAAATCTGTTCTATGTTGCCTATGCTCCAGTCATTCATTGCCTCTAATATGCTACAAATTGGAGTCAGATGTATTGAAATTAGTCATGTAGTTGATCTGGCAATTGGGGATAGTGAAGGGAAACAGCAGTGTGTGCAAAGACACTTTGCCAGTAAACCTTCCCAGTAGAAAGAGAACAACAACAACTGACAATTGTTTAAGATCTTTGTGTTAAGAGGTCACAAAGAACAAAAGAGAAATTGTTTGGCTTGGCTTCACCACATTAGAATGAACAGCCCATTAAACCTCTCTCCTATAGCTGACATTACAGTAGCATCAGTAAAATTTGACAGTTTGCTGAATACCTAGTGAGGGTGGAATGTGGGGAAGAGTGAAATCAGTTAAAGTTTCTATTCCTGGACATGTACAGTTCAGAAAGAGGCTAACTGGCCAATTGTTTCTCTACTATTTGAAAGAATTTATCAAATTAGTCGTCTTGCTTTTATTTGTCTCAACGCTGTGAGTGTTTCCCTTTCAAATGTATCCATTATAAGTTATTATTGAAACTGTTGTCACCACCATTTCAGGCAGCACATTCCAGATCGCAACTTGCTATGTATAAAGTTAAAAAGCATATGACACTAGGTTATACTCCAACCATAGTCTTTCTCTCCCTTACATGCGCGCACACATGCACATAAGTCCATGTGGTGAACCCACACCTGCAGAACTGTGCCCACAGAGGTGCAGGTTCACACCATTGTGTGTGTGTGTGTGTGTGTGACTATAGTTGAACTATAACCTGGTATCGTGTGATTTTTAACTTTGTCCACCCTCGTCCAATACCGGCACTTCCACATCATGCTATGTACAAATCACTTTCCTCATCTCTGGTTCGATTGCTGATTATCTTAATTTTTGTCCTCTGGATACCAATCCTACTGTCAGTGAAAATAATTCAGTCTGTCAATACCCTTTGTGAATATGGTTACTTCTAATTCTATGAAAGACAACATCACCTCAAATTCTCCCCATCACGTTGCTCTAATGAAATCAGTTCTAATTTCTCTAATTTCTTCCTATAACTAAACTTGCACATTTGTACAAAGTTAAAGATCACACAACACCAGGTTATAGTCCAACAGGTTTAATTGGAAGCTCACTCGCTTTCGGAGCGACGCTCCTTCATCAGGTGGTTCACCAAAAGCTAGTGTGCTTCCAATTAAACCTGTTGGACTATAACCTGGTGTTGTGAGATCTTTAACTTTGTACATCCCAGTCCAACACTGGCATCTCCAAATCATGCATATTTGTAGTTTCATTCTAGTGGTGGCATCTTGGTAACGTCACTAGACTAGTGATCCAGATGTAAAGCTGGAGGGACAAGGGTTTAGATACATCATAGGAACTCTCAACTTAAGCATCTATTAATAAAATGGAATTGAAAATTGGTCTCGTAATGGTGAGCACTAAACTATCCTCAATTGTGAAAGCGATTAGCTGAGATACTGCATTGGAGTCACTGAAAGATAATTAAAGTTCCACCATCACAACAGCATCTTCCTCCTCATTGCATGGTCCACTAGGGTAAGTAAATCCTTGCTATTTTTTAAATGTTCATTTTCAGTGGAGACAGGGACTGTTTGCCATTGGTAAACCTTAATGTCCTTCATTTCATGTTTTGCAGAATTGCACGAGCAGTTGTTTGGCACTATTTTACCTTCTCAGCTGCTGCAGGTGCTTTTCCTTGGAGCATCATCTCTTCTTTTCATATTGAAAGCCCTAAACATTGATTGTGTAGAAACCAAAAGCCAAGGATAAACACAGGACCGAAAAGTGAAGGGAAAATTAAACCTGTGACTGTAGCAGGTAATCGCAAGGCAAAAAGGATGGAAAAAGGGAGGGCAGGTTGACTGGTAGCAAAAGGGCGTTAGGAGAAATGAAATGTGAGGAAAGGCATTGAGAGATACTGTTAAGCAATGAAGTCAGAAGGGGTCCCGTTCCAAGTCTAAAGTGTGGAAAATGAGAGGAGTAGGGACACATTAAGGGATGAGGAGTGGGAAAGTGAGGTTAAGATTGCAGGATGACAGAAGCCAAGTTAGCTCAAATCAGAATCTTGTAGCATAAATGCAATCCATTTGTTCTGTTGTGCCCTGCCTGTTCTTTAAAAGGGCAGTCAAATTTAGGACAACATCTCAGCTATTCCCCATTACTCTGAAAATTAGTTGCCTTCAATGACATGTCCAGTTGCCTTTTGAAGGCTCCTATAAATTCTGATTCATTGTGGATCATGCATTCCAGATGTTTATAGCCCTTTAGATGAGGACATCTCTCATGTCATGCTTTTGTCAATTATTTTAAATTACTTTACAACCAACACACCTTGCCAGATGAAGTGACTTCTCCCTACTCGCTCTATCAGAAGCCCTTAGAATCTTTAATGTTTTCATTAGATCTCCTTTTAATCTTTTCTGTTTAGACAACATGAACTCAGCATTTCTATTCTTTCCACATGAATGAAATTCCTCATTGCTAGATGGTCTTTGTAGTCAGCCTCTTCTCTAGTCTTTCCATGCCTCAACATTTTACCTATAAAGTTGTTGTCTATAATTGTCTATAATTGTCAACAATGCCCTGCAAGAGATTTGTACTTACCAGGATAATGGCTTGAGACTACAGAACTCGAAGAAAGGGACAAATTCTTGAAGACTTTCATCTTATGCTCATCAGGACAAATGCAAGAATCCCAAATACCAAGCAATTGCAACAATTTATACTACAGGAGAAAATACTGCTCATTGCTTGGCAAGGCACTGTCATGGCGAAAGCAATGAGAAACTATAGATTTACCAAGTTCCATGGCAATGATTTGGCCAATCAGCATCTTTGAAGGAAAATGAAAGGTGATAGTCAAAAGATGCTCCTTGGAAGGATGATAGTGAGGCAGGGGAGAGTGGAAGGAAAGGTTAGCTTCCATTTTGGGAAAAAGAGTTACTTTAAGGCTGTAGAAATTGATGCTAACTAAATGTTACAGGTTTGTAGTTTTGTTTTTGTGCATCAAAATTTTATTTTCTAATGCTTGGCTTGATTTCTTTTAAATCCAAAATGTTTGTATAGTTTTTCTTTTGTATCGTAAAATTGAAATATAACTGGTCTTATTGTTTCTGTCATCTGTGAGGTAGCAAACAGGTCTGATTTTTAGAAGTACAGAACACAAAGGGCTTTTTGACTATGCCCTTTCCCTGCTGTACTGAATTGTGCAAACATTTGATATGAGTACTCAGTTCCTTAATATGACAGACCCAGGGATCTTGAAAGTCACAGGCAATTAGTGGATCTTGTTTTTTTGCTCCACTATAGTTTTACTGTATTATTTCATTGTGACCTTCAGCTAAAGTCAGAAGATGCTACAATGATCTGCTAAGAGTAAAACTGACATCAGTTTATCTGTTGCGTAGGCCACATCGTAATCTCTTTCTCGTTTTCGCTAATTCCTGCCACCTATCCCTAGTGTCGCTGCCATCCTAAGTAATGTTTGTGTTTCTAAAATACATGAGCCATGCTAATTTTCAGTAAAGATTCAATTTCCATAAATGTGACATTTCTCAGCAGTTTTCTTAAATTTGCTGCATTAGCACTCTGCCTCATGCAGCACTTGGAGATGGAAATAAGTGTGCATTTAAGAAAAAGCTTCCACTGTGTAGTTCAATGTAGAATGTGGAACAATAAAAAGGCCATTCATTCTAGCTTTTATGTTCTGCAGGAGCTTCTTCCCCACCCCCATTAGCTAACCTTATCAGTATAATCTTATGTTGATTTTCCCCTCATAAGTTCATCAGCTTCCCTTCAAATGAATGTATGCTGTTAACTTTACTTACTCAATTCACACAAAAAGAGGCCATTGTGCTGAATGAGATGGATTCAGAACAGCTCCAGTAGCTCAAAGTTGGACATCCATGAGGCATGGTGAACAGGGGTTAAATGCTCAATTCCAAATTCCAGTGGACCCCCTTCCCCCTCTTAACTTTAAAACAGCGTTTGATCACATGTAGCATTAAGGACCCTTTTTAAAGTTATGCCTTGCTCAAAGGAATGAAATAGAAAATGCCAGAAATATTCAGCAGGTCTGGCAGCATTTATGAAGATGGAAATGGAGTTAATGTTTCCAATAGGTGTCAGATGGCTACATTCTCAGCTTCCTCAGAGGTTAGTGTTGGAAGCGAGGGGAATTGAAACTGAGTCCTACCAGAACGTGCATTGGTTTTCTGGCTCTATCACACCTCTGGGCCATTTTTGTGGACCCCCATTGAAAGAGACCAACTGGAATTTTCCAGTGAATCCCCAGGTTCCCACATCGGCGGTTTATTGGATGTGGGGTGGATATTTGGCACCCAGTAGTAGGCTGGGAAGTCAGTGCCCTGTGCAGGCCTGTTGATTCTGTCAACCTGCCTACATGTGGGAGCAGCCACAGGCCCATTTTAAAGGGACTACCCTACCCACTGGTGACCTGGCTGGTGAATCTACTCTACACTTAGCATGTCAGAGGAGAACACTTCCATTTTCAAATGCCTGTCTCTTTGTCCTCTATTGCAGGAACTTCTCCAGATTGTAGAGCCTGCATGTGGACTTCAATAAGACACAGGACTTCTCCAGACTTATTACTGGGTGTTGGGGATGGGAGGTTCTGTGGAAATTACAGTGAGATTCTAATTCACACCAGTGATGGGTTTAGAACCAGGAACATTCCCGACTGTTGTCCTCTGTCACTGGAGGAAGTTCCAACATGTTTCATCCGTGTGTCTCTCCATAGATGCTGCTTGACCTGCTGAGTGTTTTCAGCATTGTCTGTTTTGATTTTAGATTTCTAGTATTGGCAGCATTCTGCTTTTAGACGTACACAAGAGATACTTGTATTAAATTTCAGGAGAAAACAAAGATTTTTAAAAGAAAACCCTATGAGACAAACAGCAAAGGAAAGCGATGGACAATATTTCAGTTTTTATAATTATTACTATAGCAAACCAACACAATTCAAACTAATTAACAAGTAAATTTAACTTTTATGTAGTGAATATGACAAAGGTGCACCTCAAGGTTACAAGCACTCACATTACTTGCCACACAAAAAAGGCACCATTTGCATTCACAATCTTTCAAAGTTGGCCTCCATGATATAGGATCTCCTGCTTCCCACTTAATTGTTTTGACACTTGGTTTGCCTGACTCTCATTCCAAGTGTCTGCACATGGTTAGCACTAACAAGATGCATATCTATGAACTCTCTCACTCTAGTCCGAATACTACAGAATCCCCAGAGACTCCCTCCTCTCATCATGTTAAACAGTCTGGTAACTTGCAACACAAAGAGAGGCAGTGGGTCTTGTTCAACTTTCTGCAGCCTGTTCAAATTTCTTTTGACTTAAACTGTCTATCTTGAAAGCATTTATAGCCATAGAGTCATACAGCATGTTAACAGACCCTTCAGTCCAACCGATATGGTCCATGCCGACCATAATCCCAAAATAAACTAGTCCCACCTGCCTGTGCTTGGCCAATATCCCTCCAAATATTTCTTATTCATGTACTTATCTAAATGTCTTTTAAAATTTGTAACTGTACCCACATCCACCACTTTCTCCAGAAGTTCATTCCACACATGAACCATTCACTGTGTAAAAATAATTTTCCTTCATGTCCCTTTTAAATCTTTCTCCCCTCACCTTAAAGATATATGCTCCCTAGTCTTGAAATTTCCCAGCACAGGGAAAAGACAGTGTCCAATCGCCTTCTCCATGTCCCTCATAAGGATTTTATAAACCTCTGTAAGGTCACCCTCAAACTTCTACGTTCCAGTGAAAAAGGTCCCAGCCTCTCCTTATAACTAGAACCCTCCATTCTGGCAGCAATCCTTGTAAATCTCTTCTGAATCCTCTTATGGATAATGTTTGCATCTTACACTGTGTCCTTTTTATACAATAGAGTCTGTCTTTTGCATGCTATTTTTTTCCTACATTCAAATTTTCAGAGGAAAATCACTTGAAGTTGCAAGTTTAATATGTCCCCATGGGTAAGAAAGTGCTGAATGCGAGGGACATTCCTGTAAATTCAATTCTGCACAAGGAAGCATCAGCTGAATTTTCTGACATGTGCTCTTGCATCTGTTTTTAATTTCCGTAATGTGAACTTTCTGATTAATTAATGCTTTCCCAACGGTAATTCATACTGGTCTTGGGTTTTCCAGGTTAACAAGGGGTCATTGTGATAAAAATACAGCTCCGCTGAGCTGCCTTTTCACTTATAGCAAGACAAAGCGTTTCATTCTAAGGTTTTTAAAAATTATAATTAGATGAAAAATATTCCTTCTAATTTTGAATTGAATTGCTCTGTTTTAATATTGTCACCAGAACTTCAATAATTTGTACATTAGATTTTCCTATTGTGACCTTTAAACTGTGATAAATGGCAAACACTGCAATTACAGATTTTGTCCTGCCACACGTTTTGGATTATATTCCTGATAGTCGCAGGTCTCACTGGCAATGGGTGCAATCTAAAGAGTTAATTATTGCAAAGCATCAAATTTCCCAGAATTGAAACATCTTTCGACAATACAAGCCCATTGCTCTGATTTTTGTTTTGCACAATGGTGGTAGCACACTGTAACCCACTGTAGATGATATGAAATTCAGGAGCATAGCGATGACATAATGGGTCATAATGAGTTTGCAGCATAGGCAGAAATAGCAAATGATTTCCATCGAGAGAGCTGAGATGGTTGATGTTCGGAGGAAGAATAAGGATGCCACTTATTTGAAAATTGGGTGGAGGTGCAGAATACAGATATTTTATTTTGTTAATTCAAGGAGCAGGGGCATTGCTGGCTGGAGCAGCATTTATTGAACATCCTTTGTGGCCGTTGGAAAGGTGGCGGTGAGCTGCCTTCTTGAACTGCTGCTGTCCATTTGTAATCGATAAACCAGAAATGCTGTCAGGGAGGGAATTCAAAGATATTGACCTAGCAACACTGAAGGAACGGTGATCTACTTTCCAAGTCAGGATGGTGTGTGGCTTTTGGGGGAACTTGCAGGTGGCTGAGTTTCCTTGTATCTACTGCCCTAGTCCTTCTCATGCATATGGTTGTGAGTTTGGAAAGTGGTGTCTGGGGAGCCTTAGTGAATTTCTGCAGTGTATCTTGGAGCTGGTACACATTACTGCTACTGAGCATTGGTGGTAGAGAGAGTGGATATTTATACATGTATAGTAGATCAAGCAGGGTGCTTTGTCCTGGATGGTGTCACGCTTCTTGACTGTTGTTGGAACTGTTGTTGTTCAAACTGGGAAGTGGAGAGTACTCCATCACTCTCATGACCCATGCCTTTTAGATGGTGTGAATGTCAGGGCATAATGGAAAATGGGAAATAATGTTACAGGGTGGAGTGGAGGAAATGTGTACGATATGAGCAACAGCAGAGGCAGTTGGCCTGAATGGGCTTTTTGTGTACTGTAGAGTCTGCAATATTGTGTTTGGAAAAAATTAAAAACTATAGGTTTAAGGTGAGAGGGGAAAGATTTAAAAAACATCTGAAAGGTAACTTTTTCACACACAGGATGGTGCATGTATGGAACTAGCTGCCGGAGGAAATGGTGGAGGCTGGTACAATGACAACATTTAAAAGGCATCTAGTTGGGCATATGAATAGGAAGGATTTCGAAGGATATGGGCCAAATGCTGGCAAATGGGACATGGTCAGATTGGGATGTCTTGTCAGCATAGACAGGTTGGACTGGACTGTATGTTTCTATGCTATGTAACTCTATGACTTATTAGAAGCTAGACATAAAAAAAACTAGCTCATTTATTCTGGGAAAATGAAACAACTAACAAGTATATTTCTTATTTGAAGAGTGACAATTTCCTCTGTAGAAGAGGATTTGGACAATGTAAAGACCATGAAATTCAACCTCACGTAGCTTGGGTGATAATATGAAAAGGCTTAAAACCCTCTTCTTTGGCTAACCTTTTGCAAATTTCTCCTTGTGGCTCATGATCAAAGTTAATAAATACTCTTCTTTTTTTTTTGTTTTTTGAAGGGACGGTATAATGCAAGTTGTTTTCGTTATTTAAGAGTTTCCCTTTGCATAGTCTATAGAAAGCACAGAAAAAGTCAACGGCTTTCTGGCTTCTCATGCACAAT
Source organism: Chiloscyllium punctatum (assembly GCF_047496795.1). NCBI lineage: Eukaryota > Metazoa > Chordata > Chondrichthyes > Orectolobiformes > Hemiscylliidae > Chiloscyllium > Chiloscyllium punctatum. Next base: position 22,681,797 of record NC_092765.1, on the reverse strand, counting down.
GTTTGCCTGAGTTAGACTTCTCCATGGAGAGAGTAAGTAGTTGTATGAAGAGGTGGCCTTGCTGGCAAAAGATAGAGGTGAAGTAAAGCTTAAAGTGCTTTTGGAAAGGGCTTGTGAATTACAAGTGGTTGCTTCCTGCTTCGATTAAGTACACTGATACTCAGTCATGAGCCTTGAAATCTAACCACAATATGCTGTGGATTCTCGGCCTGTTTCCCAGAATGGAAAAGGGGTTTTCCTGCATTTACAATGGGTTCATTTCTAGAAATTTCTCTCACGGCAGTAACCAAATGATAGCATGTTGGTATGTGATCCCCAAAATAGTGACTAGCTTTAAAACAAACCCCTTAATCTTTTGATTGCTTTGGGTTTATTGGCATTTATAGAATCGTACAGCACAGAAAGAAATCATTCAACCCATTGGGCCTCTGTTACTTCTTTAAAAGGTTGTATCCAATTTCTATAAACCTGCAAATGTTTCCTTTCCAAATGTATTCATGATTGAGGTGGCACGGTGGCTCAGTGGTTAGCACTGCTGCCTCACGGTGCCAGGGACCTAGTTTAATCCACCCTTGGTTGACTGTCTGTGTGGAGTTTGCGTGTTCTTCCCCTGTCTGTGTGAGTTTGCTCTGGTTTCCTTCCTCAGACCAAAGACGTGCAGGTTAGGAGGATTGGCCATGCTAAATTGCCCTGTAGTTTCCAGTGATTAGGTTAGGTGGTTTAACCATAGTTTAAAAACCTCACTCAGCATTATTGGGATTGGGTGGGATTCTCTTCAGAGGGTCAGTGCAGAGTCAATGGGCCGAATGGCTTCTTTCTGGAGTATAGAGATTCTGTGATGCCTTTATGAAGGTTATCACTGCATTTGTCTCCGTTGCCCACTTGTTTAGTACATTTCAGAACAAGAATGAGTATAACATTAGAATAAGGGTGAGGCCGCTTTGGGATGATAACAGAGATGTTTCTTCAAATAAAGTTGGGTGGAGACACTGGCATAGTGGTGAGGTCACTGGATTGGTCATCTAGGCGCCCAAGCTAATGATGTGAGATTGTGAGATTTTTGCTCATCCATGATATCAAGAAACCATGGCAGGTAAATGAAGTTCAGATCTAGATCGGCCATTATCCAACTAAATGTTCCAGGCCTGAGGGCCTTAAATTGTCTCCTCAAGTTCTTATAGGAAAGAACCACTTGCTTTGATATCTGAAAACAATTCTTCTCCTGCTTTTAGTTCATTTGTCTTAAAAACTCTGGTGAAGTTAATCTCTATAAGGTAATAATAAAGCCAGGTTGCTTAAGTGTCATTGCAGGATTGGGAAAGTGGAAAGAGCAGGGGGACTGTATCTTTTACTGTTATTTCTTTTTACTGTTGTGCATTTGTCTCTATTTAAGAATTTTAACTGCTATATGTTTCTATTATATGAAATGAGTGAAACTGAAGCTCAAGAACCATACTGTTGTGAAGTTGTGCTAATGAGAAGTAAACACCAATAACTGATGTTTACATCGTCTGGAACGTAGTGAAGCAGGAGTGTTATCAATCATTTGATATCCAAGCTACTAAGGAGCAAACAGCACAGTTGAAGAAAAGAGTGATCAAAGAGTTAGATTGAAAGGAGAGTCTCAGAGGAGGAACGGGAGGTTAAAGTCGTCATAGTCTGACTGAACCATAGGGTGACTCTCTCATTAGAGAGAAAGAGAGAGAGAGAAAGAGAGCGAGAGAGAGAAAGAGAGAGGCCCGGCTGCTGGTGGTTTAACCTCTGATTCACCCAGCCTCAGGGAAGGGGAGAGGTTGAGAAGCAGAGTCCTTTACAGTAATCTCAGACAGTGTTAGAATTGAACTCATGTTGTTGGCATTGCTCTGTCCTACAAATCAGCCACCCAGCAAATTGAGCTAGCAGAGAAAGAATTTGCATTTATATGGAACTTTTCTTGAGCTCAGGACATCTTCATGTACTTTTGTGTTCACTTTTTTAGTGTATGGAAATGAGGCAGCCAGTTAACAGACGGCAAGCTCTTACAAAGAGCAAATGCGATAATGTTCAAACCAACTGTTTTAAAGATGTGGGTTGCGAAGATCGGGAGTCAGTTTAGTCTACCTGAAAATGGCACTTCAGATATTGCAGTGCTCCCTCGGTATTGGCTCAGGGACGTTACTCCTGAATTATATGTTCACTCCAAAGCATTAGGGCGCAGTGAGGTCAAAGAGAGTGCATTTGAGTCTATTTCCTCTGGTGCTCAAGAGGCAGGCATTATTCGGGAATGGATGAAGACTTAAGAGGGAAAGAAAATAATACACTTTTTCAGATGCAAGGCTAGACATTTATGCCATTGTTCAGGTATTGAAAATGAAGGGCAAGATTTGGCAATTGGACAGCAGAATTTTAGCATACTTGGTTGTTCTTTGCCTTGTGGACTCTAGGTTATGATTTGGAGATGCCGGTGTTGGACTGGGGTGTACAAAGTTAAAAACCACACAACACCAGATTATAGTCCAACAGGTTTAATTGGGAGCTCTAGCTTTCGGAGCGCCGCTCCTTCATCAGGTGGTTGTGGAGTACACAACTGCAAGACACAGAATTTACAGCAAAAGTTTACAGTGTGATGTAACTGAAATATACATCGAAAAATACCTTGATTGTCTGTTGAGTCTTTCATCTGTTTGAATACTGTAACAATTGGTATTAGCTAGACAATATGTTAAAGGTGTTAGCCCCTTGTGTTCTCTGTCTGTGCCATAATGTTTAGACTGATTCTAATCTAAAGAGTGAGATAACAGAGTCTGACATGAACTCATGCAGTTTTTGAGCAAAGTACAATGTAACTCTGCAAGTACAAATTCACCCCACAAACATTTATGTATATGTGTGCATGTGGGTCTTTGGTTGTGAGTGTGAGAGAGAGTGTATATGTGTGTGTATGTGAGTGTAGAGTGTCAAGTTTGTGAGGGGGTGCATGTGTGAATGTGGGAGTGTGTGTGTCTGTAGGAGTGTGTGTGTGTGTGTGTGTGTCTGAGGTGGGGGGGGGTTGTGAGTGTCTGTGAGAGTGTATAAGGGTGCGCGTGAGTAGAGTGGTCGAAGTCTCTGAGAGTATGCAGGTGTGAGTGTGGGAGTGTGTGTGTCTGTAAGGGTGTGTGTGACTGTCTGTGTGCGTGTCTATGTATATGTGAGTCCTGGTGTGTGTGCGTGTGTAGCAGTGTCTGTGCGTGTGTCTAGTGCAATGGTGGTCACCTGTAATGTGACATGAACATAAGGTCCCGGTTGAGACCCACCCCATGGGTACAGAACTTAGATATCAGCCTCTTTTCGGCCACTTTTTGATGTTGCCTGTCGAAGGCAGGATGGTCACCTGAAGGTCCGAGGTCGAATGTCCTGGACCACTGAAGTATTCCCCATCTGGGAGGGAACACTCCTGTCTGTTGATTGTTGTGTGGTGCCCATTCATACATTGCCTTTGCTCGGTTTCCCCAATGTACCATGCCTCAGGGCATCCTTGCCTGCAACATATAAGATAGACAATGTTTGCTGAGTCACGTGAATACCTGCCATGTACATGGTGGGAGGTGACCCCATGTGTAATAGTGGTATCCATGCCCACATGTCAGGAAATATATAAATGCCAGATTCAACAGCCATACCAACAAGGCAGAGCAAAATATCACCCGTTCACAATGCAAAGCCATCCAGGCTCTTGAAACCAATCACAACATTGTCATCAAACCAGCAGATAAAGGAGGAGCCATTGTCATACAGAATAGAACAGATTACTGCAAGGAAGTGTACTGACAACTGAACAACCAGGAACACTACAGGCAACTACCAGCTGATCTGACCAAAGAACGCACCAGTCAATTAAACACATTGATCAGGACTTTGCATCCTGTCCTTCAGAGTTCCCTATGCACCCTCATCCCAAGTACTTCTCGTGTAGGTGATGTCAAATGCCTTCCAAAAGTACACAAAGCCAACACACCAGGAAGTTCCATCGTATCAGGCAATGGAACCCTATGTGAGAATCTCTCCGGCTATGTTGACGGCATCTTGAAACCTATTGTACAGGGGATCCCCAGCTTCTGTTGCGACACTACGGATTTCTTACAGAAACTCAGCACCCATGGACCAGTCGAACCGGGAACATTCCTCGTCACAATTGACTTTTCAGCACTCTACACCAGCATCCCCCACAATGACAGCATCGTGGCAACAGTCTCAGTACTCAACCCCAACAACTACCAATCTCCAAACACCGTCCTACAACTCATCTGCTTTATCCTCGATCACAATGTCTTCACCTTTGACAACCAGTTCTTCATCCAGACACATGGAACAGCCATGGGGACAAAATTTGCACCCCAATATGCCAACTATCTTTACGCACAGGTTCGAACAAGACTTCTTCTCTACACAGGGCCTCCAACCAACATTATACACCAGGTACATTGACGACACTTTCTTCCTCTGGATCCATGGCGAGGAGTCACTGATGAAACTACACAGTGATATCAACAAGTTTCATCCCACCATCAAACTCACCATGGACTACTCTCGACTATCTGTCTCATTCTTGGACACATGCATCTCTATCAAGGATGGACACCTCAGCACCACACTCTACCGCAAACCCACAGACAACCTCACAATGCTACACTTCTCCAGCTTCCACCCAAAACATATTAAAACAGCCATCCCCTATGGACAAGCCCTACATCTACATCGGATCTGCTCAGATGAGGAGGAACGTGACAGGCACGTGGAAGTACTCAGGGATGCCCTCATAACAATGGGGTATGATGCTCAACTCATGACCGCCAGTTCCGATGTGCCACAGCAAGGAACTGTAATGACCTCCTCAGGAGACAGACACGTGCTGCAACCGACAGGGTACCCTTCGTTGTTCAGTACTTCCCAGGAGCTGGAAAACGACGCCATGTTCTTCGTGATCTGCAACACATTATCAATGAGGATGAGCACCTCACCAAGACCTTCCCCACACCTCCACTACTTGCCTTTAAACAACCGCCAAACCTCAAACAGATCATTGTTTGTAGCAAACTGCCCGGCTCTCAGGACAACTCCATGCAACCCTGTCACGGTAGGCGCTGCAAGACGTGTCAGAGTGTGGACATGGATACCACCATTACACGTGGGGACACCTCCCACCTTGTACATGGCAGGTACTCATGTGACTCAGCCAACATTGTCTATCTTATACGTTGCAGGCAAGGATGCCCGGAGGCATGGTACTTTGGGGAAACTGAGCAAAAGCACTGCACTGCACTGCACAACAATCAACAGACAGGAGTGTTCCCTCCCAGTTGGGGAACACTTCGGCGGTCCAGGACATTCGACCTCGAATCTTCAGGTGACCATCCTCCAAGGCGGACTTCGGGACAGGCAGCAGAGAAAAGTGGTCGAGCAGAGGCTGATAGCTAAGTTCTGTACCTATAGGGAGAGCCTCATTGGGACCTTGGGTTCATATCACACTACAGGTGACCACCATTGCACTAGACACACACACAGACACTCCTAAACACACACACACACGGACTCACATCTACACAGACACGCATACAGACACTCACACACACCCTTACAGATATACACACTCCCACACTCACACCTGCATCCTCTCAGAGACTTAGACCACTCTACACTCATGCACATCCTTTTACACTCTCTCTCACAGACAATCACAACCCTCCACCGCAGACACGCACACGCACACACACTCCTACAGACACACACACACTCCTACAGACAACACACACTCCTACAGACAACACACACTCCCACACTCACACATGCACCCCCTCACAGACTTAAGACACTCTACACTCAAATACACACACATATACACTCTCTCTCACACTCACAACCCCCCAATCCAGACACACACACACACACGCGCGCGCACATATACATAAACGTTTGTGGGGTGAATTTGTACTTGCAGAGATACATTGTATTTGCTCAAAACCTGCATGAGTTCATGTCAGACTCTGTTATCTCACTTTTTAGATTAGAATCAGTCTAAGCATTATGGCACAGACACAGAACACAAGGGGCTAACATCTTCAACACATTGTCTGGCTAACACCAATTGTTACAGTTGACCTGAGAATACAACTTTTTTTAAAACAGTTTGTGATTTACACATGAAAGAAGTGAAACTATCATGGTATTCAAACAGATGAGAGACTCAACAAGCAATCAAGGTATTTTTCAATGTGTAATTTCAGTTACATCACACTGTAAACTGTTGCTATAAATTCTGTGTCTTGCAGTTGTGTACTCCACTATCACCTGATGAAGGAGTGGTGCTCCGAAAGCTAGTGTGCTTCCAATTAAACCTGTTGGACTATAACCTGGTGTTGTGTGATTTTTGACTCTAGATTATACTGCCTACTGTCTCACTCCCCACCAGGACTCCTGCTGTCTCTCCCCAGCTCTCAGTCTGTCTGTCCACAGCTGCAAGATTTCGTGGCTAATGAAGACGAGAAACAGAGCTGCAATCTTTCCAGATGTGACCCTAAATCCACAGACTGCGGATCTAGAGTCACACCTGGAGAGATTGCAGACTGTGGATCTGGAGTCAGAAATAAGTGATCTCTGAAATGAATTAACAAACCTCTCCGTTGTATCAAAACTGCAAAGAAAATCAAAGGCATGAATGAAAGATTCAGCGACAGATGAATTGAGAGAAGAATTTTCTTCGGCAATGTTATAGAGGAGTACAAAAATGGTCTTAGTGACATTGTGAAACAGTGGGAAGGTTGCAATATCATTGTGCTAGTAATCCAGTTCTAGGGAAAATGGGTTCAAATGGCAGCTGGTGGGATTTAAATTTAAATTCAATTAGTAAGTCTGAAATTGAAAGCTAGTTTCAATAATGGTGACCCTGAAGCCATTACAATTATCGTTAACATTCATTTGGTTTGCTAATGTGCTTTAAGGAAGAAAAAATATCATCCTACGTGGTTTGTCCTACATGTATCCTCATATGTGGTTCACTCTTATCCGCCAAGCTCAAAGCCAAATAGAGGTGGGCACCAAATGCAGGCCTTGCCATTGATCCCTTGAAAGAATAGAAAAAAATCTTGGGGTACAATATTATATCACAGTTACAAACAAGATTAGCTGTTCTCTGGGAGGCAGTTGGCAAGGAATAGGGTTTGGAGTCAGGACCATACACAATGCCTTCAGTCTCCCTAGCATTTTGTTGGAGAAAACGTTTGCTCCTGCAGTGCTGGATAGGATTAGCTGTTTGATCATTTAACTGTGGAAGAGTTGAGAGAGGTGGTGGTCAAATCGAGCTAGATGTCAACAGGCTACATGTGAAAACTAACCCTGTGCCTTTTAGACAAGGAGCTGTGTGTAGAGGAGAAATGGGAGGCGACCAATGATAGATTTTTGAGGAAGCACAGAAGTAACAATATGGGAGCATAAAGTGAAATCATTGCAAGTTATTCTTTGACAATGATCAGCGAGATAAAAATGGGATCACATGTCTCACTTGACTGGACATCATTGGAGAGATATTGGATTTGGATAGTCTGAACAACCAGACTAAAGTCCACAGACGTGAACGAGTTGGACTGAAGAGTCTGTTTCTGTGTTGTACATCTCTATGACTCTCTGACAGGTTGAGAACAGAAAGTGATTCTGACATGGAGTTTCAGGAAAGATGAGGGTGGTTTTATGAGATGACAACATGTTTCATGCAAATTTGGAGAAGAAATGGATGTTTGAAATGTGGTGGAATTTGCCGAGACAGCGAGGTCTAGCATTGGTTATTTCCTTGATGATAACAAGCACATTTTCTTGCTCCTATTCCAGTATTCCAGCGGAATTCTGTACTGGTTAAGGAAAACTATGAAATAAGCTGTTTTTAATATTTTATCACAATAAACATAATCTATCAATACACCCATAAAATAACTTGACCATTGACAATATTGTGATGCAACAGAGAAGCTGTATGTCCAAACATAGAGTTAAAATAATTGTTCTTATCAACTATTAATTTGGATTCTAAGTTTCTTGCACCTCTGTTGTCTCCTGATTTCATGTGGCAATCCTTCACTGCTTAGTGATCCAGAAGTGACAAAATCTTTCTTTCACATTGCTCAGGTTCCTATTTACAAAGGCATCCTGCTTTGACCTGGTTTATTTATTCCTGTCCATATTTTTTTAAAGAACACAAGGATTGTATAGCACTTGTACAGCATCTTTGAAGAACTAGCAAGCTATATATTTTTAATGGACCTCCACTCATCTCTGCCACTGTGAAGGTAGCTTTAAAATCAAGCCTAGGTTTTTGCGATGTGAGTATTACTGACTGAGCGAAGTATTCCAGGGTCTGAATTAATTGTGTTCCTGTTCTGTTTCTAGTGACTGCTGATTTCATCAATTGCATCCTTTACTTCTGCTGCTTCACATGACCTTAAATTACCAAATAGATCATTTGTATTTTTTTCTTGTGTATAGAGCTGACCTTGTTTGTTTCAATTAACTTATTTTGTTGAGCTGAATGCCAATATCTGAGTCCAACTCTCCTGGTTAAACTTGTTTTACGAAGCAGCTATGCAGTTGACATGGGAAGTTCTTTTGGAGCCTTCCAATTCAGATCAGCTCACACAAGATTTGAGTTTCACTCCGTGCGGAGCATTGCACCAGGGAAAGCTGTATTTGATATCCAAAGTGCAAGGGAGATGGAACTAACACAATGCCTGAGGTCATTGTTTCCCACACCTTAGTCATTATGTTGCATTGCCATCAATACCTGACTCTCTGCCTTGTCAGCTACAGGACGAATAGTCTGTGTTTTGGTTTGAATATGCAGAACTGCAATGAGATGAAGTGAAGTCAGCCAGGAAAGCAGCTAGCATAACTTGGTGCTGGAACCATTGCCCTTGAGAGGTCACTGTAATCAGTGAACTGGACTAGTTCTCATCTACCTTGTCTCTGTGGGCTTTGTCTGCATCATTGATCTTACCCACCTTTTTCAGCAGTTACTCACCCACTGAGATCCTGATCATTTCCAACTGCTCACTTTGGTTACCTTAAACCAAAAGTTAGGTAAATGGGAAAGGAAGAAATAGTGCTTGATCAAAAGTTAATTTGTTATTCTGGAAGAAGTAAAGTTCTGTCTTCATCTTTTCAAGAAGAAAACCAAATTCTCTGGTGGATACTGTTAAAAAATAAAGCTAGAGTGAGAAAGAACATTAAAATGCTTCAGCTTTTCTTTCACATGGGTGCATGGTGTCTTAGCGGTCAGCACTGCTGCCTCACAGCATCAGGGAGCTGGGTTCAATTCCAGCCTCAGGTGCCTGTCTGTGTGGAGTTTGTGCATTCTCCCCGTGTCTGCATGGGTTTTCTCTGGGTGCTCCAGTTTCCTCCTACAGTCTAAGGAAGTGCAGGTTAGGTGAATTTGCCATGCTGAATTACCCATAGTATTGAGGGATGCGTAAGCTAGATGCATTAGTCAGGGGTAAATGTAGAGTAGTAAGGTAGGAGAATGGGGCTGGGTGGGTTGCTGTTCGGAAGGTTGATGTGGACCTGTTGGGCCAAATGGCCTGTTTCCACATGGTAGGAATTCTAAAAAGAAAACTGAGGAATTGGGGTGTGTTAACTCCAGTGTTTGTTCAGTTTGATGTTCTGTGTTTCCAGTTTACACTCTATTACATGTTGCATTTCAATTGTTAGCCCTTTCTTTCAATGAATCATTTCTAGCTGTGTCAAGTCCTCATCTGTACAACACTTTTTTATTTATTCAGTTATGGGAATTGGGCATCACGAGCTGGTTAGCACTTATTGCTTGTCCTGAGATGCCCTTGAGAAGGTGGTAGTGAGCTGCCTTCTTGAACTGCTGCAGTCCATGTATTTTAGGTCATCCCGCAATGTTCTTAGGGAGAGGATTTCAGGATTTTGGCCTAGCAATAGACAACACATAGATAATATTTGAATAATTTGTTGTGTTCATTTACCATATATTTCATTAAGCAAGGAGAAATTTAAACTCCACTCTTGAGGTTGTTTATGGAAGTTGAAAATCTGCTTGAAAAGTCTTTTATTTACCAGGTTGGTAAATGTTTGTGCTGAATTTATGAAGAGGGATGTTCTCCAGACAGAGCAATTTGTTAGTATTAGTCTCATTCTGTATCTGAAAGAATTAACAAAATCTAAACCTTATGTTTGTTAAGTAGATTTAGCTCACGTGCTCAGAGCTCTGTATGTTGCTTTGGTTTACTTGGTCTGTTATGATAACAGCTGCAGACTTGAGGTCAGGCATCGGTGGTCGGGTAACTTTGAAGATAGAGTTCAGTCTGTCTAGTTACGCAAGAGACTCCAATGCAACTCCAGCTCAAGTCACACCAATTAATATGTCAGTTTAATTCTACAGCATAGAAATATGAAGTTCTAACTTGTGGCAAATGAGTCACTGTGGAATGAGCTGATGTTTGATTGAGTCAAAAGCTGTGTGATGTATGATCATTCTGAAAACAGAATAGTCAGATCAAAACAGAAAAGTACTGATACTTAGAATGTATTTTATCCACTCTCGATAGTGTTTCATGTGCTTTACAACAAATTTCAATTTCAGCTGTGGTATTAGCACTTTCCATTGGTACGGAATGTGACTGCCAGACAGAAACCCTACCGTTGGCTATATTGCACACTTGAACTTTAAAACAACACTTTATTCACTTTCTTTTTGTTAATACCTTCACCCAATCTATCTACACTGACACGTTAAAACTCATTTTATATTTAAACTACTTAATAAAATTCCATTTTCAGCTCTGTGTTTGAAAGGCAAGAACTTTTGAAAGCTGATTGGAGGCAGATGTTCACAGGTAAAGGGACGGCTGGAAAATGGGAAGCCTTCAGAAATGGGATAACAAGAATCCAGAGAAAGTATATTCCTGTTAGGGTGAAAGGGAAGGCTGGTAGGTATAGGGAATGCTGGATGACTAAAGAAATTGAGGGTTTGGTTAAGAAAAAGAAGGAAGCATATAAGGTACAGACAGGATAGATCGAGTGAATCCTTAGAAGAGTATAAAGGAAGTAGGAATATATTTAAGAGAGAAATCAGGAAGGCAAAAAGGGGACATGAGATAGCTTTGGCAAATAGAATTAAGGAAAATCCAAAGGGCTTTTACAAATATATTAAGGACAAAAGGGTAACTAGGGAGAGAATAGGGCTCATCAAAGATCAGCAATGCAGCCTTTATGTGGAGCCGCATAAAAAAGGGGGAGATACTAAATGAGTATTTTGCATCAGTATTTACTGTGGAAAAGGATATGGAAGATATAGACTGTAGGGAAATAGATGGTGACATCTTGCAAAATGTCCATACTACATTGGAGGAAGTGCTGGGTGTCTTGAAACGGCTAAAGGTGGATAAATCCCCAGGACCTGATCAGGTGTACCCTAGAACTCTGTGGGAAGCTAGAGAAGTGATTGCTGGGCCTCTTGCTGAGATATTTATATCATCAATAGTCACTGGTGAGGTGCCGGAAGACTGGAGGTTGGCAAACGTGGTGCCACTCTTTAAGAAGAGTGGTAAGGACAAGCCAGGGAACTATAGACCAGTGAGCCTGACCTCAGTGGTGGGCAAGTTGGTGGAGGGAATCCTGAGGGACAAGACATACATGTATTTGGAGAGGCTAGGACTGATTTGGGATAGTCAACATGGTTTTATGTGTAGGAAATCATGTCTCACAAACTTGATTGAGTTTTTTGAAGAAGTAACAAAGAGGATTGATGAGGCAGAGCAGTAGATGTGATCTATATGGACTTCAGTAAGGCATTTGACGAGGTTCCCCATGGGAGACTGATTAGCAAGGTTAGATCTCATGGAATACAGGGAGAACTAGCCATTTGGATACAGAACTGCCTCAAAGGTAGTAGACCTTTGGTGGTGGAGGGTTGTTTTTCAGACTGGAGGCCTGTGACAAGTGGAGTGCCCCAAGGATCGGTGCTGGGTCCTCTACTTTTTGTCATTTACATAAATGATTTGGGTGCGAGCATAAGAGGTACAGTTAGTAAGTTTGCAGATGACACCAAAATTGGAGGTGTAGTGGACAGCAAAGAGTGTTACTGCAGATTACAACAGGATCTATTTAGATTAGATTACTTACAGCGTCCACATCGACCCTCTGAAGAGCAACCCACCCAGATCCATTCCCCTACATTTACCCCTTACCTAACACTACGGGCAACTTAGCATGGCCAATTCATCTAACCTGCACATCTTTGGACTGTGGGAGGAAACCGGAGCACCCGGAGGAAACCCATGCAGACACGGGGAGAATGTGCAAACTCCACACAGGCAATTGCCTGAGGCGGGAATTGAACCCAGGTCTCTGGCGCTGTGAGACAGCAGTGCTAACCACTGTGCCACCGTGCCGCCCACACATCTTGACCAGATGGGTCAATGGGCTGAGAAATGGCAGATGGAGTTTAATTCAGATAAATGTGAGGTACTACATTTTGGGGAAGCAAATCTTAGCAGGATTTATACACTTAATGGTAAGGTCCTAGGGAGTGTTGCTGAACAAAGGGACCTTGGAGTGCAGGTTCATAGCTCCTTGAAAGTGGAGTCACAGGTAGATAGGATAGTGAAGGAGGCGTTTGGTATGCTTTCCTTTATTGGTCAGAGTATTGAGTGCAGGAGTTGGGAGGTCATGTTGTGGCTGTACAGGACATTGGTTAGGCCACTGTTGGAATATTGCATGCAATTCTGGTCTCCTTCCTATCGGAAAAAAATGTGAAACTTGAAAAGGTTCAGAAATTATTTACAAGGATGTTGCCAGAGTTGGAGGATTTGAGCTATAGGGAGAGGCTGAACAGGCTAGGGCTGTTTTCCCTGGAGCATCAGAGGCTGAGGGGTGACCTTATAGAGGTTTACAAAATCATGAGGGGCATGGATAGGATAAATAGACAAAGTCTTTTCCCTGGGGTGGGGGAGTCCAGAACTAGAGGGCATAGGTTTAGAGTGAGAGGGGAAAGATATAAAAGAGACCTAAGGGGCAACTTTTTCACGCAGAGGGTGGTATGTGTATTGAATGAGCTGCCAGAGGAAGTGGTGGAGGCTGGTACAATTGCAACATTAAAGAGGCATTTGGATGGGTATATGAATAGGAAGGGTTTGGAAGGATATGGACCGTGTGCTGGCAGGTGGGACTAGATTGGGTAGGGATATCTGATCGACATGGACAGGTTGGACCGAAGGGTCTGTTTCCATGCTGTACATCTCTATGACTCTATGAGTGCAGATGCAGGAAAGTCAGAGTCGATAAAAGGTGGAGCTGGAGAAAGCACAGCAGGTCAAGCAGCATCGGAAGAGCAGGGGTGTTCACATATCAGGTACAACCCTTCATTAGGGTTCTCAATGTTAATCAAATTCAATGTACAACTTATTTTGTTAAGAGTTTACCAGTTAGTTACATAAATTCAGAAGCATGTTTTGTTTCTCAGTGGTTAGTGAACCTTCCATTTTGAACCTGCTACATCCTTGCCCCAACCACCCCTTCCCATGATCTTCTACCGTCTGCCCTAATCATGTGGCAGAGTCTGTGGACACCGCTTTGGACAGTACAGCCACCTACGGACTCCCCGGAGAGTGGAAGAGAGTTATCCTCATCTGCAAGGAACCACAATGATGATGATCGAATGTCAATGTAACAGATGTGTTCCATAGATGTGCAACAGTTAGGTTAGCTGGATGGCACCAGCTGGAAAATGCACATATGAGCATTGGCATCAAGATTAGGTCATGTGATCAGTTCTGTGTGTAATTTTGATTCCACAGCAATACTGGATCCCTCAGCTGATATGGTCAGTTGGATAAGGAATCAGATAGTGAGCACCCTTGGGATCAGATCTCAGCATGACTCAGTTGGAATTCTTTTTTCTATAAAGCCGAATTGGTTTCTGGAATTTTCCCATTCCAGTCAAAATCACCAATAATAGAAACTTTAATATTCATTATGGAAAGCGAATGTTGTGATGTTCCATTGCAGTCTGGTGAAGGAACAGTTATCCTTGTGGTTTCCAGCTTGTGTACATGTAACCCATGTGTGTGAAGGATTACCTCCTCAGGAGATTTGGGACTCCAATAAAGATGAGTGAGCCCCTTTCTAACCTACTGAAAGATAATGGGACTGTGCTTTCCCATATTTTGGCAACATGTCAATTTCAGGGAGTTTCATGGAGGGTTTCACACCATGAGCTCCGGTAACCTTTCTGATACAATTTTCCACAGCTCACCTCAATAAATAGCTCTCGGACTGACCATAGTCCCTGTTAATTGGACTAAGGGCTATGTCTCTCAGCTTATCAGGTGTGGCCATTTGTTGAAACACATGCAGTTCATTTTTGGTGTAAGTTGCCCACACAAGCTGTTAGTGTGACATTGATGTATCATGATGCTGTACACCCATTGACAGATCTCTCCTGCAAACATGACAAGTTGCCAGGCTTTCTAAATGGCAAGATTGAGCTGATGTGAGCCTTTAAGTTCTGAATAGAGTGGCAATGTTCTAAAGGGCATTACAACAATGTTGTGAACATCCAAGCCAGCAGCAAGTGACTGAGTGTCGAGAAGGCAAGCTGCAAGTTCTAATCCAATGCATGAAATGGGCTCCAGTCCTTGCATGCAAAGTGGCCTGGTAAGAGCATTACATTGTAAGGGATTGCTGAGCTCCAAAGTGTAATTGCATTGAACTATGTTATGAATTAGTCTGAGATGTGTTCTCATGGTGTGATGAAGCTGGTGCATTACTGAAGCAAACCTCCATGGGCAGAGGGTGGAGGCAGTCACTGCCCTTAGATGGTGGGAAATGCTGACTGGGTTGAATGCCCAAGGAAGGCACCGACAAGCTTCAGCCTGGTACCAATCTGACTTTCAAGTCAAAAATTAGCACTGTTGAAAGCGTGTTGCTGGAAAAGCACAGCAAGTCAGGCAGCATCCGAAGAGCAGGAAAATGAAGGGCTCATTCCTGATGAAGGGCTCCGGCCTGAAACGTCGATTTTCCTGCTTCTTGGATGCTGCCTGGCCTGCTGTGCTTTTCCAGCAACACGCTCTCAACTCTGATCTCCAGCATCTGCAGACCTCACTGTCTCCTAGTTGATTCCAAAAATTAGCACTGTGTAGTCTCTCACTGGAAAGCAGCAACCTGTGCAGAAATGAGATAAGATCAGGTAATGATGAGATGGAAAGTAGGCTGCTTCTCTCTCAGTAGTGAGATTGTCATCTTTCCGTTATGACCTGAAGTGGAAAATTCCACTTCTTTTTTCAGTATCAAGAATCTCATTTTTTATTCCTCTCAGATATTCCCAACTTTCTCGCCATTGTCTACAACGAATTCCACCGAATCATGGTGCAGGACCTACGTGTTTGTAAAAATGAGGGTTTGGTACATATCATTAGTTAGTGAACGAGGTTTGATGTAACAAGATAATTTAACGCTGCTTCATTGCATAATTGTGGGCATGTTCACAATCGCGATTCTATAATTAGTAAAATCAACGTCCTGCATAAAAAAAGGGGAAACTCAATGGAGTTTTTCTCATTCAGAGCAGCTGGGGTGAGGGGTGTCTGAATCTCATTGTCTAGGAAAATACGTGAGACAAATGATGAAGTGGGTCGAATAACTGCAGTTATGTGGAATCAGAGCTTGTAGATTGTATGATAGCAAGAAGTAATGAATTTCAGATTTGAGCACCTGAGGAGCAAATAGGTTTGAGAACAAAGTAGTTCAATACAGTTTGGATGTAGTTGCAGCACAGAAACTGGCCACTCATTTCAACTGGCCTATGTCAGTGTTTATGCTCCAAACAAGTTTTAATAAGAGATCGTGAGTGAGTTGATGTTGGTCAAATTGAGTAGGAGTTGTTCAGATTAAGATGCTGCACCTAATTTGACTTTCACTGTTGGCGAACATAATCAATCACAAGGAATTTATATTCAGATACTAAACAAATAAATTGGGGATGCTGGGAGATTACAGAAAATCAGGACCCAGAATGTAAAAATTAAAAAAGAAATAAAAATGGAAAAGACTTGGCAGGCACAGGTACATCCAAAAAGAGAGAGGGTACATTTCGAGCACTGACTGTCTGTCAGAAGTAGGTTATAATATGGACAAAGATATCAATGTTGGTGAAAAGCCAGCATTCGACATGAACGTAAATTAATACCCATGACAGATTCCTCATGTTAGGAGGGTAAGTGCTAGTAGTAAGAAAGTTCATTAATGGTTTTAAAAATTTTGTCTTACTAATAAAATGTATCTCAAACCCATGACCTCTACAACTTAAAAGTGCAAAAACAGCAGGTAGTTTGGACCACCTCCAAACTGCACACTCCCATGACTTGGATGCTTATCAGCATTCCTCCAGTATTGCTGGGATTGAATCCTGGAAATCCTTACTGGCCAATACTATGGAAGCACCTTTAGCACACAGACTGCTATGATTTGAGAAGGCAGCCCACTATCACCTTCTCAAGGGAAACTCGGAGTGGGTCATATGTGCTGTCCATATTCAGAATGGGTCATATGTGCTGTCCATATTCGGAATGGGTCATATGTGCTGTCCATACTGAGAATGGGTCATACATGCTGTCCATACTGGGAATGGGTCATACGTGTTGGCCATACTGGGAATGGGCCATACGTGCTGTCCATACTGGGAATGGGTCATACGTGTTGGCCATACTGGGAATGGGTCATACGTGCTGTCCATACTCGGAATGGGTGATACGTGCTGGCCATACTGGGAATGGATCATACGTGCAGTCCACATTTGAAATGGGTGATATGTGCTGGCCATACTGGGAATGGATCATACGTGCAGTCCACATTTGAAATGGGTCATATGTGCTGGCCATACTGGGAATGGGTCATACGTGCTGTCCATACTGGGAATGGGTCATACGTGTTGGCCATACTGGGAATGGGTCATACGTGCTGTCCATACTCGGAATGGGTGATATGTGCTGGCCATACTGGGAATGGATCATACGTGCAGTCCACATTTGAAATGGGTCATATGGGCTGTCCATACTTGGAATGGGTGATATGTGCTGGCCTTACTGGGGATGGGTCATATGTGCAGTCCATACTTCGAATGGGTCATACGGTGCTGTCCATTTTCGGAATGGGTGATATGTGCTGGCCATACTCGGAGTGGATCATACATGCTGTCCATACTCGGAATGGGTCATAGGTGCTGACCATATTTGGAATGGGTCATATGTGCTGGCCATACTGGGAATGGGTCATATGTGCTGGCTATCCTCGGAATGGGTCATATGTACTGGCCATACTGGGAATGGGTCATACGTACTGTCCATACTCAGAATGGGCAATAGGTGCTGTCCATATTTGGAATGGGACATATGTGCTGGCCATACTCGGAATGGGTCATACGTGCTGTCCATACTGGGAATGGGTCATATGTGCTGGCCATACTGGGAATGGGTCATATGTACTGTCCATACTGGGAATGGGTCATATGTGCTGTTCACACTGGGAATGGGTCATATGTGCTGGCCATACTCAGAATGGGTCATACGTGCTGTCCATACTTGGAATGGGTGATATGTGCAGTCCATACTCGGAATGGGTCATACGGTGCTGTCCATATTCGGAATGGGTGATATGTGCTGGCCATACTCGGAATGGATCATACATGCTGTCCATACTCGGAATGGGTCATAGGTGCTGACCATATTCGGAATGGGTCATATGTACTGGCCATACTGGGAATGGGTCATATGTGCTGGCTATACTCGGAATGGGTCATATGTACTGGCCATACTGGGAATGGGTCATATGTGCTGGCTATACTCGGAATGGGTCATATGTGCTGTCCACACTGGGAATGGGTCATATGTGCTGGCCATACTCGGAATGGGTCATATGTGCTGTCCATACTCAGAATGGGTCATATGTGCTGTCCATACTGGAAATGGGTCATATGTGCTGTCCATACTCGGAATGGGTCATATGTGCTGGACATATTCGGAATGGATCATATGCGCTGTCCATACTGGGAATGGGTCATACGTGCTGTCCATACTGGGAATGGGTGATATGTGCTGGCCGTTTTCGGAATGGGTCATACGTGCTGGCCATAATGGTGGTGTCTGTATCTTGTGAATGAATAAGTAAAACATTTAATTTGGGGTGAAATAGATTTACTCATCATTTTAGTTTATAAAAATAAAATAGACATTAAGACTTACTCTGAGGTTTCTTATGGAAAGTACCTTTACAGCTGAGGTTGCAGATACATCAATGGTTTCAAATCTCATAATGGAAAGTTATGAAATTTTGTTATAAAATTGAGTTGCCATCAGAGAAAATAATAATGAAAGCCGCCAGATTGTTGTAAAAACTCAACTGGCTTATTAACATCTTTCATGGAATTCGTGTATGGTTTGGCCAGCAACATTTCAGTTCCAACATGTTTAAATGACCCGAAATGACCTCTGGAGTGGCTGAGCAAACACTGAGTTGCTGATTGAGTATGATTTGGGCAAATCCAGCTGGATGTCATGGTAGCACAATTGCTGGCTGGAGTGGAGATATTTAGGTTATTCATCCAGCAATCACACCAGCAGACCGCATTGCGATATGTGACTGGGTTCATCTTACTTACACATTTTCGATTTGCACAACCAGCCTCCAACACACTGCATTTGACTGGACAAAATCACCCTGCTTTACCAATTCTGTTTGCTATAGTTCATGGAGACCCTTTTTAAAATAAGTCTGTAACTGTATTCAGTATTAATTCTGTTTGCTGTAAAATAGATAGCTTGTTGTCAATCATTTGTCAAGGTAATTGGGATTCACTGTAGTATCAGGAGACACTCTGGGCAATCTTGACTAAGTCAATCCTGTAAACTCCTACTCACAGCTGGGAACGCAGTGACATCAGTATTTGAATACATGATGTGTATCTGAGGCACTGGTTCTGTCCCTTTAGCATTTGTCATTCCTCAAGTAGTTTAAATAACAGTGACAACTACTGTACATTGATGCATGCAACCTTTGCAGAAGGTCATCTTAAAACCTTTTCACAAAATGGGAGGAGGGTACTAAGCAGAAAAGGGAATCAAGGTGCAGGGGAGGGGAAAGTGCAATTAAAGCCGAATATCTCAGGCTATAGTTAAGATCAATGTTATAGTTAAAATCAGAAACCTTAAATTTCTGTTGGTATTTTCAGCTGTTACTTGTTGTGAATGTTTTTCTTTAAATAGTTGGATTTTGTGACATCATTTTTCAGGTTTTAGGCATTTCTTCGCTTGACCTTGTTTGATAACAGAAATGTGCATCAGTTTTTGTGATGTAACACATTGTTGACGTACCTTGAGGTGATGACATTAGCTCCACTGGTGGTCACAGTAATTTCTCCAAACCAGTTCCCTCCAATGTCATTTGAAGCAATGCTTCTGTTCTACATTTTATCCAGACTTCAATTCCTCTAACTTTCAGTCCGCTCCCTTAATCCTCGGCTCACTAACTAATGGGAATTATTTATTTCATGGCACAGTGGCACAGTGGTTAGCACTGCTGCCTCACAGCACCAGGGGCTTTGGTTCAATTCCGGCCTTGGCTGATTGTCCATGCAGAGTTTATAAGTTTTCCCCATGTCTGTGTGGGTTTACTCCCACAATCCAAAGATGTACAGGTTTGGTGGATTGGCCACGCTAAATTACCCATAGTGTCTGGGGATATGAGGCTAGGTGGATTAACTATGTGGGATTATGATGGTAGGGTATGGTGGTAAGTCTGTGTGTGATGCTCTTCAGAGGGTCAGTGCAGACTTAATGGGCCTAATGGCCTCTATCTGAAATGTTGGGATTCTATGATCCTCCCTACTCTGTCTGTTCCACTTACTGAAATTGAAAACCTCAATCCAATTATCCTTTAATCTTCTAAACTTAAATGGTGCAACTCTAGTTTTGAAACAAAAACAGAAAATGCTGGGAATATTCAGCAGGTTGAGCAACATGTGCAGAAAGAGAGTTGTGTGGCCTAGTGTAGTCTTTCCTTGTTCTCTTGCAGTTTTGATACCATCCTGTTAAATCTGTGCTACACTCCTTTCCCTCCTGAAAATACTTCTGTGAGTATACAGTCTCAGATGTGAAATAATAGGCAGATATTGCAGTGAACTAAATCAGTTCTCGATGGAAGAATGCCTCAGAGAGCATTACATGGGAGAAAGGAGGATGCTGAATGGGAGATGGGGGAGATTACAGCGAGAGACTAAAAACTCAAGGCACTAGAGAGAAGCTGTTTGAAACAGTTAGAAAATATTGAGACAAGGGTCTTTATGTAAGTTGCTTCCACAGACAGTATTGTCACAATTCTGGATCCATGAGATGCACTTGATCACGTCTAGGCCAGTCACTTTGGTTCCTCTGTAAAAATAGAGGAAACCTGCATTTGCACCAATCTGTCAGTGTGTGCTCCACTCCAGGTTGCTGCCTTTTTTCATGTCGATAATGCTTCAGTGCAATCCATTCCTTGTGAAACGCTTTTAGACTGTTGGACAGGTGCACCAATAACAATGTGAACAAAACAAAAGCGAAATACGGCAGACAAGGGCATCTGGAATAAAAGCAGGGCATATTGGAATTACTCATCCAATATGGTGTCACCTGTACAGAGAGAAACAGAGCTAACACTCAAGGTCTAGGATTTCTATCAGAACTGTCTGAACAACCTGTAGCATGTCTATTGTCAAGAAACGTCACTGGTGCTTCAGAATTGGATGTAATGCAAAATGGATGCTTCATGATCAAAGAACCTAATAGGAGTGGATTTGATAAGGTACTGGGTAGGGATAGAACCAGTGAAGTTTAGAGAGGGACTTCTCGAGTGTAGGAACAAGACAGCTGAAAGCTGTGCCCCCAGTAATGAGAGTAAAGGGGAATGTGTAAAAGGCCAGAGCCAGCTGAATGCAACTGGCAATGATTGTGCTAACTTATTGGGAGACCATGGATAAGTTATGATATAAATTCAAACATTTTTGTCACACACACACACCACCATCGTTTTACAATTCAGGACCTGATTTTCAATCTGTCCACCCAAATCAGAAGGATTGTCCAACCATTCTTATCCCAATGGTCATTAAGATTCAGATGGTGGAATTGACATTTTGAGAGATACTGTACTGTTGAAGGTACAGTATTTTGTATAAGATGTTAGACCTAGGATGATCTCTAGGCACTGCTTGAAATAGAGCAGCAGGTTCACATGCGTTGTCAACATATAGTTCCGAATTCCTACATCAGAGTCAACTCTTGAGTTGTACGTAAGATCAATCTCTTGCTCTGAGTTCTGGAAGCCAACCAGCCAGCTAGTAAGTGAAAAGGAAATAAGATAATGGACGACTCTCTCAGTATGAGTGCTGCCTGTCAACAATGATAAAAAGGAAACAGAAGAAAAAGATTTCGTAACTCCAAAGCAAAGAATCCCAAAGTTCAATCACCAACATGCCACTGTCTGTTCTTCACAAACCACCCAGAGAGATTTATCAGTGCATCTTTTAACTTTTATGTTTTACTTTGCATTCACTCCTTACTCCTAACCTGTCT
Source organism: Chiloscyllium punctatum (assembly GCF_047496795.1). Lineage (NCBI taxonomy): Eukaryota > Metazoa > Chordata > Chondrichthyes > Orectolobiformes > Hemiscylliidae > Chiloscyllium > Chiloscyllium punctatum. The sequence goes on along the minus strand of NC_092765.1, from coordinate 22,660,174 downwards.
ATGTTGGATTAATGTTCTATAACTAGGTGAACTCACTTTTGTTAATTAAGGAAAGTCCGGCTAAATTGACTCCATTTAAAGCATAAATTCATTTGGTCTGGGAGAAAGGCATCCAGAGGAAAGGATCCTTTTTAAGTTAATCTTACTGTGACCAATTGAGGTGGGAGGGGAGCTTGTTCATCCTTCCTCACCCAGGGGCTGAATGATTCAGGGTATCTGCCTGGCAACAGAATAACTTGGGGAACCTTGCCTGGGGTTTGGCCATTACACAATAAAACACTCCCTCCCTTCCTTATTTTCTTCCTCCCTTCCATCTTTCCTTCTTACCTCTCTCCCTCCCTTTCTATTTCTCTCATTCCTGCTCCCTCTGCCTTCCTCTTCCACCTTATTTGTACTTTCTTTTCCTCCCAAGAAGTGTAATGTCTAATCCAGGCTACTATGTACTGTGAGAAACATGGGCAATAGAAAGTGTGCAGGCCTCATGTGCCATTAAATTACTCATAAGAACGGGACATCATTGATCAATTTGAGCTCGCCATCAATGTGGTGTATATCTCTCTGCCTTTCTTCTCTTTGACATGTAGTATCCCACATTCTCCTGTAAATGTATAAAACAATACTGCAAAATGGTGCCCATCAAGAAGAAATAGTGCTTTATTAGTAATATTGCATAGTAAACTGTTATCTAACTTGGGTGGAGATTTCAACATTACAAAACTGGAGCCAAGACTTCAGTGGTTAGCACTGCTGGCTCACAGCGCCAGGGACCTGGGTTTGATTCCAGCCTCAGGCAACTGTCTGTGTGGAGTTTGCATGTTCTCCATGTGTCTGCTTGGGTTTCCTCCAGGCCCTCCGGTTTCCTCCCACAGTCCAAAGATATGCAGATTAGGTGAATTGGCCGTGCTAAATTGCCCATAATGTTCAGAGCTGTGTTAATTAGGGGTAAAATGTAGAGTAATAAGGGATTGGTTATGTGTGGGAAACTCTTCAGAGGATCAGTTTGGACTTGTTGGGCCAAAGGGCCTGTTTCCACACTGTAGGGATTCTATTCTATTCTATTCTATTTTAGGCTTCAGGTTAACTTTAATGCCACAGTTTTGCTACAGCTCACTGAATCTTATTTCAGCTGAAACCTCATTTTTTCATGTCTGCAGAAACATGTTTTACATTTCACTAATAACTGCTTTCTACATTTATATCTGAAAGCAGGGCACATTAGTGTATGGAATATGTTCTTTCAGAAATACAAAAGAAAGATAACACAGATCAAAAGAGTAACTGGATCAATCATGGGCATATCCCTATCCTAAGCTTGCTAAATGCTGCTGTCTTTTGTGATATGGAGGTTCCAGTGTTGGACTGGGGTGGACAAATTCAGAAGTTACATGACATCAGGTTATTGTCCAACAGGTTTATTTGGAGCACATCTCCTTCACTTGATGAAGGAGCAGCTCTTCGAAAGCTTGTGATTTTAAATAAACCTGTTGGACTATAACCTGGTGTTGTGTGACTTCTGACTTTGTCTTTTGTATTGGTGGCAATACTTGTACACTGTGTTTCAATATCTCAACTACTACCAATTCTGAATAAGTACAATCAGTGTATTTTCCACACACTTTAATATTATAGACCAGCTATACTAATGCATTGCACCAAATGTGAATTCATTCTGATTTGCAGCAACTTAAAATTTTGGTCAGTTTGTGTGGTGCTGGCTGTATCAGTTTCAGAGAGAAGGGCAGGTAATTTCTCACCGTTGTCTCTTGCAATGGCTGGAGTTGAACTCAACTTTTGGAGAAGAATTAGACTGAGATTGTGTGTGCCTTTTCTTGACAGTTGGTTGAGCAGTATATGGAAGGTCCCCATATGAGTCAAAGGAAAGCAAGTGTTCAGAATATCACTCTTCCCTCTGTCAAAGATTTCTGATGAAGGGCTTTTGCCCGAAACGTTGATTTTCCTGCTCCTCGGATGCTGCTTGACCTGCTATTCAGCACCACACTAATCTAGACTTTGATTTCCAGCATCTGCAGTTCTCACTTTTGCCTCTGCCAAAGAACCGATTGTCCAATTGTTTGTCTTTTTACTGTCTCTTGCAGTAAAATTTACATAATAAGGAGTCAATCCATTTCCAAGTAGATCCTTGCTTGTGAAGTGGTTTGCCATGAAGTGATTTGAAACAGCTTAATATTATAGGTGGTAACATCTAATGCTCAGAATATTGATGCAAACAACCTTTTAGATGTAGCAAGTTCCCACCTTCAGACTTTGCAAAGAAAACATGATAAGTTGTGAGTGGACTGCTTTGTTGGTTGCTGAGTATTAAAATTGACTGGGTGGAGTGTGTGGAAGTGTGCATAATGACAAGGAGCTGCAAGTCTCAAATAGGCCTGATGACCTCTGGTTTCTCAAAACACTGTCAGTATAATCGCATCTTTCTGTGGCATATTTGTTTACTCCATTGCACCTACTTAAAAAAAGAACGAGAACTTGCATTTATATAGTGCTTTTAATGCAGCAAAGACCATAAGACCATAAGACATAGGAGTGGAAGTAAGGCCATTCGGCCCATTGAGTCCACTCCGCCATTCAATCATGGCTAATGGGCATTTCAACTCCACTTACCCGCATTCTCCCCGTAGTCCTTAATTCCTTGTGACATCAAGGATTTATCAATCTCTGCCATGAAGACATTTAGCGTCCCGGCCTCCACTGCACTCTGCTGCAATGAATTCCACAGGCCCACCACTCTCTGGCTGAAGAAATGTCTCCGCATTTCTGTTCTGAATTTACCCCCTCTAATTCTAAGGCTGTGTCCACAGGTCCTAGTCTCCTCGCCTAACAGAAACAATTTCCTAGCATCCACTCTTTCCAAGCCATGTATTATCTTGTAAGTTTCTATTAGATCTCCCCTTAATCTTCTAAACTTCAATGAATACAATCCCAGGATCCTTAGCCGTTCCTCGTATGTTAGACCTACCATTCCAGGGAACACCCGTGTGAATCTCCGCTGGACACGCTACAGTGCCAGTATGTCCTTCCTGAGGTGTGGGGACCAACACTGGACACAGTACTCCAAATGGGGCCTAACCAGAGCTTTATAAAGTCTCAGTAGCACAATGGTGCTTTTATATTCCAACCCTCTTGAGATAAATGACAACATTGCATTCGCTTTCTTAATCACGGACTCAACCTGCATGTTTACCTTTAGAGAATCCTCGACTAGCACTCCCAGATCCCTTTGTACTTTGGCTTTATGAATTTTCTCACCATTTAGGAAGTAGTCCATGCTTGTATTCTTTTTTCCAAAGTGCAAGACCTCGCATTTGCTCACATTGAATTCCATCAGCCATTTCCTGGACCACTCTCCCAAACTGTCTAGATCCTTCTGCAGCCTCCCCACGTCCTCAGTACTATCTGCCTGTCCGCCTAACTTTGTATCATCGGCAAACTTCACTCGAATGCCCCCAGTCCCTTCATCCAGATCTTTAATATATAACGTGAACAGCTACGGCCCCAACACTGAACCCTGCGGGACACCGCTTGTCACCGGCTACCATTCCGAAAAAGAACCTTTTATCCCAACTCTCTGTTTTCTGTCAGACAGCCAATCCTCAATCCATACCAGTAGCTCATCTCGAACACCATGGGCCCTCACCTTGCTCAGCGGCCTCCCGTGTGGCACCTTATCAAAGGCCTTTTGGAAGTCTAGATAGACCACATCCACTGGGTTTCCCTGGTCTAACCTACTTGTCACCTCTTCAAAGAATTCCAACAGGTTTGTCAGGCACGACCTCCCTTACTAAATTCATGTTGACTTGTTCTAATTACTAAATCCATGTTGACTTGTTCTAATAACTAAATCCATGTGAGACACTTGACAGGAACAATTATCAAGCAAAATAGAAGGCCAAGCAACGTTAAGCAGCATTAGGTTCAGTGTCAATAAAAGGTGTGCCTTGGAAAAAGCACAGCAGGTCAGGCCACATCTGAAGAACAACTGTGGCGATGTTTTGGGCATATCCTATGTTCTTTTGCTCCTCAGATGCAGCCACACTTTATCGACTCTGACTTCTCCAGCGTCAGCAGTCCTCACTATCTCCTAGTATTAGATTCGGTGACAATTGAAGATCTAGGCCTTAACAAATGCCTTAAAGGAGGAGAGAAAGTGAAAGTGGTGGTGAGGATATGGGAGAGAATTCCAGAGTTTCCAGGTCTGGCAGATGAAGGCATGGCTCCCCGTTGAGGAGGACTGAAAATGACATGCCCAAGTTAACTAACTAACCGGCAGTCCCAATGTGCAGCAAACATTAAATTACTATTAAATTACTCACAACTTCCATTGGGAGTCACAGGGTTGTATCATAACTCATGGATTGAAATAAGATTCCAAACAGTGAGAAAGGTTTGTGTGTCTCTGAACCCTGAGGTCATCTGCTAGCCTGCAGCTATCACCAAGACAACTGTTATTTTATATAATACATCCTCGTTGTTATTTTTATCCCTGACAGTGGTTACTGGAACGAACATGACAGTACCGTGAAAATCACTGTGGTTTCTGTGTCATGTGATGAAGGTGCAATAGCAATTATCATGTGAAAAACCTGCTGCAAAATCCAGCATTTAATTTGCAGCTTTGCATACATTGCAGCTCTTAGTTATAGTTACTAGTGTCTAAATGCCATTTGCTTATTTTTGGATATGTAGAATCCAAACTGAAGGTATAATTTATACAACAGAGCTTATAGAGATACATTGATGCTGCACTGCCAGAGACATTGACAATTCATAGAATTACATGGAATTTACTACATAGAAACAACTTGATCCAAATAATCTTAAATCCAGTGATTTCAAAAATTCTGCCAAGACACCCCAGTTGTTATGATTCCAGCTGATGTTATTATTGGACAAGTCAGATCCCAGACTGAAATCTGGCTACATTTTGTTTGGTTTTGGTTTTAACCATGAAATCTCTCACTGAAACATACATACAAAAGGTTACAGAATTTGTTTTAACAATGAAACAGAAGTTTATTTAAAAAATGAAAAAAATATGCAATAAAGCAATTTATTTACATAGAACACAAACTCAAACATTTTTAAACCATGTGGTAAATGTATACTCCCATTAATCTTAAAGCAGTCCACAGCAGATACCAAAAGCTTACAAAAATGCCTAAAATGTTCTCCCACCAAAGATTCTTTCTCGAACATTTCAATGGGTTTAATTTAACTGTGACTTTAACTTTCAGCCTGGAAACTCTGTTAACTTCTTGGAGATTATCATTATACAAAATTAATGTACTTTACTTCCAATAATCTCTTTCAGGTATTGCCCAATCATTTCAGGTCTAGGACAATCAGTGGCTCCTCACTCTAAGGTTATCTACTTTTACTCCCTTTATCAGAAGAATTGATTTATTCAACTATTTCCATCTCAGGACTTCACAGAACTCTTGAGAGTAAAACTCAAAAGGTCTTTCTCTCTGTCTCTAAGATGTAGATATTATCCCTAAGCACTGACAAGAAGTGCACAAATTTCTAACTGAAACCTTGGGGCACAATTGTTTCCCTTATGAGGTTGTGAACATCCCTAATGCATGCAGAAATCCATTAGTTATGAAAACTAGCCCTTACAAACTGTATTTTTTTTATTAAAAGTCACTGTGGCAACAGAAACACTTACAAACTAATTATTAATTCCTTCAGACATACAGAAAAACCCACGTTACTATTTTAAAGTCCTAAAGTCCAAACTTACATAAATGATATTAAAAATATATTCATGAAATATGTAGTCTACGTCACAATATACACAAGATCCAGGTCATTGTGTATTACACCATTCTATAGTTTAATGATATAAAGCTGGATGGGTTTGTGAGTTGTAAAGAGGAAGCAAGGAAGCCTCAAAGTGGTGTAGACATATTGAGTGAGTGGGCAAGCACATTGCAGACACAGTACAATGTGGCTATGGGTGAAGTTATACACACTAGTGTGAAAAACAGGGAGACAATGTGTTACTTAAGCAATGATATAGTGGGAAGTGGGATATACAAAGGGATTTGGTGTCCTTGTACACCAGTCAATGAAAGCAGACAGGCAGGTGCAGCAAGTAATTCAAATGACAAATAGTATATTGGCCTTCACTACAAGAAGATTTGAGTTCAGAAGTGGAGATGTCTTAATGCAGTTGTACAAGTCCTTGATGACACCACACCTGATGTATTGCATGCAGTTTTGGTCTCCCCACCTGAGAAAGAATATACTTGCCACGTAGGAAGTGCAACAGAAATTCTTGAGGCTGACACTGAGGATGCCAGGACTGTCCTACAAGGTGAGATTTGTTCAACTGGGCCTGTAATCACGAGAATTCAGAGGATAAGAGGGGATCTCATTGAAATGCATGAAACTCTAACAGGGTTGGTCAAGCTAAATACAGTTAGGATCTTTACTTTAGTTAGAAGCATAGAACTTTAGTCTTGAATGAGAGGATACAGTGGTTTAGTGCTAATGTTATTGGACTAATAATCCAGGATCCCAGGTTAATGTACTGGGGACATGGGGTTGAATACCACCATGATAGAATATTTTGAATTAAGATTTGATTCTGGAATTTAAAAAGCCAGCTTGATGACAGCATCATATATCCAAATTGCTCCCATAATGATACGTCTTCCAATTACCCAGGCTTGTTTCTGAATATTAGTTCCAGAATTACCCCTCCCTTGATGGGCTTTCCACCTACTGGCTAAGAAAGTTCTCCTGAATGCAATTTAAAAATTTTGCTCCCTTTCCAGCTTGCACGTTAAAGCTATCCCAGTTAATATTCTGGTAGTTAAAATCCTTTACTATTACTGCATTATTGCTGTTTTATTTGTCTGGAATTTGATCACATGTTTGATCCTTGATGTCTCCCTGACTGTTTGTGAGTGCACACTCAACAGTGTGTTTGCCCCTGTCGTGTTTTTACTTTATACACACATAGGGCAGTAAGGTGGCTCAGCGGTTAGTAGTGCTGCCTCACAGCTCCAGGTATACAGGTTCGATTCCAGCCTTGGCCGACTGTATGTGTTGAATTTGCACTTTCTCCTCTTGTCTGTGTGGGTCACCTCTGGGTGCTCCGGTTTCCTTCCACAGTCCAAAGATGTGCAAGTTAGGTGGATTGGCCACGGTTAATTGTCCTGTAGAGTGGAGTCTAGGTGGATTAACCATAGGAAATGCAGGATTATAGGGTAGAGAGTGTGCCTGGGTGGGATGCTCTTCAAAGGGTTGATGTGGACTTGATGGGCTGAATGACCTGTTTCCACACTGTAGGGATTCTACATGATGTTACTTTTGGTTGAACAGTCCAATTGTGTTCTTTGCCTGTACACATGAACACTATTCAGTTGCTAAACTACAAGACATTCTCGCGTTAAACAACTTCAGTACCTTTGAAGAACGGGCTAGGGATCTTAAATAATTTCACAGGAGGGTGTCATGCATCATCTAGAAAACTGTACTGCTTTTCTCAGTAAGAAATTATTTGCCCAATTCTGTTTATTTTGATGTGGAACTGTAATGCAGAGTTTAAAGGTTTAACGAGAATCACACAAAGACACTTGTGTGTTAAATGCTGCAGTGAAACTGGTTCAAACTCTTGTTGAGTTAAATAGTGAAGGTCTTAGAGAGTAAACAAAATTTTGGGATTCCTTAGAATATTTGTTGTGACCTCTGTTACACTGTGCATACACATTTTGCATAGAAACCCACTGTCCTTGATCATGACCAGAGATCTTATCAGGAAACTCCTAGAACTTTAAGAGTGGTGCAGTGCTGAAAAGGTTGTCAGTCTTGTACTTCAATATTTACCTTTACTGAGCCTTGAAGCTAGATGGATTCAAACTGTGGAAGCTTAATAATACTTTTGGGAATAACAGTCTCCATCAGACTGATATCCATTTGCACCCTTTAAGAGAAACAAAGCTGATCTCAATTAAATCCAACTATAGATAGTACACTCTTGCCATGAGGTGATTACCATGAAGGGCATCATCTGAACCACCATCCCTCCCTGTTCTCCTGTGCCTTATTTATACAACCCACTGGGATTTTTTTCTGAGAATGAATACTCTCAGAAAATGTTAGTGACAACCCAATAATAATTCAGAGAATGGACTTTCCAGATTCACAGTTTTTTAACTGGGTGTACTTAGCTCTTGCACAAACTTACCAGCCCTTGCAAAATTGAAGCCATTATTAACTAGAGTAAACTAGTTATCCTCAACTTAGCTGACAGCAATTCTTGTTTTGTAGGAGGTTTCAAGATACTGGGATCTGGATGGGTATTTGAATAGGAAGGGTTTCGAGGGATATGAGCCCAGTGCTGACAAATGGGACTAGATTAGGTTGGGATGTTCTGGTCAGCATGGACGAGTTGTACCGAAGGGTCTGTTTCAGTGCTGTACATCTCTGTGACTCTATGACATTAATAGGAAGAGTTTAGAGGCATATGGGCCAAATGCTGGCAAATGGGACTAGATTAATTTAGGATATCTAGTCAGCATGCTGTACAACTCTATGACTCATAGGTGGATTGAGGTGCAGATCAGCAATGATTGAGTTGAATGGGGAACTGTGGGGTGCTGAACACCTTCCTCCTTTTGATGTAGTAATTTCAGCCAAAATGGCATTTGCAAAAGATGGCGCACATTCCAGAATTAAGGCTTTGAGTGTAGTTTATTTTTCAAAATGCTTTTTCTTACTTAAAGATTTTGTAGGCATAATGTTCAGTAATGGATTTTTTTTTGTTAGTAATGACACAACTCTGTATTCTGAATTTGAAACGTGTGGCTCTGTATTCCTCACACCCTTCCCCTATACCAACTCCCTAGCCAGCCATGCTGCAACACCACCATCAGCACTAATATGAACTTGATGTTTGAACTGCCCCTCTCCTGAAGTAAACAGTGGAGGAATTTCTTACAGTAAGTGCAGAAACGCTCGCCATGTGGCTGTGTTGAGTGTGTGAAACAATTTAACAGTTCCAATTGTGACTAGATTGCTGGCATAGCAGTTTAGAAGAATTGATCTAATGTGGGGCTTGTACAACTGAGGTGATAAATATCTTAAAGCACCTGGCAAAAATAAGTGTCACTACAAAGTACCACAAGTAAAGATCTTTTATTACTCAACTCTCACAAGGACATTTGAATGAATTATGTCAATGGTAAGAATTCTAGATTTTCTAACACATGAAGGTCTGTAATCATAAATGTTTGCCAAAAGAAATGATGAAGAATGAATTGGATGAAATGTTGTGTACTGACACTGTGCTGCACACAGTAATGAGTGTGGTGAATTGATCATCTGAAAAGTGCCTGTTACAATCTACTCAAAATTCAAAGATATTAATGCTGAAAAATAATGATACAAAAATAAATTGAATTTGAACGCAATGTGACGTAGCTAACTTTCAATGATAATAAATACACTGTAGAAGGGAAAGGGTGTAACAGTTCAGCAAGGTCACGAGACTATCATAAACCATTGCCCAGAAATTGTTGTTTGAGATCTTTTCCTAGTAAGGATGGGGAGAAGGAAAAAGCCAGCAGCTTTCAACTCAGGCTTTTAGCCGAAACGCTACACAAATTGCACCGCACAAAGAGCCCCATATTGTATCAACTTTTCTAAATGGCTATACCAGTAAGCTAGTCAACAATTGGAGCTGTTAAATTGCCTCACACACACAATACAGCAACATGGCAAACTTGTGTGCGCTTAGTATAAGAAATTCCCTCACTGTTTACTTCAGGACAGGGGCAGCTCCAACACAAAGTTCGTATGAGTGCCTGTCTGTTCAGTCTGATTCGGTTGGATGTAAAAGATCCCATGTGTGATTTTAAAACAGAACATTTACGTTCTTTCTGCTGGCCCTGAGCTACTTATCCCTCAAGCGACATCAATAAACACAGGTTCAGTGTTGAATATGGGATCTTGCTCTACATAAATCAACTCCCTGACAACAGTGACTACATTTCTAATTCATTGACAATAAAACACTTTAAAATAGCCTCAGGTTTGTAGCAGCTGTTACAAAAATTCAACTTCTCTCTTCTCTATTGATGAGTGTATTTTACTGATGGTGAATATTTCAATGTAGAGTATTTGATTCACTGCATGCAATAGTATGCGAACCCCTGAGGAGAAAATTTGTTAAAGCACTTAATAGGTCAAGTGCAATAAAAATAAAATACAAATCATTTATATAGGGTCAGATACAGTATGCATACCTGTTACTGCATTTGTCTGTCAAAGAAGAAAATCTTTTCTTATCATTTCATTTATGTGGTACCACACACAACCCCAGGAAGAAGCAAGGCACTTTATTGAAAGTGAGTTGTTTCTGAAGTGCTAACACTGTTGTAATGGAGGCAACATGACAGCCAATGTGTACTGTGCAAGATTTCACAATATGATATAGCTGATCACATGTTTTTAGAATAGTTCTGAGACAGCAGATGGGCCAAACATTTAATATTACACCTGAAGGGTGAGACCTACAAAGGTTCAGCTCTGTTCTGGAGTGTCAACTTCAGTTTTGGTTGCAGTCCCTGGAATTGGACTTAAACCCAGAAACTTCTGATTCAAAGGCACAAGTGTTCTCAATTAAGCTTCAATTTACTTATCAATGCCTATTCTGTTAAATAGTGAGAAGTGAAGATAACATATTTTCAGTATAAGTTGGTGATTGCCCCCTTATATTCCAAATGCAAATATGTAAATCATTGATTTGTATATCAGAGCTTTGCCAAGATAAATACTGTGCTATAAGCTCTTTAAGGCAGTCCTGGCTCCTGTTCCTATAATTCTAAAATAGAACTTTTCCAAATAACATTTTTCCATCACAGCATGCTTTATACTTTAGATCTACAGTGGTGTTAATAAAATTTCTCTTATTCTTTTTGCCTCTTTATCCAAGTTTCCCTGGGACAAGAAAGGAATTCAGTGGGACTATGAGGAATTAAACTCATGCTGCTTTTTTTTACTCCCTGTACCATGAATCACCCCTCTTCAGTTTCTAAGTGAGACAAACAGGGAAACTATTAAAAAAAAATCAATATTGGTTGTTCTGCCATTTCTGCTTCTGTCCTGTACTGAGACGCGTGGAGTGTAGGATGAGTATTTGTTACAGCTATATACATACAGTTACATTGGACAGGATCTTCCCATGCTGCACCATTTTTGGAGAGTTTCATTGTGGCTTCTCCTTCTCACACAATCTTCCACTGCTTACCTCATTAAGATTGTGTCTGGGCGCCATTGTTCCCTTTCCATTAAATAGTGCAGTTGCAGAGACAGAAGTACTTGCCAGTGCCAAGACCTTCTGACAGGGTGAGCACAAATATTATATTTAAACCCAGCATTACTTCAAAGAAGTCAGAAACTGGCATTCAATATCTGTTGCTCAATTGTTACTGTAAAGAAAATGGCTGAGAAAGGGTCCCCCTGTCCATGGACCTGGACCTAATTATCCTGGTGGGTAGGGTGGTGAATGTTTCCTTCAGATTGCCAAAGGAGATCGTGGAATGAAACTCTGCCAGCATGGAATGAAATTGTAACCTGAGTCATTGTGGTGGCCTCCAGTGAGAAAAATACCCAGCAATCCTGTAAGAAGGTCATTGTCAAGTGATTGTCTGTGCTGCACATGAATAAATGTCAGCATCTTCTGTCTGCTAACTCATACTCACACTAACTCTATCACTGCACACACCTCCTGCCAATTCTAATGGTCCTCCACACTCAATATTTCATGCAGTATTTGCACTCACTGGCACTCACCAATATCGTCTTCCATAACTACTTGGTGTTCTGGCCCTTTGTATTTCCTACTCACTATCTTTGGAACCTCACCTACTCGTTTGCTCTTGTACCATTCCCAATAGCTCTTCTAGCCACTTTTGTCTCACTCAGTTCCTCCTTTTGCCAGTGCGGTAGTGACTTGAGAAACTCTGCCATCTTGCTGTAGCCCGTGGTCTCCCCATCCTATATTAGAACCAGTCCTCATATGCGGAGGTACCCCCAACTCCCCCCCAGTCACTATCCCCTCTGTGCCACAGCGTGATGGCTTTGATCCCCTTTCTTGACTTCCCACTTACCCAACACAGCATATATTGCCCCTTATAATACACCTCCATGTTTACTACTCAGACCCCAAGGACTGACTACTCTCTAGCCTGAGACCGGATGATGCTCTTGACTGTGAGTGGGGACACACTCTGGTGGTCAATAGTCTCCTTTCATTGACCAAAGATTACTCCCCTTAGACCCTCAGACATGACCATTTGATTAAAGAATATGTAAGTGTATTTGCCACTTGAGCTTCTGCACATGCTGTATGTGTGACATTGATGTAGCACAGAGTCTTACAGCAATGTTTCCATCTCCTTGACTGTTCAGTGCTGGCAACCATTACAACTCCCTGGCTTTCTGTCTGCACTAAGAAGCAAGGCAAGGCAGATGCTGTGAGTGTCAAAGTAATCGCAAAGTGAGTGAGTGCTAAGAGAGTAAGCTAAAAGTGCTGAGTTGCATCCCTTGTTGATGTATGAGAAGGGTGTGTGTCCCTATGCGAACACTGACCTGGCAGTGGCATTCCCATGTAAGATGTTGGTGAGCTCCAAAGTGTAATGGCAAAGTGTTATGCGACTTAGTCGATAAATTGGTCTTCCTTCTGAAATATTTTATATCACCTGACTGCATTACATTTCATCTGCCATTCCACCAGCTTTGCCACATTCTCCTGCAGGCTTTGAGTGCCTCTCGCAGATCACAGTACCTCCAAGATTGTGTCACCTGATCATTTTGAAATTTTGGGTATATTGCATTTGTGTGCAATATACCCAAGTCTAGGTCAAGAGAAGTGGAGCCAAAGCTCAAGATGGTTTGAAAAAAGGTCTTGGATCATTGTTTGAAGACAACACAATCATGGCCTGGGGAAAGGGGTAGGAAAGAGTAGGGTCTAGCAGGGAGCTGCTGGCAAGAACATGGCAGATGAGTGACCCCCTTCTCTGCTGTAACCATTCTAAGCTTCTATTCTAGCCTAGGTGAGAATAGATTACAAGCAGGGGCCACTGCATAGTTATTGTGAATGGGATCCCAAAGTGGTTCTTATAGTCTCAACTGAGATCAACTCATTCAGCCAAGATTGTAATCCAAACACAGTGGGAGCTGGTTCAATCAGTTGGCTGGTCAGCCAGTTTGTATTGCAGGGCTCTTGTGGCACATAAGTTGTGCATGTGAGGCAGAAGTTCTAAGGTCAAGTCTGACCTGCTCCAGAGGTGTATATGAACACATCTGAACAGGTCGCTTAAAAATATTTACCATCACCCCAACAATGTGAGCATGAAACCCCTCAGGGCAACAATGGCTAACCAATAAATTCAATGATATTGCAAAAATGATTGAAACCCAAATTTGTGATATGCTTCTGGCTCAGTGGGTGGTGCACAACAACTTAGAAAATTCCAAGAACAAGTTCATTGTACTGAAAGGGAGAACTCATTTGGATCACATTAACTGGATCCACAGAGGATAGTCGCTTTGGGGCTGCAGAGATTAAGGACAATCACTGAGTCATGAATTCAATATTCTTTTATTTTTCATGTCTAACTCACTTACAAGTGAAATGGATTCTTCACACAGCAAATTCCATTGAATAATTTCTTTGTGCAGTTTGTCTTGTAATTACATTTTAAAAATAAGAGTTAACTATATTAACTTACGTTTCCTGTTTGGTCTATGCATCTATTTGTTACCTTAATGGCCTATTAGAGTTTTATTTGTCATGCGTTTACAGACGCCTGTTCTTCTGGTTCACCTCTTGCTGAGCTGTCACACTCCACACTCAGTCCTGACCTCTAGCCATCATTGTCAGCTCCTGCAAACTGGATCCCTAGGCATCAGGCCTTATCACCTGGCTTTCACAGCCCCACAATTACTTGCCACTCTATTCCAGGCCGTGACTTGTGCTGGTATCAGTACCCATGGTCATGACACACCATACTGCTCTCCTTAGAGTTGGAGACTCAGAGGTGTGCAGTATTATTAAAAACAGGTATTCAACTATAATCTTTGCAATGCTACTATTAGTGGGGCTTCACTCTATGGTCATATTGAGGCACCATGCACCATTCCCAGGGCTGTGACCATACTCCATTGCTCCTTCTGAACTCTTGGTAGATCTTCATCAACCTGTTCATTCCTTACTGACCTAATTTAAGTTTTTCATCCCTGCTCTGACCTTGGAGTGCCTCTCAAATGATAACTTCAGGCAGACTCCCTCCTGGCCTTTCCACAGGCCCTGTTCTCCCAGTTCCTTTCCTAAGGAGAAATAAGATTATTTCTGTGGCTAATCCAGTACCAAAGACCTCCTATTGCACGAGAAAGAAAAGAAGAGAATGATATGTTGAGAGATAATGACACAGACGGAGAGAGGGAAAGGATTACAGCCAAGCAAACAGACAAAGAACCTACAGAAAACAGGAGTTAAGAGAATTGGGAAGATCCAGAGAGAAAAAAAGTGAAAACTTGACAATGGGCAATGGTGTAAAGTGCAACATGAAGAGAGTGCGGGAAAGACAGAATGTGATAGAAAGAATTGGTGGTAAACAACTAATGACTTACAAAGAGTGAGAAGATTTTTGCCTGTGAGGAACATTGAGGAAGATTAACAATGAGAAAACTATAAGTGTGGCAAGTGTTTTCTTTTTATTTGATTTCAATAGCTTAACATGCTCAACTAACAATATGAACAAAATTGAATATGAATATCCTGCATGATGCAGTCAACAGCCTGAGCAGTGAACATAGTAAATAACTCATTGGAGGAACTTCTGAGGTAGCTTTAGACAGAAATAAACTCTTTGGGCAGAGAAACTGAAATTGTACTTATTCCAAGTACCTTAAATTAGATACTGAGGCAAAACAATATTTTTCACAGATTGCTGTCTGTTAATGTCATTGCAAACACTGCAGGAAGGTAGCTCACAGCCTTTATTTCTAGCAAGAAAGATATTTGCTTCCATAGAGTGTGTTCCAACCTCAGAACATCCTAAAGTGCTTTATTGCCAGGAGGCGCTTTTAAAGTCTGGTCAACAGTATATTGTAGGGAAACAATATAAGAGCTCTTTATTGATATAAAAAAATCTCTTACTGTATAAAACCTCACTTCCCACTGTGTTAATCAATAGACTGTTCACATCAAGTTCAGGCAACAATGTGGAGTGTCAGTGTACTGAGGTACCAAGTTATGTGTGTGGAGGGGAGGACTCCTCTGTCAGAAATGCTTTCAGCTCAATGAGACATACTGTCACTGCTGAATGAATATATGATGCTTAGAAACTGTTGCAGATATTGGGAGGGAAAAATATTTTTGTTCTTTTAACCTGTGTATCTGAAAGAGATACTGGTGAGCTATCATATCCATGGTGCTGATTGTAAGTTCTATTTGATTAGCTGCCACTCTGAAAATTGTACTCAAAAGGGCGGAGGAACCTTTGGTGATAATTTAATGCTTTCTGTGCACTGTCAACCTCTCGTCATTACTAACAAATTAACTTGAGTAGTGGCAGTTAACTTTCTTAATTTGAATTGTTGATGTAGATATTGAATTGTATTCAATTGATGTGGATTTTGTAATGAGATCAATTTGGTCTGAACACTTGGGTATTTTCATTGATTGCCTTTGAAGCAGTTTTCTGTTAGCTCTCAACTAAACCTTGGAAACCAAGGCAAAGACGGGTCAAACTTCTGAAATCGTGAAAAGGCTGAAATTCGTAGATATAATAGTATAAAAGTAAAACTCAACATTGAAGTCAAGCCATGAGTAAATAATGCAAGACAGCTGATGTGGAAACATGGGCATGCCAACTGATTTAGATGAAGCAGAGTAACTGCAGACTTGTGTGAACAATAAATGCTGGTTTGAACCTGTTTGATTAAATGAAATGTTTCATATAACTTATGAATTAGGAGCAGGAGTAGGCCACTTGCTCCCCAACACTATCCTGCCATGGAATAAGATCATGAATCACTAGTTCCAGATATTCTTTTACTCCTTTGCTTATCAAGCGTCCATCCACTGCTGCCTTGAAAAAGAGAGTTCCAAAGACTTTTGACGCTATGAGAAAAATAATTCTCCTCATGTCTGTTTTAAATAGGCAACACCTTATTTTGCTCTAATTCTAGTTGTTGATTCTCCCTCAAGAGGAAACATTTACCTGCTGCAAATATTTTGTAATCTGCAATTAGACTTTTTAATAAAAATATATATTTGGTGTCATTACGTTGGTCATTCAGGCTCAGTTACACAACTGCAGGTGTAGCATTTCTCAAAAGGTCCCAGCAGCATTCCTCTTTGTCTCACTGCTATAGCTAGGAACAACTACCAAACAAGCGAAGTTGCTACTTTTGTAAACATACCAGTATTATTTTAAACATGTTCTGTTATCTAAACAGGAGCTGGAATATCTCCTGACAATCATTTTTGCTGAAGCAAAGCTGATGTAGCTACGTGATAGGTTTGCAGTTTTCCTTATTCAAAAATTACAGAACAGAACAAATCTAGCACTTTGATTCCGGCTATCAGCCCCAGTGCTGCTGGAAAATTGCACTTGGTGGAAGAACCTGAAAAAGTTGGTCTACTTAGAGCAGAGAAGGTTAAGAGGTGATTCTACAGAGAAGCTCCAAATCATGAATGCTTTAGTTGAGAATAAATTTGGAGAGACTGTTTCAACTGGTAACCAGAGAATACATTTAAATTGAATGAAGTGAGTGCAGAACTTTTTTACAAAATGATCTGTAACACACTGACTGAAATAATGGTGGAAGCAGACCCAATAATAACTTTCAAAAGGGATTCAGATATACACTTGAAACGGAAAACATCACAGGGCAAAGAGGAAAGAACACAGTAATGTGAATAATTGGAGAGCATATGTTTAAACTAGATAAGATTCTGTAATGTTCACACTTTGCAATGCCGTGTCCATATTTTGTTTCCAAACATCCTGAAGGAGATCGAGAGGGTGGAGAAAAGGCTGGACAATACACATACATGCCATAATCATACTGCACATTTGAAAACAGATTTCCACTGAAGTCAATGCTCCTTTTAAACTCACGGGCTCCGAGACATGAAAGTCATTACGTTGGGGACCTCAATTTCAGATTGGATGTTACTAAAATGGTTTTCTATCACAAAGGGATTGGATGGAGTTTGGGTAGATAGTTTATTTTCATTTGATATTGACAGAGCCATCAGATATCATGCCTAGAACATACTGAGGGAAAGGGCAAAGTACAATGCCTAGAAATGTTTCTTTTTAGAGCGTTATCACCTTGTGAAACAAAACTGATGAAGCATGTGGGCAAGTGAGGAAATACCACAGTCTTTCAAATGAGAAGTTGTCAATTTCTTAGAGAAGCAGACAATTCTAGTTTGGCATCGGTTGATAGTTTTGATATTGAGCATCCCTGGCCTTCTGGAATTTATTTCACTTTTTGCATTAGAAGAAGTTCCCAGATTTATTTTCCCCTCAGTTTGCCACAGTTACCATTTTCCTTTGATTCGATTTTCCTAAAGTGTGCGTGGAGGGTGAATAAAGAGTTTGTGAGCTTCACACTAATCTATAGAATTATAAACCCATTGATGGTGGTCATTCAGCCCATCACTTCTGTGCTAGCTGTTTGATGAAGCTATCAATTAATTGCCATGCCCCTTTTTCTTTCTCCTAACTCTACAAGACTTTTCTTTTCAAGAATTTATCTAATGCAGTTTTGCAAGTTGTTATTGAATCCAGATCTACATCCTTTTAAGCATTGCATTTCAAAGCAGAATAACCCATTGAGAAAAAAAATCTCATTACCCAATAGACTTCTTTTATTCATGATCTTCAATCTGTGTTTGCCCATTATTCCCCCAACAGAGGAAGCAGTTCATAGATTAGTTTCTCTACAATATGGAAATAGGCCCTTCAGCCCAACAAGCCCACATCACCCCTCCGAAGAGCAACCCACCCAGACCCATTCCCCCACCCTACATTCACCCCTGACTAATGCACCCAACACTATGGGCAATCCAGCATGGCCAATTCACCTGATCTGCACATATTTGGATTGTGGGAGGAAACCAGAGCACCCAGAGGAAACCCACGCAGTCACAGGAAGAACGTGCAAACTCCACACAGACAGTTGCCTGAGACTGGAATCGAACCCGCGTCTCTGGTGCTGTGAGGCAGTGATGCTAACCGTTGAGCCTCCCTGTTACTCTGACTAATGGAATATTAATCCAAGAAAACACATTGTTAATTAGCTGGATGATCACAGGCTAAAATATCAAGTAACAAGACATTAGGTGGAAAGGATTTTGTGTTGTTAAATCAGAACCATGAGCTTATGGCACATTCCCTTTCTGCATTTAACAAGCAGTGGTTGTGCAAGCACTGTGACAGGAAAGAGAATCAGCTCTTAATATTATATGACATTTCTTCTTAATAATTAATACCATAGAAATACAGGACAGATTATCCTGTATGCGGGCACAATGAATGCCAGTTAGTTAGATGGGTCAGAATCCAAAGATAACACTAAACTTGGTGGAGCCTTATGAAATATGGCCTTATGAGTTTGCTGAGGCAAGTTTGCTATCTTGCTTTCTACATTATGTTAAAATATTTACAAATATGGACTATGACAATTTTAAATTTCATCATATCATTATTAAACTGAGACCCCTCATGGGCTAAAATGATTTTTATAAAGGAAGAAACATGGATCTAAAATGGCTGACCACAGGTAGAGCCAAGATTGCTGAGACGCCTGTGGAAGAAGCAACAACATCTATGCTGATACTGCCACTTTTATCTAAAGATATCAAAACCTGGCAATTGTGTCAGCATCAAGAAACACTTATCTCCTGTTTCACTTCATAATTACGTGATCATTTCATACTTTGGGAAATGAAAGGTACATCTGCTAGTTAGGCAGCTCGGAAAGCAATGAAACCAGACTCAGGGATAAATAACAAAACATTTCAACAGTTGCTTTTGAGTGGCAGAGCAGAGAGAATGGAGTTGGAACTGTAAAAAAGAACTGGAAGAGTTTTTTTCTTTTCTTTGCCTGTCTCTTTTATCATTTCAAAACTCAGCACACAAAGCAAATTGGAGAAACTGAGAACTCAAAGATGTCTACAAACGTGGCCAATCAGGTTAAAAATCTAACATCCTAAAGACTCTAAGGACTTTTAAAGTGCATAACTTTTATCTTTCATGTCTGTACCAGATACTTTCCCCTTTACAACTTACTACCTTTGTTTGTTTATAAGGTATCGTGTTTTTTTAATTAGCTCTTTCATTTTTATTTTGTCAACAACATTTGAATGTTTGTGTGGATGTAGAGATCCTGTGGCACTATTGTGAAGAGCAGGGGTATAATCCTTGGTGTCTAAATCAATTATGCATCCTCAATTAACAACACACCTGACCATCTTCAGATTGTTATTTGTGGAATTTTGCTGTTGTGCAAATTGGCCACTGAGTAACCAATACTTTGTCGCAGTGATACTTCATTATATTTACAATCATTCTTTGCTCCTGCCATATACGGTGCAAATGCAATTCTTTATTTCATACTAAAGTCATGATGCAACAAATGCTTGTTGCTGACATTGAATGCAGTCAGCTGGGTCGTTTACTCTGTGTGGCTCTGCAGCATCTCCTGTCATTAGAATAATGTTGCTTGCTGATATGAAGCCATGCACCAGGAGGAGTTCCAATCCACCAAGCAGTAAAAAGGGAATAGGACTGATAAAATGGAAACTGATAAAAATGCGAGAGGAAAAGTGAGATCAAAACACAAAACGTGCTGTAGCCATTGTTACCTTTATCAGTTGAAATCTATGCAAAGATCTTCCATGCAGTTTTAGGAATTTTGGATGGTCGTCAAATTGTTTGGTCACAGTGAGCTGCAATGGTTCCTTATATGTTGTCTAAATGACACCCAGTACCCACATTAGATTTGCACACGCTCCATGCCCATCGCACAGTGCAGATCAGGAAGTGGCATGGTCACTCTATATAACTGTTGCTTTTTGGAGCAGCTTGTGGTGAAGCCCAGGCAATACTGGGTTTAATGTTGTTCAATGAGGCGGATTTGATAAGGGTGCTTAAGGTGAAGGAACCCTTAGGAGGCAGTGATCATAACATGATTGAATTTGAAAGGGAGAAGATAGAATCAGAGGTAATTGTATTACAGCTGAATAAAGGCAACTGCAGATGCATGCAGGAGGAGTCGTGTAGAATTGACTAGGAGAGGAACCCAGCAGGAAAGATAATGAAATAGCAAGGGGTTTCTGGAGACACAAAAGATATTCATCCCGAGGAAAAAGAAGCATGGTACAGGGAAGGTGAGGCAACCATGGCTAACCAGGGAAGTCAGGGATAGCATTAAAGCAAAAGACAAAGCATATAATGTGGCGAAGGGCAATGGGAAACCAGAGAATTGGGAAGCTTACAAAGACCAATAGAGGACAATATAAAAAGAAATAAGGAGGGAGAAGATTAAATATGAGGGTAAGCTAGCCAGTAACATAAAGGAAAACTGTAAGAGTTTCTTTAGATATATAGGGGGCAAAAGACAAGCAAAATTGGACATTGGGCCGCTGGAAAATGACATTGAAGAGGTAGTAATGGGGAACAAGGAAATGGCTGAGGAACTGAATAATTACAGTACATCAGTCTTCACAATGGAAGACACGAGTAATATCCCAAAACTTCAAGAGAATAAAGGGGAAGAGCTGAGTATGGTAGCCATCACCAAGAAGAAGGTGCCGGAAAAAGATCACCTGAACCAGATAGACTCCACCCCAGTGTTCTGAGGGAGATAGCTGAAGAAATAGTGGAGGCGTTAGTGGTGATCTTTCAGGAATCACTAGAATAGAGAGGGTCCCAGAAGACAGGAAAACCACTAATGTAACATCCCTGTTTAAAAAGGGAGTAAAGCAAAAGACGGAAAATTACAGACTGAATAACAACCTCAGTCGTGGGTAAGATCCTGGAATCTATTGTGCAGGATGAGATTTCTGAACACTTGGAAGTATATGGTGAAATAGAGCAAAGTCAGCATGTTTCATCAATGGAAGGCCATGCCGGACAAATCTGCTAGAATTCTTGAAGAAGTAATGAGCAGCTTAGACCAAGGAGAACCAATGGATGTTATCTACCTGGACTTCAAAAGTCCTTTGACAAGGTGCTGCACAGGATATCTACAGAGTAAGATAAGGATCCATGGTATCAGAGGCAAGGTGCAAGCATGGACAGAAGCTTGGCTGTCTGGCAGAAAGCAGAGAATGGGGATAAAAGGGTCCTTCTTGGAATGGTAACTGGTGACAAGTAGTGTTCTGCGAGACTTAGTGTTAGGACCACAACTTTTCACTTTATATATTAACAATCTAGATGAAGGAACTGAGGGCATTCTGGCTAATAGATGATACAAAGATAGGTAGAGGGACAGGTAGCATTGAGGAGGTGGGGAGGCTGCAGAAGGATTTGGACAGATTCAGAGAGTGACAAGAAAACTGCAGCTGCTGGAATCCAAAGTGGACAAGCAGGAAGCTGGAAGAACACAGCAAGCCAGGTAGCATCAGGCGGTGGAGGGCATCTTTAACCACGTGGGAAGGGAAATTGCGGTCTCTAAAGAAGGAGGCCATCTGGTCTGTTCTATGGTGGAACTGGTCCTCCTGGGAGCAGATACAGCGAAGGCAGAGAAAGATGCCCTCCAACGCATCTCGTCCACATCCCGCACCTCTGCCCTCAAACCCCACCCCTCCAACCGTAACAAGGACAGAACGCCCCTGGTGCTCACCTTCCACCCTACAAACCTTTGCATAAACCAAATCATCCGCCGACATTTCCGCCACCTCCAAAAAGACCCCACCACCAGGGATATATTTCCCTCCCCACCCCTTTCCGCCTTCCGCAAAGACCGTTCCCTCCATGACTACCTGGTTAGGTCCACGCCCCTCTACAACCCACCCTCCCATTCTGGCACTTTCCCCTGCCACTGCAGGAATTGCAAAACCTGCGCCCACACCTTTTCCCTCACTTCCATCCAAGGCCCTAAAGGAGCCTTCCACATCCATCAAGGTTTTACCTGCACATCCATCAAGATCATTTATTGTATCCGTTGCTCCCGATGCGGTCTCCTCTACATTGGGGAGACTGGACGCCTCCTAGCAGAGCGCTTTAGGGAACATCTCCGAGACACCCGCACCAATCAACCAAACCATCCCGTGGCCCAACATTTCAACTCCCCCTCCCACTCTGCCGAGGACATGAAGGTCCTGGGCCTCCTTCACCGCCGCTCCCTCACCACCAGACACTTGGAGGAAGAACACTTCATCTTTCGCCTCGGAACACTTCAACCCCAGGGCATCAATGTGGACTTCAACAGCTTCCTCATTTCCCCTTCCCCCACCTCATCCTAGTTTCAACCTTCCAGCTCAGCACTGTCTCCTTGACTTATCCGGACTTGTCCGACCTGCCTATCTCCTTTTCCACCTATCCACTCCACCCTCTCCTCCTTGACCTATCACCTCCCCCACTCACCCATTGTACTCTATGCTACTCTCTCCCCACCCCCACCCTCCTCTAGCTTATCTCTCCATGCTTCAGGCTCACTGCCTTTATTCCTGATGAAGGGCTTTTGCCCGAAACGTCGATTCTGCTGCTCGTTGGATGCTGCCTGAACTGCTGTGCTCTTCCAGCACCACTAATCCAGTATTTGCTTTCCAGCATCTGCAGTCATTGTTTTTACCTCCTAGGTTGGAAGAGAGGCAGGTGAACCTCTGTCTTACCTGGAAGGACTGTTTGGGGCCCTAAATGGAGGTGAGGGGAGTGGCGTGAAGGCAGGTTTTGTATCTTTTCCAGTTGCAGGGGAAGGTACTTGGGGGTTCAGTGAGGAGTGTTGTGCATACCAGGGACTGGGAATAGTCCTTGAGACAGGCAGAGAGGAGTGGGCAGGGGAAGATGTTCTTGGTGGTGGGGTCTAGTTGGAGTTGGTGGATGTGTTTAAGGATGATGCTTTGGATGCGGAGACTGGTGGGGTGGTAGGTGAGGACAAGGGGGACTTTGTCTTTATTGTGTTTGGGGGTTCAGTTTAGAGCATTGGAATAGGGAATGAAGGTGGTGCAGTGGATGACAGAGGGGAAAGCACGTTGTTCGAAATAGGTGGGCATCTGGTATTCTTGGGAGTGGAATGTCTCCTCGTCTGAGCAGATGCAGCAGTGGCAGAGGAATTTGGAGAATGGGATGGAGTTCTTGCAGAATACTGATGGGAGGAGGTGTAGTCCAGTAGTTGTGAGAGACTGTGGGTTTATAGTAATTCTCCATCTGGAGACTATCACCGCAGATGGAAATGGAAAGTGGGCAAAGAAGTGGCAGACGGAGTAGAATGTGGGAAAGAATCAAGGAATGGACTATTTTCTAAGTGGGCAGAAAATTCAGAAGACAGAAGTTTAAAGAGACTTGGGAATTCAAGTCCAGAATTTTCTCAAGGTAACTGGCAGGTTGAGTCAGTCATTAGGAAGGCAAATGCAATGATGGCTATTTTAACAGGACTTGAGAATACCAAAAGAATTCTGTGCTGGAATATAGGTAATAATACTTAATCAAAAAGTATGGTGCTGGAAAAGCACAGCCGATCAGGCAGCATTCAAGAGGGATGTACTTCTGAGGCTCTATAAGGCTCTGGTCAAACCTCACTCAGAGTATTGTGTGCAGTTTTGGGCCCCATATCTCAGGAAGGATGTGCAGAGGAACCTGAATTATCTGAATGTCGATTATCCAAATTTCAGATTATCTGAACAAGATCGGAAGGTTCCGATGCTTGGCATTCGATTGTCCGAACATTCCATTATCCAAACAAAACACGCCCTGCTTGTGCCATTTAGATAATTGAGGTTCCTCTGTACTGGCTTTGGAGCGTATTCAAGAGGTTCATGAGAATGGTCCCAGGAATGAAAAGTTTAACATATGAGGAACGTTTAAGGATGCTGGGTCTATACTCGATGGAGTTTAGAAGGATGAGGGGGGGATCTAATTGAAACATACAGAATACTGAATGGCCTGGACAGAGTGGATGTTGGGAAGATGTTTCCATTGGTAGGAGAGATGAGGACCCGAGGGCACAGCCTTAGTGTAAAGGCAAGACCTCTAGAACAGTAGATAAGGAAAAACATCTTCAGCCAGGGAGTGGTGAATCTATGGAATTTATTGCCATAGAAGGTTGTGGAGACCAGGTCATTGAGTATATTTAAGATGGAAATAGATAGAGGATTAAGGGTTATGGAGAGAAAGCGGGAGAACAGGGTTGAGAAACTTATCAGCTATGATTGAATGGTGGAGCAGACTCAATGGGCTGAATGGCCTAATTTCTGCTCCTATGTCTTATGGTCTTACCTGAGACTATTTGACATTTATTTTAAAATGCACTTGTTGAGGGGTGGTTGAGGGTGGGGGTGGAACACAGGAACCTGTCACAAAGGTATTGGTGGGGGTAGGAGCTGGACTGTGCTAACTATTCCTAGCTACCTTCCTCGCAGCCCCAAACCCCTCTCAGTATCTCTCAGCCCCCTTGGCGTCCTCCCCACCCCCAACACTCCTTATGAAGAGCGCATGCTCAAAACAGTGACTCTCCTGCTCCCCAAATGCTGCCTGACCGGCTGTGCTTTTCCAGTACCACACTTTTTGACTAAGTATTACTATCTATATTTCAGCACAGAATTCTTCTGGTATTCCCTGTTTAGTTTAATATTCATGAAAGCTTTTAGCATTACTCTGGTCCAATCCACAGCTTTCCTTCCAAGTCGTGTATGGTTCTGCAGAGGAGTTATCGATCTTCCAGCCCTCAGACTGGCTCCACCATTCATGGCTATACTGCACCTCCAAATCATTTTACCTGCCTTTGCTCTATATCCTTCCTAATGATCTCAGTCTAGAAAGTTCTACTTGATCCCAATCATCCAGTGCTTTTTGGTGTGTAGAGTTTCATATTTTCATGCTCTCTTCTGTATGAAAATGTGTTTCTTGATTTTGCTCCTCAAATGGCCTGGCTCTAATTTTAAGATTATGATGAATTCAAACTGTTGTTCAGCAGGATGCCATTGCTTGTGGAAACAATGGATGTAGAATACCATAGACGTTTCTCCCACCTGTAAATGCTTAATGAATTAAATAATGTCGACTTCAAAAGTTAATAATTCTGTTCAGCAAGAGAGATATGTGAAAATGACCAAAGAGCTAGTGAATAGCAGAACTAACAGTGGCCCTTACAATATGCTGCAGCAATAAAGTTTATGGAACTTAAGACTTGCTCTGGTCTAGTATTGCACCACATCAATACCTCATGTATGTGACTTGGAACTGTCAGTGCCTTAGCAACGTACCATAGCCTATCGTAGCATATCTGACCTTCTCATCTGGTCCTGTCAGTAATAGTCTGGGTCTACAGGAAATATATACAGGAGGAGAATTCAATAGTTGTTGCCACGCATGCTAGCCAAGCTAAGTCGGAAAGAATTATAAGAAAAAAGATTCAGTAATAATTTTAATTAGGTTTTGAAGTATTTTGTCAGTGCAATGAAATTATTTCTTCTAATTCATTCTGAAGGTATTCAAGTTTTCTGAAGAGATTCAATTATATCACACTGTGATGTAGTATTGCCACTTTAAGCTAGTACCAATGTTGATTGTAGCTCTGATGCTTATGCTCTGGGGATCAATTCTGGAACCTTGATATGTGTAGGATTCAGTGCCATTGGCGGGTAGATTCAAAGTTTAGTTGTTAGGGAGCTCACTAGGCATCTTGCATATTGAATTGTTTGTGTACTTGACCTTTCACCCATTCTATAAGGACAAGACTTGGGTGATGCATTCATCCGCGACCGTGATACAACTCCAAACCTTGCTGATCTCCACCTAATTGTAAAAACTTCAGTGCAAAGCCTTTCATGTGAAGTCACCAGGATTTTGGCACTCTTTCTGCACCAGTTTCATGTTTCTCTTCTACTTTCTTCACCCACCACTGTGCCTTCAACCTGCTAGGCTTTCCGTTCAGGAATTCCCTCTCTTTTTGTCTCTTCTTTAGGACATTTCTTTAAACCTATCTCTTGGAGCAAGCTTTTTGGTTACTTTTCCTGAACTCTTCACTTTTAACTTGGTGTTATTTTTTGCATCTTAATCCTTCTGTGAAGTGCTTGGGACCAATTTCTTCCATGAAGGATGCCACATAAAATACAAATTGTTGTTTTGTTGACGTCCTTTTAGCTTCATGATAATCGAGCTGCAGTAAAGTCAGTCAATCTGATTTAGAAACATGGCATACAGGAGTGAGAGTAGGGCAAACAGCCCTTTGAACCTGCTTATCTATCCAGTATGATCATGGCTGATCATCCAACTCAGTGCCCTGTTCCCACTTTCTTCTCATACCCTTTGATCCCTTTAGCCCAATGAACTATATCTAAATCCTTCTTGAAAATATTCAAGCTTTTGGCCTCAAATGCTTTCTGTAGCAAAGAATTCCACAGGCTCACTATTCTCTGGGTGAAGAAATTTCTACTCATCTCAGTCCTATATGACTCACCGCCCCATCCCCAATTCCTTAGATAGTGAGAATTTCTGATGGACAGCATTAGACCTTTCCAGAGACAGTTTCATCATTTAGACAGAGACTATGACTGTACCATTCAAATGCTCAGGTGTTCCTTAAACAGCTTTCTATTGTCAGCAAAAAGAAAATGACAAGTTTGTCTATTCAATCCCTTCCTGAGACTGGAATGAGCTTGAACTCCAACCTTCAGTATGCAAAGTCAACAAATGGTTTCGAAGCAGGGCAGTGGGGTTTGGGGAGGAGAGTTCATCTGCTGAAATCTCCAAGAATTTGTTGGTACCTCTAGCCCAGGTATCTCTAGCAGCTAGATCGAGAGTGCTGTGAATTTACTATCATATGGGCCTCACAGGCACTGGCACAGAGGACCTCTCTCCTCACCTCAGATTAGTCCAGATTCAAATGCACTACGAAACTTGGTGCTGTAGTGTGTTTCTAAGTTTCACAGCCTTAGGACAAATGCCAGAAGATCCCCCTACTCACGTATTTTACTTTAGTGGCTAACTTTGGAATCACATATTTCTGAAAAATGGGAGTTTGCAATTTGTGTTTAATATTAAGGTGACCTTGTGCTGCTGAGGGTGTGTGGGGAATCGCTGGTTCTGGGAAGATGATTAATATTACCAGTTAAGGTAATCCACATGTAATCAAGTTTTAGACGGTGTAGCATTTTGAAGTGAACCGTATAGTTTATCTCTTTGGCTTGCTGCCGTCACTGTCTTTTCTGTGTTCTGGGTACTATGCGGTGAAGTGAAACCCACAGTTTTAACCCTCCGAATACTGAATCAGCGACTGTGCAACTTTCGAAATGAACAAGCTTTCCTGTCTGTGGAACACCTACAGCTTAACCTTCATGTTCCTTTCTACAACTTTCTGCTTTGCTGCTTTAATTGTGATAGTATCACAGACTAACCTCTGTACTTAGCCGGCATTGCCATGGGTTGTAATGGTTAATCAAGGCATGATCTACAGAGATAGTCTTCCTGATAACGGAAACGAGAATGATAATGACTGAGTAGCATAAAGCAGATAATGCAGAAATGTGCATTAATATGGATTAGCTCCTAATTCATAGTCTTCTAAAGATACATACATTTTCAAGTAGCCCTTTTGATGTTGACACCAAATATGTTAACCCTGTAGATGCAAACAACTTAATTTTCCTTCCTTTTTAAATAAAATTGTCACAGAGATTTTCCAAATCCTGAGTATGTAGTGAAATAATCACAGATCTGGGTCTTCCAAATGTGGTTTTTGTGCAGAAAGTATTCTGGGCCATCTGTGTGATACTCTGATAAATTATCAGTCTTTACAGATATATCACCGAAGAGAGTAATCACTGATATATAGGAAACAGGGCAATGTGTGCACACCAAAATCCCACAAACAGTCATGTGCAGATAATGTGCTGTACTGAAGATGCCCAGCCTACATTCTGAACTTAAAGTTTCAGGATTGGGACTTGAACTCTCTGATTCAGCGGTAGGATTGTTCCCCATTGATCCTTAGCTAACATTTATGGGCTATCCTGTTGGTAACACATTGATATTATCTATGTTGTTCTATTGGAGAATTATGTACCCATGGGATAGTGTGCAAGGAAGTGGGTGTGAGAAGGCTTGTCTGTAACTGACGAGGGGATCTTAAAGGAAAGAAACAAAGAACTGCAAATGCTGGAAATCAGAAACAAGCAACAAAAATTGTTGGAGCTCCTATCAGAAAGATGTTATTAAACTTGAAAGGGTTCAGAAAAGATTCACAAGGATGTTGCCAGGGTTGGAGGGTTTGAGCTACAGGGAGAGGTTAAATAGGCGAGGGCTGTTTTCTCTGGCATGTTGGAGGCTGAGGGGTGACCTTATAGACGTTTATAAAATCATGAGAGGCATGGATAGGGTAAATAGACAAAGTCTCTTCCCTGGGGTGGAGGAGTCCAGAACTAGGGGGCATAGGTTTAGGGTGAGAGGGGAAAGATGTAAAAGAGACCTAAGGGGCAATCATTTCACTCAGAGGATGGTATGTGTATGGAATGAGCTGCTAGAGGAAGTGGTGGAGGCTAATACAATTGCAACATTTAAAAGGCATCTGGATGGGAATATGAATAGGGAGGGTTTGGAGTGATATGGGCCAGGTGCTGGCAGGTGGGACTAGATTGGGTAGGGATATCTGGTCGACATGGACGGGTTGGACCGAAGGGTCTGTTTCCATACTGTACATCTCTATGATTCTATAACCTCCGCAGGACTGGTAGCATCTGTGGAGATGAAGCAGAGTTACTCTTTCTGGTCTGGTAACCTGCCACAGTTGAAGCTTTTCACTATATTATTTACTGTAAAAGCAAGTGATAATAAATCATTCAATTCAAGGGTCTTGACTTGGCTTTCTCTCCTGCCAGAACTCCTGAGTTTCTCCAGCAATTTTGTTTTCTATAGGTGAGCTGAAAGGCCTGCTTCTTTGCTGTAAATTCTATTGATAGACTATAATTAGCATTGGCCTCTCAGTGAAAGATAAGATGCTAAACAAAAACGAAAGTGCAATTTAGTTAGCGATCTCTTTTGGTGGCTATAGCTCTGTGACATGAGCACAAAAGGAAAGTAGCTTCCCTCTGTAAATCCATAGCTAGCATTCTGTGACAGATCACGATCTCATTCTGCACTCAATTGTCATGTTGATCCTCAATTATTTGCTGTAAAAAGCTGCAGGAGTTGTTGAGGCAAGATTATCAGCAAAGGATTTGTGACAAATTCTCTCTTCATTATCATAAGGTGGGAAGATGTATCTAACAGCAATTTGAAATAATCAAAAAAATAATAATTTCAGAATAAATATTTCCATAAATCAGCTTGTGGTGATAATGCTTATAACATCAGGATTCTTTCCCTGCCGAAATCATGAAGAGATACATAAATAGACCCAAGGGTTACACCTGAAACATTGACTTCTCCACCTCCTGGTGGTGCCTGGCTTGTTGTGTTCTTCCAGCCTCCTACCTGTCCAGTTTGATTTCTGCATCTGCAGTTTTTTTTGTCTCTAACCAAATAGACCCAAGGGGACATGTCAATTGGGCATGTTTGTGTCTGCTCAGTTGTCTTTGAGTTCATTAACCCTTATAAATAGCCTCCCTTCATGTCAACAAGGTGTATGGTAACTTGAATTAAATAGGTGCTTGAAAGAGCTGAGTCTGGATAGCCTGAGCAAAAAGGCGAGATCTTGCTGAAGGATAGAAATTAGTTATAATAACTCAGGAAACCTTATTGGAAAGGAATATCACCTATTGTTAAACACTAAATTAGAACCATTACTGGTGGTGTACATAGACTCGTCTGAGCCCAGGACAGACAGTTCTGCAGATCCATCCCTAGGTCTGTTTCAGAAAGTACTCAGGTGATGAGTTCCAGCTAGGCAGGTCATTGCCTGTACCAAATAGACTCATAGATAACAAGCGCCATGAGATTAATTATTGATTCCCTGTGGGCCCTTCAGAGGTTATCACATTAGTGAAAGCAACATTTTATATATATTGGAAATCAGAAATTAAACAGAGTTAACCTTTTGAGTCCAAAGGCTCTTATGCAGTTCTTTGAACCAAGGTTGGCAGGCACAATTGATATTACTGCTCTGGATTTCTGAACAAGAGTCATTGGGCTTGAAATGTTCACTCTGTTTCATTCCCAACAGATACTGCTGAATTTCTCAAGCATTTTCTAGTTTTAGAAATTTGTAAATCACTTGGTCACAGGTTGATTGAGGACAACCAGCATGCTTTTGCATAAATTGGGCCATATTTGACCAGATTAATCGAATATTCTGAGAATTCGCATAAGCTGTTAATAAAGAGAATGTGGTGCTGTTTGACCACATGTTTATTTGCTTAACTTGTCACGTAGGAGTGATTTGTAATATAAAAACAAAACATGGGATACTGAAGGGCTACATAGGGAAATGGCATGATACAGAAAGTATAAGTAAATGAAAAAGGCTGAGATAAAGAGCTATGGTGGAATGGCAAATTGTTAGAATATGGTCAGTGATACAGGGATTCAAGCTGTAATTAATTTGCCCTCTATTTTCCATTAGTTTTACACCACCTATGTGTTGTACTTAGTGCCCCCTCAAGGTTGCAGCTTGTCCACCTTAAAAGAGCCACTGGCTACACGCAGCACCTTACAGATTGTTGTGTGGCTGCATTTCAAAATATATTTGGTTAGGAGGATATAAGAGCAATGGTATTTAAGTTTTCTGTTCTGCATAATTATATCCAATCACATTTATACAGGGTAATAACAATCAAAGCACAGGAGTGAATTTTCATGGAGTGAGGATGCCTCCAGATCCATCTCATTTGACTGTCGACCCTGATACCTGACTTCTGTCCAGTTCCCAGCAGTTTTAGCCAGAGTGAGATAAAGATGTCAATTGTATGCTCCACATTTGGTTTGATTGATTGTAGTCACGTGAACCTAATTACAGTGAAAAGCTTTGTTTGCGAGCAGTACAGGCAGACCACAGGAAGCAAGGTCACAGAAATAGTAATATGTTAGACAGAGTGAGGCATACAGATTACACTGCATAAGAGGTGCACAAAGCAAGATCAACACTATTTGAAGTTAGGGAGTCCATTCATCAGTCTAGTAATGGCAGGGAAGAAGCTGCTTTTGAACCTGTTAGTTGTGTGTGTTCAAGCTTCTGTATCTTCTGCCTGATGGAAGAGGTTGTAGGAGAGCATTACCAGAGTTGGAAGGATCTGTGATGACGTTAGCAGCCTCTCCATGGCAATGAGAAGTGTAAATAGAGTCAATGGATGGAAGGTTGGCTTCCCTGATAGTCTGGACTGTGCACACAATCTTCTGTAGTTGCTTACGGTCCTGGGCAGAGCAGTTGTCGTACCAGGCCGTTATGCACCTGGACAGTATGCCTTTGATGGTGCATTTGTACAAGTTGGTCAGGGTCCTTATGGATACACATTCCTAGCTCCATTGCGAGGGTTGGATCTTTCAGACCAGCTTCTCCATGACTTGTGGTTCATGGGTCCTCAGAGGACTCAAGAACCAGTATCTGGACTCCTGGACTCAGGAATGTAATCAAAAGTAAGCTCAAGTAGTCTTATCCTTGGATCCCAGCTTCTCCTTTTCACCACATCATACTCTGTACTCAAATTCAATGGCAATTTATGCCCTTCTATGTCATTGACCTATTAAACAATAGACGGTATAATGGCCATGGTAAATGTGGAATGACTAAAAAAAAAACAGAAATGTCCTTTGAAAAAAACTTGTTTGTATATCCTGTTATCTAAATCGGTCAGTCAGACCATTGAAGTATCAACAACAAACATTGCCAACACTTTATACCTCTTGGTATTGTCCAAATAAGTTGAAACATTGACAAAAGAGACCAAAGGAACTACAAGATACTATAACCGCTTGAAGATGTCAATCGAGCATGCAAAAATTGATTTCACTTGTCAAAACTGAATTCCTGCTGAACAAAAGTTTTATTGGTACAGGTTTCCAGCTAAGCATGCAGGATGGAAGCCCCAGTGGCCTTGAACTTATTATACAAACTTGGCTGACAGCTCAGACCAATAAAAGCTTGAGCTAAACAGAAACTCAGTTTTGACAAGTGAAGTGGGTTGTTGACTTTGCATGATTGATAATCTCTTGGTTATGATAAGTTATGTTTTCTGTGCACTCTTTTGTCAATGTCTAAATGATTATTTGAACAAAGTTTGGAGATATGAAGTGTTTGGAGTTTCTGTGACTGATATTTTAATAGTCTATCTTACTGACACTTTTATAGGGTTGCAAAAACAGCAGTGTTTTTTCAAAGAACATTTCTGGCCGGGTGTTTATTTTTTGACTGTTCCGTAGAGTTATGACACAGCGGTGAACTCTTATGTTAATTAAACCAAAAACCCAGAAATGCTCAGCTCACCTCATAATCTGTTAAAGTATGAGTGACAGAGAACTCCCAAATTCCACTATTTAAAGAAAATAATCTTAATTTATTCCTTAACTCAAAACGTGAACATTAAACAATGCTAAGCCTCCTTTCTCTTAAATGCTTGCTATCTGCCTTCCACTCTATAACAACATACTGTTCCCATAAAACCCATATTAAAATGACATCAACTTAGATTCAAAACCACACAGTGACTGTCGTCGCTGGTGGCTGTCTTCTTCTGGCTATAGACTTCCCTGCATCATCTTCTGTCTTTTCCTGTAAAGATGTTTCATGTGAAAGAGATACCCTTGATGGAGAGTGTTTTGAGTGGCAGTCTCTCTCTAAATGGCAGTTACTCTCTGTCGAACTTTCAAAATGTCTGCATTTTTTAAATACTCCTAACATTGGATTGTCTCATTGGTTTGAGGTTGGCAAAAACAATAAATTCAAATTTGATTAGGTTTTAGTATCCTGGGGCATAATTTAAACTGATTGGTTAGATGTGAATTGTGGTCAAAATAACAGAGGTATTTAGTTTACAGCCAAATGTCACATATTCTCAATTTTCTAGTACTCTCTGAGACTGCTAGTCAGTCACATGACAGGTGCCTGCAACCTCTCAGTGCACAACAGCTTTCACACTCTCTTAAAGGTACAGTATATGCTTTCAACTTCATAACATT
Source organism: Chiloscyllium punctatum (assembly GCF_047496795.1). NCBI lineage: Eukaryota > Metazoa > Chordata > Chondrichthyes > Orectolobiformes > Hemiscylliidae > Chiloscyllium > Chiloscyllium punctatum. The sequence continues at coordinate 22,626,851 of NC_092765.1, read as the reverse complement.
GTAGTCATTGTATGGCGTGTTGGTTCCATACATGTTACTTGATGAATCATAGGACAAAGAAGGGACATGAATTGGCATTGAGTTGGCATGAGGAGAATGAGAGGCTGTGGGAATGTTTGGGTGTCATGAGCTGGCATTCCATTGTCATGGGAAGTATGAGTGGCCTTGGCAGAGGATAAGGTGGCATGAGTCAGTACTATGCTGGTGTGGAGTATACGAGGGACTGAGGCTGGAGGGCATAACTGTTCTTAATACAAGTAGGATAAATTCACAGAGAAGCAAGGTTAATTACCCAAGGTGGGCATTTGCACACCCATATGGTTGTTTAATATCAGCTTCTAGTGTTGGTGGGCCTGAATCCATCCCACTCCCACCTTCCCGCAGTGAAAATCATGATAATTGGGGTCCATTAAACTGAGGCAAGTTACAGAGTCTGGAAACTTCAGAACCTTAATTGAGGAAATCCAGTCCAAAATGTCCAATGGCACTTCACAGCAGTTTTAGCGAGTAAAGTGTAACACTGAAACACATGAAAGCACATGAAACACATTAGAAGATATCAGCAAAAAAAGCAATTGAAGAGAGATTTTGATGAGTATCTTAAAGGTAAAGAGGGAGGTAATGAAGCAACGAAGTTTAGGAGGAAATTCCAGAGTTTCAGGTTAAGGTAGCTGAAGACACTGTTTCTAGCTTGTGCTCAGATTTCTGTTCGGTCTTCTGTCTAAAGATGCCAAAGTGATAGAGCTAACAGCATAGAACTGGGCCAGCTCATTGAAAAAGTTATTCAGTTAGTCTCACTCCTCTGCCGTTTCCTCATAGATCTGTGAATATTTATTTTGAAAGAATGTTTTCTCACACTCACTGTAATACATGCAGCTTAATTTTTCTCTGCTTTTGAAAAAGAGATTGCATTCATTGAATTCAATGAAAACTCCATCGTTGAAACTCTGTGTGATTATTTAATAGCCAATTATTAAAGCATGTTTTTACATATAACTTCATTACACAGTCTCTCATAAATCATAGGCTCTGGGTTGCACAGCATTGAAATAGACCATTCGGTTTAGCTCATCCATGCCAACCAGATAGCCGAAATTAATCTAGTCCCATTTGCTAGCATTTGGCCTATATCCCTCTAAACCTTTCAGGTTCATGTACCCATGCCTTTTAAATGTTGTAATTGTACCAGCCTCCACAACCTCCTCTGGCAGCTCATTCCATACATATACCACCCTCTGCATGAAAAGCTTGTCCCTTTAAATCTTTCGCCTCTCACCTTACACTTAGAGTCATAGAGATGTACAGCACGGAAACAGACCTTTCTATCCAACCCGTCCATGCCAACCAGATATCCCAACCCAATCTAGTCCCACCTGCCGGCACCCAGCCTGTATCCCTCCAAACCCTTCCTATTCATACACCCAAATAGATACCTTTTAAATGTTGCAATTGTACCAGCCTCCACCACTTCCTCTGGCAGCTCATTCCACACACGTACCATCCTCTGCATGAAAAAGTTGCCCCTTAGGTCCCTTTTATATCTTTCCCCTCTCATCCTAATCTATGGCCTCTAGTTCTGGACGCCCCCACCCCAGGGAAAAGACTTTGTCTATTTGTCCTATCCATGCTCCTCATATTTTTATAAACCTCTATAAGGTCACTGCTTAGTCTCTGATGCTCCAGCCTATTCGCCCTCTGACTATAGCTCAAAACCTCCAACATCCTTGTAAATTTTTTCTGAAGCCTTTCAAGTTTCACAGCATCTTTCCGATAGGAAGGAGACCAAACTTGCATGCAATATTCCAAAAGTGGACTAACTAATGTCCTGTACAGCTGCAACATGACCTCCCAACTCTTATACTCAATGCCTGTGCTGTGAGCACTCCCACACAGGTTCCTCTAAGTCAGCTGTGAACTTTATTGATTGTTAATTTTTCTTAGATGCACTCTGACATCCAGAAATACTTGAACTCAAACAGCAAATGCAGTAGCTGTGCAGATTCACTACTGTGTCAGACAGTCGTGCAGGTTTCTTTCATTCTCTCTCTCTCACTGAGCATGTGGTCTCTGACTTTGTCTCTCTTCTCCTTTTTAAAATGCCATGTTTTGGCCTTTTTATCCCCAAAGTTCCAAAACATTGCAACAGCTTACAAAACAGTAATTACTGCTCCTGGAATTTGAGGAAATCAGTTCCAGCACCTAAAAGACCACAAAAAAGGAGCAGCTCTTACAGCCACAATTTTTTCCCATACTCTATCTTAGATTACCCAGATTCCTTTTTTTAATGGACGTTTTGGCATTTTAAGATTTTGATTGCAAAATTTCACAACATTTCATTTGGAAATTATATTGAGCTTGTTTTTATTCCTGTGACAAGGATGTACTCTATGCATAAGCCTTTTCTTTGGGGCTCTTTGAACATAAGCTCCACTTTCTGTCATTCCATCAGACAGGAAATGGAGATTCTATCAGTACAAATTTGAAGTTCTTCCTTGCTGTGGAGCACAGTAGTTTGCTGCTGAACTCGTATCCCAGGTCACGTGAGTTTAAATGTCCCACCTCTGCAAAGTTGTGGGGTTTAAGCTTGCAATTAGTTCCAACTAACTCAGAAAGCCTGTCCTTTGCCAAACTTTGGGGGCGCTGGCACCTACATCTGGTGTGGCCTTCACTGGGGTTGCAAACTCCAGTTTGTCACATTCTTGGAGATTTTAATCAATGAGCTAACCTCACCTCACCCTGATTAATGAATCATTTTATAAGCAACAACAAAAGTGCTGGAATATGATTAGGAGTTTGTAGGAGCTTGAGACACACAAGGGCTGAACAAAATGTTAGTGCAGACTTCACCCATTTATTGCATTATACTATATATAATGAGGCAAAAGTGAGGACTACAGATGCTCGAGATCAGAGTCTAGATTAGAGTGGTGCTGGAAAAGCACAGCAGGTCAGGCAGCATCCAAGGAGCAGGAAAATTGATGTTTCGGGCAAAAGCCCTTCATTCCTGACCTGCTGTGCTTTTCAAACACCTCTCTAATCCAGACTATATATATAATAAGCTGAAAATGTGTTGCTGGAAAAGCGCAGCAGGTCAGGCAGCATCCAAGGAGCAGGAGAATCAACGTTTCGGGCATGAGCCCTTCTTCAGGAATGAGGAAAGTGTGCCAAAGATAAGATAAAGAAAGATAAGAAAGATAAGATAAAAGGTAGGGAGGAGGGACTTGGGGGAGGGGCATTGGAAATGCGATAGGTGGAAGGAGGTTAAGGTGAGGTTGATAGGCCGGAGTGGGGGTGGGGGCGGAGAGGTCAGGAAGAAGATTGCAGGTTAGGAAGGTGGTGCTGAGTTCGAGGTTGGGACTGAGACAAGGTGGGGGAGGGGAAATGAGGAAACTGGAGAAATCTGAGTTCATCCCTTGTGGTTGGAGGGTTCCTAGGCGGAAGATGAGGCGCTTTTCCTCAAGCCATCGTGTTGCTATGGTCGATCACCCTCACCTTATCACCCTCACCTTAACCTCCTTCCATCTATCGCACTTCCAACGCCTCTCCCCCAAGTTCCTCCTCCCTACCTTTTATCTTAGCCTGCTTGGCACACTTTCCTCATTCCTGAAGAAGGGCTCATGCCCGAAACGTCGATTCTCCTGCTCCTTGGATCCTGCCTGATCTGCTGCACTTTTCAAGCAACATATTTTCAGCTCTGATCTCCAGCATCTGCAGTCCTCACTTTCTCCTATGTATATAATGAGGTTGGTACAACAGAACTTCCATGGTGTCACCTTCCATCAGGTCTCAGTCCCATGTGATCTGTCAGTATTTTCCCATATTTCCTTATGCTCAGTAGCTATGGTCAAAGTACTGACAGTTTACTCCAAAAAGTGTAGCAAAACAAAATTGTTCAATGGAAACAAAATGCTGGCAACCTGGAGTATAAACTGAAAGTTCTGCAAATACATCTGTAGAAGGTAACAGGGTTAGTTAACGTTTCAAGTGAATACGACTCCTTCAGAACTGACTATATTTCTGAATGCCTCTGCAATATTTCTCTACCGAGTGTTTTTTTAATGCATTTTTATAAGCATTTATTTACAGAACACCTCCTCACCGAGTAACCAGTTTTTGTGTGTGTTCCTTTTTATACCTGTTTGATCCAACCAGATGGTGCCAGTATGGGAACTAAGTTCCCTCAGAGACTTTGCTTTTCTGATTACACTGGGTCAGTGCTGCCTTCTTCCACTGTTGATCCCCCAGTGAGGTCCTGGAGCTGAATCTTTTCGATTCCTGGAGACTTCAGGATATTCTAGAATGTTGGCGATCTGTAACCTACAATTGACTCTGAACCTGCAGAATGCAGTGTCTTCCAGACCCGCTAACGTAAACTCTCACGTTTTCAAAGAGGTTTGCCAGACAATTACCTGCGGGGGAAGCGTGACTGCCTTCCAACATGCAGTCTTGTCAAAGTCACGGCAAACCTGAGAAAGGATGGAGGAAGAACACATTTTAAGTTGGCCTCGGAAGGGTTAAATGCAAAGTAACTCTTTCTTTCCCAAGCAATACTGTTATTCCCAGCACCGTTCAGAAAATAAACCGGACGGAATGTTTGTACGTGATTGCATGTTGCAGGCCATGTGCTTGTGTACCTGCCTCCCTGCACTCTGCTTGGCCACTTTTCCTGGGATAAGTTTTGAATTGCTGACAATTGACTGGTGGTAATACTCCATTCTGTCACCCCATCGTAACTTCTGTCTCCTCACACACACACACAGCTTATTTAAATAAAGAGCTGAACTTTGACACATATCTGCTGACACCCTTGTGGAGTCCAAACCGAGTGACGTCCTCCCTCTATTTCTTATTTTTTTTCACGAAAAGGGAACAGGAAACACGCCTCCTCTCGTACAAGCCTGTGTGCCGGCAGTCTCTGTGTGTGTATGTATGTGTGTGTGTGAGAGAGAGAGAGGAGACGGGGTCAGGAGCTGAGCTCCTTCAGCAATGAGCCCAGTCTGTCGCGGCTGCATTGTGAAGCAGCCAGCACCGATGTTGTATTACCATTGACATTTCCTGCTCCAGGCGCCAGCCAATAAGCTCATAGCAGCGCCGGAGCGACGACACATGAAATATGATAATTTGCTGCTTGATAGCCAGAGAGAGAAGCACTGGTCCTATTGCGATGGTTTCCCTGACAGGGCCAGGCAGATGGGGCTTGTTTTCAGTGGGTTCCGGGATGAGGGGGTGCTGAATGACTTTACCTCTGGGAGAAGCAGAGGACACCGTTATCCAGGTGAGAGCAGAGGGACACATGGCCTGTGTGTGTGTGTGTGTATTTCTGCTTGTGCATGTGTGTTTGCAATGAGTAGGTGGATATTTCTGTGCCTAATGATGCTGTAGCTCCCGGTGGCTCGCCAGCGTTTCATTTATTTCTTCTCCCAATTCATTTTTATTCTATGGTGAAAAGCTTGAATGTTGTATATTTTTTGCTGTCGCATCTCCCATTTTGGAATAACGATTGAATTCTTGCCTACTGCGTTGGCTGGCAGTGAATTATTATAAGCCTCTTCCCCCCCCCCCCCCCGTTTAGTTCTCAGAGAGAGAATGAAATCAAATACCCTTTTACAGTGCGCTGCTGCTTTCTCTCTGAAAGCAGGTGCCTGCGGGAGATATTGCAAGACTGTGCAGCTAGGAAGATATTGCAGCAGAGTGCTGGAGAGGTAGGGAGGGGACAAGGAGAGGGATCGGTCTGGAAGCCACAGTCAGGGTGCATTGCGACCCGCATTTAGTCAGGACTTAGGGGCAATGGGAAGAGACGCGAGTATTTTTTCTCTCTCTTGCTGTCAGTTGGTGCCTTCGGGGGTTTCATGTTGCCTCCTCACGGCCGTGGAGTGCAAGCTACTGTGTTGCTGAGCTCACTCGAGTACCTTAAAGACGCTTCTAGAGGCCTTGAGTGAACCTAGGAGCAGTGACTGAAGACAGGGGAGAAGGGCTGGGGTTGTTGAGGGGGGAAGAGAAAAAGCTGCTTCATCGTAACCCTTCAGGTACCAGGCTGTAGTGCCGGTGCCATAGCAACACATCACTCGTTGCACAGTATTGGCCATTAATCATTAATTTAATAGGAGGATGGTGACATCATTGCACAGGTCTGCAGCCTTATTTTAAGAATGAAAATAATAGTAAACCCCAAAGATCTTTGGGAATTTTATGCAAGTGTATTTCTGTGCAAAATAAAATATTCAATTTTTTAAAAGACCAGAAATGAAACAGGATCATTTTTGTGTTTATACAAAAAAGAATCACTATTTAGTTATTTGAGGTGCTTTAGCTTCTGCGATGCGGGGCAAACAGACTCTTGGGTTCCAGAGCATCTACAAGGATACAGCCTTTGTGCAGCATGAGTGGTCGGAGTATGAGTTGGCAGCAGGTAGTCTGTCAGAGGGCAAAGCTGTTAGGGGTGTTTAACAATTATTGTGGGTTTCCATAATGTTGACATAGAGAGGCTAATTTTGGTTCTCGGGAGATCAAAACTGGATGCCATAAAGATAACATAATAACTAATAAATCCAGTAGGAAACTCAGGAGGAGGTCTTTTGTATTGAGGTAACAATCAGTATGGATGCATTTAAGGGCCCATCTCCATTCTTTGAAATCAGTATTATTCTTTGTCAGCTTAAAATCACTGACTTGAACTCAGATGATCCACAGGGCTGGTAATGTTGGAAATCATGAGGGAGAAGTTTTGATTTTGTTCTGCTCCCCTCTGCCTGCATATTGGTGAGGTGAACAGTGGAACAGGGGGCAAAGACTGCATTAATTTAAATCACTCCTGTGTGAGCCAGTGGCCAATGTCAATGAGAGGGGAGTGGGAGGAAAGGTGGAGACGAGCAACTTGACTTGTTGTAGCCTTGCCTGAGGTCCATGCATTGCCTGGTCGGAAAGCCAACAGGAGAGTGGAACACAGGTTGGTTGTACTGTTCTGACTCCGTTCCTGACAAGAGTGCTGAGCTCAGTTTTTGCCCATGTTGCCATCTGAGCTAAAGAATCAGACCTGGGATGTTCTGGCTGACCTCTAGGCAGATGAATGATGACAATCAGAAAAAGACTATCCAGCTTGTGCCACAAAAGTTCAATATCTTGTGTGTCATGATACATATCCTCCCCTTTCAACTCCACTTACTACACTCCACCCAAAACTATGTGCTTCACCTGGGAAGAGGCAAACATCCAAATCAGAGCAGGGAAATTTCAGAATCAAACATATCTGGAAGATTTCACTCTGAGCCCCTAGTTCATGAGCTTAGTCTGGCTAAGATTTATGTGCAGAGTAATCAGGAACCATCTCTATATTGTAATTTTTGTGAGTTGGTTTAACTGTATGAAGGTAAAGGCACAGTATAACAGCATTTCTTGAATCACAAAGTGACTCAGAACCATCATCTGGTGTGTGACACCTTTCTTGACTTTTGACTCCATGTAGCAGAAATATTTTCTGACAGAGGCCATGTATTAGGGCTGGCAATGTTAAAGTGAATTACAACTGGATTTCTCCAGGGTTTCAATTAAGATTTAATAACAGTTCTGCTCTGTTGAGTATGGTAACTCAGTTCTTGTCTCCTGGCTTTTAAAAAATAAATGCAAAGTCTTACACCAAATTACCTCTCACACAGTTTTCAAAACATTGACTTTTTATTGGGTCCAAATAGATACCTAACTGACAATGCCTTTGTAGTGCAAGCTTTGATAGTGAAGTGTTGGTGTACCTTTCATTGTCAGAATGGGAGACATGGAAACCTGATGCTTCACTCACTGTGTTCCCACAAAGGCACATTCCCCCAGGAGCAAGTGCCTATTTGATTTTTTGAGATATGCACAGGTGTTGAATTTTCATCATCTATGGAGCATGGTGATACATATTTTTTTCAGTTCAAAACAGTGATGATCTATTTTTGTGAAGCATGGACATTGGGAGTTGTGGGTCCAAGGCTGACAAATGGAGTTGTGGAAGCAAGGCGAGTAAATGGAGTTGAGATACAGATTAGACATGATCTGATTGAATGGCAGAACCCAGGGTAGGGGTGGAATGACTGACTTCTATTCCTGTGCACCTTAACCTGGGATTGCCAGTGTGAAACCCATTTAGGAAAGTTAGTTCGGTTGCTTCTTAAAGAACTCAACTGATTTTCTGCCTATTTTAATGCAAAGCAGAAAATTGGACAAAAACAAAATTGCTGGATAAACTCAGCAGGTCGAGCAGCACCTGACGTGAGAAAGCAGAGTTAATGTTTCAAGTCCAGTGACCCTTCTTCAGAACTGTTACTTGGTGGAATGTTTTGTGTCACACCAAGTGAATGAACTGCTAGCGACAAACCTCTGGGAATCTGAAGTGATCCTTAATCCTTACTGTGTAGCCATCCCTCACGATGACAGTGCTCTGCTAAGCCCTTCAACTTCAGATCAGAAATTTTGTGAAAAAAAATGATTCAACACAGTCAATGCTCAATAATATTAAGAGCATTCTTTTTCTCATAGCTTGATTTTATATTCTGGTATAGATGGCTGTCCAGTAACACTCTTTTAAAACATTAATTTAATTCTTCATGCAATATTAGAGAAAAAACTTTTCAAGGAAGGGTGCATCTTACTGTAGCTAGCTTATACAGTATTTTATGCATTATGTGAAGGTGTTGCTGACTTGGTCAGCAATTATTGCCAGTCCCTAATTCAAAGGGAAGTTAAGAGTCAGCCACATTACTGTGAGTCTGCAGTCACATGTAGGCCAGACGAGGTAAGGATGGCAGTTTCTTTCCCTTAAGGGCATTAGTGAACCAAATTAGTTTTTTTCTGGCAATCAGAAATGGATTCATTGTCATCATTAGACTCTTAATTATCGATTTTTGTTGAATTCAAATTCCACCATCTGCCATGGCAGGATTCAAACATAGGTCCCCAGAATATTACCAGGATCTCGAGGTTAACAGCTCAGTGATAATACCATTAGGCGGTCACCTCCATTATATGTGAAGAATCCGAGCATTTATTAACGCTCTGCATGTCCCCCATTAGGCCCACAAATGAACAATAAAATTGGTAAGCAGCAAACAAAACTAACCAGAAAAGGTCAGCTAGGACAAAGGTGGATTTCCAGATTGTGATGATTGGTTAAAATCAATGGTTTTGCCAAAATAATCCTATGAAGTCGTGCCTGTGTAGGTGTGGTTGGTGGGGTATAAATTGACAAGTATTCAAGCTCCTGTCAACCAAATCTAAATATATATGGGCATTAGTGAGGTCTGGATTGCCATCCTGATTGGTGTTTATTCCTGGAGGTTATACCACTGACCTCCAGCTGACCCATCCTCATACTCCGACCGTTGGCCATCCATCAAAGCCACCCTCACAATGTGCAACCTTCCCATAACAGTTTGAGAGCTGATTGGATGTTTCTTGTGTGTTTGTCAACATGGCCCCATTACTCACTACCTTCAGGATATGTAGACATTATTAAATAAAAGTATTCAAAGGTAATGATTTTTTAGTGTCCCTATGCTTTTCCTTTGATAATTCATGGAATATGGCCATTGCTAGCACCGGCAACATATAGTCCCTATCCCTCATTGCCCTTGAAGAGGTGTTGGTGAGCCACCATTTGACAGCTGAGTGACAAGCTAGATGTTTACAGGGCATTTAAGAGACAAATGCATTGCTGTGGGTCTGGAGTCACAGGTACTCCAGACTGGATAAGAATGGCAGAATTCCTTCCTTAAAGTGGAATGGTCAATATGCTGGGTTTTTATGGCGATCTGGTAATTAAATATTGCCATTATTGTTAATGGCCTTTTGTTCCAGTTTCTATTAATTAAAGGAATTTAAATTCCCCAGCTACATTTTCTGCTTGCAGTATTCTGAAAATTAGCCTTCAATTCCTGGAGGGTTGGCAACTTAAGACTGAGGACAGGATCACACCAGGCTGTTCGTGACTGAGCAGTCTTCCAATGAGCACTGAAGAGTGATAGAGTGCTTGGATGAGGAATAAGAGGGGGCATTATTTTCCTTGGAGATGTATCATGCCAAGAATCAACAATTGTATTTCAGGAAAAAGGAGAAGTAAGGAAAACAAAAGACACTACTTAATTCAAATCAACCAAATCCATATATCTCAAAGCTCTTTGCTCTGTAAGGGTCTCATCAGCACCATTAGGTCAGCATGATGGCTCAGTGGTTAGCATTGCTGCTTCACAGCACCAGGGGCAAGGTTGAATTCCACCCTTTTGCAACTGATGGTGTGGAGTTCACATGTTCTCCTTGTATTTGCATGGGTTTCCATCAGGTGCTTTGGTTTCCTTCCACAGCCTAAAGATGTGCAAATTAGGTGGATTGGCCATACTAAATTACCAATAGTGTCTAGGGTTGTGTAGATTAGGTGTTAGCGAAGGGAAATGCAGGATTACAGAGATAGGGATGGGTCGGAGTATTGGTGTGGACTTGCTGGGCCGAATGGCCTCTTTCTACATTGTAGAGATTCTAAGGATCCTTCATTCCCATTTGCTATTCACCTCGAGGTATTGTGTTATACCTGGCAGGGATACAGGTTCATCAACTTAGGCTTTCAAAGGAAACATAATTTAAGACTGAAACCAACTATTGCACGGCTGATTGATGTTATAGTTCCCAGAAATGTTTGGTTGCATGTTGAATTCCATTTCCAATCATCATTAATAATTAGTTTCTTTTTCAAACCTAACTGTGACAGATGATATGACTCAATACTTGGGACAGAATAATTTTCAATTTTTTAAAAGTTTTCTTTTCTCTAAAACAGTCCAAATGTCTGAATGATAACTTTTTTCATTTTTTACAGTTATTCAATGTATGTTTATGAAATCTGTTTTGTGCAGGGTTGGCAGATGTGCTGTTTTATAGGAAATAATTTATTATTTACTTGCTTATGAAGGTCTTGTTTGCTTTATCTCACCCACGTTATTCCGCTGGCTCACTGTAATTATCTTCAACTACATATATTAAAGGTATCGTCTTAATTGTGTGCTATGTATTTTGAGAGCTTTGTAAAAGTTGGTATGACATAATTGTGTTGGGTTGGTGAGGTTTGATGTATCATTTCTGTACACTGTAAATTTCTGCATACTATGTGTTGAATGTATTGTTAAGGAAGTGTGCATGCAGTAACGTTAGTGTAATGTAGGAGAGTATCTGCAATACTTTAACATTGTACATAACCCTGTGATGATGGTTCCCAAAGCTTTTCACTCTGTGATCCCATTTTGAGGCTTGTAAATCCCTGTCACCCAGCTAGTCAGGTAGGGGATGGTAGTGGAGGTGGTGGTAGAGGTGAGGGACGAAGACGATGGGCATGCAATGAGAATGGATGTGGATAGCAGAAAATGGAGAGCTCTGAGAGTCAAGGAGGTGATTTTGAATGTAAGGTTTTCAAATAAAGAACACTTCCCTTTCCACTGGAACTTTTGGAATGGGAATCAGAATTTAAAGTGTGACCAGCTAGTCCAGATCAATAGTTAATTTATTGTAAGGATTTCAAGGTGGCTGTCAGCTCTTAGCACTTTGTCAGAGCTCCATGCAGCCATTTCTTCCCTCTAAACCAGGAGATCCAGGTTCAATTCCCATCTGTTCCGAAGGTTTAGATTAGATTCCCTACAGTGTGGAAACAGGCCCTTCGGTCCAACAAGTCCACACCGATCCTCTGAAGAGCAACCCACCCAGACCCATTCCCCTACACCTAACACTGTGGGCAATTTATCATGGCCAATTTACCTAACCTGCACATCTGTGGACTGTGGGAGGAAACCCACGCAGGCATGGGGGGAATGTGCAAACTCCACACAGGCAGTTACCCGAGGCAGGAATTGAACCCGGGTCCCTGGAGTTGTGAGGCAGCAGTGTTAACCACTGAGCCACCATGCCGCCCAAAGGTGTGTAATAATGTCCCTGAACAGGTTGATCAGAAAACATCTACAGTCATTGCTACCCCAAAATTTGCAATTCAAATATTTTGGTTCAGTACCCAACTGAGTGTCACAAGGTAACCTGTTGGTGCATTATTTGTTACTTTAGTGCCCTGTGATATATTTGTCTATGTAGGCAGCAGAACTCCATTGTTACATATTTTGAGCAGTGCGTGCCAAGATACTGGTCTGAGATATGGATGCAGAATATATACGGACAGTATCTGCAATACGCAGGTTCTATGCATGCTATTATATCCTGTGACATGTTGGTATAGTAAATGTCAGCATGATACACTGGGATATGTTTGTGCAGAATATATTGATTCCCTATGATGTATAAGTATAGCATAAGTTCATTTTTTACTCTATGATCTGGATACAGTATATGTGCTTGTTCAGTATTGCATAATATGTCAATATTCCAGTCTTTCAGTAATTAATTATGGTTGAAGAGATGATGCTGAATATTCCTTGCTGTGTCATTTTTCCAAAGGCATTGATTCATGTTGGAATACATTTTCCTTGGACATCAGGTCACTTCTGGTACTGTGTCTATGAAGCTGTTCTTCAGGTGGAAGCCGGGATAGCATGTATCATCTGGATTTCTAACTGTGTGAGGAATCACAATTGTGCCCAACACTGATCTGGCTTGACTCACACTCAGGCTCTGTCCAGTTGTGACACTGATTTGAGACCATGTCATTGCAGAAGTCATGGAATTGTCGTGGTTTATCCAAATGTGGTGCAGCTCAGGAGGACTCATGGTCTCCGAATCCTTATAGAACTGGCAGCTACTTGACTAACCTGGCCATTGTCAGAGTGACACCTTGCTGAAAAACCCTGCTGTGTTGCTGTCAGAGCATGTGTGATTGGTTGGACCTCTAATTATCTTGGTACATGCACTGTACCAAGTAGAGATGTACTGATGAAGGAGGTAGTAGGCAGCAGCTATGTAGTACCCTAAAGTCTTGTGACAATAAACCACTGATATATTCAAACACAACACATTTATTAAACGCGCTACATATTTGATAAATACAAAATCTATGTCTGTTGGTTTGAACCATTTTGCCACTGTGAATTTGCAGTTTGAAGTTTCATTGGATTCCTTGACTCATTTATTCACTCCAAAAATATTTTCAAAAAAAAGGTAATATAGTTCCCAACAAATGGTATAGTAAGGTCAGCAATTTTAAAGATGGCAGGCGTGCACAACAATTATATTATGTGTTACTTGTTACATTTTTCTTTGACTTGCTCCCTTTCTTGTCCACTTCTGATCATTATCAGAAATGAAGAACTTTAGGTACCTGGAGAGACAGGAGAACTGGTCTCCTTAGAACAGAGAAGTTGAAGGGAAGATTTGAGAGACATGTTCAAAATTATACATGAGGTTAGGAGGCAGTCTTTCTGGTGTTTGAGAGATTGGTAACCAAAAGGCACAGATTCAAGGTAATAGATAGATTATGCTCTGCTTGAAAGAGTGGTGGAAGCAGATTCAGTGATAACTTGCAAAAGGAAATTGAATAAATGTTGAACAAACAAATGTGGGGCTATGGAGAAAAAGAAAGGGAATCGGTTAACTTGGATGGCTTTTGCAATGATGCAACACAGGTCTGTTGGGCCATTTAGGCTCCTTCTGTGCTTTATGATTTGATAATTCTATGACTGTTGTCTCTGTGCTGGGATATATGGTTCTACAGGAATGTGATAGTATTTTGGTAACATATCTGAGTGGCAAACTTCAACTGGCTTAAGTTTCACACAACACATAGTTTTTTTTGTGGGGTTGAAGAGCATTGGCAGCAATTCAGTGGGGTTACAGGGGCAAGTGGGAACATAACAAGAGCCTGAGTGAAGGTATGGTTGAAACAGTAGCTTTGTACAAGGCTTTTGAAGTTGAGCACAGCTCATAAAGGGATAGGACTTTGTAAGGGTGTTTCAGGGTGTTGGCATTCTTGAAGGTTCTGCCAATGGTAGTGGAGAAGAACATGCTCAATACATCAGCATTGGAAGAGTGGACAATGAATACGGAGCCCATACAGTGAATAAAGTGTAGAATTTCCATTGTCCTACTGGAGCGTAGGGCTGCTCTCTCATCAAACAGAGATGACTTGTCGTGGTTTAACCTGAGGGTCACCATACCTCAGGCAAGGGAAGAGATCAAGAAGGAATGTCCTTCATGATAAACCTCTGTCAGTGTGAGAATTGCACCCATGCTGTTGGTATCATTGTGCTTGGCAAACCAACTGCCCAGCCAACTGAGCTAACCAACCCCCTGTGAGTGAGTGTTGATGACCTATTTAGTTTGATGGCTCCATTGTCAAGTTAACTTCCTTGTTCCCAGTGTCTGTTTACACACACACAAACACACTTTAAAATGGAGATTTGGATTTAAAAAGCCAAAGAGTGGGACTTCAATGATATGGAGGACTTGGAGACATTGGAGCTTGTTCTCCAAGTCAAAGAAGTTAAGGATGTAATTGACAGAGGCATTTGAAATCAGGAAGAGGAATTGAATTGACTAGGACTTCAGAAGAATGAGAGAATGGTCAAATGAAGAAGCTTGACAAGGTGGATGCCGGGAGGTTGATTCCCTAACAGGGAGGCTTGAACACAAGGACTTTGTTTCAGATGAAGTTTCTAACCGTTTATAACTGTGAAGATGCAGGCTTGGCTCAGGGGTTTTTGGTGTCTTGTGAGAACTATAACTTTGATGCACCCCATTCTCCCATTTTAGTACAGAGAAAATTGAGAAGTCCAGAATGTTATCTTTATTTGCTTGACATTCAAAACAGTGAATTTGGCACTCCTTAAAGGCTGGTGCCTTAGGTTATTACCTGGTTTGCCTATGTGGTCAGGTCATCCCTGTGACAAGGCAACATCTCTCAACGCAGAGGGGTGTGAATCTTTGGAATTCTTTACCCTAGAGGGCTGTGGATGCTTTTTGAGTAACTGCTCCTTATACACACCATCTCAATTAATTATTTTGCAATTAATGGAATTATATATCAGGAACTGCATAGAGCAGGTGGTTGATTATAACATTGCTGACTTAATTTTTAGATTACTTTACTTTCTTACAGTGTGGAAACAAGTCCACACTGACCCACCCAGACCCATTCCCCTACACCTAACACTACGGGCAATTTAGCATGGCCAGTTCACCTAACCTGCACATTTTTGGACTGTGGGAGGAAACCGGAGGAAACCCATGCAGACACGGGGAGAATGTGCAAGCTTCACACAGTCAGTCGCCTGAGGCAGGAATTGAACCCAGGTCTCTGGCACTGTGAGGCAGCAGTGCTAACCACTGTGCCACCATGCCGCCCACAAATGCTTCTAACCAGAATAATCTCCTTTCAACAGTAACCAGAAGGTACAAGTTTAAGGTAATTGGAAAAACAAACAGAGAAGAAGGTTATGAGAAATTATTTTATGCTGAGAGTTGCTGTGATCTGGAATGTGCGGCCTACACGATATGAAATACTTTCACTGTAACATTGTAACGATTGTAACTTTCAAAAGGGAACTGGATAAGTAATTGACAGGCAGCATTTTGGAGGGCTATAGTGGAAGACAAGGGGAGTGGATCTAATTGGGATAGTTTTACAAAAGAACTAGCACAGCCACGATGGGTCAAATGGTCTCCATCCATGATGTATGATTCCATGATGTTAACCCACTGACCCATTTGAGGTGAACCAAGCTAGTATTTTGATTGAGTGGGGCTTGGTCAACTCTGTCTTTCACCCATCCTCAGAAAGAAAAAAAAAATCACTGCCTACTGCTTCTTTTACTCATGCAAACACCAGACTCTGGAAAAATCTGCAAGCTTGACTGACTGCAGAGACACCACCGAGAAAGGAGTGTGGGATGTGTGTGGTCACTTTCTCTCAGTCACAACTAATAGTTCAAGGTCAAAAACATACAAGATGACTGTCTGGTTTCTCTAGAAATGAAAGGAACACCATCTTTATGCTTAAAAGGCCTGAGATGAATTGTGGCCTTGTTAGAATCAGTAATTGTATCGTAATTTCATGCAGTGTCAACCTGCAGAGAGTTTCAAATTAAGTATTACAGCCAGCTCAACTGTGAATAATATCAGAAGTTCTACCTTCTTTAATTATGATATTTAAATTACTTACCATCAGTGGAATGATTAGGTTGGGAATGTGACTGTTGTGAATGACTTTTTTTTACACATTCATACTCCACTGCTGTTACATAAGCCTAATTTCAAGTCCATGGGGGAAATCAGAGGATTTTACACACAAACATACTGAAACCTTAACAAAAACAAAACCAGGTGCTAGTGGAACATTGTATCCTTCCCTACAGTATTGTATTGAATCCTATCCAATGGCTTACTATAATCTTGATTAGGGTCGTATTGATGGGAATATAGTAAGAGGGGAAGGGTATTCAGCTCCACAGGGCTATCTCGCTCTTGATGACTGATCTGTATCTTAGCTCCATCAACCCACTTTGTTTCTGGAAACTGTTATACCTCTGCTAAACAAAATTTCATCAACCTCATTTTTGAAAATTTCCATTGACTGCTATCCTTTGCGCTGTTCTGGTGGAGAGTACTCCAGATTTATCCTAACCCTTTGTGAGAAAATGCTTTCTGACATCATCCCTTAACAACCTAGCTCAACTCCTTTAATCATTTTAAATACCTCAATTAGTATCACCATGTTAATCCTCTGTATTCAAGGGAATACAAACCTTTTCTCAATAGAACCTTATTAACTCTGGCATCATTTTCTAATCATCATCTGTCAGCCCGTACCTTTGCTGCTTTTTGAAGAGAAACATCAGCTGAAAAATAATATTCTTTAGTTCCTTCCTTTTTAATGATTTGGGTTTCATTAGTTCTATGATGTTAACCAACTAACCCATTCTGCTCCCCTATGTAAAGGGAACAATTAATTTGTTTTGTGGCTGATAACCTAGCATCCTTTATATTTTCAATTAAGAGGAGAAAAATAATGAAGGGAGATCTTGACAAGGGTTGTCTAAGTGTCGCTGTTCGGGGCATAGTCAGTACTTAGGCTTTGAAGCATCATTCACTTAGGATGTATTAAGCTGTGATTTAAAACATACTATGGAATGATCTTGGGGATAAATGCATTAAAAACACAAGATCAGGCAGGCACATTGCTGCCTCACGGTGCCAGAGACATGGGTTTGATTTCAACTTTGGGCAACTGTGTGTGGAGTTTGCACGTTTCCTCCAACAGTCCAAAGATATGCAGGTTAGGTGGATAAGCCATGCCAAATTGCCTTGTTGTGTGCAAGTGAGGTGGCCTAAGTATAGTAAATGTTGGGTTACGGGGATAGAGAGTCTGCAAACTTGATGGACTGAATGACCTCGATCTGCACTGTAGGGGTTCTATTCCAGTCCTCTGGTTGGCTTTATTTGGGCTTTTGTTTAAGCACTCCTCCAAAATATTACAGCTCTGATAATGCAACAGTTGGTTTGTCTTTTTTGTGCTGAACTCTAGTTAGCCAGTTCAAAGCCTTGTGTAGCTAAGTTACACTTACTTGTACCTGTTGGTGTCAGCCTGGGCAAAGTGGTAATGCTCTCACCTCTGAGTAAGAGACCTATGGGTTCAAGTCCCACCCCAGAAACTTGAGTGTGTAATTTAAACTGACACATCTACATTGTGCTAAGGGAGTGTTACTCTGTCAGGGATGCTGTGCCTCAGATGTGACATTAAACTGAGGCCCTCACAGTTGAATGTAAAAGATACCATTGTAATATTTTAAAGACAGCAGTGATTTCTCCCCATCCCCCAGGCCAAAGTTTATATTCAGTGAACAATACTAATAGCAATAATGTAAAACAAAGAACTGCAGATGCTGAAGATCTGAAACTAAAACAGAAATTGCTGGAGAAACTCATCAGACCTGGCAGCATCTGTGGAGAGAAAGCAGAGTTAATGTTTCAAGTCCAGTAACTAAAAAAAATTGCCTTGACATGATCATGTTACTAGTTGTAAATAATTCCCTTCTTTTTCATTTTAAACAAGAAGAAGGGAATATTTGCATTTAGATAGTGTGCACTGTAATGGTGCTCCAAAGCATTTTATAGCCAATGAAGTCCAGTTCAGTCACCGTTGCAGTGTAGGAATGGGAGCAGCCAATTTATTCACAGCAAGCTCCCACAAATAACAATGCAATAATGTTTAGTTAATCTGTTCATGTTAGCAATATTGGTTGAAG
Organism: Chiloscyllium punctatum; assembly: GCF_047496795.1. Classification (NCBI taxonomy): domain Eukaryota; kingdom Metazoa; phylum Chordata; class Chondrichthyes; order Orectolobiformes; family Hemiscylliidae; genus Chiloscyllium; species Chiloscyllium punctatum. The sequence continues at coordinate 22,608,654 of NC_092765.1, read as the reverse complement.
GATACACATTAATTACCTCATTGAGAACTCCTGTGCTTTTCTTTATAACTTGACCAATCCACAAGGATCTTGTGATCTACTGTCAGAAAGCATAACACTTCTGATTTGGGATTCTTATTCCATTTTTAAACTGTCTCTGTGACTCATTTGACAATTACACTGCCCATTGTGCAACAAAAATGTTTGAGCTTTTGGATTGGACTGGGTTATCTGGCCTCAGTCATGGTTAAGATAGGGGTTGCTACAACTAGCAGGAATATTCCATGACTCTTCTGTGCAATAAGATCTTGATCCAGTGATCTTAACTGGAAGTCTGTACATATGGAGTTTTAAAAATTATACTAGCAGGACATGAGTGTTGTGGGCAAGGCTGGCATTTATTTCCTTCTCCTAATTGCCCTTGTGGAGGGGGTGGAGAACACATTCCACCCATGTGCTGTAGATATACCCGCAATGCTGTTAGAGGAGTTCCAGGCCTTTGACCTGGTTATAGTGAAGGAACAGTGGTATCGTTGCCAGTCTAGATTGTGTGTAACTTGGAGAGTAACTTCCAGTGGTGGTGTTCTTGCTCATTACTGCACTTGCTGTTTTAGGTGCTTATGGTCATGGGTTTGGAAGGTGCTGACAGTGCTTCTTGTAGAGGCACATGTTGCTGTCACAGTGGTAGAGGGAATAAATGGTTAAGCTGGTGGATAGGTTGCCAGTGATGATCTGATGAAGATTGGGCTGAGCTGTTATAATTCTCCTGATCTTCAATTAGCCAACACATAGTGCCTAAAATCTGGCCACTTGGGCAGGATTTGAGGTGGTCACCCTCTGTGCAGGGACCTGTATTCCATTGAGAGTAATGAGAAGAGAAAAAAAATGGTAAACATATCATTTGGAAAGCCAAATTTATATTATATCTTGTGAGAACGAAATATCACCAAACAAGAAGAATGAAATTTCATTTCAGAGTAGACTAAGAGCTAGTCAAATGTGAAGCAATATGTGATTGCACAATGTGACCTTAAAATTGCCTGGAATGACTGAACTTCAAAATATGGAAGGAAAATCTCCAGACTGCACAAAGGTAGCTTATGTTGTAACATTTCACTTGTTTTAAATTAGTGGACCTTTGCTTCCACTTTTCATAGAATGATAGAATATAGTGAAAGGTAATTTGTTCTTTGTGGCTGAGCCAACTCTTTGGAAGAGCTAGCCACTTCATTCCACTTATCGTGTCATTCATCAAAAGGCCACACAATCATCGCACCCTCATTCAAACTCCAGCTTCATAGAACATAAAGAACAAATCTTGCCTGTGAATGGTGTCATGAATGTTGTTGCCAGAAAGCTGAAACATGGGGGACAAGTCCAGGGAGTTTGCTTGAAGAGAACTGCAGAAACGTTAAAGTCAAATGCACTGATGCGTAATGTAACAGTGTTCAGGGGCTGGGCTGTGGGAAAGTGTTGAGGGTAAATGTAAGGGCAGTAAGGGTTTGTGAAACAAAATGAAGAAGAGGAAATGAAGAAAAAAGACTTTGTATCTTGGATACTGTTCATTATTGCACAGTCTGTGCCATGGAGATTCTGTGTGGGCTTGTGGCACAATGGTAGCGCATCTAACTCCAGATCAGAAGGTTGCGCATTCAGATCATGTTAGGCTCACGGAAGCTCAATTTCTGGGGTGGCACGGTTGCACAGTGGTTAGCACTGCTTTCTCATGGTGCCAGGGTCCCAGGTTCGATTCCAACCTTGGGTGATTGTCTATTTGGAGTTTGCACATTCTCCCCCTGTCTTCCTCCAGGTACTCTGGTTTCTCCCCACATTCCAAAGATGTGCAGATCAGGTGAATTGGCCATGTCAAATTGACCATAGTTGTTAGGTGTGTTAGTCAGGGGAGGGTGGGTTACTCTTCAGAGGATCAGTGTGAACTTGTTAGGCCGAAGGGCCTGTTTCCAAACTGTAGGGAATCTAATCACAATGATACTGTTATTTGGTGTTGATGTTGAAACCTGTAACTTGTTGGAAGATGAAGGAAAATGAGGAGCTTTGAGATTTTTAGAAAAGGTTGCACTTAGAGGTGACACAAGAAGTTCTGATTGTAAGCCAGTATATGGTGGGGGTCAAGCATCAAGGTGGGAGAAAAATATTATACTGACTTACTTCCAGAAACATGTTATCAAGCAAATCACCTGAAAATAAAATAGTTAGGAAAAGGAGACAGAACTGTAATATCTTTCTTGTTGAGAGTTTAGCTTCAAAGTGATTATTTACAGTTTTTCAGGCTGACTGTTTCTCTAGAATATGCTAGTGGGTGTTAGATGATCCTTCGGCTCTTGTATGTGTTTCTGGAGGATGAATATTTTTCCAAATTAATTTTGCCTTGGTACTTATTACCCTCAATCCCATTCCCTTACACCGTGCACTGATCTTCCCTACCTTAGGTTCCTTCCACTTCTACTTAGCACCAGTTTTCTCCCATAAAGATTATAAGAGTACAATGAAACGCTGACACCTGGTTCTATTTCACCAATAGTGCATGTTCTTATGCGTCAACGACAAGTGACGTTTTTAGTTCATTAACTTCAAGAAGTCATGCTTCAATTTCCACCAACTTAATAACTCTGAAATTCTACAGGGCACAGTACCTCATAGATCCTCAATGTATCAACAAAAATAATAGTTTTTGCATACATAGGGTAGCTTTCACAATGTTAGGGAGTCTTGAAGTGGCTTTAGGGTTAATGAAACACTTTGAAGTCTGCTCGACATTGCAAAGTAGGAAATGTGGTCATCAGTTTAGCACATGGCAAGCTCACACAAAAAGCAAAGTGATAATAATTGGAGAAACTGTTTTTGTGATTTTAATTGAGAGAAAAATATGGCCAGGACATTCGGGAGACTCCCCTCGAATTCTTAGAAATATAGAAGCTCTTATGGGTGGCAAAGAAGGTGGAGTGAGCGTTGATTTCAGATGGAGCCACTAGCAATGCAGCTGTTCTTCAGTACTGCACTGGAGTGTCAACTATGTTTTAGTATGGAATTCTCTGGAGAGGGATGTCAACTCATGACCTCTTGACTCAGAGGTGAGTGTGACACTCTGAACCATGGTAGGGGTTCAGTAGAAGTCCTGAAAAATCACAAAGCAGCTGTTTTTTTTTGGTGGTGGAGTTTGGTTTTCTTCCACAAGAGTAATCCCAAAAAATTGCAGAGTCAGTGATCTGGAAATATGAGAGTGCCTGGTTTTGGACTCTCGGATGGTGGTTGGGGTGTACTTTGGGAGGGTGAAGAGTTAACACCTTGCACCAGAATCAACCGTGGTCCATGTTGACGCTCCTCTGTGAGGTGCTGTAGGGATGACTTCTTTATGTTTTCGAACTTGGAACTTGGGGGTGGCACAGTGGCTCTGTGGTTAGCACTGCTGCCTCACAGCGCCAGGGACCTGGGTTCAATTCCCGCCTCAGGCAACTGTCTGCGTGGAGTTTGCACATTCGCCCTGTGTCTGCGTGGGTTTCCTCTGGGTGCTCCAGTTTCCTTCCACAGTCACAAAGATGTGCAGGTTAGGTGAATTGGCTATGCTAAATTGCCCGTAGTGTTAGATGCATGAGTGCATGTTAGGGGTATATGTAGGGGAATGGGTCTGGGTGGGTTGCTCTTCAGAGGGTCAGTGTGGACTTGTTGGGCCGAAGGGGCTGTTTCCACACTGTAGGGAATCTATTCTAATACTGAGGTCTGAGGCTCCTGACGTACATAGTCTTGAAGCTCAGTGATGGGGCTTGCTGCAATGGGACAAATGCCCATGCAAAAGAACCAACACTTGCTTCAGGTATGGATAAATAATGCATTTGCCCTTGCCTGGTGATGTACTTGCTTGCTTCCTGTCTGCCATTTGGTATCTAAAAAGCAAACATTTTGCACCCAATTTCTATTCTGTATGATTTAATAGTTCTTTTATCATGGGTACTGTTTGTTGACTCTCAAACTTTCCTGTCCCTTTCCTGTGTAAGGTTCCTGCTTCAATTGGCAGCAGCAGCTAGTAATTTCCTACCTGTGTATCTGTAAACACTTATGTCATCTTTGGCATTTTACCAGGTTGATGAAAGATTTCCTGTATTCACAGTACTGTTTGCTGTTAATATTTGGCAGCAAATGCAACTGATACACTGATTTTGCAAGAGACGACAGCCTTGTGGTAATATTGATAATTCAGAGGCCCAGACTCATTCTTGGTAACATGGGTTCAAATCTCAGGTGGCAACTAATCGAATTCAAATTAAATTAACTGAACATTTTGAATATAATGCAAATCTAAATAATTGTAACCATAAGACTGCCTTCAATTGTCATAAACACCTATCTGTTTCACTAATATTCTTTAGGGAAGGAAATCCACTGTACATCCATAGCCAGGTTTTCATGTAACTCCAGACCCACAGCAATGTGATTGAAACGTAGCTGCTGAGTGGGACAATTTGGAATGGGCTTCAAATTCTGGTACTGCTGGTGGAGCCCATATCCCAAAAACATGAACCTGGCAGTGGGAGTAGATGTTCAGCTATTGAGCTGCTTTCCCATCCAATACATTGATGGTAGATGTTCTTCTCCCAGTCCCGTCTTCCCACACTCACACGTACCCTTTTAGATTGGTGGTCTTTAGAAATCTACAAAGAGAAAGTGAGGACTGCAGATTCTGGAGATCAGAGTCATGATTCCTGATGAAGGGCTTATACCCAAAACGTCGATTCTCCTGCTCCTCGGATGCTGCCTGACGTGCTGTGCTTTTGTAGCACCACACTCTCAACCCTGGTATTTAGAAATCTGCCAATCTCTACTTTAAACACACCCAGTGACCGAGCTTCCACAGTTTGCTGGCATAGAGAATCCCAAGGATTCACATCAGTCTGAGTTAAACAATATCTTCTCATTTGGTCCTCAGTGGTGTCCATCTCACTTTGAAATTGTGTTTGTTGGTTCTAAAATCCTCAATCAGGGGATACATCTCCACTGTGTTTACCCTGTCAATCCTCAGAAATATTTTGTAGGTATTGATGCCACTTTCTTTCATTCTTTATTTCATCTAGAGAATGCGGGGTCATTTTTTCCATTCTCTCTTCATAGGATAGAACTGTTATCCCAGGAACAAATCTGGAGAATGGTTGTTGTGCTCTCTCTGTGGCAATAAAGGTACAGGGACCAAAATTGCACATGGTATTCCCAGTATGGTCTAACCAAGATTCTATGCAATTGTAACAAGATTTTACTGCTCCCCTGCTCACATTTTCTTGTGATAAAGGCGAACAAACCAGTATCCTTCTTAATTACTTGCTGCCTTCCTTTACTTAATAATGTGGGTACGTGGACCCATTGTACATCAATGCTTTCTAACCCATTACCATTTAAGAAATATTCTGCACATCTATTCCATCTGTTAATCAACGTGGGTAATCTCACATTTTCCATTTGCCATGTTGTTTCCCACTCACTCAGTCACTTTGTATCTTCCTCACAGCACAGATCTCTACCTGGTCTTGTATAATCTGCAATCTTAGAAATAGAGTCATGGACTCATCCAGCATGAAACAGACACTTTGATCCAACTATTCCACATCCTAAACTAAAATAGTCCCACCCAACTCTCCTTGGCCCAAATGCCTCCAAACTTTTCCTATTCATGTATTTATCCAAATGTTTTTTAAATGTTGCAACTGGACCTGCATCCACCATTTTCTCTGGCAGTACATTCCACATACAAATCACTGTCTGCCTAAAAGAATTGCCCCTTACGCCTTTTTAAAATTTTTATCCTCTCACTTTAAAAATCCCCCACTTTAAGGAAAAGACCTTTGCAATGCAATTTATCTATACCCATCATGGTTTTATAAACCTCCACACAGTCACCCCTCAACCTCCTATGCTCCAATGATAAAAATCCCTACCAAATCTATTTTTATAATTCAAGCCCTCCATTCCTAGCAACACCCTGGTAAATCTTTTCTGAACCCTTTCCAGTTTAATAATATCTCTCTTATAACAGGTCGACCAGAACTGCACACTGTACTCCAGAACAGGACTGACCAACACCCTGTACAACCTCAATTTGATATTCCAACTTGTGTACTCAAAGATCTGACGAATGATGGCAAGCGTGCTAAATACTTTTTTAACCACCCTGTCTACTTGTGATGTAAATTTCAAAGAATTATGTACCTGAACTCTAGGTTTCTCTGTTCTATAGCCCTACCCATTAATTGTAGAAGTCCTGCCCTTGTTTGTTTTACTAAAATGCAGTACCTCGCATTTATCCAAATTAAACTCCATCTGCCATTCCTCAGACCATTAACCCAAATGTTCAAAATCTCTTTGTAATCTTAGGTATCTTTCTTCATTGTCCACTATAGCACCAATTTTGGAATCCCGACCGTGTGGAAGCAGGCCATTCGGCCCAATGAGTCCACACCGACCCTCCGAAAAGCATCCCACCCAGATCCTCCCTGAAGTCCCTGTAACCCTGCATTCCCCATGGCTAACCCACCTAGCTTGCACATCCCTGGACACTCTGGGCAATTTAGCATGGCCATACATCTAACCTGCACATACTTGGACTGTGGGAGGAAACCAGAGCACCCAGAGGAAACCCATGCAACCACAGGGAGAATGTGCAAACTCCACACAGACAGTCACCCGAAGCTGGCATTGGACCCAGGTCCCTGACGTTGTGAGCCAATATTCCATTTCACTGATAAGCTTTGATGATGTAAAGTGGAAGAAGGCTTGAGTGGAGTATGGACTGAATGGTCTGTTTCAGTGCTGTAATTATATGGAACATCCAGGTCTATATTTTTGCTACTGACTTCGGTGTGTAGAGCAGTAAAATTTCCTAATCTGTGGTGTCTGACTTGAGAGAAACAGACACCAAAAATGGGATCTTTGTTTCTGGGATGGTGGGTGTGGCTTACTACAGGACTTCCAAACGGCAAGGTGACAGGCTAAAAGGTCCACCTTGGTGTTGTGGAACTTTATTCGAGCTATAATAAAAGCAGATGGACCCAATTTCCGTACCAGTATCCCCACATATCCCCATGGGCTCCCACATCCTCCGTGCCAATCTATTCTACCCCGTCCACCATCCTTTTCAGTTGAATTTTTCAATTTTTCAGTTGAATAAAGGGAACTATGGAGCTATGAGGGAGGAGCTGGCCAAAGTTCAATGGTGCAATGCCTTAGCAGGGATGACAGTGGAGGAACAATGGCAGATAGTTCTGTGTGTAATCCAGAAGTTACAGGATCAGTTCATTCCAAAAAGGAAGAAAGATCCTAGAAGGAGGCAGGGGTGGCCGTGGCTGACGAGGCAAGTTAAGAAACATATAAGTTAAAAGAGAAAAAGTATAACATAGCAAAGATAAGTGGGAAAACAGAGGACTGGGAAGCTTTCAAAGAACAACAGAGGATTACTAAGAAGGAAATACGTAGAGAAAAAATGAAGTATGAAGGTAAACTAATATAAAGGAGGATAGTAAAAGTTTTTTTAGGTATGTGAAAGGCAAAAAAATGGTTAAGACAAAAATTGGGCCCTTGACGACAGAAACAGGGGAATATATTATGGGGACAAAGAAATGACAGAAGAATTGAATTGGTACTTCAGATCTGTGTTCACTGGGGAAGACACAAGCAATCTTCCTGAGGTAACAGTGGCTGAAGGACCTGCACTTAAGGGAATTTATATTTGCCAGGAATTGGTGTTGGAGAGACTGTTAGGTCTGAAGGTTGATAAGTCCCCGGGGCCTGATGGTCTACATCCCAGGGTACTGAAGGAGGTGGCTCGAGAAATCATGGATGCGTTGGTGATTATTTTCCAGAGTTTGATAGATTCGGGATCAGTTTCTGCGGATTGGAGGGTGGCTAATGTTATACCACTTTTTAAGAAAGGTGGGAGAGAGAAGGCAGGAAATTATAGACCAGTTAGTCTGACCTCAGTGGTGGGAAAGATGCTGGAGTCTATTATAAAGGATGATATTACGATACATCTGGATAGTAGTAACAGGATAGGTCAGAGTCAGCATGGACTTATGAAGGGGAAATCATGCTTGACTAATCTTCTGGACTTTTGTGAGGATGTAACTCTGAAGATGGACGAGGGAGATCCAGTAGATGTAGTGTACCTGGACTTTCAGAAAGCTTTTGATAAAGTCCCACACAGGAGGTTAGTGAGCAAAATTAGGGCGCATGGTATTGGGGGCAAAGTACTAACTTGGATTGAAAGTTGGTTGGCTGATAGGAAACAAAGAGTAGTGATAAACGGCCCCATTTCGGAATGGCAGGCAGTGACCAGTGGGGTACTGCAGGGATCAGTGCTGGGACCGCAGCTTTTTACAATATATATTAATGATATAGAAGATGGTATTAGTAATAACATTAGCAAATTTGCTGATGATACTAAGCTGGGTGGCAGGGTGAAATGTGATGAGGATGTTAGGAGATTACAGGGTGACCTGGACAAGTTAGGTGAGTGGTCAGATGCATGGCAGATGCAGTTTAATGTGGATAAATGTATGGTTATCCACTTTGGTGGCAAGAACAGGAAGGCAGATTACGACCTAAATGGAATCAATTTAGGTAAAGGGGCAGTACAGAGAGATCTGGGTGTTCTTGTACACCAGTCAATGAAGGTAAGCATGCAGGTACAGCAGGTAGTGAAGAAGGCTAATAGTATGCTGGCCTTCATAACAAGAGGGATTGAGTAGAGAAGCAAAGAGGTTCTTCTGCAGCTGTACAGGGCCCTGGTGAGACCACACCTGGAGTACTGTGTGCAGTTCTGGTCTCCAAATTTGAGGAAAGACATCCTGTGCTATTGAGGGAGTGCAGTGTAGGTTCACGAGGTCAATTCCTGGAATGGTGGGATTACCTTACACTGAAAGACTGGAGCGACTGGGCTTGTATACATTGAGTTTAGAAGACTGAGAGGGGATCTGATTGAGACATATAAGATTATTAAAAGATTGGACACTCTGGAAACATGTTTCCGCTGATGGGTGAGTGCCGAACCAGAGGACACAGCTTAAAAATCCGGGGTAGACCATTTAGGACAGAGATGAGGAGAAACTTCTTCACCCAGAGAGTGGTGGCTGTGTGGCTCTTCCCCAGAGGGCAGTCTCTGGATTCATTTAAGAAAGAGTTGGATAGAGCGCTCAAGGATTGTGGAATCAAGGTTATGGAGATAAGGCAAGAACAGGATACTGATTAAGGATGATCAGCCATGATCATATTGAATGGTGGTGCAGGCTCGAAGGGCAGAATGGCCTTCTCCTGTACCTATTGTCTATTGTTTATTGTCTTTTCCCTCACATCCTTTATGCTAACTCACTCAGTATCCACCATGGGCAGACTTCAGGAGCCCCACTGAGATGAAATAAAATACGTTTCTAAGCCTCTCATGCAGAATTCCCTACATAAAAGAAGACTCTCATTGATAAAATCCCATTCAAAATATTTCAATTCTTCCAATACATAGTCTCTTATAACAAATATACCTTTGCATTTATAGACTAACATCAAAGGCAATTAATACATTCTTGGAGCTGCCAAACAAATTGATTTTCCAGGCCTGCCACTATAATAATGACGGGTTATGGAAACAGTCATAATATGACCATGATTACTGTTACTTTGCAACTCAGAGACAGAGAAAACTTTATCTAAAAAGCAGGGGATTTAAATAACTAGACAGCTTAACAGTTACACAGACCTTGGTTGCACATTCACAACTACTCTAAAAAAATCTGCAGAGGATGAATATCAATCAAGCAGAAATGGGGTCTGCTTGAACTCAACACTGAGTTCAAATAGCTTTGTTGGATTTAGGAACTTCCTGTTTTCTGAAATTGGGGTACACCTTCTGGGATCTTGGTGGCATTTTGGATAAAGTGCACAGTCTTGATTAATCTGCAAAAATCCAGGCCGTATGAGAGCAGCTGAATTGGAAGAGGAATTGCAAATTTACAGAATTGCAAAAACTGGCACTTTTGTAACCTGTGTTACTCACTGCCAGATTTCCATGTGTTGTTGATCACCTTCTGAGCCTTAATTGCAGCTCACACTGTTTCACACCAAACTTCACCTCATGAAGAAACAGAAAGGTAGGAACTTTGTGCTTTTGTGTTAAATGCTCAGCATGATGAAACTGGTCAGTACTTAATACCAGTCAAATATGTATATTTGAAAACTACACAGAGAGAGATCAAGACTGGTGACCAAAATGCCTTTCTAAAGATTTTAAGGTGCCTCTTAAAGGATTAGAAAAATATGAAAATGTTTACAGAGAGAATTCCAGGGCTCCAGGCCCAGAAGGCATGGCTCTCAATGTGGGCTAAAAAGAGTAGTGATGGACTCCAAAATTGGAGGAACATCAAATTCCCTTAGGGTCATGTGACTGGAAAAGGCCACTGAGATAGGGAGGGGTGAAGCCAAAGGAGGGATGTCGCATTCTGTAACCGCACTCGTTTGTCACACCTATCGAATGACCTTTGAGCATGTGGCTGCTTTCTGATTGAAGTCGAACACTTCAGGGGAGAAAGGGAATAAACTGCAAACTTTAAATAAATACTTGCCAGAAAGATGGGACCCACCACATTTCTTTATAAATTGCATTTGTGCTGCATCTGGAGTGAAAAGACTCTGGTGCTTTTTTATTACAGAATCTTAGAGTTTCAAAGCACAGAAACAGGCCACTCGGCTCATCATACCTGTGCCAGTCAGCAACCATCTATCTATCCTACTCCCAGTTTCCAGCACTTGAACCCTGGCCTTGTAAGCTATGGTGTTTCATATGCTCACCTAAATATGTCTTACATATCTTGAGGCTTCCTACCTATCACCCTTTTAGGCTGTGTATTCCAGATACTCACCCTCCTCTGGGTGAAAAGTGTTTTCCTTACATCCCCTCTAAACCCCTGCTCCTTGCCTTAAACCTGTGCTCCCTCGCCCGGTTATTGACTTCTCCACTAAGGGGAAAGGTTTTTCCCTGTTCACTTTATCTATGCCCCTCAGAACTTTGTCTCTCAATCAGGTTCCCCTCAGTCCTCTCTCTGCTTTACAGAAAAAAGCCCCAGCCTATTCAGTCTCTTTTCATAGCTGAATTTTTCCAGCCAAGGCAGCATTCTGGTGAATCTTCTCTCCACCCTCTCTAGTGCAATGATTTGTATATCTCCATGCTTGAATGATCTCCATATTTCTCTTTACCTCATGTTTCCAACTCAAAGATATTTTAAAAATTTAATAGGCAGAGGGAATCCTCCATTTTAGTTTGCATGTTGCAAAAATATTTCAAACTTTGTGCACGAGCTTAAACCCTGTTAAACCAGCATACTGAAACAGATTTATGTGTGCATTGCAAGTGGTTATCAAATGAGTCAGCTTTGCTAAACTGGCACCTCTTTCTATTGGACTCAAGGCACCCACATAAATGTTGACTTCAATTTTATAGATCTAACCTTCTTCCCTCTCCCAACTAATAGTCCCCATCCATCCCTGTTAAAGGAAGAGGGAGTTCTGAGCTAGCCCCTGCTTAATTCTCTCATGTGCTGTGGGCGCACAGGGGCTTGCGCTGACAAAGTTCCCAATTCCATTTACCTCCTTTCCATGAGGTATTGGAGCCACCCGTCTGCATTGTGCTTTTTTTTGTGATTTACCACCATTGTACAGCATGAAGAATAGATAGGGATAATCCAGAGCTCTCATTTTGGCATAACCATTTAGTAGCACTAGTACCTCTATGTCAATAGATGATGGGTTCAAGCTCCAATCCAGGATGTCACTGCAGTTGATGCTCACATGCAATATTGATCTCATTGTTGTTTGTGGCATATTAAAAATGGCTGCACACTTGTTAACATGAAAACCAGCTTTCCACTTGGAAAGGTTCATTACATTCACTTTGAGATATTTTTAGAGGATGTGATAAGGGGCAAAATAAATAAGTTGTAATTAAATTATCTGTTCTGAGACTTTGGAAAAATAAAACATCCCTTAACACTTAAATTAATCCAGAAATGATTTAATTCTTCACCATTTGGTCTTTCTTTGTGCAAACCTTCTGCTTTTTTTTATATTTTTGCAGTACTGGTCCAGTAATAATCGTATCAAAGTTGGATCCTCAGATACTAGTCGGCTATAAACTTAGATTCTGAAGTATTATTCCTCTCAAGCCTTTATGCTTAGACAGCATGAGTCAGAAGTGTAGGATATTAAGAGGAAGATGAGGTTAATCATGGATTAGTGGTCTGGTTACAGTAAACCTAGCCTTCAGGGGCCTGAATTACTGTCAGAGGTGAAGAAATGAGTAACAACTGTCTGAGTTAATTCTACTCTGAACGTGCTTAAACTTTATCTTCCCATGTATATAGACTCCAGCATTAGGTAAATCCTCCATCTACAAGCTGCTTTTTAGTAATTATCCTAAGCTGTGGTATTTAAGTTGGTGTGAGGACAGGAGCCAGTAGTTGCAATGTAACCAGTTTCTTCACAACAGACCAGCTCAGAATGGTGGCCTTCCTGAATCTGCAACAGCTCACCTTGATGCAAATGGGCTACACTTTTACCACTGATTGGACATTACTTTGCATGGAACTCTTGATAGTTGCAGCTTTCATTTGGATACCCAAAAACATTTCTTCTGGAGTTCCAGAAAAAGGATCCTGACCTACTCCATCTCTTAAAGGTGAATAGCACAGAGGAGGTCATTCAGGCCATCTTGCATGTTTCAGCCTTTGGAAAGAGCCATGCAATTAGCCCAACCCCTCAGTTCATTAGCAGTAGCTCATGAATTGTTTCTTTTTTCAAGTATTTATAAAATTCCCTTTGGAAAGTTACTTCCAGCACCGTTTCATGCAGTGCATTCCCAGATTATAATAACTCGCTGCTTTCAGAATTTACTCTCGTGTCATCTCTGTTTTTTCAGCCAGTTTTATAAACTTTGTATATTCTGGCTACCTGTCTCTTGTAAGTGGAAGCTATTTCAATTTGTATACCTTTTGTCAAAACTCCATATAATACGAACAATTCTAGTAAGTCTCATCCTCATCATCTCTATTCTAAGGAGGATAATTCCAGTCTATTGTCACCCTACTTTGCTGAAGATCTTCTTAATTAGTACCATTCTGATAAATCTCCTCCTGGTAATTCTTGGTGAGAGAATTCTGGTAAATTCTCTCACCAAGGCCTTCGTATATTTATTCCAGGGTTTCTTACGATCTCAGAGTTATAAGAGTGAGTGTCATGCCCACTTCCTACATTCCAAGTCTATTGTACTTTTGTTGGTGTTGGAAACCTTTGCGTTATTAGATTCAAACCCATTCAGAAGTCACATGACACTAAGTTATATTCCAACAGGTTTATTTGAAATCACAAGCTTTCGAAGCACTGCTCCTTCATCAGGTGAAGTCACGCTCTGAATGGGTGTGATTTCAAATAAGCCTGTTGGACTATAATCCGATAATGTGTAACTTCTGACATTGTCCACCCCAGTCTGACACCGGCATTTCCATGTCAAAACCATTCAACTTCTCTTTTCTCACAGCCTTGACTATTTTTTTTCAATTTGTTTTTATAAAGCTGTGTTTTAAATGGCATTAATTACTGTTGGCAACATATTCTAACAGCAATTTAAACGAAGGAAATGTATCCTGTCATCCCCAACCAGCGTGTATTAATCCAGGATCAATGAGTATTCTGTTGGTGATTCATCAACCGGTTGGAATAATCTTTTGCTATTTACTCTTGCACCATTCTATAATTTCAAACTTTTATATCCAGATCCTTTCATTGCTTCTTCTGCAGTCAACAGGATCTTATATTTTCAGGAAGGCGCTCTTCAAATAATTGCTAAGCTTCACTAAAAAGGAAGCTTTATGTTTTTGACCTGAATGTCGATAGACAGAAAGTAACCATGGTGCTGAAAACTTTTGAAGTCAGTTAAGCTAGCGAAAACCTTTGATGAAAATGTTACCTGGGTGATTGCAATTTAAAGCCAAGTGGTGGACTTGTGCTTGCTTGGTTATTGACTGTAAACAATCAGTTGAAAGAGATTGCACTCACTGGCAAGGGAGAAGCGAACAAGGGAGAACACTTAGGATGTAGGTGTGCAGTATAAAAGAGGATAGGCGAAAGTGAGATGCTGGAGATTAGAGTCAAGGTTAGAGTAATGCTGGAAAAGCACAGCAGGTCAGGCAACATCCGAGGAGCAGGAAAATCGATGTTTCTGCCCGAAACGCTGATTTTCCTGCTGCTTGGATGCTGCATGAAGTACTGTGCTTTTCCAGCACCACTCTAACCTTAAATATAAAAGGATACCTTGTCTTTCCATAAATTAACAATATTTATCTTGGGGTGGAACAGTGGCTCAGTGGTTAGCACAACATCAAGGACATGGGTTTGTATCCAGTCGTGGGTGACTGTCTATGTGGAGTTTGCACATTCTCTGTGTCTGCGTGGGTTTCCTCCCACAATCCAAAGAAAATTCTGGCAAATGGGACTAGATTAATTTAGAATGTCTGGTCAGCATAGATATGTTGGACTGAAGGGTCTGTTTCCATTCTGTACATCTCTATGACTCAGTGTGCAGGTGAAGTGGATTGGTCTTGCTACATTGTCTGTAGTGTTCAGGATATGCAGGATTAGTCATGGGAAAACGTAAAGTTATGGGGATAGGGTAGAAGGCTGGGTCTGGGTGGGATGCTTTTCGGAGAGCCAGTGTGAACTTGATGGGCTGAATTGCCTGCTTCTACACTGTAGGGATTCTATGATTCTAGTTCACATCATTCTAAATTGTGAGCAAATTAGCTATGTTGACTGCAGTGTAATGCTTCAGGAGTATGGTATTGCTGAAACTTGTATGAGACTGTCAGATAAATTTAAGTTTTTATTTTCTTCCTTTCACAAGGCAGTAAACAAAATTGAAATCTGTGAAGTTGCGTTGATCCTATAGAGAGATTGGGCTGAATCAGGCTGTACTTCAAAAGCTTGGTGAGCTTAACCAGATAATTTTGTTTGGACAGAACCCTTTAGTTTTAATTCATGGGCTATGAAATTTGTGAGCAGAGCTGACATTTATTCCTCTTCCCTAATTAACATTGTAAAAGTATTGCTGAGCTTCTTTCCTGAAAACAGCCATCTGTTTGGTAAAGGCTGAGAATTTTTGGATGTTGACCCAGTGAAAATAAAGGAACAATGACATATTTCCAGGTCAGGATCATATGTGATTGAAAGAGGAATTTAGAGGTGAAAGTGTTACTCTGTGCTGATAATCTTGTATTTTTGGGTGATAGAGGTTGTAGGTCAGAAGATGTTGTCAAGGAGGCATTGCTGAATTGCTGAGGTGCCATCTGGTAAGGTTTGGAGGGAATGCATTTGTAAGTTGGTAATTGGGTGCTTATCAAGTGCCCACGGGCAAGAAACATCTGCTTTGCCTTCGATGGTGTTGAACTACTTAATTGTTGTTGGAGCTGCATGCAACCAGGCAATTGAAGAGTGTTCCATGATACTCTGGATACATAGCTTCCAAATGATGAAGACGTTTTTGGGAGTCAGTAGAAAAGCCACTCACCCACAGAATTTCCAGCCCATTTGGTATCAGCATTTTAATGGCTGATCCAGTTAAGTTTCTGGTGAATGGTGACTACCAAGATGTTGATGATGGGAAATCTGGCAACAAGAACACTGTTGTCAAGGCGATTAGCCACATTTTCATCTCCTTAATGTTCAGCGCTTTTGATTCAAGGACAATTAGTTAGATTCTCTCTAGACATTGCCTGGCACTTGTGTGGTGCAGATTTTACTTGCAGAATATTCATAGAATCCCTCCAGTGTGGAAACAGGCCATTTGACCCAACAAAGAGTTACCCACTCAGACACATTCCCCTATCCTAATACTCCACATTTCCTGACTAATGCACCCAAAATACACATCCTTGAACATGTTGCACATTCAATCATGGCCAATTCACCTAACCTGTACATCCTCGGAACTGTGGGAAGAAACTGGAGCACACAGAGGAAATGCACACAGAAATGGGGAGAATATGCAACCTCCACAAAGTCAGTTGCCTGAGGCAAATAGAACCGAACTCTGTGCAGCAACTTGAGTCTGCACTTGCTCTCTGAGCAGTTTAACTTAGTGCCCATCATGCCTTTTTTCAGTAACTGCATATAATTTCAATTTAAATAAACATCTAATGCCCTCTTGAATGCCTCAACTGAATCTGCCTCCACCACATTAACAGGCAGCACGTTTTAGACCTAACTATTGTCTCTGTGAAAAAGTTTGTCCGCACCTTGCATCCGCTTTTTTTGCAAAACACTTGAAAATTGTGTCCTCTGACTCTCGATCCTATTATGAGCAGCAACAGTTCCTCTCTATCTATTATGTCCAGACCCCTCATGATTTTGAACATTTTGATCAAATGTCCTCTCCAAGGAAAACATCCCAACTCTCCTGATCTATCCTGGTAACGGAAGTGTCTCATTTCTGGAACTATTCCCATAAATGTCTTGTGCACACTTTCCAATGTACTCACTTTATAACAGAAGATTTTGAGATTTCCCTTTATGTTAGCTGCCAATTTTTTTGTCATATCGCTCATTGCTTCTCATGTTTGCTGTTTCACCTCCAATCTGAACTCTTTGTACTCAGCTTGGTTCTTAATTTTTATTTACGACCTGACACATCTTTAGCAAGCATTTGCGTTTATAAATTAATTTCTCCCTGTACCTTTCTGATAAACTCCCATTATTTCTTCCTTCATACTACATCCTACTCTGTGGTTACTGTCGGGGGACTGCACAACACTCCCAAAAGTGACTTATAGAACATAGAACATAGAACATAGAACAATACAGCGCAGTACAGGCCCTTCAGCCCTCGATGTTGCGCCGATCAAAGCCCACCTAACCTACACTAACCCACTATCCTCCATATACCTATCCAATGCCCGCTTAAATACCCATAAAGAGGGAGAGTCCACTACTGCTACTGGCAGGGCATTCCATGATCTTACGACTCGCTGAGTGAAGAACCTACCCCTAACATCAGTCCTATATCTACCCCCCCTTAATTTAAAGCTATGCCCCCTTGTAATAGCTGACTCCATACGCGGAAAAAGGTTCTCACTGTCAACCCTATCTAACCCCCTAATCATCTTGTACACCTCTATCAAATCACCCCTAAACCTTCTTTTCTCCAAAGAAAACAACCCCAAGTGCCTCAGCCTTTACTCATAGGATCTTCCTACCATACCAGGCAACATCCTGGTAAACTTCCTCTGCACCCGTTCCAGTGCCTCCACATCCTTCCTATAGTATGGCGACCAAAACTGCACACAATATTCCAGAAGCGGCCGCACCAGAGTCTTATACAACTGCAGCATGACCTCAGGACTCCGGAACTCAATTCCTCTACCAATAAAAGCCAGTACGCCATATGCCTTCTTCACTGCACTATTTACCTGGGTGGCAACTTTCAGAGATCTGTGTACATGGACACCAAGATCCCTCTGCTCTTCCACACTACCAAGTAGTCTACCATTAGCCCAGTAATCCATCTTTTTATTACTCTTACCAAAGTGAATCACTTCACACTTAGCTACATTGAACTCCATTTGCCACCTTTCTGCCCAGCTCTGCAGCTTCTCTATATCCCGCTGTAACCTGCCATATCCTTCCTCACTGTCTACAACTCCTCCGACTTTCGTATCATCCGCAAACTTGCTCACCCAACCTTCTAACCCTTCCTCCAGGTCATTTATAAAAATGACAAACAGCAATGGTCCCAAAACAGATCCTTGCGGAACACCACTAGTGACGGCACTCCAAGATGAATCTTTGCCATCGACTACTACCCTCTGTCTTCTTCCAGAGAGCCAATTCCTAATCCAAACCTCCAACTCACCCTCAATGCCATATCTCTGTATTTTCTGCAGTAGCCTACCATGGGGGACCTTATCAAACGCCTTACTAAAATCCATATATACTACATCTACCGCTTTCCCCTCATCTACCTCCTTCGTCACCTTCTCAAAGAATTCAATAAGGTTTGTGAGGCACGACCTGCCCTTCACAAAACCATGCTGACTATCCTTGATCACATCATTCTTATCCAGATGTGCATAAATCCTATCCCTTATAATTCTCTCTAAGACTTTGCCCACAACAGAAGTGAGACTCACTGGCCTATAGTTACTAGGATTATCCCTACTCCCCTTCTTGAACAAGGGAACCACGTTTGCTAGCCTCCAGTCCTCTGGCACTACTCCTGTAGACAAAGAGGACACAAAAATCAAGGCCAATGGCTCTGCAATCTCCTCCCTTGCTTCCCAGAGAATCCTAGGATAAATGCAATCAGGCCCAGGGGACTTATCTATTTTCACCCTTGCCAGAATTTCCAACACCTCTTCTCTACATATCTCAAAGCCATCCATTCTACTTATTCGTGCCTCAGTATTCATATCGACAACAATGTCCTGTTCCTGAGTGAATACTGACGAAAAGTATTCATTCAGCGCCTCCCCAATCTTTTCAGCCTCCACACGCAACTTCCCATTACTATCCTTGATTGGACCTATTCCTTCCCTAGTCATTCTTTTATTCCTAACATACCTATAGAAAGCCTTAGGGTTTTCCCTAATCCTACCAACTAAGGACCTTTCATGTCCCCTCCTTGCTGCTCTTAGCTCTCTCTTCAGGTCCTTCCGGGCACATTTTCCACATTTTCCCCGGATCTGTATGGGTTCCCTCCCGATGCTCTGGTTTTCTCCCAAGTCCAAAGATGTGCAGGGTAGGTGGATTGGCTGTGCTCAATTACCCAGAGTGTCCAGGGATGTGCAAGCTAGGTGGGTTAGCCATGGAAAATGCAGAGTTATGAGCTAGGGGGATTGGTTTGGTGGGATGCTCTTAAGAGGGTTGGAGTGGACTTATTGAGCTGAATGGTCTGCTTCCACATTTTAGGGATTTTATGATTCTTCTGTGATTCATCCCTGACTGAGGTTTAAGCTGATTTTGGCTGCTCAGGTTGAAATGACCATATGTGTAATGGAATATAAATATGGGGCATTTTGCTGAGATGAGAATTTTAGCTGATTGTTGTGTGAAGTAACAGGTGGTGGGCAAGTTGTTGGAGGGTATCCTGAGGGACAGGATGTGCATGTATTTGGAAAGACAAGGACTAATTAGGGATTGTCAACATGGCTTTGTGCATGGGAAATCATGTCTTACAAACTTGATTGAGTTTTTTGAAGAAGTAACAAAGAGGATTGATGAGGGCAGAGTGGTGGACGTGATCTATATGGACTTCAGTAAGGCATTCAACAAGGTTTCCCCTTGGGAGACTGATCAGCAAGGTTAGATCTCATGGAACACAGGGAGAACTAGCCATTTGGATGCAGAACTAGCTCAAAGGTAGAAGACAGAGGGTGGTGGTGGAGGGTTGTTTTTCAGACTAGAGGCCTGTGACCAGTGGAGTGCCACAAGGATCAGTGCTGGGTCCACTACTTTTCACCATTTATATAAATGATTTGGATGTGAGCATAAGAGTTATAGTTAGTAAGTTTGCAGATGACACCAAAATTGGAGGTGTAGTGGACAGCGAAGAAGGATACTTCAGATTACAATGGGATCTTGATCAGATGATCCAATGGGCTGAGAAGTGGCAGATGGACTTTAATTTAGATAAATGCGAGGTGCTGCATTTTGGGAAAGCAAATCTTAGCAGGACTTGTGCACTTAATGGTAAAGTCCTAGGGAGTGTTGCTGAACAAAGAGACCTTGGGTTGCAGATAATCAGTTGTAATGATTTACTCTCACCTCAGAGGGCAGACAGGCCCTCAGTTTACCTTGTCTGAAAGACAGTGTTTTTGATAGTGCTGCACACCCTCAGCACTGCCTTGGCAAGTGTCTGTTGAAATCTCGAGCTGGAATTGACAACAGAAGCAAAGAAACGCTATAGCAAATTAATAGGTGGTTCAGCCCATCACATTGTGCCAGCTGAATAAACTAGCTGCCCATTTCTGATCCCACTTGCCAGCATCTGGTTCATGGGCTTGCAAGTTAAAGTGTTCCAGTTTCTGATTCGAGAGCCAACTCAATTGGAGGTGAAATATGTTGTTCATAGAATAAATGTTTTTGAGCATTATTTAAAATCAATGTTCTTGCTTAATCTGAGCTGACATGTAGAAGTGTGAGCTGTGTCTTTTGGGAAGACAATTACAGATCATTATGTCAAGTGATCAGCACACATCTCTAGAGTCAGCTGATATCCGGCCTTGCTGAGAGACATTACGTAATTACTCAACTCGACTTTTTAAACACAGCAGGAATCATGTTGTGAAGTAACAGGAGGCTCATACTGATTAGAAGAATTAGAAAAGCATCTGTTTGGGTGTTATAGGCTCATAAAGTAGTCTGTGTGGGGAGAGAGGGTCATTTGTTTTGATACATGAAACTTTTGATGGTAGAAATCCTCATTGCAATTCACTGTTGAAGCAACACATGATAAAATGATCCAATAGAATGAGACAATGTGAAGGAGACCATTCAACCCATCAGCCATGTTAGGAGAAATTGTATTTGAATAATAGATATACAAATTGATGATTGGTAGGGATGAACCTGAATATTGCTGAAAAAAAGCACATTTTGTTGAAGATTTTCATCTTGCACTTATTAGGGCAATTTACAATAAAGGCAACATTTGTACTGCATGAAAACAGAGTGCTGATTGGTTAGCAACTGGACTTTTTAAAAAAAAATATTTTTATTGAAAAATAGTTTTTTAATATTACAACAAATAGAAAACATTACAATTCAAAATAATACAAAGAAGGACACAGCAAAAAAAATTATAAACCCAAACCATCCTCATCTACAAATGTATAAATATACATAAAAATATATTTAAAAAACCACAACTAACTACTTAACTAAATAAATAATAACTAGCAACAAACTAATAAATAATAATAATAATACAGCTCAGCAAAACAAAACACTAACTCTTGAATATCAAGAGCATTCATTTTCACATACTCATGTGCTCGCAGTTTCCCCTCTCTGGATATTGGACTCATAAAGTACAATCATTACGGTTATATAATAGTCCTTAATAGTGTGGCCGACAAATCTGTGTCCATGTATTCCAAAAAGGACTGCCATGTCTTATAGAAATTCTCAGTTTTGTGGTGTACCATACTTATGAGAAAATCCAAGGGGATATGCTCCATAACAATCTTCTGCCAATCCACCAGGCCCTGGGGATTTTCAGGCACCCAACCTAGCAAGATATTCTTTTTGTGCAGAAGGTGAGCATGTTGAAAAGTTTTTTCTTTTGCACGTCCACAGGAAGCAGATTGGGCAGGCCAAGAAAAAGAGAGATCGGGTCCTTCTCCACCCTTACACCCAAAATCTTCTCCATTGCACCTGCCACTGCCACAGTGTATTTGAAGCCTGCCCCAGGGCCAGAGACAATGGGTAAGAGTGCCGTACCAACCTTACTCTTGGGACATATTGAAGATACCCTGGTTTAAATTTTGACAAATGGTCTGGAGCCAAGTGGACCCTTCTTCAACTGTAAAGCATGGGTCCTATTGCGAATGGTTCTCTTTCTTGCATTTTCCCAAATATCTTCCCTCAACGCCTAGCTCTCTCTCCCAAACCGGGTAAAGTCAATCGAACCCATCTGAGGGGTCGTCCTCCAGCTGATGATATAAAGTGCTGACAGAAAGCACTGAGCACTCTCCTCTCTATACCAGATTTGTAGGTTTCAGTCAAAAGTGTAGTCTTTTTTTGAATAAAATCCCTAACTTGAAAGAAACGAAAGAGGTCCATGCTAGATAGCTTGTATTTCTATGCTGACTGATCAAAGGACACCATTGTGTCTCCCTCAGATAAATCACCCATGCAAGACACACCTCTAGCTGCCCAATGTTTGAATCCTGAATTCATCATCCCCTGATGAAATCCCAGCATACCCACTATAGGTGTAAGACAAGATGTTTTGCTAATATTGCCTTCCCTCTGCCAAATTGCCCTCCATGCTTTAACAGTATTGATAACTATTGAGTTATGGCAATATTCCCTAACTGTCCTCATTTTGTCCAGAAACAGCAAGCTAGTAAGGTGGCACCCTGCCTGAGAGGTTTCGATATCGAACCAAATTGAAAGAGGATCCCCACAACCCCAATCACTCATGTAAGTTAAAAGCGAGCTTAGTTGATAGTTTTTAATGTCTGGGAGATCCACTCCCCCCAGCCTGTGAGGCAGTTGCAGTTTAGTTAATTTAATAAGGGGCCACTTACGATACCTTTCCACTCTGAAGCTGCTTCACAGCCTCCTGTACCTCTTGCTCTGATAAGGGGGCATTGAGAAAAGACTCTTATTTGGGGGGCCACGCCCGGGAGCTCCACATCCTTGGACTCCATCTTGGCCCACCCTTCCTCACAACCTTCAGATCGGTATAATTCAGAGTAAAGTTTCTGAAATGCCGCAAAACTGTTTCCCGAGCCACATGTTAAGTTGCCAGACCCTTCCCTAATTGACATAATGGCTTGAGGGGCACCCCTTTTCCTGGCGAGATATGTCTAGGTACTTGCCTGGCTTGTCATCATGCTCATATAACCTTTGTTTTGCGAAAGTAAGCTCTTTCTTTGCTGTCTGTGTGAGCATGGAATTCAATGCAGACCACAGCGCTGTAATCCTCTGTAGCTTGGCCAACAAGGTCCTGTAAAAGTAAACCGACTTGGCTGCCGTCAGCCATGCTTTGAGGAGATGTTGCTGCTCTCCTTCTGCCGTTGCCTACTGGCAGAGTGGGAGACAATTAACCCCTGGCATAGGCTTTGGCAGTTTCCCAAAGGAGCGATGGGCTACTAACCGAGCCTGAGTTAATGTCTAGGAACGCCCTAAATTCCTTAGAGAAGTACTCCACAAATACTTAAGGATAGAGGGATCCATTCGCCAGTGCCTTGGGCCCACTATAGTGTCCTTAATCTTAACCAACAGGTACACTGGAGCGTGATCAGAGACGGTAATATTACCAATCACACAAGATGCCACCAAGTACAGGGTTGCGACAGGGATCAGAAAACTATTGATCCTGGTGTGACATCTGTGTGGATTAGTAAAAAATGTGAAATCTCTGCCTGCAGGGTGGAAACGCCTCCAGACATCCACCAACTCTAACTCCGCTCATAGATCCACTAATTGTTTAGTTTGTACAGAGGATATGGCGGGGCCTTTGGGCAACCAGTCTACTGTGGGATCCATTAGACAATTAAAATCTCCCCCGATCATGATATGCTCGAGACTGATCCATTCAGAGAACGCATCTACCAGAAATTTTAGGGGTTGGGCCGGAGGGCAGTAAACATTTAAAACACCATATTCTTCCCAGTTTATCAGGGCTTTGAAGATTACAAGCCACCCATGTGTGTTTTTAACACACTCTCATAATTTACATGGGAGATTCTTCCTAATCAATATAGCTACTCCCCTACTTCTGGTATTAAAAGATGAAAAGTAAACCCTGTAATAAAGCAATATCCACCCTTTCCTTTCTAAAACTCCAGAGTACCAGTTTCTTCTTAATTGGTGAGTGACTCCCCTTGATGTTCCATGTACACCATTTAATCAAGTCATTAGCCATAGCCTTCTGCAGTAACATTTAGATTCCAGAGAGAAGGAACTTGAAACTACAAATCGCCGAGCCTTAGTGACACATGATCCATTGAACATAAAGACTTCATAACCTAAAACACTACAGTTAACAAACCTACAAAGCTATCAAAGACTATATACAACAAAATCTAAAAAACAAACCAACATATAAAGCACCAACGGTGCTGAATAGGGGAATAGAGCCCCTGCCCATAAGGGGCATCTACCCACCACAAAACCCAATTTTCCATCCTGCTGCCAATACTGCAGCTAATACTACGGCATTTAACTACCTGAACCAGGCATAAACTGCCCGTAAGTAGGCATCTAGCCATCCCAACCATTTTCCTTCCTCCTAGCTGGAGCCGCACCACAAACACAAGAAGAAGGAAAGAAAATATGCCATAGAATAACAATGTGAATAAAGGCAATTTGAAAAAAAAAGGTAAGTATCTCACCCTTTTGGTATAACTTAATTTAGAAATTGAAAGGAAACATGCCAGTCACCCCGAGCATAGTTTAGACCAGATTATTACCAATAGAAAATAGGAAAGGAAAGCCCTGACTGGACATTCTCTTTTTTAAAGAAAAGTACAGACATACCCAAACAATGCTACTATTTGTGCACTACTAAATTGTTCAGATTATGTTAATTTGTCCACAAAGTCTCTTGCCTTCTCCAATGTGTCAAAGAGATGTACGGATCCATCTAAGATGATCCAAAGCACTGCTGGATACCTCAGAGAGTACTGGGTCCTGAGCTCCCTCAGTCTTCTCTTGATGCTGTCATAGGATTTTCTTTTCCGGATCACCCCTGCTGAGAAGTCCTGGAAGAAAATGATCTTAGAGCTCTTATAAACTAGGGCCTTTGGATCCTTCCCCTGGACTCTGGAAGCTTCCAAGATTCTCTCCTTATCTCTATTGTGATGAAACTGCACCAATATAGGCCAAGGGCATTGGTCCAGACCTGACTTCTGTGTTGTGACCTGGTGAGCACTCTCAATCTTCAAGCTTTCAATTCAAGCCTCCAATTTCGGCAACCAGTCCTCAATAAATTCCACCGGCCACTCACCTTCCTTACCCCTCTGGCAAACCGCAATCCAAATATTTTTTCTCCTGCCCCTGTTCTCGAGGTCATCAACCTAGTCAAGCAAACTATGAACCTGTGTCTCCAGAGCTTGGATCCTATCCTTGGAAGAATCGATATCAGCTTCCACCACTGTGACCCTGTGTTTGACCTCACCCGTCCTTTTCTACAGGTTTCCCAGTTGCTGTTCAAGCTTCTGCAGCATCACAGAGATTGGGACCAGCTTCTCCTAGAGTGTTTCCCCAACTCTGTTTCTCCAACATCTCGTGAGATTTCATGAGCTCTTTCACCCAGAACTGGTAGGAAATCGAGCCAGAGGATCCTGCAGGCGGGCTGCGGGCCCTGCCTTGTACGTACCTGCTCCCTTCTTTGGCATCCCTGGACAGCGAAGACCAAGGTAAGTTGCTCTCTAAGTTTCCTGGGACTCCATGACCTTTCCAGAGTCCCAGGATATCACGGTGGTCCGGGTAAGGCAGTTTACAACTTCATCCCGCTTGCAATGTTGTGTGGAGCTCTGCAACATGAACTTTCTAGATCGCCGCCATCTTGGATCGCCAACAACTGGAGTTTGATTGGTAGAGGTGTTGCCATGGAGAATGCATCCATCAATGCTGTCTGGCAGTTAAGTGCCAATCTTTGTTTCAATTTTTGATCGTTCAGGTGGACCTTGATTGGTCAAGGAGTTGCTCTAAGAAATGAGACAGAAATGAATGGCTGTCACCTACTTCTGTTGAGAGTTGAAACAGCCAAAGTGTGTTTGCATGTTCGATCTGTATGTATGGAACAGGAGTCAATATACTCATATTTCTAGCTTTCAGTACAAGTAAGTGTAATACACTACAAGCCCAATGTAATCGTATCACAGGCTTAAATTGGTTGTCAGCAGATTATTTACACACTCAAGATTATCCTGCTAATGTTGACCATTTGCAGAACCATATATAATGTTGGACAAGTGTAAGGTGGCTGGGTACTTTCAGTACCTAGCTTGTTGTGAACAGTCGAAGAGATATGTAGCTTGATATAATACGCAAGTCTTTACACACGGGGACATACAACCTGCATACTTGGCACCACACAAATAATGAAATTCTACACCACATTACTCATTTCTGCAATAGGCAGAATATCTTGTTGGCTTGATGGCAGCATCTTGTTAGTGATGAATGCCACTGGTGGTGCTACTACATATTAACAGCAAGTTTCACCTACTCCTATTAAACATTAGAGATGCCTTCCATTGCCACAGTAATCCGAGGTAGACTGGGCACGTTTTAGTTCCAAGAGTGACTGGCTTAGGGTCTTTCATGCGTTTGTGCAATATACAGTAAGAAATTATCTCTGTCACTTCTTTACTATCAAGGGTAGATCTACATTCTCGTGTCAGTATCATGTTGGAATCATGTCCAAACAATCCTATAACAAACCAGAGAATCTGTTCTTATGAAATTGATTAAAGAATAGGAATTTTACAGGACACTGTGGATAATTTTTCCGACCTTCTTAGGGATTTAGATTAGATTAGATTCCCTACAGTGTGGAAAAAAGCCCTTCGGGCCCAATAGGTGCACACCGACCCTCTGAAGAGTAACCCACCCAGACCCATTTCCCTCTGACTAATGCACCTAACACTATGGGCAATTTAGCCTGGCCAATTCATCTGACCTGCATATCTTTGGACTGTGGGATGAAACCCACCCAGACATGGGGAGAATGTGCAAACTCCACACAGATAGTTGCCCGAGGCTGGAATCAAACTCTGGTCCCTGGTGCTGTGAGGCAGCAGTGCTAACCATTGAGCCACCATGTCGTACCTTGAGATCTATAGTATCCTTTTGAATAGGCAGATGAAGTTTAGCATCACATCCAAAAGACAGTGCAACACTCCTTCAGTCTTACGTTGGAATGTCAAACATGATTGCTGTGCTTATCTGTTGGAGATGGGCTTGAACTCAAGACTTTGTAATTCAGAGACAAGTGTGCTACCACTAAGCCATGGCTGACACTTCTGCCAGTATGCTATAAAAGCATTCCTTTAATGTTGCAAAGTATTATTGTCACTATGTAAATTCCAAGCGAGCTAAGAGTTTATTTGCCCTCAAGTGTATAAATCAGAGCTGTGGTTAATGGATTATCGGGCTCTTTTGCTTAATGTTGAGTGTGGCAGCTTGCTGCTGATGCAGTTGCTTGAAATACAGCAATAACAACACTTCAGAAATACCTCACTGACTATGGAGGGATGACCTGAGGTTATGACAGATCCTATATGAATCCCATGATTACCTTCTTAAATGTAAACAGTAAGAATGTGCAGAGGGCATTTTCTCAATGTTTACAAGCAAACCACACTAACTGATAATGGGTGGAATTTATTTGCCGTCGTTTGAGTAAAATCAGTGCAAAAGGTATTTTTGGTGGGAAAATTGTGTGCATTTAATTTGTGCTTGCCTCACACAACTAAGGCTTTACTCTCAAAGCTCTATCTTGACTTTGAAAATCTCTTTAAATCTCCCTTTGGCTATCTCAGTTCTAAGGGTGAGAATTTTGAAACCACCCTGTTCTGTCATGTAGTACCCATTTGGTGCTGCCATTTTGAAGAAGTGCTGGGAGTGTCTTCATTTGTAACATCAGGAGAGCACTCCTGCTGTGTGAGTCTGACAGTGTTTCTGGAGCCGTTTCCAATTGCGATTGGCAATTAGCATGGCTCCAATTAGAATCATGGAATCATACAATCCCTACAATGTGGAAGCAGACCACTCAGCCTATTAAGTCCACACTGACCTTCTGAAGAGCATCCCACTCAGACCTCCACCTCCACCCGATCTCTGTAATCTGTATTTCTCATGACTAATTCACTTAGCCTGTACATCTCCGGACACTATGGGCAATTTAGCATGGCCAATATGCACATAATATGCATTTCTTTGGAGTTTCTAACATCTAGTGCATCCCTCTTTCTTTTGCTTCACCACTGTTGGTCAGGCATTCAGCAGCCTGGGCCCGAAGTATTAGAATTTCTTCCCTAAATCTCTCAGCCTCTTAACCACCTGGTCCTTAAAACCTGCTTGCTTGGTCAAACAATTGGTCACCTGAATGAATATCTAATATGTGGGCTCAGTGTCAAATTTATGTTGATGATGTTTCGATGAAATTTCTTGGGCCCATTTTAGGCTCTGTTAAAGATAACCGCAGATTGATGTTGAATAGTTTTGTGGAATCTTTGTACTTGGAATTTGATGAGCTGCTAAATCTCTGGGTCTTTACAGCCAGCAGTCTAAAGTTATAGGTTTGGGTACAAATTCATATCCCAGTATTTCCGCTGACTGAAGTATGCCCAGCATAGTCTCTAGTTTAAATTCTCTAAATTTTCAGTTCACAGAATTCAGCAGTGTCATTCCATGACCCGAAATCTGATGATATGTTAATTGCAGACTTGCATCGATTCTCTTTTTCTCTCTGTTATTTTTTCAGCGGAATATTTTGGGCAACAAATTCTTTATTTAAACAATCAGGCAACCAAAATTCAATTGGCTGCCCTTCAGCACAATAATAAATGGTCTTCCATTGATGTCTGCTGCACCCTGTTCTGTACTCATTAACCCTTTTATGATCACCCTCAAACCACAGAGCAGACAGCCCTTACCATCCTAATAAAAATGAACATTTATAGGCCCATCAGAGAAAAGACAGTTCTTTAAAAAAGTTCTTCATTGTTGCTAGCAAGGCAAACACTTATTGCCCATCCCTAATTGCTCTTTGGAAGGTGGTGGTAATATATATGACATTTCTTTCTTATGTGTTGCAATTTGTTATCTTTAACGGCTCCTCACTGACTTACTGAGCATATCCAGTGTGCATCATGCTTATTTTAAATTGGTAGCATTTAGTTACAGTTCCTTTTGGGTGTAATTCTTCAGCAGCCCCTCAACAGTGAAGGGGTCTTCCTTCCACTTTTGATCATTCTCATCAAAACCAAACTTTCCTGGAAGAGAAATCCAAAGTTTCTTCACAAATGCATTCACTTAAGGCCAGATCAGGTACTGTGGACGTTTTGTTCATTGAGGGTTGTCGGGTGATTTACCAAGGATGACAATGTGGATCTTTCTTCACGGAGACCTCAAGTTATAGGGAATTTCCTGTGGCAGTGCTTCTGCTACTGTTTTTTGGGCCAGGCTGTTGGAGATATTAGACAGGATTGGACAATGGTCAGTGCAGCTGTTGTCAGCTGCTGTCATGGCAATGGTGTTGCAAACACCCTCGCAGTCCCTCAGTATGGACAATGATGGAGGCAAGTAAGTGTCAGTGTCTGGAGTGAGGTGTTGCCATGAGGTCCTTTTGGTCAACTAATATGGTCAATCTGATAAGGCCATACTCTCGTCAAGAGGAGGACTTCTCTGGTGCTTGGTTTTTCAATGACTTCCTTACCAAACACATCTTGCTAGAAGTTTGTGTCCTTCCTATCTCTGGTATTGAAATTACCAAGGAGAGTCATCTTCCTCTGGGAGACAGGACCACCTGATCAATGGTGCAGTAGAATTCCTCCTTGGCTTCATAAGTTGCTTCTAGGTTGGGGTGTTCACATTGATGACTGCTTCTAGGTCAGGGTGAGGCGAAGGGTCATTTATCCTCTGGGGTGGGAATCTCGCTTAACCACTCAACTTCTTTATTGTTTTTGTGATAAAACTGAATAGGTGAGGTTATCAGAAGACAATCTATCCATGATGTTGTGCTTTGAGTTGACCTTCTCCTGTCTGTCAGGTCACACTCAGAGCAGTGATGTCGCAGTCATAAGACCAGTGTCCCTTGGCAATGTTACTTGTGTGATCCCCGATCTGTTGCCGCAATGTTTTTCTGTGAGGATCTTGGGTAGGTTGCAAACTGCATTTTGAAGGGGTTGGACAATGTCTATGCATGGGCTCTTTCAACATGAGGATAGAGGCAATTGAAAATACACGCACACACCACACACACACGCATCAAAGCAAAGACAGTACTCTTTATCAATCAGCCCATGAAGATCATTAAAGACTTCAGTAGCTTTGGCAACATTCGCACTGTAGCCAAAGAATGTGTAAATTGGTGTCAAAAAGACAGAGCTTCATTTCCATGTATAAAAATGTATTTTGTGCTTGATAAGATAGGGGTGCACTTGCTAAGGAATTGAGCATGTGTGATCACCTGACTTACGTCCAACCATCTATCAGTTCTAAAATTCCTCACAGCTCAGTGTAAGGGGTGATCTGTTTGAAATGTTTAAAATGTTTAAAGGATGGATAAAAGTAAAGAATGATTGATAGGATAAATAGAGAGAAATCAACTCTGATCGTCATGAGGGAGGGGAGTTCATTAGAGTTAGTCCTGTTACAGGAGCAGGGTGTGTGTGTGTGTGTGTGTGTGTGTGTGTGTGTGTGTGTGGTGTTGCAGTGCAGAGGTAGTCTCTCCAAAGCTAACGGCTGAAAAGTGAAACATAAACAGGGGCAAAAACATGTGGGCAGATGGAAAGGGAAAACTGGGAAAAACGTTCCATAGTCTTTGTTCCCATGACTTGTTGAGTTGGTTCTGGCTGATCTCTGGTCTCAGTGACTTCCCTTTTTCTGAATGCTTCCACTGGTTTGGAAAAGGCACTGAGTGGATATTTCACTTTTGAAACGTTTCTTATTTATCCAATTCAATGTCACAACTTCCAGCATCTGCTTTGGAAAAAGCTGGTTTCCCTCTGGTTAAAAGTGGCTCACTGCTGGTTTCTCTTCTGATCTGTCCAAACCCTTCTCAGTCTTATTCCTCGCCCAAGCATTTTAGCTACCTGCTGAGCAATCAGCTGTTGGCAGGTAGAGGACCTTTCCGAATAACAATTGGTCTCTATTCCACAAACCAGTCAGCTTTAATTGTAATAATCCCTCAGCTCCAGTTTTTCTGCGCAGAGTTGGAATTCACAGCTATAGAGTTCAAAATGGGATTCACATTCCTTACTTTCAAAACATGCAGCCATTCTTATTAAACCCTGGGTTTCAAAATAGCTGGTTAACATTTCAGTCCATAGTTTATTGAATAAGCACAAAAATTATAAGATGTGGCCTTTGCGGCACCATTTGTTGCACCTTTCTGTTTACCCTTACGAGCTGCTACAAAGGCAGTTCCTGATGTTTGACCCAACCACAATAAAGGAGTGGAGACACCAGACAATACACATCATGGACTGTTACGATGTATTGCTTGTCACCCAGAGGTTGCAAACGTCACGCACCTGATGCTTTGATGTTCACTCGATCCATGTGCACATCATTCCTCACATGTCTGTGTTACAACATGCTGATTTGGTAAATCTTTATTTACTCAAGAGTAGGGGAAATCTGGAATTCTGTCCAAAAGCTGCTTATGCTGAAGGTCTGAAGACTGAGGCTGGTAGCTTTTTTTAATTAGGTCAGGTCATGAAGGCAGCGAAATGTGGTTGAAATACAAGTCAGCCATTGTGTAACTGGACCAATTTGGGGAGGCTGGAAGCTGACTCCTACCATTTCTCTGCTTCTTATGTAGTCCGGGTAATTAACAGCTAGAGGGGGAAGTTCCCGTAGATTTTCTGCTTGCTGTATCAAAGAGACCTTCTGGAAAACTGCAATAATAGTTCTGTCCATTCAGCATAGCCTTGTGAAATAGAAGGACTTGGTACACCCCTTCGGAAAGGAGCGGCAATGGAGCTGATGTTTGATCTTTATGTTCACCGCCTCAGTGCGGCAGTTTCTATTGTTATCAAGGGTCAGTGTGCCCCAACAAAGAGAACTGACTGCAGTCAGTCCTGCAGAATCCAATTGGCTAACTCTTAAAACACACAGATTGAAGTTCGAGCACTGTGGCAGGGGAAAGAACAGGTTTGTCTTTATTTTCAACTCTGTAGCCTCGTGTTAAGAATTTTTTTTAGAGAGTCCAACACTGAGGTTTCTCCTCAAGTGCGCTATTTCCTCAGCAGGTATTGCACATCTCCTAGCCTGGTTCTCAAGCCCTGTGAGTAGGTTGGCCACTGATCTTTAGCAGGTTCTTCAAAGCATGGAAGGGACTGTGCAGATGCTTGAAGGTTGGCAGGTTGAATGTGCTGGCCAGTAGTGACGATCTTTATCTGACTGTGGGAAGGATCTTCAACTATTCACGTCAGCACCCAGTATTGCCGCAAAGAAATATGTTCCCAAATGTGCCAAGAATGCCCAGCCTGTGACTTGGTAGAGAATATCACCATACTATTTAAACTTGCAGTTACTGTTAAACAGATATTTATTGTTGCTCAGGTAACAATATTATACTGGCCACTCTGTTCACTAAGCTCAAAATACAGATCCACAATTTTTATTGGACTCTTTAAAACAGGATATAGAGCACCTATCCCATCAACACTAGCTTAAAGCCACGCCTGAGGGTTCCTGATATCATTCACAGTTATAGCCTTGTTGAGTTATAGATTTTTGTATAGCACTGAAAGAGGTCATTCAGCCTGTTGTGTCTCTGCCAGCTCTTTAAAATAAGATTTTATCCATTGGAAGTGTCGATCCCTACTCCATATATCATTTGGAGGGAATCCTTCAAATCTTCAGTCGCTTGTTCTTGGTCAGAAATTTAAGCGTTTTCATTTTAGGAATTGAGATGGGAACTCAAGAATATCTTGTTCACATAAAACAGGACTGTTCCAAACCAGCCAATTGCTGCCCCTTCAGCTTATTCTCAAATTATCAGCAAAGTAATGGGAAATGTTGTCAACAGTGCTATTTGGTGGAGCACCAACCTGCAACCAGAAGTCTGCCTGAAATTAATGTCAATGGGAATAAGGGGAAATAGCTTCACTGGTTAGAATCACACCTAGCACAAAGGAAGATAGAGATGTTGTTGGAGGCCAATCATCTCAAACTGCAGAACATCACGGCAGGAGATTCCCAGTGTGGTGTTCTAAGGCAAGTCAGTTTTGGATATTTCATCAATGACCTACCCTCCATCATAGAATCAGAAGTGGGGACACTCACTAATGCTAGACCAGTGTTCAGTATCATTCACAACTCCTTAGATACTGAGGATTATCGTGTAAGGATTACTACGCCTACAACGCTGTTCAGGTCCTGGGCTGTTGAGTAGCAAGGACACAGGGTGGCATGGTGTCTCAGTGGTTAGCACTGCTGCCTCACAGGGACCTGGGTTCGATTCCAGCCTTGGTCTGAGAGGAGTTTGCACATTCTCCCCATGTCTGTGTGGGTTTCCTTCGGGTGCTCTGATTTCATCCTACAATCCAAAGATATGTAGGTAAGGTGAATTGGCCATGCTAAATTGTCAACAGTGTTCAGGGATGTGTAGGTTAGGTGCATTAGTTAGGGGTAAATGTAGAAATAAGGTAGGGGAATGGGACTGGGTGGGTTACTCCTCGGAAGGTTAGTGTGGACTTGTTGGGCCAAATGGTTTGTTTCTACACTGTAGGGATTCTACGAGTCTATGATTCATTCCACTCAAAAGCCAGGAAATTAGAATGCCCAACAAGGAAAACCTGGTCATCTCTCTTCGTATATAGTGCCATTATCATTACTGAGCTTGGTCACTGTCAACATCTTTGGGATTATCATTGACTAGAAACTGAGCTGGACCAGTCATGTAAAGGCTGTGGTTCCAACTGCAAACCACAGACTAGGAGTTCTGTGACAAATAACTCACGATCTATCTCCTAAAGTGGGTCTGTCATCCACAAGGCACACGTCTGGTGTGTGATAGAAGACTCCCTACGTGTCTGGATGATTTTGACGAAACAACACAAGCTCATCACAATCCAGGGCAAAGTCATTTGCTTGATTGACATCCAGCTCACTACCTCAAACATTAAGTTTATCCACCACAGTGGCTACTACATCTACCATCTGTCTTGAGGAGTTGTAGTGCAAGATTCACAGCAGCAACTCAGCAAAGCTCCTCCAGCTACACCTTCCAAATTTACCCTCTAGAAGGGCAAGCAGAGCAGATGCATTCAAATGTGTAGACCTTCAGGTTCCTTTCTAAGTCATACACCATCCTGACTTGGAATTACATCACACTTCCTTCACTATCACTGGGTTACAACCTTGGTGTTGCCTCCCTAACAGGACTGTGTACCCGCACCTTTTGAGAGTAACAGTTCAAGAAGACAGTTCAAAACCACCTTTTCAATATCAATTAAGGTTGTCCAGTAAATGCTAATCGTGCAATCAATGCTCGTTTATTCGAAACAAATAAAAAAAGTTGTCTTGTCTTTATGCTGCTGCATCCAAGGATTGGAGCCATTTCCCAAGGGAATTGGTTATGAGTTCTATGCTATACCTCCTGGTGCATGCCCTCTACCCGCTCCTGTTTCAACACTGCTGTCTGCTGCTCACGTCCAATGAAGGCAATAGAACCTGATGACTGTTACGGCTGTCATTCAACACATCTCATTTTCAGCATTCCCAAGATATCAGGAGCCAAAGGATCTGATTCCTTGAAGAACAAATGCAGCATTTCCCAGTACAAGCCAAGCAAGTGATGGGTAGTAGACTGTGTCAGCATTGCTTCTCTTGTCCAAGTAAATCCAGCAGACTCTCATTCCGAACTCAGGCTGTTAGTAGCTGTCAATCCACAAGACTGAAATCATTAGTGATCAATGTGTTTCTCTAATGGTAGCATTTGTCTTAATAGTTTGTGAGGTTATGGGAGGGTTAGATTAGATCAGATTTCCTACAGTGTGGAAACACGTCATTAAGCCCACCAAATCCACACCGACCCTCCGAAGCATAAAGCACCCAGACCCGTTCCCCTAAATTTACCCCTGACTAATGCATCTAACACAATGGACAATTTAGCATGGCTAATTTACCTGACCAGCACATCTTTGGACTGTGGGAGGAAACCGGCACATCCAGAGGAAAGCCACGCAGACAGTGTGCGAACTCCACACAGACAGTTGCTCAAGGCTGGAATCGAACCCAGGTCCCTGGTGTTGTGAGGCAGCAGTGCTAACCACTGAGCTACCATGCTGCCCAAGTTGAGAAGGATTGATCCAGTGACAATGCAACAAAATATATGATTCTGAGCCATCCTACGTTAAGAGGTGAGACCTTATGTATAATCGAAAGGCAATGGTATCAGCTTTGATTAGTGAAATAGGAGAAACATTGTGGGGCAATTATATTTCAAGCCCACAGGTTTCCACCTATGCATGTCAAAGGACAGAAAATCACTTGTAGAGCCACAGCCACCAAATCCTGCCCAATATCTTCTTCCCTTTCGAACTGTCACGCACACCCACACAAACTCCCACACTTTTCGATCTCTCACACAGACACTTTTGTATGCTGAGACTTGAATGTTCATGTGTGTTTGTGCAGGCACCTAACACACTCAGTACTCACATTTGTGCTTCCCAGAGAAAATCAGTGGATAGCAGTGAAGGACCTCGGCTCTGCTAGGTTTGCTTTCTCTCACCTTAGCTCATGTGCACAATATCAGTTCATCAAAAGTGTGGTCAAATGACGTTACTTCAAATTATATAAACTTCACAAAATGAACCTCATAATGTAATGTGATTACAGTCCTAAACACCAGCAAGCAAATGCTCCCCACTTAAAAAATAATCCACCTAATACTTTATAAATCCTAAATTGTTGTCTACAATGTCTGATCTGCACCTTATTAAGACTTTTACTGGATTTACTGAAGACACAAAATTGCCTTCCAAAATGTGTAGACAACAGGTACTCTGAGAAGGTTACATTCCATTACTCTCCTGACACCTGGAAGTAAATCCATGGCCAGTTTCTCAGATGCCATTCAGCACGGCTGAGCCTGTTGATTTTTGTAGTTGGTAATGCACTTAGTTCAAGTCATATCAAACTATGGTATGCATTCTGACGCTTTTGATTGTCTTTGAGTCAGCAAGCGTGAAAGGAAGTAAGAGAACCCACTTTGCTGAGTGGAGGGAATTTGCGTTTGCTACTCAGAGCTCCACAGTCGGTCCACTCACCCAGACTCCTATTTTTATCTTTTCCCTCAGTGTTAACCTTTTTGTTGCCTTCTTCCTGGTGCTCTGATGCTGCTGGTGTCTCTGATGCCAGTCTCCATCCGATCTATTGCACTGAGCTAAGCAGATTAACTTTTGAAAAAATTGAGCATGTCTGCGCTAATATGCAAATTAAAGGAAGAAAGAAGTTGCATTTTTAAAGCACCTTTTTTGATCTTAAAGTGTCCCAAAGCTTTTTGCTGCCAGTGAAATAGTTTAGAAGCATGAGCAATGTGTGACACTCTCAGTGTGATACTCAGTAAGTATTGCAATGTAAGAAACTTTTGCCGTGGCATTAATTCAATCTCTCCACTGAAGTGAACCTAAAACATCCTATAACACAATCTTGATGCAAAGCAAAGGATCTCTCCAGTGTCCTGGCCAATATGTATGTCTCAAACTGGCCTTAAACATTCTGTGAATTTATTTAAAGGTAGTTTAGGGAAGTCATGTACAATTTGGCAACTGGGCTTCCTGCAATACAACAGTACCTAGACTTTAAAAGTAGTTCATTGACTGTCAAGTGACCATAGGATATCCTGAGGTTGTGAAAGTCATTATGAAGATGTAAGCTGTTGCTTCAATTTGCAGTGAATATATTTTAAATAGTTTGCTTGATTTTAACCATTGAACGGTGAGTGGAGATCTTGCTCTAGTTTGTCATCAGTTACGGTAAACAAATATTCTACTTGTTACATTTGGTTTTTTTTTAACTTGACATTTTGTAACGTAAGCATTGTGTCGGAATAAAATGTTGCTGCCTTTCCTGTCACATCTGGAGAAGAACCCTGACTCTGTGACCCCAAAATGCTATGTCTTCAAAATGCCAAGAAAGTAATTCAGCATTTTTACCATCTTTTTTCTCTGCTATTCAATACAAATCAGATGTTGGACTCGAAAACATCCCAGTTTTCTTTAGAAAGAAAATTAAACATTTCAATCTGTTTTTCGCTTAGCTCATTCAGAGATTTACAAGAAACTTTGAAGCCATAACTTTGTTCAACAAACAACTTGTTGAGTTTTTAATGACCTACTGTGAAAAGCCAAACACTGCAAATGCTAGAAATCTGAAATAAAAACAGAAATTGCTGGAAATTCTATGTTTTGCTGCCCACAAACGTTGCTTGACCTGATGAATATTTGCAGCATTATCACCTATGACCCCAGGTTTTTGTCATTTAGCAGAATTCAATTTTGTATCTTTGTAGAGATAGGACAAGTTTAATACAACTCCAAACTGAGTTGACATGTCAGAGTAAGTGCTGGAGATCAGAGTCACGGTTAGAGCAGTGCTGGAAAAGCACAGCAGGTCAGGCAGCATCCGAGGAGCAGGAAAATCGACGTTTCAGGCATTCCTGATGAAAGGCTTTTCCCCGAAACGTCGATTTTCCTGCTCCTCAGATGCTGCCTGACCTGCTGTGCTTTTCCAGCATCGCTCTAATCTTGACTCCTATATCAGAGTAAGTGCTTTATTGTCAGAGATACTGAACCCCCGATGAAATGTTAAGCATGTGCACCTGCATGAGTTGGATATAAAACATCCCATGGCACCATTCAATGAACAGTGACGTTGACCTCCCTTCCAACATCACCATGAAGGGATTAACAAATCATTGACCTGATTGCTGTTTGTGGGATCTTGTTGTGCACAA
This sequence comes from Chiloscyllium punctatum, assembly GCF_047496795.1. NCBI lineage: Eukaryota > Metazoa > Chordata > Chondrichthyes > Orectolobiformes > Hemiscylliidae > Chiloscyllium > Chiloscyllium punctatum. Next base: position 22,571,213 of record NC_092765.1, on the reverse strand, counting down.
ATTGGCTGTTTTGTTTCTTATAGAACATAGAACAATACTGGCCCTTCAGCCCTCGATGTTGTGCCGACCTGTGAACTATCCTTCGCTCGTTCCCCTACACTATCCCAAAATCATCCATGTGCTTATCTAAGGATTGTTTAAATCTCCCTAATGTGGCTGAGTTGACGACATTAGCAGGTAGGGCATTCCACACCCTTACCACTCTCAGCGTAAAGAACCTGCCTCTGACATTTGTTTTACATCTATCACCCCTCAATTTGTCTCTTACAAGAGACACTACACTTCAAAAGTCATATCAGCTCTGAGATGCCTCAAGATGTCATGAGAGGCACTGTAAAACTGCACACTTTGCTGTTCGAGTCTTTTCCTTTGGCTTCTTTCCCCCTGTTCTTCATGCAATCTTCTTCTTGTTGTGGTTCTGTTCGCCGAGCTGGGAATTTGTCTTGCAAACGTTTCGTCCCCTGTCTAGGTGACATCCTCAGTGCTTGGGAGCCTCCTGTGAAGCGCTTCTGTGCTGTTTCCTCCGGCATTTATAGTGGCCTGTCTCTGCCGCTTCCGATTGACAGTTCGAACTGACAACCGGAAGCGGCAGAGACAGGCCACTATAAATGCCGGATGGAACATCACAGAAGCGCTTCACAGGAGGCTCCCAAGCACTGAGGATGTCACCTAGACAGGGGACGAAACGTTTGCAAGACAAATTCCCAGCTCGGCGAACAGAACCACAACAACGAGCACCCGAGCTACAAATCTTCTCCCAAACTTTCTTCTTGTTGTGTTGATCTGATCTCCCACTTCTGCCCAAGCTGTCATGTAACTAGACACTCGGAAATGCCCAGCACCGGGGTGGGGTAACTTGAGTCCTGACATTCTGTTTTTCATTTCCTGCAGGAAGAACTTGGCCTTCTCTCAGCACTTCTCAACGGATAGAAATGATTTGGCTTTATCCCCTTCTTCACAGGTCAATGCCCAGTGACAATGTGGGTTGATGTGCGGTGGCTGCTGCGAGTCTTACAGTATCCACATGTACACACACTTGCCAGAAAATCCAGTTGTATTTTTCTTCCAAACTCCCTCCTATTTCAGGGACATGGAGTAATTGAGAAATTGTTGGAAATTTTATGCTTTGCACTCTGTAAATGTTGAATGACCTTGTGATTCTTTGCAACATTGTCACTTATTGACCCCAGGCACTTGTCATTTAGCATTTTGTATCTCTAAAGGGAAAGGGCGAGATTAACACAACTCCAATCTGAGATGACATGTCCGGGTAGTGCCCGAAATGTTGCAAGCTGCTTATGTTTAAGGATGAGCTCAAAGGGAAATTGCTTTTCGAATTGGAATCCCAGTTTAAAGAGCCTGACTTTGCCGAAGTGCCCCTAAGGCTTTGTGAGAGGTGGGTAGCAGGATTCGAAGCAACACAGCAAAGCCTCATTGGATTATCAATTTGTTACTTCAAGGTCTTAGGTTTTTTTTGGTTAAATATTACAATTTTACACAGAATTAATAGAACTTACAACACATCAACAGGCCGTTCTGCCCAACTGGTCTATGTTGGTGTTTACTCCCCACATGAACTTCACCACACTCCTGCTCATATAACTCTATCATTGTAACCTGTTACCTCTTACTGTCTTTATCCAGCTAACCTTTAAGCTTATTGTTATTTGCCTCAACTACTCCTTGCAGCAGTGAGTTCCAGATTCTAAGCACACTCTCTGCTGAATTTCTTTGGATTTATTAATTGTTTTCATAAATTTATGTGCCCTAATGAGGGTAACTCCACCACCTCCTCCCCAAAGACAAAACATCTTCTCCATGTTTATCCAATCATACCCTTTCATAATATACCTATTTTTCTAATCAATCTGTTCAGAAATGTTATTACACACCTCTGGAGAAGGTGGGATTTGAACCCGGGTGGCTCGGTCCAGGGGCAGGGACAGTACCACTACGCATTGAGCTTGTTCAGGTTGCCTTTAACTTGGTGCTCCTCTCTTTAGTACTTTAGTCATATGCACCTTGTTTTAGAGCCTTTGGGTTAGCTTCAGCTTTGAATGGAGAGAACAGTTCTGGGTAAATTGATTTAAATTTCGAATGTGGTCCAGATTGGCTTAAGGTTGAATCACCTCAGCTGAGCAGTGCCATGTGCAGTAAAATAACAGAATTGCGAGATTAACTCTGCAAGTCTGGCAACTTCTATGGGGAGAAGACAAATTTAATGTTTTGAGACCAGTGACCCTTCATCAGAACACATGTATCGACTTCCTTTTGTGAAGAGGTTTGGGTGAACTAACCAGAGGGAGCAAATTGTTCTTCATTGCTACATTGTAATGCTTTATAATATTAAAGATCTCTATTTGACCAATCTTCCCAGTCCCATCAAAAAAGATCCCCAAGCTTCAAGGACTTCTTGGTATCTATAGCTTTGGGCATAATCTTCCCAGACCCTGAATAACGTGGGAAATTTAAGAGAATCATCTGAGAAGCTGAGTGAGGCCTTTTTTAACGTCAAGTCTGACAAGTTTAATTTTTCCAACCAAGTCTTGGATATCGATACAAGTTTTATGCTAATACGTGGTGAGAAACATGTTAATAGGGATTGATCACCCTCTTTACTGTGCAATTTCGCTTCATTAATATGTTGACTCCCATTCTCCCACCTGCTGAATAGAAACTAGATGCCGAGAATTCCCAACGTGAAAATCTGCACGGTTACCTGGTAACTCCAACTCTCCAGGGCCTCCATCTTGAACACAGGACACCAATGTCTCAGGCAGGGCACGTTCCATGGACAGAAGACCTATGCGCCCTTGGTGTCTGACATGTCCCAAACTCACCGCTCCATTTGGGCCCACCTCTGATCCACTTGGAGTACATTTCTGCACTTTGAGCTGCACTATGGAGTACACTAACATCCTTAATCCCAATACTATTGTGAGTGGAACCAGTACCCAGCTTATGGGCTGGACCGGGAGCATCTTAGGGGGCTGGTCATTGTTCTCTTGGTGCACACTCACTTTACACCTACCTAGATGCTCAGAGGCACCTCTGACTTGCCTTGTATTTCTGCAATTACTCCCAACAGCCAGAGCTTAAAGGATCTCAGTGTTTCTGCCTTACCTTGCTGTACAGTATAGGCAGGCAGCTTGTCATGGTTATCAGCAATCATTAGTCAAAGGTTTGCTATTTAGAACTGTCCTACCTCAATGCCACCCCTACAGCATGTGCAGCCGTCGACATGGCAACACACAGAGTATGTGTATTAACGAAATGGCGAAGGGGAGTAGTCCTCAATCAGTCTGGGGTGGGTCCAGGCATGTCAACCAGCTGACTGCTCAGGGTGGTCACAGTCAGGATCCTCTTCTTGTAAGGCTTGAGGAGCTGAACACCGGCCACTCTGCCATCTGTCATGAATCTTTATGCCACAGGGTGGACCATTTTCTCCTGGTATGAGATCAAAGGTGAATTTTACTGAGATGCTGTGGCTGGCACAGTTGTTAGTGTTATGGGGGTTGGGGGGGTGGGGGGTGCGGTGGTGAAGTGGGTGATGGATCCTGAGTGAATGAGTTGGAGGTGAAGAGGCCATATAGAGTTAGAGGTCTGAGAGTAGGCAGAGGTAGAGAGCTAGTGAGGGAAGATGTTGCATGAAATGGTATGAACATAATGGTAGAACATGAAACATTGTGGGAGACACGTACTGACACAGAGATCAAGTATGAGATGGTAGAGATAGTGGCACTTACCTTGGCAGAGGTCAATGCCACAGTAAGGTCATTGACCCCAGGATAGTGCTGTCATGCTGTTTTTGTCCAGGTGGTTGAGACCACACTGACCTGGCGGGGGGAGGTGGAGGTGGTGGTTGTGAGGGGGAGAGTGATCTTGGATCTGGCTGGCAGTGTCTGCTGTTATGGCTTCCTCTGCCAGTCCTGGGAGCAGGACGGCTCTGCTCTGCTCTGCATAACCCCATCCACCAAGAGATCCACATCCCTTTCTGCAAATGAGGTGCCAGTTTTCCCTCAAGTCCAGGGAAAATGTCATGAACTGTGCAAGGCAATGCTTGACCGGGTGCACAACAGCCTTTCAAAGATGGTGCTGGAGAGCCAGCAATCCAGGGATATCCTGGAATGTCGTGAGCATGATGGGTATTCTCGCTACAGCATATGGGGGAATTGAGCTAACATTGCACATGGGGATGCCAAAGGGCAGGCAAGGAGTCAACGAGGCAAGATTGGAATGAGCACATGGGACCGAGCAATTTTTTCATGGACAGAAGGCCTCCATGAAACTCAATAAGATTGAGACAGCTAAAATATGGGAAGATTCATATTTTCTGGCATTATCACAATAAACAAAAAATTGAGCATCTGCAAAGGTGAAGAAACCATAGTTGGAATCATGTACAGGCCTCTAAACAGTAATCAGCAGGTAGGGCCCAAGATACACCAGGAAATAGAAAAGATGTGTAGGAAAGGCAAGGTTACAGTGATCATGGGGATTTCGGTATGCAGGTGGATTGGGAAAATCAGGTTGGTGGTGGGTTGCAAGAAAAGGAATTTGTGGAATATCTATGAGATGGCTTTTTGGAGCAGCTTGTGGTGGAGCCCACTGGGAACAGGCAATACTGGATTTAGTGTTGTGCAATGAGACAGACTTAAACCCTTAGGAGGCAGTGATCATAACACAATTGAACTTATTCTGCAATTTGAGAGAGAAGACAGAATCAGAGGTAATGGTATTTCAGCTGAATAAAGGTAACTGTACAGGCATGAGGGAGGAGCTGGGTAGAATTGACTGGGAGAGAAGCCTAGCAGGAAAGACAGTGGAACGGCAATGACAGGAGTTTCTGGGGGTAATTCAGGAGACACTGCAGAGATACATCCTGAGGAAAAAGAAACATGGTACAGTGAGGATGAGGCAACCATGGCTGACTAGGGAAGTCAAGGATAGCATAAAAGCAAAAGAGACAGCATATAATTTAGCGAAGAACTGTGGGAAATCAGAAGATTAGGAAACTTATACAGACCGACAGAAGGCATCAGAAAAAGAAGTAAGGAGGGAGATGATTAAATATGAAGGTAAGCCAGCCAATAATATAAAGGAAGACTGTAAGAGTTTCTTTAGATATATAAAGGGCAAAAGACAGGCAAAAGTTGACATTGGGCCACTGGAAAATGATGCAGGAGAGATAGTAATGGGGAACAAGAAACTGGCTGAGGAACTGAATAATTACTTTGGATCAGTCTTCATAGTGGAAGACACGAGTAGTTTCCAAAAATTCAAGAGAGTGAACGAGCAGAGCTGAGTATGCTGGCTATCACCAAAGAGAAGGTGCTAGAAAAACTGAATGGCCTGAAGTTGGATAAATCACCTGGATCAGATGGACTACAACCCAGAGTTCTAAGGGAGATAGCTGAAGAGATAGTGGAGGCGTTAGTGGTGATCTTTCAGGAACGGCACGGTGGCACAGTGGTTAGCACTGCTGCCTCACAGCACTAGAGACCTGGGTTTAATTCCCACCTCAGGCAACTGTCTGTGTAGAGTTTGCACATTCCCCCCGTGTCTGCATGGGTTTGCTCCGGTTTCCTTTAACAGTCCAAAAATGTGCAGGTGAGGTGAATTGGCCCGTAGTGTTAGGTGAAGGGATAAATGTAGGGGAATGGGTCAGGGCAGGTTGCTGCTCGGAGGGTCGGTGTGGACTTGTTGGGCCAAAGGGCCTGTTTCCACTCTGTAACTAATCTAATCAGAAAGCGAGGAAAGAGATTTCTACACCTTTGGCGATTGTCTTTGCAGTCTCACTGTCCACTGGAGTAGTGCCGGATGATTGGAGGATGGCAAAAAAGGGAATAAAGATAACCCTGGGAACTACAGATGAGTCAGTCCTAAATCTTTGATGGACAAAGTATTGGAGAGACAGGACTTATGATTACTTGTAAAACCATAGTTTGATTAGAGATAGTAAGCATGGCTTTGTGAGGGGCAGGTCATGCCTCACAAACCTTACTGAATTCTTTGAGGATGTAACAAAACATGTTGATGAAGGTAGAGTAGTGGATGTGGTGTACATGGATTTTAGCAAGGCATTTGATAAGGTTCCCCATGGTAGGCTCATTCAGAAAGTAAGGAGGCATGGAATACAGAGAAATCTGGCTGACTGGATACAGAATTGGCTGGCCCATAGAAGACAGAGGGTGTTGGTAGATAGTAAGTATTCACAGCGCCCAGTGGTGTTCTACAGGGATCAGTTCTGGGACCTCTATTTTTTGTGATCTTTATACATGACTTGGATGAGGAAGTGGAAGGGTGGTTTAGTAAATTTGCTGATGACACAAAGGTTGTTGGAGTGGTAGATAATGTAGAGGGCTGTCGTAGGTTGCAATGGGATATTAATAGGATGTAGAACTGTGCTTATAGGTGGCATATGGAAAACCTGGAAAAGTGTGAAGTGATTCACTTTAGAAAGTTGAATTTGAATGCAGATTACAAGGTTAAAGGCAGAGTTTTTGGCAGTGTGGAGGAACAGACAAATCTTGGGGTCCATGTCCACAGACCCCTCAATGTTGCCACTTATTATAGGAAGGATGTGGAAGCTTTAGAGAGGGTGCAGAGGAGATTCATCAGGATGCTGCCTGGACTGGAGGGCACGTCTAATGAAGAAAGGTTGAGGAAGCAAAGAAGGATGAGTGGTGACTTGATAGATGTGTATAAGATATTGAGAGGCATAGATAGAGTAGATGGCCAGAGATCTTTTCCCATGGTGGAAATGCCTATCACAAGGGGGCATAATTTTAAGGTAATTGGAGGAAGGTTTACAGGAGATGTCAGAGGTAGGTTCTTTATTCAGAATGTGGTGGGTGTGTGAAATGCACTGCCAGTAGTGGTAGAATAGTCAGATACAATGCAGACATTTAAGCGACACTTGGAAAGGCATATGGAAGATGGTACAATGAAGGGTATGTAGGTTAGTCTGTTCTTAAAGTAAGGATAAAAGGCCGACAACCACATCGAGGGCCAAAGGGCCTGTACTGTGCTGTACTATTTTAAGTAAAAGAATGGCCTTATAACTGCTCTTATGTCTTATGGTCTTAGCCTGCACCTTAATTTCACCGTTGTGTTTATAGTTGCCCATTTAATGGTAAGCTCAAAACTGCATGCTGCATCCCCTCTGTGGTCTAACTAATTTATAACAAGCCTTCCTTTTGAAATCAGACATCACCAAATGCTCACATATTTCTACACATTACATATCATTTCATGGAAAAACTCAAATCCATCTTGGTGTAATGACTGAAATAGTTGTTGCGGTCATAGAGTTAAACAAAAGTTAAACTGTCAGATGGAAACGTGTAGCTTCAGCAACTTGTAGTAAAAGTCCCCAGTGAAGAAAGAGACCAGGTGTGTGTTTATTGTGGCTTTTGGTCTATGGTTGAAGCTGAAAACTGAATGAAATGCTTGTCTATTAAAAACCCCGACCACGTGGCTCTGGAGCACAATATGTGCTGTATGGTTGTAGGTTCAGGTACTTATATTTAAAAGGTGCCTTTGTTTGAAGCACATGATTTGTGGTTAAGATATGCTTCGGACTGTCATGTGTTTAATTGCTCTTGCTAAAAGTTACTACATTTAATGAAAGACCAAGAATTTATAACCAAGCACAGTGCTGAGCCCCTGAGACCATATGCTAACAGCCATTCTGGGTTAAAGATTTTATTTTTCATAAATTTCTCCACGAGTTGGTATTTCTGTCAGAGTCCTGTTAAGCTCAGCCTGATTGTAATATCCCTTCAGAGTTGCAGTGATATTCATTTGGGTTCAGTGTTAAAGATTGAGTTCATGGTTTAGTCCATATCTACCTCTGATGTTGTACACCCGATCAAGTCTTCAAGTTAGGAAAGGGGAAAACTAGCAAAATTGTATGGGAGACCACATGCATGAGTCCTGGTTAATGTTATTGAACTTTACTTCATACCTAGCTACTTATGTCTCTATAAGTAACTAATTTCAGTTGTGTAACTTAGCTCCAGCTCAAGCAATATTAGCATTTTGCTTGAAACAAATTTGTTAGAATCATCAAGTTCAGAAAGTGGCCATTGGCTGCATCATGCCTGTGCTATTGGTTTTGCTGTCCAGTCAGATCAACACCCCTTGCCTTTTCCCTGTTGCAATACAAATCTTTCCTTTGACTATTGAATCTACCCTCTCAGGCAAGTTGTCCAGGTCAAACTAATTCTCCGCCTTGTACCTCTGGCCTTTTGCCAGTTCTCTTAAGTCTGTGTACTCTGGTTACTGACCCCCTTGCTATTGAAAGTAGTCTATTCCTATCTACCCTATCAAAATTCCATATTATTTCACACCTCTTTCATGGAGGTGTAGTAGTTCCTCAGAATGATTACAACACTTGTTCATGGCAACAAGTAGAGTGTGGAATCTTTTAACATGGAAAGCTGTTGTGCAGCAGCTATCAGACAGCTCTGGCTGATCAGGAAATTCTCCCATTCTTATTGCCTGCCGCAGAAGTTTTGGGAAAGTTTACAGATTGATAAATTAACCTGGTTGGTTTTGTTAAGACACACTTTCCATAGCCAAGAGGTCATGATGTGGGATTTGAACCTGGATCTTCAGGCCCAGAAGTGGGGAGGCTATCAGTAAGCCTTACAAGCTCTCTTTGAAATTGCTATTAAACCTCCCCATTACTTTATCTGCTTATAAGAAATCAATCTGGTTTCTCTCGTCTCTTTGAATAACTGAAGCCACTTATCAATGATAAATTCATGTTCATCACCTTTCTTTATTCTTTCATGTGATATGGTTATTGCTTGACCATCTGTAATTGCAACTGAATTTTAGGGGGCAGTTAAGGGACAGCCACAGTTCTGTGCATTTATGGTCATGTATAGGCCAGAGCAGATAGAGGTGGCAGATTTCCTTCAGTTCGCAATATTAGTGAATCAACTTGGTTTTTAAAATAATGCATGATCATTTCATTTATCACTATGAATGAAATGAGCATTTCAGATTTTATCAATTGAATTTAGATGCCAACAACTGTCTTGGTTGGATTTGAAACCATGTCCCTCGAGCATTTGCCCGCACCAAGGAATTACAAACCCAATGACTTCATGCTAATCTTTTCTCCTTTCCAAAGACTTGATATCTTTCTTAAGATGTGATGCTCTTGCTTGAATACAATTGTCCAGTTGAGGCTGAAATAATATTTTATGAAGTTACTTAGCATAACTTGCTAGCCTTTGGACTTAATGCTTCTAATAATTAAGCCATATATCACTTAGACTTCTTCTGAACAGCTTTCTCAACTTATCCCGCCCCCTCAAAGATTTGCGTTCACATATCCTCAGGTCCTTCTGTTCCTGAACTCCTGTCAGATTGCAACACTTTTTTTTCTGAACCGTTGGACAAAAAAACGTTCTGTGCTCTTTGCTCCTTTTCTCATCTGTTACTGAAAAGTTTCCATTGTTGCGTGTCCTTTCAGCCCTTCAGATAAAAGTTAGTCTCGATGCGCTAAGAGGTGATCTTTGAAGAGTTGAACAAAATGAAATGAGACCAACCAACTGCCATTGCCCTAATTTCTTTGCTGTGAAGTGTGTTTGTTGTCAGCTTGATGGAAACGGTCAGTAGTAGATGGATTGTTGAATAGACCATAGAAACCACAACCATCTGTGTTCACAGTATTCTTTATTTGAAAGAGCATTGGCTTTCTGCGAAGTGTTGTGAAACTGCTTTGGCACAAATGACTCACTGTAGTCTCACTTGTCGTGACTTAAGTGCACGCATTTAAACATTGACTTGTGTGTGTTTTTCCTTGTCTTTTCTCACGCCTAGCTTTTGTCACGTCTGGCATGAAGTTCGGAGACTCAAAATCCCGTAGTCTGTGACAATTGTCAGTGGATGGGAAGGGAAGGCAAATTCATTGGAAGTGATTTAACTAACATTTCCAGGTTACGATTTACTAATCACTAATCAATTGCGACAAATGATACTGAAACTTGTAGTCCATAATGTGCATCTGCCAGAGGAAGGGAATTGATAGTAAGCATTGTCATGGTGCTGACATTTCTTTTTGAGAAGTGATGTTAGGCACGCAGAAATTTGTTGTCACATTTTAAGATTAGCAACAAAAGTTTAACTTTTAGCAAAATAGCTTATTCCCCCAGGTGCCCATGATGCTAATTTGAATTCTGCTTGCTTTTATACCTGCTTTCAGTTTTGGGAGCTATGAACCAATCTGAGGGAAAAGTATTGGTAGGACACAGCAAAGAGCAGAGTAGTCCATTCTAACCTCACATTTCCCACGGTGGCTCAGTGGTTAGCACTATTGCTGCGCAGCGCCAGGGACCCAGGTCCGATTCCAGCATCGGGCAACTGTCTGTGTGGAGTTTTCACGTTCTCCCCGTGTCTGCACGGATTTCCTCCCGCAGTCCAAAAACATGCAGGTTAGGTGAATTGGCTCTGCACAATTGTCCGTAGTGTTCAAGGATGTGTAGGTTAGGTGCATTAGTAAGGGGAAATGTAGAGTAATAGAGTAGGGGAATGTGTCTGGGTGGGATACTCGTCAGAGGGTCAGTGTGGACTTGTTGGGCCAGATGGCCTGTTTCCACACTGTAGGGATTCTATGGTTCATTTACTAAATTGGTCCACCAATGGCAGCTATTCTTTCTGTCGCCTCGGACCTGAGCTCTGCAATTCTTTCACTAAATCTCTCCATGTTTCTACATTACTTTGACATTTACTTGTCGGTTCACCCATTTGCCCAGTTGTCGTAATATATTCTCATGTGGCTCATAGGGAAACAAAATGCTCCTGTGAAATGCTTGGGATGATTTATACGATAAAGTTACTTTACAAATATTTTTGTTGCTGTTGTAAAGGCCTTTTTAAAAATTATTCTGCATTTTTGATTGTGGACTGAAATTGGAGAAAAACTGGTTCAAAAGCCAAGGATTGTTGAAGGATTATTGAAATTTTGAAAAGCAAGTTATCCGGTACTCAATGCACTCACATGTTTTCCACAGCTATTTAGTTTAACCCAATGGAAAACGTAGGTCCAGATGAGTTGGACCAAGGCGACTGTCTATCATTGGAGATTTGGGTACAGCAGGTAGCTGATTGGTCTGTGGACTGAGGTGATCCTTTCACTGATAACAATGTTGCTTCTTGATCTTCATTCTCCATATGCTCCCACTTCTTTGCAGGAGGCACACGATGCTTGGTTCAAACATATAAAGATCCCTGACTTATTCCTTAAAAGTCACAGATTACAACAACAGATGGGGGAAAACAAACTGATTATCTTCTGGCTTACAATGCTTTCTTCTGTACAGCAAAAACCGTTCCTTCCTCCTTGTCCGGTGGCTTCTCCCTCAAAGTTTTCCACCCCCAAGCTGTTCAGCTACCCGGGAACCAATTGCATAGTCACTGGCAGGCAGAAGTCTTTTGTCATTAATAACTGAGCACTTCTGCCTGCCAGCTTGGGGGTGGAAAACTTTGAGGGAGAAGCCACCGGACAAGGAGGAAGGAATGGTTTTTGCTGTACAGAAGAAAGCATTGTAAGCCAGAAGATAATCAGTTTGTTTTCCCCCATCTGTTGTAGTAATCTGTGACTTTTAAGGAATAAGTCAGGGATCTTTATATGTTTGAACCAAGCATCATGTGCCTCCTGCAAAGAAGTGGGAGCATATGGAGAATGAAGATCAAGAAGCAACATTGTTATCAGTGAAAGGATCACCTCAGTAAACTCTGTGGACAGGGATCATTGGACTGCCTTCCCAGTCTCTCCTTCTGCCTTCTTATGCGTCTGTCAGTATGTTTGTAGAGGAGGAGTTTTATAAATAGAGTTTCAACCAGCAGAGTTATATCTCGATGGATCGTAACTATTTATTTGTTGTTAGAAAATAATGATTTCTCATATATTGTAAGTTTTGTTAAGTTCAGAAACCCGGTCTGTACTTTCTGATAACTTGGGTCTAAAAGACAGATAAATTAGGGAGTTCTTCATACTTTCTAGACTCTAACTTTTGTGAGAACTCTGGGAATAGTGGGGCTTGATTTCCAGTGTGTGCCTCCATGAGGTGCAATGAAGTGAGAATCAAAAGCTTAATTTTATAAAAGAAGTCCTTCACTGATTCAAATTTTATATTTTGTTTATGTGTTTCTCTGCAGTTCTGGAGTCAGTTAAAACCAGGGCATTTTAGATTAGATTACTTACAGTGTGGAAACAGGCCCTTCGGCCCAACAAGTCCACACCGCCCCGCCGAAGCGCAACCCACCCATACCCCTACATCTACCCCTTACCTAACACTACGGGCAATTTAGCATGGCCAATTCACCTGATCCGCACATCTTTGGACTGTGGGAGGAAACCGGAGCACCTAGAGGAAACCCACGCAGACACGGGGAGAATGTGCAAACTCCACACAGTCAGTTGCCTGAGGCGGGATTTGAACCCAGGTCTCTGGCGCTGTGAGGCAGCAGTGCTAACCACTGTGCCACCGTGCCGCCCTATTTGTATTGTATTTGAAACAGTGTAACAGGGCAATGGTATTCATAAAAGGATGATGTGAGAAATAGAAACAGGAGTAGGCCCCTCAGCCCTTTGAGCTTTCTCCATCATTCGATACAATCATGTTGGATCTTCCACCTCAATTCCACTGTCTCCACTTGACCCATTTCACTTAATGTCCTTAGTATCAAAAGTCCATGTATCTCTGTCTCAAGTGTAATAAATGACAGAATATCTGCAGCAAAGATGTGCATGTTAGGTGGATCGGCCATGCTAAATTGAACATTGTGTCCAGGAAGGTGCAGTCTAGTTGGATTGGCCATGGGAAATGCAGAGTTACAGGAATGATCCATGTCCACAGGGTTTGCTGAGGTGATCCTTTCATTAATAAGCACGTTGCTTCTTGATCTTCTTTCTCCATATGCTCCCACTTGCTTGCATGTGACACAGGATGCTTGGCACAAACATAGGGTAAGGGGGTGGATCTGGGTGGGATGGTCAGAGAGTCAGTGTGACTCGATGAAATGAATGGCCTACTTCCATACTGTAGGGATTCTTTGATAAAGTAGAGAATTTTCAAAGCTCCATGACCAATTGTGTGAAGACATCACTCCTAAGTCACCTCCCACCCACCCCCCCTAATTCAGAGACGGTACTTCCTGGTTCAAAACATCTCAGTCAGGAAGAAATATCCTACCACCAAGCCTATCCCATCAAGCCCTTTAATATCTTTACATATTTCAATGAGATCATATTTCATTCTTCTACATCCCAGTGAAATGCACTCAATCAGTCTGTGACAATGGAAACGTTTTCTGCATTACTTAAATACAGTGGAAACAGTTTTCTACAATGCAGCTTGCTATTAATCCCAAGTGGAGTTCTTGACAAAGTAGCAGCCACTTCGTCATGTAAGAGTTTATAGCCATTAGTTACAATTTTGTTTTAAAGTTTAATTTTGAACCTTTACTTCTTATCAACATCAATTCCAAAGTCTGAACCCTGTGCATATTCACCTATGTTGCAATATTTAAGTGGCAGTATTCAATTTTATACAAGCCACAGAGTCCATTACGTGTCTCACTATTTTGAAGTTTATAGTATACAAGCAAAGTAACAGGAAAGATTTCCTCCAAATAGTTTTAACATATTATAAAATCAAAGTGAAGTTCCCTTTAGCTCTCATTTCTGGCAAAATCAACCTTGACCAATTAGAATAGAAACAGGAATCAGGATAAACCACTCACACAGGAAGCACAACAAATCTTCCTAATCCTATTTTAAAATGTTGAAAATTGATCATTAGTTAAGAAGTGGGTATATATTGAATCCAGTTCCTTTCAGTGGTTGACCTAAACCAAAATAAACCTATTAAACCGAGTCGCAGAATCATGTCTGAAAAGGAAGTCAAAAGTTTGTATCACTACATATACCAACTAGGCAAAGACTGAGAACCAATTTGATTTACTCAGTTATCATGTTGTCAAGGCACTGTGTAAGAGCTGGCTCACATAAAAATGCTGGTTAGCATAAAATAATCAGATTTTACAACTATAACTGAGCATCCGTGCTGAAATAACTCCACAGAGTTCATCAAGTCAGCCCTTACTGATCAGTCCTTGACTTTAATACTGCCTCATTCAGAGTCACATACCAGAGTGTCAGCATCTCTGTCAGCTAGGGCTCCCTGATGGGACCAGATTAACAGCCCCAATCAGGGAACTCATATTACATGGTGTCCAGCTGGCTGAGCTTGTTAATCGCTATACGTGCAGTCCTTAAAAGGTGCTTCCGAAAATAACTTTCTTCAACCAATTCTAACCCTTGAAAGACCTAAAAAGAGTTGCATTTGTATATCACCTGTCACAATCTCAGGATGTCCCAAAGTCAGTGAAGTCATTTTAAGAATAGATATTTTTGTAATGTAGGGACAATGGCTACCAAATTGCTCACAGCCCTGTCCCACAAATTAATAAAGGGATAAAAGAAAGAGCCTCGCACACACAGAATGTTTCACAGTATTTCAAACCAACTAAATAATGACTTACAATAACATTAATTATGTTGGCAAATGTTGCAGCCATTTTGTGCACTGTATGATTTCACAAAGTAGTAATGTAACAAACAACCAGTTTTTGTTTTTTAGGTGGTTCTGGTTAAAGGGTTTTTGGGCACAGTACAGGAAAGACATCCTATTTCACATGGATATACACTCACTTGAATCATTGTATCTGCTGGGCTGAGATGGGCGGGGATTGTGGGTGGAGTCTGGTGGACAGGGAGGTTGAATGTAGGTTGATGTTTCATTCTGCAGATGATACCTTCAAGGACCCAGATTTTCCTCTGTACCACTCTGAAATGTCTTCCTGGATTGCATTATATTTTGGATTGGTATCACACTATGCCTCTGGTTGAGTATCATTGTATTGAGTTGGAATGTGAACCAAAGTCTAACACTGGGTGAGTACAGGATTTTAGGCTTTCAAACCCTGAGAGAGCAAGGAAAAAACTTGCATCAGTGCCTTTCCCAATTCTAGCATGTCTAATAGGCCTTTTACTATACTTTGACACATGTCTTTAATTTTTTTTAATGCACTCTTTACTTTGTTGGTGAGCCATGAGAGAGATGAGCCATGGACTAGGACTGAAGCGTGCATGTGGCCCGTCAGTGATTTTTCCCTGACAACTCAGTCTCTGTTTCCTCATCCTTTTGAACTGTTCCTTATCTTGCAGAGAGTCCGGCCTTGTGGGCCAGGATTCAATTGGTTTGGCTTGGTCAAGGACAGATCTATTCTTGTCTCAGATTATCTGAAAAGCTCATTAATTGTAAACTGAATTCAATTTGTGAAAATGAATGTCTGTTCTTTTTGATTATTTCTGATGTGGACGGGTCGAGCGAGTAAAGCTTTCCCTCAAAATTTTCATCTCCAGCAGAAGTTGACAATGCAAACCACCCCTGACCCTAGGCTTGACCAGATTTGAACTTGACAAAAGGTGCAAGGTTTAGGGTTACATCACCAAATAAGGGAAGGTATTCTCTTTAACAAGTAGGCATTCCTTTGTCAGCGATCAGTGGTTAGGTTTCTGTTGCTGCAGGCGTCTTAATCTGCCGTTGTGACAGGTTTTTGAAAGGAAAGGAATTGTATGAGCAGGTGCTTTTGCTAATGCAATGACCCCTATTATATAATTGTATACTTTTGTGTCCAAAATTGCAAGGTGTCAAACAGCATACAGTTCTTCTTTCAATAGGATTCTGAACTATTTTGATCAAAATGCCTGTGGCTTTGACCATTAAAGCATGCCAGTTTCCTGAGCAGTATGTTCTAGAGATGTACTGACAGGTTCTGGCAGCGCTGCACGTGTTTCCTGCTCTCAAGACGGAGTGTCACAGAGCAGACTATTCACAACTTTGCAGCTCACCAACATATTTCCCAAACTGTTCAAGTTGGTAGAATTGGAGCTCTTGTTACGTGGCAAACCAAACTGAAGCACGAAGCCTGAGGGAGCCCGAACATGTATAGAAAAGAAAAAGAGTGAAACAGGGAAAAAAATTGCCTCCTGGCCCAGGAATAAAAGCAACACCATGTATTACTGAACCATACAGATTAACGGTTTGATTCTAGACCTGTGCAACGCTAGCTTAATCTACTCTCGGTGTTTGGTTTGTTAGGTCAACACCACCCACCTCACCCCCCCCCACCACCCCCCTCCCCCCCCCGACTCCCCTCCACCCTCACCACAATCTAAGGACATTCCAAAGCAGCTGTATAGCCAACTAAGTAATTTTAAAATTACTGTTGCAAACTGGGAAATGAGGTGGTCATTTTGCACACGACAAGGTCTCCCAAAAGCAATTTAATAACGACATTATAATCTTTTTCTTAGGTGTTTGTAGAAGGATAAATGTTGTCCAGGGCACTGGGGATTGCTTCCCAGGGGTACTTCAGGATAGTTAAATGGGACTTTTTACACTGACCTAAGAGGCTTAACATTGCATCTGAAAGATGGCACCCCCTCAGTACTGCATTGCACATGCCACCCTGGATTATGTACTGATAACAGGCTTCCATTCCCACAAATCACTGTTAGCTTTCGGAGAAAATTTAGAATCCTACAGTGCTGTCTGTTTGTTGTCAGCACCCGATCAAGCTGTAACCATAGAAACCCTTGCTAGTTTAATAGCTTCTGTTGAATTGCCTGTGACAGAATCCGTGTCACAAGTGAAATCAGTATGCAGCTAGCTGAGAATAATTACCGACCGAACTAAAATGCTAAAAGTAACCAATTATTAATATTGAATGAAGCAATCTACTAATTCACTCTATAAACTGTAAAACTGCACGGTTGGAATTAGACTGTTGGCATGACAAAGTGTAGTAAAAACTGCATTTAAACTAATACATTTCAAAGTTGTGCCAATGTCTTGTTGTGTGACAGTGAAGTTTTGTAATAGCTTGTTTTATCTTGTAGCTGTGGCTCAGTGTGTAGCATTTCTTCCCTCAGTAAG
Source organism: Chiloscyllium punctatum (assembly GCF_047496795.1). Lineage (NCBI taxonomy): Eukaryota > Metazoa > Chordata > Chondrichthyes > Orectolobiformes > Hemiscylliidae > Chiloscyllium > Chiloscyllium punctatum. The sequence goes on along the minus strand of NC_092765.1, from coordinate 22,554,189 downwards.
ATTTGAGGTCCGCTTGAACACAAAATTACACCAATATTTTACTGCAATTCTGATGGAGTGCTGCATTGTCTGAAATGTGTTCGTTGGATAAGAGGTGTAACAATTGATATTTGGACAACCTGAGGGATGCATAAATGATTTCAATGGGGTAATCTGAAGAACAGCAGAGGCGTTCTCCCAGTGTCCTGAATAATACTTAAGGCTCAAACATCTCAATTTCTCCAAAGGCAGTGCTGGTTTCTTTTGGTTAACTGACACTTAGATGGGAGATGGTCTTCAGAAATGGCACCAGTAAGTGTAATTTGGGGATAACACATGGGTTGTGTGGATTGGGTATTCTCATATCTATAAGCCTATTCATCTTGAATTTCATGCTGAAAGGCTGGTCCTTGTTGATTTTTCACCCAGCCAACTACACTGGCTAGGAGTTTGAATTTAATCTATGGATAAAGCAAAGAAGCCAGGCACCTCTGACTCTTTACCAACCAGAATGGAGATCAAACCCCATGTGTTGCTGTTAATCTGGTCCACACACTAAAGACTGGCCGAGTGAGCCAACCCAAGTCTTTCAGGCTATTTATTCAGGACTACTAACAGCTTTGTGTCAAAAAGTCTCTTCTCATCACTGTTTTGGCAATTACTGGAGTCTGTGCTCTGTGGTGCCATTGGAGAAGGTTCTTCTGCTGTGCACTTATCACAACCCTTCATAACTCTGTATGTCCTATGAAATCACCCCTCAAACTTCACTGCTTCAAAAATGACCAATTCGTTTCTCCTGTCTCTGCAGCTAACAGAAGTCCCTCATTCTGTGAATCATTCCAGAAAATCTCCCTCCAGAGACTTTGACGCCCTTTCTGAAATGCAATGCCTGGCATTGTGGGCACTCCTGCAAAAAATGAGCAATAAATAGCTCACAAAACATCATTTTTGTACTGCAAGCAAACAGTATATTCACGTCGGAATAATGAAGATTAATCTGACTTGAAACGTGTTCAGGATATATTTACATGGCAAATTTAACTCTAGGGCAAAGTGGCTTTGGCTTTGCATTCAACTGGAAACCTATGGAGTCTGAAGCCCTGAATTGACCCTGGGACACAGTGGAGCAGAACACCACCCTCTCCAGAGAGCTTTGCTTCTCACTACTTCAAGGTCAGGCCAGGCCAGGCCAGTCCTCGCTTTCAAAGACAAGTTATATGCAGTGTCATTATGGCTAAGTTGGTAGTAGGCTTGTCTCTGTATCAGGAGGTCATGAGTATGAATCCCACTCTGGAGATACTATTTAAAAAAGGTGGTAAGGGCAAACCAGGGAGCAATAGACTGGTGAGCCTGATGTTGGTGGTGGGCAATTTGTTGAAAGGAATCCTGAGGGACAGGGTGTACATGTATTTGGAAAGACAAGGACTGAATAGGAATGGCTTTATGCGTGGGAAATCATGTCACACATACTTGATTTTTTTAAAGAAGTAACAAACAGGATTAATGAGGGCAGAGCAGTAGATGTGATCTATATGGAATTCAGTAAGGTGTTCACTAAAGTTCCCCATGGGAGACTGGTGAGCAAGGTCAGATCTCATGGAATACAGGGAGAACTAGCCATTTGGATACAGAATGGTAGAAGACAGAGGGTGGTGATGGAGGGTTGTTTTTCAGACTGGAGGTCTGTTATCAGTGGAGTGCAACAAGGATCAGTGCTGGGTCCACTACTTTTCATCATTTATATAAATGACTTGGATGTGAGCATAAGAGGTATAGTTAGTATGTTTGCAGATGATACAAAATTGCAGGTGTAGTGGACAGCAAAGAAGGCTACCTCAGATCACAACAGGATCTTGATCAGATGGGCCAATGGGCTGAGGAGTGGCTGATGGGGTTTAATTTAGATAAATGCGAGGTGCTGCATTTTGGGAAAGCAAATCGTAGCAGACATATACACTTAATGGTAAGATCCTAGGGAGTGTTGCTGAACAAAGAAACCTTGGATTGCAGGTTCATAGCTCCTTGAAAGTGCAGTCGCAGGTAGATAGGATAGTGAAGAAAGCGTTTGGTATGCTTTGCGTTATTGGCCAGAGTATTGAGTATAGGAGTTGGGAGGTCATGTTGCGGCTGTACAGGACATTGATCAGGCCACCTTTGGAATATTCTGTGCAATTCTGGCCTCCTTCCTATTGGAAGAATGTTGTGAAACTTGAAAGGTTCGGAAAAGATTGACAAGGATGTTGCCAGGGTTGGAGGATTTGAGCTATCGGGAGAGGTTCGATAGGTTCGGCTGTTTCCCTGGAGTGTCAGAGGCTGAGAGGTGACCTTAGGGGTTTATAAATTCATGAGGGGCATGGATAGGATAAATATGCAAAGTCTCTTTCCCTTGGGGTGGGGGAGTCCCGAACTAGAGGGCGTAGGTTTAGGGTGAGAGAGGAAATATATAAAAGAGACCTAAAGGTCAACTTTTTCACACAGAGGGTGGTGCATGTATAGTATGGGCTGCCCAAGGAAGTGGTGGAGGCTAGTACAATTGCAACATTTTAAAAGCATCTGGATGAAAAGGAAGGGTTTGGAGGGATCTGGGGTGGGTGCTGGCAGGTGGGACGAGATTGGGTTGGAATATCTGGTTGGCATGGACAAATTGGATCAAAGGGTCTGTTTCAGTGCTGTACATCTCTATGACTCTATATGTGCATAGAAATCAAGATGTGCAGGTGCCGTTGTTGCACTGGGGTGGGCAAAGTTAAAAATCATGCAACACGATGTTATCGAATAACAGGTTTATTTGGAAGTACAAGCTTTCAGAGCACTGCTCCTTCAGGTAGCTAATGAAGGAACAGCGCTCCAAAAGCTAGTGCTTCCAAATAAACCTGTTGGACTATAACCTGGATTTGTGTGATTTTTAACTTCATAAAAATAAAGGTTGAGTTGTAATACAGCTACGCTGTTAGCTGTCCTGGTTCTGGATGAGATATTAAACCACCATGTCCCATCCATATCTGGTTAATGTAATAGACCCCCCTGCTTTTAATTTCAAAGAAGAGATGGAAATTCTCCCTAATATCCAACAAAATATTTATCCTACAATCTACATCACTGTTGATGTACTCATCATTGTTGCATTGCTGTTTATGGGAGCTTGCTGTGCTGCCATGCTTCCTACATTAAAACAGTGACTACACCTTAAAAATATTTCATTGTCTGTAATTTGTGACATCTCGCAGTTGATCAAAGTTTGTAAATGAAGACTTTCAACAACACATTGCATTTGTGTAGTATCTTTAATATAATAAAATGTCCCAACATGTTTTGCAAGATTAAACAGCATTTGACACCAAGTCATAGGAGTTATTAACATGCATCTAAAAGATTGATCAAAGAATTAATGTGTATTTTACAAGAGGAGAGCAGTTGAGAAGTTCTGGGACGGATTGATTGATTTATTCATTGCTGTCACATGTACCAAGATACAGTGAAAAATGTTGTTTTGTGTGCTATACAGGCCATTCATACCATACAAAGTGCATTGGGATATCAGAACAGTGTGCATAATACAGTGTTACAGCTGCAGGGAAGGTGCAGTGAGAAAGTTCAGAATTAACGTGTATCTATCTGTACATGTATTCAAACTTTTATATCTTTTGCCCAACGGAAGAGGGTGGAAGAGAGTATAACTGGGGTGGGAGGTGTCTTTGATTATGTTGGTTGCTTTCCCAAGGCAGCAGGAAGTGTAGATGGAAGTAGGGAGGGAGAGAATGCCAAGCTACAGTAACCTCAGCATTGGTGAGAAGCTGTAGTACATGTCACAGATCCTCAACCAGAACTTCATTAGAAACTTTCTGTACAGTTAGTCTGGGTTCCTCCCATCAGAAACCTGTCCGTTAAGTAATTATGTAGAGAAAAAGTCAGTGCTTAAAAGAAAAATCAGTTATCCTTGGGCAAAACTGATATTTCTTCGCAATTGCAGGACTTTGATGAGGCCACTTTTGGAGTACTGTGTGCAGTTCTGGTCGCCCTGCTGTAGGAAGAATATTATTAAATTGGAGAGGATTCAGGAAAGATTTACCAGCATTTTGCCAGGACTGCCGGGTTTGAGTGATAACGATAGACTGGGTAACCTGAGAAATCTTTCACTAGAACATCTGAGATTGAGGGATGAACTTCTAGAGTTTTATAAACTGGCTGTGACCAACCAGCTCGGAGTCAGTTCCTGAAGTCAGGAGACTCCCTGAATTCCCTGTTTATGTCCATAAGCCAGGGCTCCCTGATTGACCCAATCAGTAAGATCCATCTTGTTTCAGTCACTACAAGGGCATAATTTTAGGGTGAGAGGATAAAGATTTAAAAGGACCTGAACAGCACCTTTTTCACACAGAGCATGGTTCGTATGAAGGGCTGCTGGATGAAGTGGCAGATGCAGTACAGTTACAGCATTTAAAAGACATTTCGACAGGAATAGGAAAGGTTTAGAGGGATATGGGCCAAATGTAGGCAAATGGGACTAAATCAGTTTGGGAAGCTTGATTGGCATGGGCGAATTTGACCAAATTGTCAGTTTCTGTATTGTATGACTCTATGACTCTAGCCTGTCTATATTGGTGAAAAGTATTCACTTGTAGGCATTAGGTGGAGACAGCATCAGGCTAATGAGTGACACCTTCCATACTTTAACTATCCATTGACACTTTCTGTCTCAGATTCACACATAAGGAGTGGCAATAGCTAAGATACAAGACAGTGTACAGACTTTACCCTACTATGCCATCGAGAGAGGCAGAGGGAACACAATGGACAAGTCAATGTGAGCAAAGTCATTGAACCCTAACCCTAATGCTTCATTCCTTTGAAATGATGGACTGACTCCACTTGGTGCTGAGCTTTATATAGAATACACAGACAGAAGCAGACTATTCAGTGAGTCTGTGCTTGCTTATATTCCAAGATGTTTAACTCAGTTCAGAGGAAGCATTGTTGGTAAACGTGGGGCCTTCATTTTACCACCATCGACATGGCAATCCTGGAGAGGACAACAGAGAGGAGGGAAATCTGTCAAAGCTGTTCCCTTCCCGTCCTGAGAGCTCACAATGGTGTAAATCAGGTAAGGTCTGAGTCAATGGACTTTAAGCTGAGGGTCAGTCAAATCAGCCTGCCCTCTTGTGTCTTTCCCTAGCCACAAATGCATCAACCTTCTGCTTTCCTGTGTTGAAACCAAATCTAATCTCTCTGTCTCCTGTCTCTGTCTCCATCACTGTCTGCTGACCACTGGCAGCTCTGAGGTGTTGGTCTCATTATCCCTAGACTGTCAACAACAGGAGACGATATTTTCTCCTCCTGTCTCCATTCAGGTTGGATCTTAAGCACTTGTGTCACCAGAAAGGATGGCGTGTCGATTCAAACAGTGCCCATGGCATTTTGTCTTCCTGGGCTCTCAGTGATGAGCTCCAGAACCACTGGAACCACGCGTAAAAAAAAAAATTAAAACAGTCTTCTCTTAAAGCATTCATAATTCTCCAGTTGCTGGTACTGACAGATCTCGATGTTCTGATTTAGAGCTCAGCCATCAATGAACCAACTGTACTGATAAACAGCTCGTTCCAAACCTCCAAGCCCACAAAATTCAAGCAGTACAACCCAGCGAGTAATTGTAAATAGAACTGGGTTGCCTGTGCATTATGGACAGGACACACCAAGGACTGTCAGACTGAATTTGATGCTCCAGTTGCCCATAGTGTGGACTCTTCAGCAGCAGCAGAGTTAGTTACTGTATCATTCATTAATGGTAACCAGAATCTGTGGCCTCAGGGTGTGTCCACCTGCTTTGCTTTGGTGCTTTGGTTTAGTTTCTAATATCATGCAGTTTCTATAGCAGTTGAAGAACAAGTTTCCGGGAGCCTGAGTCAGATTAAAAGCATTATCTGTCTGCGTTGATCACGAACTTTATCATGCCAACAGCTTTCTGATATTTAACAGATTGCATTTCCAAAGGTGTTGGAAATCTGGAACTCACTCCTGAAAAAGCTGCTGAGGCTGGATCACTGAACATTTCATGAATGTTTTTTTGTGTAGGGCATTTGGAACAGGTAATGGAGTTCCATGGAGAGAAATCTGAGTTAACGTTTCTGGTCCAATGACTCTTCTTCAGAATAGTTCTGAGGAAGGGTCACTGGACCCGAAATGTTAACTGATTTCTCTCCACAGGTGCTACCAGACCTGCTGCGTTTTTTTCAGTGATTTCTGTTTTTGTTTCTGATTTCCAGCGCTCGGAGCTCTTTTGTTTTTTTCATTAATGGAGTTGAATTGTAGATTAGCTACGAGCTAACTGGTTGGTGGAATAGACTTGAAGGTGCTGAATAGAATATTCTTATTCCTATGTTTGTATGCCACTGTAAGGGATCCATGGCATTTTGCAGAGAGCAGGAGAAGTTTTTTTTCTCTCAGTGTCCTGGCCAATGTTTATTCCTTAACCAACAAACATTCGAAAAGCAGTAGATGCTGGAAATCTGAAATGAAAATAGAACACGCTGGAAATTTTTAGGGGCTCAGTCAGCACCTAAAAAAAACGTTGATGCTTCAAGTGATGACGCATTGAAATTTTCAATTGACCCAGGAGTTGAAGTGGGAGAAACACTGACAGCCTGATTGTGCACAGCAAGCTCCCATTATCAGGGTTGTGATAATGAACAGATCATTTGTGATGCTGGTTGAAGGATAAACATCCGTCAGGATCAATGTGTATAAGTGAAACAGAGCAGTATACAGAGATTACTCAGGCAGCATTTTGTTGCATCTGACCTGCAATTCAAAAGGATACCTTCTGTATAAAATCAAAGTGAAGTGCTGAAAATTGTGAATGAAGTAGAAACTATTGGAAACGTTCAAATGGACTGGCTGCATCTGTGGAGAGAGAAACACAAGTTAATTTTTCAACACGATGAATTTCCACCAGAAATCCGACTTGGCAGCATCTAGTCTTTCAATCTGTTTCGTGTTGATATTTGAAATACTTTGCCCCTTTCCAATCTTAATAACCACCTCCAATTTACAATCCTCTAAACTATCTGTATGCCATTTTTTAAAGCTTAAATCATGCTCTATCTTAATCACTCCACCATTGGTGGCCATGCCTTCAGCTGTATCGGTTGCATTGAAATTCCCACCTTAAACCTTCCACCCCTGCAGTGCTTTATGATGCACTTTAAAATCTGTCCTAATCTCTCCCTATAGCAGCCAGGTTTCACATTTTCTTTGTAATGACTCTGTGAGCTAATCTGGGGCATTTTGCTGTCCTAAAGGCATGATATAGACGCAAGCGTTATTGTTAGTTGCCATGCTTAGGGTAATTAAATAGTGTAACTGTAGTACAGAAGTTATGTTAATAGACTGGGGGGCCCCAAGGACTGTGAGTTCAAATCTCAATTTAAGAATTTTGATCATTTTTTAAAAAGAAGTGGAAATGAAAAGCATCAGCAAAAGGGGCCATGAAGCTGACAGATTGTCATAAAAATCAACTGGTCTAATAATCTCCTTTAGGAATTGAACACAGCCATCCTTACCTTGCTTGGCTTACATGTAACTCCAGTCCCTCATCACCACAAATTTTAAACGCCCTCTGAAGTGACCTAGCAATTCTGCTTAGTTGTGTTGCATAAGATAACTAACTCGGGAAACTAGGGATGGGAAATAATTGCTGGCCTTGCAAACTTAATGCACATCTTGAATGTGAATATTTTTAAAATAAGCATCCAATTTTGCTAATACCAGCACCTCTCAGAATCCTGACTGGATTCAACAACCACCCCCCCCCCCCCCCCCCCCACCCCCAACCCCCCCAAAAAAAGTCAGGCAACAGTGTGGAGAGCAGCCCTTTTGAAAAATTCAGGAGTAAAAGATTTGAACGCTAAAAGCAAACGTGTCAGAACTCCTGGCAAAAATAGAGGTAGATTGCCTGGGCTACACAGGCCAGATTTAGCAGGCCTCACTGGGCCTGAGATGGCTAAAGGCCGATTGCTTGGAAATCCCTGCTGTGATCTATGAAGCAGCACTGATGCATGGGGAGCTATGGTTCAGACTATGTATTGTAATCAATAGTAGATCCATGTCGTGTTCAGCACCTTGAGCTGTAAATCCACACATGCAAGCACATGCTTTTTCATGTCAAAGTTAATTGCCAATACAAAATAGTGGAGAGATATTCTGTGCTTTTTGTTCAAATAAAAGAGTTCTGTACAAGCAAGATAAAAGCCTTGTACTTAGTGATTACATGGTTTTGGTATTATCTATACAGCTTAATATACTTGTGTATCTATGCTTTTAATTGGTCACTTTCTATGCCCAGAAAGGGTGCAGAGAAAGCAGCAACTTGGTTAATTCTGTCTGGCACATAGGATCAGAGGTGATTGTTAGAGTTGAGATTGGAATCTGCCCCTCCACTTGAACTCACCATAGTTATAATTCAGAAGAGTCTGCAGAAACTTTGCAATTAAAGGCACTATATAAATGCAAGCCATTGTCATCATTCTTCAAAGGTAAAAGGGTGGCCTTATAAAAAGACATATTGAGGCCCTTTCCTTCACTAAAATGCAATAGCAAATGCTGTTAATGTGCAGCAAGCCAGTCAACCAGAAGAGCAGATTGTGCCGTAGTGAGGTGGGGAGACTGGGAAACGTCTTTGATGGGACTGAGTAAAAGAAAGGAAAAGGTCGGGAGGAGCAGGTGAGGGTTCACAGTTGGAATATGCTGCTACCTTGTGGAAGAATTACACAATCCATTTTATGATCTGAAGGCATCTCAAAATGTTTCACCAATCCAATCACTGATGAAATGAAGACCTCTACATGCAGCAAGCTCCCAGAAGCCTATACATTTCTAATTGTTCTATAAATACCTTCAGCGTCATTACCTGCACTCCTTATCCAGGCATCCCTTGAAGGAAGATGTGAGGAAAACTGGTCACACAATCCATTTTCTATCTCAGCAGGGGTCTGTGGCAATGGAAAAGAAAATCAGTGGATCTGCCAATACCTTCACTCAATGATAAAGAGAAAATTCTGCTCAGTCCCCACCCCCTTGTTTGAAATGTTTCTTGAATTATATTGTCCATAGTGTTTAGGATCTTGGATAAAGTCAGATTTCAGTCAGTTCCTCTCAGCTGTGTCCAAAGAATGGAGCAGTTGGGTTGGGCAGGGGTGGAGACTGAGAGGGAAAGATATCCAGGGATCAGCTTATTTCTGTCATCGTGAGTTTTGCCAGTTTCTGTTTTTTTGGAAAGGGAGGAGGAGAGGGAGCGAGACAATACTCAGTCTGCAAGAATGCAGCAATCAAGAAACGGTGTGGAAGATGAAGCAAAGAAATAACTTAAAGAGACAGCATCACTTTTAATACCCTCAGAAAAAAAACTGTGTTATTAAACTGTCATCAATCACACCACCACTTGCTGCTTAAAGTTGCCAGCTCTCACATCAGGCTGAAGGCTTTTTAATGTAAATCTTGTTATTAAAGTATATTTTGGAGAATTTGTTCCACCTCTTTATTGTGAATCTTATGATAAATGTTATTTTTTTAAAAACTCACGAATTGTCCAGTTTTCTTATATTCAGAAGGGGATCATTACAACTGGCACATGCTCGTGTTTATGCTGAACATGACCCTCTATCCCTACTTCATCTCCCCCCAGCAATATATTTGTCTCTTTTTTTGCCCCAGCCTACAAAGCTCTCCCTCACAAAACACCATGGCTGTTTGTGACAGATTCAATTTTCATGTCAATGAACGATTAAAATTACATTGTGTGGGATACTCACCTCCAGGACCACATTAGGCCTCCGCTGTTCTGGGCCCCTTTGACGGGGACACTTTGGAACTGAACATGTCAAGTGCCTTTTTATGATCTGAAACCGACTTTGCTACCCCCTTTGTACTGTTTCAAATTACTATTGCACCATTTGGAAACCTATGTGCAACAGGTGGGGCTGGTATTTGTCTGCCTTCAAATGAAACATTCAAATTGTTGGCTACGAAAACATTAAGATCCAAATAGTTTACCTTCTACCATCCCGGTGGAGCCAGAAATGAGGTGAGAAACCCCCTTATCCCCACCCTCACCTTCTTCAGTAGTGAAAATTTTGGAATTTATGGGTGGAATTGATGTCTGTCCATGTGGGATGTTGGTTGAGGGAGAGACAGAGATATTTAAACAGGGATCAGGTCCCCACTGCCTTCCCTCTTCTGCCACCAATTCCCTAAATTAATATTCACTGAAAGACCTCCTGCTTCTAGTAGCTGCTGGGGTTCACTCATGATGTGGAAAATCCAAAGAGTTGTATGGGTTGTATGTTTATGGGCTCCTGGGGAGAGCTGTCATTAAAATACACTCAGTGCCTGTTTGAGGGACAAGGCCTTGGGAAAGGGGTCTACCATGAAGATTCAGTGTCCGGAGCAAGGGGTGTACATCAAAGCCCAAGACCTGGCACCTAAGGCTATACTCTCATCAGGGCCAGGGATCCAGACCGTGAGTGACACCAGGGCGATCATTTCTGTCCGTGGTTAGATTGTGGGCTGTTCTGTGCCGTTGTTGCCCAATCAGGTCAACCCTGATTGACGGGCAGCTTTCAGTGTGTGGGGTTACCTCCCCCCAGGGTGCCCAGCCAAGGTCTGAGTTGCCCTTAATTCCAAAGAGCTTCTGAAAAGAGGCAACACACAACTTTTGTCAATGGGCAAGAATCGCTTTGGCTCCATTAAATACCAAAGGTCACCTCTTACCCCCAACGTCTATTGTATGTCACGTCACAATTACTTATTCCAAAATGTTATTTTCTGAAAGAAAACTGCCCATATTGTTGGACCCTAGCTTCAAGTAATCTCAATTCCAGTGATGCCAGGCCTCCTCAGCTTCCTCTGTGAGTTTCTATCTAAGGACTGTCATTCAACCAAAGGGCTCAAGTGATTAACCTCATTCATCTCCACTGGCTCCATGTTTAACAATAGAAAATAATTGAATGTCTCTTTAAATTGCTTTGGTGCAGACACTGTGGTTCTCGTTCAACCCTATGTTTCAGCCCTCCATGTTTCTCTGGCACTGGTGTACGATCCACGCCTCTGTGCCCCTACTGTCTGCTCCACTGTCAGTAGAAACGCACACCCAGTAGGGCTTCTCAGTCTGAATTCTTGGCATCTCTCTTCCAAAGATCTCCTGAGAACATGATGGTTTTATTATACATTTAGTCACCTCCTATCTCCTGCTCTGTGAATGAGTGCTTTTCAGACTTTCTCCTTGTCTCCCCTGTAAACATTGGCCCATTCCCTGGGATTTTCCCAAGTTTTTACACGCTTCTTGGGTCCCTCACAAAAATATTGACACATTCTCGAGAATTGCCCCTGTCTTCCCTTTCAAAAGCACGGTTTGAACTACTCAAAGGAAAACAGTGGTTTCATCGCAGAAAACTTTTATTAGTAAAATGTAACAGAAATAACAGTCAGCAAATACAGCAATGTGATGAACAGACACCAATCTGTGACTTTCCGTTCCCCAGGGATCACAGACCCCTCAAATTTGAAAATCTTGGACTTTCAGACCAGAACACAGATCAACTGAACCACTCTGAGCCATTTTTGTGTTTTATTTACGTTGCTAGTGTGCATTTGCAAATTCCAATAGGGAAGTTTTTTTTTAAAAGTCAAACAAACTATTAAAGTGTTTGAAATTATGTTCCTTGTGAACTAATAATGCAGAAGGAAGTATTTGAACATTGGGGTAGATTGCCTTTTCCAGAGGATTCTGATCTATTTGTTTACGAGGCTGTATCAGGGTTTCTTTGCCTTCACCCAACCCTGCAGATATCAGTGAGATTCGCAAAATCAAAACTTCAATGTTTTTCTAGAGAAGAGATGGATAAGGAGTGACTGAATTGAGGGGTGTAAAACTATGCAAATATTTTGGTGGGGTAGACCTAAAGAAGCTGTTACATTTTTTTTTTAGATCACCTACAGTATGGAAACAGGCCCTTTGGCCCAACAAGTCCACACTGACCCTCCGAAGGGTAATCCACCCAGACCCATTCCCCTATTTACCCCTGACTAATGTGCTTAACAGTATGGACAATTTAGCATGGCCACTTCACTTTACCTGCACATCTTTGAGCTCTGGGAGGAAACCAGAGAACTCGGAGGAAACCCATGCAGACACAAGGAGAATGTGCAAACTCCCATACAGACAGTCGTCCGAGATTGGAATTGAACCCGGGTGCCTGGCGCTGTGAGGCAGCAGTGCTAACCACTGAGCCACCATGCTGCTCCCATAGGGGAAATCAAAACTAGAAGTGGAGTAACATCTTGAAATAGGAAAAATGGAACCTTTTGCAACATGGACTTGTGGAGGAATTTGTTTTAAAATTCTTTTACAGGATTCTAGCTTGGAACAGGAGTTGGCCATTCAGCCCATTGAGTCTGTTCTATTATTCAATATGACAGTGGCTGACCATTTACCTCAAAGTTACTTTCCCACACTATCTCTCCTGGTGTCATTAGTTTCCAGAAATCTGAAGATTTCTTTTTTGAACCTGCTCAATGATTAGGCTTTCACAGGCCTCTAGAGTAGAGAATTCAGAGGTTCATCACTGAGTAAAGAAATTCCTCTTGATCTCAGTTTTAAATGACCTCATTCTGAGATTGTATTCCCTGGTTTCGGACTCACCACCTCGGGGTGGATATATTTTATCGACAACCACACTGTCACACATTGGAAGAACTTTGTAAGTTTCAATTAGGTCATGCCTTGTTCTTTGAAATGTTAGGGAATACAGAGCCAATCTTTTTAATGTTTCCTCATAAAATAATCCCTGGGATTAATCTGGTGAGCCTATGTTGCACTCCCTCTCAGGCAAGTATACCCTTTCTTGGATAAGGGGACCAACACTGTACAAAGTAGCCAGGTGAGCTGTCACCAAAGATCCATACAAACTGCAGCAAGGTGTCCTTCTGTATAAATGAGGGAATTTATGCATGGAACTAGAGAAAGTGAGTGAGATCCTAAATGTGTACTTTTGCACTAGAATTCATCAAGGAGAAGGAAATGGTTGATAGTAAGATTAGGGAGATATATATTAATATTCTAGGGCATGTTTATATTAAGAAGGCAGAGGTGTTGAGTGTCCTGAAAACCATTAAGGGCCTGATAGGATCCAACCCAGAATACTGAGGGAGGCCAGGGTGGAGATTGCCAAGGCCTTGATGAGACCGTGGTATGCTCTTTAGCTACAAGTGAGGTCTTTCTAAAGATTGGAGAATAGCCAATGTTGTTACTTTTTTAAGAAGGGCAAAACAGATAATCCAGGAAATTATAGTCTGGTGAGCCTTACATCCATGGTAGGGAAATCATTGGAGAAGATTCTTAGGGACAGGATTTACTCACATTTTGAAAAGAATGGAATTACTAGGGATCGTCAGCGTGGTTTTGTGCAGGGCAGATCTTGACTCACAACTTGAGGAAGTGACAAAGATGATTGATGAAGGTTGTCTACATGAACTTTACTAAAGCATTTGACAAAGTCCCTCATGGTGGGCTAGTCTGAAAGGCCTCATTCCTGATGAAGGGCTCTGGCCCGAAACGTTGATTTTCCTGCTCCTCGGATGCTGCCTGACCTGCTGTGCTTTTGCAGCAACACACTCTCAACTCTGATCACCAGCATCTGCAGACGTCATTGTCTCCTGGTCTGAAAATTAAGTCACATGAGATCCATGATGAGTTGGTAAGCTGGATACAAAATTGGCTTGGTCATCGACGAAAGAAAAGTGAGAGGTGTTTTTCTAACTGGAGGTCGATGACCATCGGTTTTCCACAAGGATCACTGTTGGGACCTCTTGTTTGTAATCCATATAAATTATTTGGATGAAATTATAGGTGGGCTGATTAGCAAGTTTGCAGACAACATGAAAATTGGTGGTGTTGTGGATAGTGAGGAAAGTTGTCAAAGGATGTAGTAGAATACAGATCAGTTGAAAAGTTGAATGGAGAAATGGTAGATGTGGCCTATGTATCTTGTGCCTTTGACCTTCTAGATTTTAGGGGTCATAGGTTTGAAGGTACTATCGAGGCAGCCTTGGTAAGTTACTACAGTGTGTTTTGTTGATGGTACATACAGCTGCCACTGTATGTTAGTGATGAAAGGAGTGAATGTTTGAGGGATTGGACAGCATGCCAATCTAGCAGGTTGCTTTGTACTAAATGGTGATAAGCTTCTTGTTTGTTCTTGGAGCTGCAATCATCCAGGACAAGTGAAGAGTAGTTCATCACACTCCAAACTTGTTCCTCTCCAGCCATTGGAGAGCCAAGAGGTCAGAAGGTGAGCCACTCACTGTAGGTTTCCCAGCCTGTGATCTGCTTTTGTAACCACATAAGTCCGCTCTCTTTGATTTCTGATTAATGATAACCCCTGGGATGTTGATAATAAGTGATTCAGTGAAGGTGATGCCGTTGAATGAATTAAGGAAAGATAGATAAATACATGAAAGAAATAGGTAATGTTGATAGAGTGTGACAAAATAGGGTGGCAAGAGGCTTGTCTAGAGTATACCACAGCTATGGAGCAGTTGGAGAATTCCTTGCTTCTATGCTCAATGTTCCATGGAATTGTATGAGGTTAATATCTTGTGGATGGCTCTCCTAGATTAAAACTGTTAATCCTATGCAGGTTATTTCTTTTTGTTGGCAATGACAAAAGTGGAGTGTTTTTGGAAAATGGGAGCACTTTTAAAAATCATAACTTACCTGTTAATTGTATCAATATGAAGAAAACTTTATCCAGTTCTCTTTTTTTTTAATATCAACTCATAGACACATTGCTGGTAGGGTGCATGTTACCAGTGAGATTGGAATTAATAATGGTAAAAGAAATCTAATGGTTACATATGATTTGGAGGGTCCATGGCTGTAGATTGTCCGAGGTTGGCAGGGCTTAGGAATGCAACTGTTTAAGACATTTCAAAAGAATTTCAGTTCAATGAAGGTGCAGGGAGGAGGAGGAAGGCTGACACTTGCAGCTTAAAGGAAGCAAGGACATTCAAAGAGGCATTGATTATAGGAAGAAAGAATGAAAGAATATGGTTTTATATCGCGGCCTACACAAACGCAGGGCATGCCAAAGTATTTAACTGCCATTGAAGTACTTTCGAAGTGTAGTCACTCCAGTGTGGGAAATGCAGCAGCTGATCTGTACACAGCAAGATCCCACAACCTGTAATTGGCAGATCATTTTATTTTTAGTGATGCTAAATGAAGGAATACTGTGGTCCAGGACGCCAGGGAAACTATCTAGTCATAGAATCGTTCACATCCAGTGAAAAAGACAACAGAGGCTTCCTTTTAATGTCCCATCTGAAGGAAGGAACCTCTGACAGTGCCACACTCTTGCAGTACCACATTGGCAATGGCCTCCTCGGTTTAGATTAGATCTCTACAAGGGCACTTTAATCTAAAACCCTTTGGGTTAAGTAACCATGCTTCAAACTGAACCACAGTGTGGTAGAATTGATGAAACGTTTGGGCTGGTGCTAAAGTGCTGGTGCAAACACACCCAATAATAGTCCCAACATGCAGCAGTATCTTTGAAAATGTCAAATGCCGAAATTGTCAACTCAGCATCTATAAAGTGCATGAACAGGTGGATAGATTTAGGACAAAAAATCTTTGTTGAAAATGCAATCTTTACTTTTTTTTCTCAAAAGCAGAGTATTGTCAGTTTTGCTTGTTATTACACTGTGCTTATTATAACTCTCTCTACAAACTCTGTGGCAACCACCGTATGACAATGGAGCTTGCTGCGTGGCTCCTCAGATGGTATCATAGCGAGAGTTCACTGCACTTGTTCTGTCATTTCAATTTAATCATCAATAAGCACAGGGGAAAAGGGCTTTAACAGAACTGAGGAATCAAAGGACAGGAAGTAGGGAATTACGCCAAAGCACACAAGTGCATTGCACAAGCTAATATTTGATGATGACAATAGTTAGATTGCTTTTTTAGGCCAAGTCTTCTTAATATCTTGAACACATGCTAAATTTTTACTTCCAAAATAAAGCAGCTACCACTAAATGCCCTTTGGGTGTTCAAAGCATTTTGTGCATAAAAATTCCATTTTGTGAGCTTTATATTTCAGTTGAGTTGTTCAGGAGCTGCTGGAGACTTAAGATGCGAGCAAAAGAAAGATGAGAGCTGTGTTTGTTGAGCTTTGTTGATGACCTCAGGCTGTCCCAAAGTGTTTTACTTTAAATGAGGTATTTTTTGAGATGTAGTTATTGTTGTAATGGAGAAACTGCAGTGGCTAATTTGCAGACAGGGAGGATCCACAAATAGCAGTGTGATAGTCACCAGATAATACGTCAGGAATGATGCTGATTAAGGAAAAATAATGTCCAGGACATCAGGAAAATTCCCCTTCAGAAATTCCATGTGATCTTTCATGTTCGTTCAAGAGAGAATAGGGCGCCTTTGGTTAACATCTCAACTAGAATACAGTACAGTCCTTCGGTATTGGCACTGGGCATGCCAGTGAAATGTTTGCATTCCAGTCTCTGAAATGATGATGTACCGATTCAGAGATACGTTTACTACAGAGTGAGTTATTACTGATGCCTGTAGAGTTGATGGGTTGTTAAGGAAAAGATTCCAGAAGCAGGGAATTAAACTCAGAATTTTTCTCACAAATCCATTGGTATCTTAAAGTGGAAGTTGTGTTATCAATTTTCCAGCATTATCTTGGAGTTGCCTGAAATTCATGATTAGCCTCCTCAACATTACGTCTAAAAAGGTCAGACCACAAAAAAAAATTGATCTTGGTACAAGGGTTTCTCTCATGCTTCAAAGTCTTTGATTCTATTGAAATAACTGCTGAGTTGGACAAAACTTAAACGTTGTCAAAAAGATATGAAATCAAAGCATAACCTCCATAATTCGATGTAAAATGAAAAGTATGGAAGGCATGCCAACATTGTTGGGTCAAATAGGATTTTCCAACGAGTTGCATCATTACGTTGTTCTGCTATTCTGACATTCCAGATGAAGGGCTTATGCCCGAAACATCGACTCTCCTGCTCCTCAGATGCTGCTTGACCTGCTGTGCTTTTCCAGCACCACACATTTTGGCTCTGACTCTCCAGCGTCTGCAGCCCTCACTTTCTCCTGTTCTGCTCTTGTTCCTGCATTTTGTACACTGTAGGACCATTTATTTTTGTACAAAAATCAA
Organism: Chiloscyllium punctatum; assembly: GCF_047496795.1. Classification (NCBI taxonomy): domain Eukaryota; kingdom Metazoa; phylum Chordata; class Chondrichthyes; order Orectolobiformes; family Hemiscylliidae; genus Chiloscyllium; species Chiloscyllium punctatum. The sequence continues at coordinate 22,536,973 of NC_092765.1, read as the reverse complement.
AACCTGTTTCCTTTTTTATAGTTTTCACCGTGGCGAACTCAGTGCAAGTGCTAAGGTTCAAGAGGAAAGAACTGGGACTCAAGTGATTGGTGGTTACTGTGACAGCAGCTCAAAGGATAACAACTGTGACAAGTAAGGCATAATTGCAGGATTTATTCACAGATTGCATATCTCTTCATTTTAAGCTAATTTGAGATGATTGAACTGAAGTGGAGGAAGCTACTGGACTATAAAGGGGAGGAAGTTTTACTGTAGCTATACCAAACCCAACTAAGTTCATTCATATCTGGAGTATTATGTCTGTAGGTACTGAATATTTAGAAAGGATATGTTGTCCTTAGAGGGAATGCATTTGCAGATTCACTAGAATATTGCCTCGGCTCCAAGGATTAACCTATGAAATAAAATTACATAAACTAGGTTCATTTTGCTTGAAATATAAAAGGTTAAGGTGTGACTTCATTGACAACTTTAGGACAGCTAACATTACATCTGTATTTAGGAAGACAAATAGAAAGGAATTTAAGACCAATCAGCATAACGCCGGTGTTCAGAATCAAACACAATTTCAGTACTTGTGGATGACACCAAAATTGGCTGGGTTGGGATTAGTTAATATTGAGTACTCCAAGAAGTTACAAGAAGGGATTAATAAACGTGTAGAATGGATGCATCACTGGCAAATTAATTTCAAGATAGATATCAATGAGGTATAATGTTTTTGAAAGGGAGGTAACAAAATAGTTAGAAAATAAGAATGCAAATTTGTAATGTGGGCAGAGCAGTGGCAAATGGAATTCAATCTGGAGAAGGTGTGAGGTAACGCATTTGGGGAGGGCAAAGAAATCAAGGAATTACGCTATTAACGATAGAACCCAGGAAAGTACTGAAGATCAAAGGGACTTTGCTGTGCAAATCCAAGATTCCTGGAGGTAGCAGGGCTAAGTTGTTTAAGGAAGTGTTGAAGAAAATCTCAGAAACAGACATTCAGTATTGATCAACTTTATTATTCACAATATATCATGGGAGCATTTGAAATCAATGGGATTCTTTATTACCCAAGGCAAACAATATGAGAGCAAGAAGGTTATGCTGCAATTGTATAAAATGCTGATTAGATCATAACTGGAGAACCGCATTTAGTTCTGGTCACCATGCTATAAGAATAATGTGCTTGTACAAGAGAGAGTGCAGAGGAGATTATCCAGGATACTACCTGGGCTTGACTGAATGAGTTATGAGGAAAGATTGGATAGATTAAGCTTGTTTTCCATGGAGCAGTGAGGATTGATAAGGGACCTTATTGAGGTGTATTAGATTATGAGGGGCATTATTAGTGTGAAGAGGCATAGATTAGAGGTAAGAGGAATTGGTTAAAAAAGAGTTGAGGAGATTTTCTTTCACCCTGAGAGTGGTGGGAGTCTGGAACCAAAAGGTAATTAAGTAAAAAATGCTCGTAATTGTTAAGAAAATTTATATATTCACTTTGTTTGCCATCATGTCCAGGACAATGGGCCAAGAAAGATGGGATTAATGTGGAGAGATCTAGGTTGACTACTGTGGACAAGATGGGCCAAATAGCCTCATTCTGTGCTGCAAATTTCTATGAGTCCATGGGGAGAGGAGCCAAGGGATCTGGGAGCATAATCAGTAGAAGCAGGACCACAGATTAATAAGGTCATAAAATAAAACAAGCATTGGAGTTATTTTGGGTGGGAGAAAATTTACAAGAACAGAAGATATGCTAGGTTTTGATTGAACTTTAGTTAGACCACACTTGAAGTACATTGTATGGTACAGTAAGATAAGATACAGTACTAATCAGGCACAATCACACTGAATGTCAGAGCACGTGTAAGGACTGAAAGGTCTAGTGCTGTCACTATCTCTTGTTCCTATGCTGTTATCCTCAGCTCTGGCAATGACAGATTTTCAGATGCACACTGGGAATTGAACATAAGTCCTCCTAGACTTGAGCCTAAAGGGGAGCCAGTATTTCTTTCTAAATTTCATTTTTACATTCAACTTTCGCATGTTCAATTCCTGGTAGTCAGTAGACCAATTCTTGGTAGACCAAACATCTAAAGGGAAAACCAGGAGCTTGCTTTCAATTGTTGATGGGGTTCACAGATTCTCAGAATCGTAAGAGGGTGGAAGGAGGCCATTTGTCCTATTGTGCCTGCACCAACTCACAGCTGCCTCAGTGCTGCTTCACAGCACCAGGGACCTGGGTTCAATTCCACCTGCAGGCAACTGTCTGTGTGGGATTCCTCTGGGTGTGCAGGTTAGGTGGATTGGCCACGCTAAATTGCCTATGGTGTCCAGGGATGTACAGGCTAAGTGGTTCAGCCATGGGAAAGCAGGGTAACAGGGATAGGGTAGGGGATGGTTTGGGGTGGGATGGTCTTCGGAGAGTCGGTTTGGACTCAATGGGCTGAATGGCCTGTTTCCACTGTAGGAATTCTGTGATTCTATGAGTGTGAAAGATACACCTGGTGTTGGGACCTGGGAATTATTCAGGTATTGGGTTCCTGGCCCAAAATTAAAAATCAAGCCAAATGGTCTTTATATGAGGGAACACTATATGTTAGAATATTGGCAGCTCATGAAAAAGTTGCCTGAAGTTGTTTCCTTTCATTTAAAATGTGACCACAAATTTAGAAATGAAAGTGTGTTAACAGGGTACACAGCAAGTAAATTATTCCTGAGTAGTTAAATTATTCTTTTTGAGAACATCAAATGTAGTGGTATGGGCACAGTGAAGCTGGGCAGAACTAGCTGATGTCAGTTGAACTCGGGAATGAGGACCATTATTGGCCTCAGCACTGAGGGCTAAGAGAAAGGAAGATGGTCTGGTGTGATGAAATCCATGGTTGGAGAGTCTGAGTGGGAGCACAGGCCATTGATTAGCTTCAGAATGGCGCCCTGTGCTGGATGGGTAAGAGTGAAATTTTCAGAGACTCCCAAAGCTAAATGCGAATTGGAAAGGGACTGGCTTCCCTCCTGGACTGTCTGACACCTTGAGTCTGGGTCATGTGCCCGCTTTCCCTGAGGTTTCAGAGATCACAAGTAGTGACTCCCACTAATTTCTAACTTGCACTCTGTCCTAACCTCACCATCCTGAACTGCCTAATGTTGTGGTCTGAGGAGGAGGAGGAGGAGAACCAGATGTTGTCAGGCCTTATGTTTGCAGACATTGGTTCGGACACTAAAAGTGCATGGAACGTACTCACGTGACACACGTTGGAGAGAAACTAGCCCATGTTAGCAGGTTTACAAAGTAGAAATTGTATCTCAGTTAAGAAATGGTGAACATAAAGGCTGGATCTGGGAGGAGACTTCAGACAAAATAAGGTCACTGCCATTATTTCTGTTGTTATTTCAAAAAACCTATCGACCAGAACTGGTGATCAATGCATATTGCCCTGTGTTGTGAAAGAGGGTGTGAAAAAGGTGAAACCAATTGAACCGAGCCACTATGACTACCATTGAGAAGAGCTGATAAAACTCGATATAATTGGACCATTTTGGTGAAGGCCTTGCCTGGTGAGCTGTGATGGTATGGTGTTGCCGTCAGATGACAATTGGTGACTAAATTCTTGGAGACAAAGATATCAACTGTCCCCTGGAAGTTCACTGCTTTGAGGATTTTGTAGCTACAATTAGGGCTGTATATTCTGGGTGTACTGCCTTGTAAATATGTGACATCTATCTTTACTGTTCCTGCCATTTCCTGTGTAATTGATAGTTTTATGTTGACTGCAATTTACCTGTCAATTCATGTTTGATTGTTAAGGTGGAGATTGTAATAAATGAAATCTTGCCTGTTGATCTTCTCATTGAGGTCATTTAGTAACTTTGTTTCTTTGTCTGTGGCCTTATAACATGTGGTTTGTTGTTCCTCATCACTATTATATGACTTATGTTGGCAAGTTGGCAACAGAATGGCTCCTGTGTTGAATGTGGATATTGGGTGACAGTGACATTGGACGTACCTCCACAATTGAAAATTTACCAGTGCTTATAACCCTGGTTCACTTGCACAGACCCTAGGGCCTGACATGGACGAAGGATTGTAGCCTTGTACTGCAATATGATTCCATCAGGGAATCTGATTGGAATTTCCACCTGCACTGTCTGATTATCCTTGTTCAGGACGTACTGTATACTTCCGGTAGTTTCTATTTTCCTTCAGAGTTTTGGGGCATTTTCAGTTTTTATTCCCCTCATCATTGTACCGATAGGGTTACTGCAACTATAAAGCAAAATTTCTCCTATTGCGAGCAATGTGCTGTTTCACCATATTGACAGAAAGCTCCGAAGAGTGAACATGGGTAGGAGAGTAGGCCATCTAGTCCATTGAGTTACAAGGAGAGTACAGCATAAAGACAAGCTATTTTGGCCCAAAAGGTCCACACCAGTATTTACAGCTTCTTCATTTAACACTATCAGCGTATTAGATTAGATTAGAATAGATTAGATACTTATCATTCAGTTCCTTGCTGTTTTGTGTTTATCTAATTTCCATGTAAATCATCAGTTATTTACCTGAACAACTCATTGTGGTAGCAAGTTTCACATCCTAACCATTCTCTTGGGCAAGGACGTTCTCCCGAATTTTTGAAAAAGATTTATCAGTGTTTATATTACAATTATGGCCCCTGGCTTTAGGTCTCCTCCATGAGTGGAAACAACTTCTTTGTACTTTCTCGATCAAACATCTGCATAATCTTAAAAAAAAACCTTGATTAGGTCAGCCTCAGTCTTTTCTGATTGGTTTAACTGCTTAGTTCTGTTCGGGTTCTCGGTAAATCCAGGGATACTGGAATGGATTGAATAGCTCACTGAATTGAATAGCCCCGTTCTGTTTGTAAGATTCTGTGAGCACCACAACACCAGTGCACCTGTAGTTTGAACAGTGAGCGATAAGCCCATTTTGTTTTTGGTATATAACAGCATGTCAGAGATAGATATTCTAATGATCAGAATACATCATGCCAAGCCATGTGCCCATTGATGAACCTTTCTCTGAATTTTGCTCTCAATAACTGCCTTATGCATTTGCAGTTGGCTGCAACTACAATTTTAAGAAAAAACACTCCTGAGCCATGAAAGCCAGTACTGATTTAAAGCCATGATAAGTTTAAGACGGAAAAGTCGTGGAAGTGACATTGTTTTGCAAAGTCTTAATGTAGCTGGGAGTGAGTATTTTGGAAGATTTGTCTCTCTGCACAAATCTCCACTTGTCTCTCTGCATTTTGTGCTGCATCTTTAAATGCTGACATCGCCAGTTTATCATTTCTGCAGAAAACAAGTTAGTTAAATGAAAATCAAGGTTTCTTGACTAAAAAAAGCACACAGCGACAGATGTGTGATTTTGACTCTGGGTAGCACTTTCAATCAGATGGCTGTGGATTCAAGTACTCCTCTCAAACATAATTTAGCCTACCAGTTGACTGCGGCACTGAGGATATCAATAATCACCTTAATATTGTGCACACGTGAGCAGTGAGTTAGAGTCAGCATAAAGATCTTATAAATGATTGCAACAGAACCTGCCAAAAGAAAAATAATGTACACTGATCACCAGAGTGCGCCACGACAGTCAAGATGAGACACTACAATCCTCCATTGTCCAATTATTCAACATGCTTAACATTGAATTTACTTGCTTCTACTCTTGGATAAGACATTAAAGTCAAGGCTCTGGCTGCCTGTTCAGGTCAATGTGATATGTTTGGCTACTTGAAGCATTTTTCTGTTATCCTTATCCAACAGCTAGCACATTTTAACTGAGGTTTAGATCAGAGTGGTGCTGGAAAAGCACAGCAGGTTAGGCAGCATCCGAGGAACAGGAAAATCGACGTTTCAGGCAAAAGCCCTTCATCAGGAATGAAGGCTTTTGCCCGAAACGTCAATTTTCCTGTTCCTCAGATGCTGCCTGACCTGCTGTGCTTTTCCAGCACCACTCTGATCTAAACTTTGGTTTCCAGCATCTGCAGTCCTCACTTTTGCCCACATTTTAACTGGGCACTGTGTTCTCCTTGGGATCTTGCTGTACACAAATTGCCTGCAAATTTAAGAACATGATTGGGAAAATGGATCATTTCAGGACCAAGTCACAATTAGTGGCTGAAGGAAATTTCAGTAGATCAGCAACGGCTGGTAACTTGCCAGCTCCTGAACTTGGAGAAGGAGCCCAGTCAAACTTGCAGATGATATCGGACTGCAATGGGCAGTGGGATTGGAAACTTAGAAATTGCATGACAAGATGATCTGCAAAATAAAACAGTAAAACAACAGAAGGGAAATAAATGCCACAATTCCACTCAATAATAACGAAATATCAAAGGAAAAAACTAAGGAGAAGCAAGTAAATTCCATGCTAAGCATGCTCAATAATTGGACATCCAATTAATAGAGGAGTGTAGTGTCTCATTTTGACTGTCCCAGTGCACTCTGGTGATCAGAGTACATTTTTTCTTTTGGCAGGTATTGCTTCTGTTGCAATCATTTATACAATCTTTATACTGTATTAGTGGTGCTGGAAGAGCACAGCAGTTCAGGCAGCATCCAACGAGCAGCGAAATCGACGTTTCCTGAGGAATCCTGATGAAGGGCTTTTGCCCGAAACGTTGATTTCGCTGCTCGTTGGATGCTGCCTGAACTGCTGTGCTCTTCCAGCACCACTAATACAGTATTTGGTTTTCAGCATCTGCAGTCATTGTTTTTACCTATACAATCTTTATGCTGACTCCAACTCACTGCTCATGTGTGCGCAATATTAAGGCAATTATTGAACATTAAATGAAAAATTGTGCTCTGTTTCACACATTATTTATATCATTACTGTGAAATGCAATTTTCACAATATACTTGCCTGTTAAAATTGTATTTTAATTGGTATTTTTGATTAATGCGCCATTAATTATTGCCGACTCCCTGTGCACAGAATATTAGGATGCCTTTTGCAATTTAAAATAAAAGTTATACTTTGTTTTGCTGTTTATTTCTCTGACCCCATATCCTCTTTCATTACAACAGCATCATGAATTGGTGTTTGTAAATACTTGTTATATATAAGACTTATTGCTGCTTTTCAGCACATGAATTGCAGTAGTTCAGGAAGGCAGCCCGCCATCATCTTCGCAAGGGTAGCTGGCATGGTGGCTCAGTGGTTAGCACTGTTGTCTCATAGCAGCAGGGACCTGGGTTCTAATCCAGCCATGGGTAACTGTGTGGAGTTTGCACTTTCTTCCTGTGTCTGCATGGCTTTCCTCCCACAGTCCAACAATGTGCAGGTTAGGTGAATTGGCCATGCTAAAATGTTCAGGGATGTGTAGCTTAGGTGTATTAGTCAGGGGTAAATATAGGGCAATGGGTCTGGATGGATTACTCTTTGGAGGGCTGCTGTGGATTTGTTGGGTAGCCAGTGATGTCCATATGTTGTCTTTAAAAGTGCACAGTCTGCAGTGTCAGCAATCGCAGTCTAATTTCAATGTCTCAACCGACCTTTTGTTTCTTCATTGCCCTATGACCACCCTCCTTGTTTTTAAACTTCCATTTTGTTATTTTGTCAATGTTAATCTCCTTCACTTCCCATACCTCTGCTCTTGAAGTGCCCCCCCCATTCCCCCACAAATGCAACAAGGATAGAACTCCCCCTTCCCAGTGCTCACCTTTCATCCCATGATTTATACTCTGCCATTTCCACCACCTACAGTCAGACCCCACCACCAGAGATATATTTCCGTCCCCATCCCTACCAGCATTCCATAGAGACCATTCCCTCCACAACTCCCTCGTTAAGTCTGCAATCTCCACCAACCCACCCTCCACAATCGGCCCCTTTCCCTGCTATAACACAGGGTGCAAAACCGGCCCTAAAGGATCATTTCAAATCCAGCAAAGGTTTTCCTGCACATCCTTCCACCTCATTTACTGCATCCTTTGGTCTCAATGTGGGCTGCTGTACATGGGAGAGACTGAACACCAACTCACGGAACGGTTCAGAGAACATCTCTTGTCCGCATGCACCAAACAAGCCCACTACCCTATGGCCAACCACTTCATCTCCCCCTCCAACTCCCCCAATGCCAAACAAATCCTGGGCCTCCACCGCCGCCAAATCAAAGCCACCCACCAACTGGAGGGAGAACATCTTATCCTCTGTCGCAGGACCCTGCAACTACACAGCATTAACATGGGCTTCACCAGTTTCCAAACCTCCCCCCCCATCCCATCCCAGATCCAACCCTCCAACTTGGCACAGCCCTCTTGACCAGACATACTTGTCCATCTTCCTTCCCACCTATCTGTTCTGCCCTCCCCACCGAACAATCACAATCACCTCCTACCTGCATCCTCCTATCACCATCCCGACTACCTAGCCCTCACCTCCATCACCCTATTTAGGTCTCAGCCCTCTTCCCCCTCTGCATTCCTGATGAAGGGCTTATGCCCGAAACATCGACTGTCCTGTTCCTTCGATGCTGCCTGACCTGCTGTGCGTTTTCCAGCACCACACTTTTCAACTCTGACTCTCCAGCATCTACATTCCTCACTTTCTCCTAATCTTAGTCAACCAGCTCTTCCAGACTTCTATCCATTGACACCAACTATCCTTCCGGCTGCCTCAGGAAAGCAACCAACATAATCAAAGGCCCCTCTCACACCGGTTATACTCTCTTCCACCTTCTTCCATCAGGCAGAAGATACAATGTTTTTATACATTTTCCAATAGATACAAGAACAGCTTCCTCCCTTATGTTATTAGACTTCTGAATCGACTACTCAAATTTCAACCTTAATGTTGATCTCGCTGTCGCTGCACCTTTTCTGCAGTATTCTTCATTCTGTACTATTACCCTAATGAACTTTGTTTGGTCAATCTGTCTGTACTGCGTGCAAAACAAAACTTTTCACCGTACTTAGGTATATGTGACAATAATAAATCAAAACTTTTGCACAGTGACATTTTTCCTTCCTTTCCACATTTCCTCTCTCTCCTTGCTGCTGAATCTCAGATTTCCTCCAGCTCCAATAAAGAGCCTGAAACATTGTCTTTTTTTCTCGCTGTGCAGATGCTGCTCGACCTGGAGTGTTTCCAGCCCTCACTGTTCATATTTCAGGTTTCCAGAACCCACAGAGTTTTGTGTTTGTGCTATGGGTTGGCCATCTCACTGATTTTTGCGGGATCTTGCTGCGCAGGCAAAATAATGCCTCTGTTTTGTTTATGGAGCAATAGTTAGTGCTCTCCAGAGTAATTCATAACAACTAACAGCACTTTGCTGCACTTGACAGCAGCTCTGAGGCATGGGATTAGATGATACAGAGGGATTGCGAGACTTCTATTTAATATTCAACTTTTTTTGTGCTGAATATCAATTAAATGGAAAATGGAATGTGCTGGAAGACTTACATCCTGTGCAAATTGGTCTCTCTGTCTCTCTCACTCTCTCTCTCTTGGACTAAGATTATGGCACTTCAAGTCCAAAAAACAGTTACTACGGCAACACTACTGAATACGTCTCCACTAAAGAATCCAGTTGTTAACAGTGAAAGCCGACAGGAAAGAATTACTTCAGGAGTGTAAAAGTAGCGTTTTCATTGAGCACTCCCATGAGAGACAGCAACAGCAGTTAAAGCCAAAAGCTTGGTTACAGTGCAATCACTGCCAATTCAACAAGCATAGAAGTGTTTTAATGAATGCAAAACATCTGTCACGATCTGATAGGAGACCACTGACAGTACATAGAATGGGGCTTTCAAAAAGTCCAATAATTATTGCCAGAGGGGAATTTCCTCCAGCCTGGGAGCTTTCAGGCTGCTTAAAGCTAATTCAAGTTCATCGGCCAGATAGAAAGAAACTATTTCTTCTAGTGGGTGGAATCCAGAACAAGGTGACATAACCTGAAGAGTTAGAGCTAGGCTGTTCAAGGATGATGTTAGAATCTATTATATCGAAGAATAGCGGACGCCTGGCACCCCATTCCCCACCAACTGGGACTCAATTAAACATATCAAAACCAAGATTGATAGGATTTAGTTGGGCAAGGGAAATATGGATACAAATCAGTTGACGGAGTTGAGATACACGTTGGGCGTGATCTAACTCATTTTCAAGGATGAATTCAAACTCATTCAAAACTCTGCTGTCCATCTCCTAACTCGTGCAAAGTCCAATTCACTCATTAGCACAACCCTCACTGACAGACAGTAGATCCTTGTCCTGTAATGCTACAGTTCTAAAATTCTCTTCCTTGTCTTCAAATCTCTCCATGGACCCATCCCTACCTATCATTGTAATCTCCTCCAGCCCCACAATCTTCAGAGGTCTCTGTTTCCTTTCAATTCTTACCTCTTTAGTACCTGTGATTTTTGTGCTGTACTTTTGCGATTGTATCTTCAGCTACTCGGATGAAACCAGGCTGATTCTTGGGAAAGTATACCTGATGTATGAAAACAGACTGGATTATGTTCACTGGGGGATGTGGGGGATTTCACAGAAACTTCTACAATTCTAACAAGACTAGACAGTATAAATGCAGGAAGGAGGGTTCCCAATGACTGGGAAATCCAGAACCATTGGTCAGAGTTTAAGGATATGGGATAGGTCATTTAGGACTGAGACGTGGAGAAATGTCTTCATCCAGAGAGTGGGGAGCCTGTGGAATTCTCTTCCAGACAAAGCGAGGCAATAATATTGAGTGTTTTCAAGAAGGAGTTGGATATAGTTCTTAGGGCTAATGGAATCAAAGGGTCTGGAGTTTGAGTCAGCCATGATCATATTGAATAGCAGAACAGGCTGAAAGGGCTGAATGGCCTAGTCCTGCTCCTAGTTTCTATCTTTCTTCCTAGGGGCCTAAACTCTGGAATTTCTTTCTCGAATGTCTCCTCCTTTCCACCTCTCTGTCCGCCTCTAAGCTGATTTTTAAAATCCTACCTTTGTCCTAGTTTATGGTTGCCTGGCCTAACATCTCCTTGTGTAAGAACAGTACCAGGAACTCTTTGCTGCATTCACCAACCTGAGATTGAGGAAATAGTGAGGCTCCATGGATTGATCTCAAGAGATGTGGCAGGGCAAGAAACTTCATCACAGACCTGAAACTGCATTATTATGGCATGACTGCAACTTTATTGAGCGGGAGATTTGAAAGAGAGATGTTAGAAGCCAACTTGTTGTCAAGCAAGTCTGTGTCATAGCCCTTTACTGTTTACAGTCTATCTGACAATAGTTGTTCACCTCAACAAAGATCAGCTGCCTCTGCTCTTAGAATCAAGTGTGACCAAGATGGACAACTCTTTAACCTCAGACACGCCTGTGTCAAAAGTAAATTAAGTACAGGCAGTCCCCAGGTTGTGAATAGGTTACATTCTGGATTCTATTCACAAGATGACTTGTATGCTAGTCAGAACAAAAACCCAGATTTTTTGGAATCGCTATTTTTGGGCAGCATGGTGGCACAGTGGTTAGCATTGCTGCCTCATAGCGCCAGAGACCTGGCTTCAATTCCTGCCTCAGGCAACTGTCTGTGTGGAGTTTGCACATTCTCCCCGTGTCTGCATGGGTTTCCTCCGGGTGCTCCGGTTTCCTCCCACAGTCCAAAGATGTGCAGGTCAGGTGAATTGGCCATGCTAAATTGCTCGCAGTGTTAGGTAAGGGGTAAATGTAAATGTAGGGGTATGGGTGGGTTGCGCTTCGGCGGGTCGGTGTGGACTTGTTGGGCCGAAGGGCCTGTTTCCACACTGTAATATAATGTAATCTAATCTAATCTAAACACGATATTAAATAGCCGTTCATAAGTGAGGAAATGTTTGTATGTTGATTCTTTAAAATTACCCCCCCATAGGGGATTACACTCATAAGTATGGGAGTTCATCAGTCAGACAGTTGTAAATTGGGGATAGCCTGTACCATAGACATACATGACATATAGCGTCTGAACCATATTTATAAGCCATTCTCAGTCTCTTCAATTCTGCATTCCAGAGACTTGGCCTGCCTTTGAATGTTGCCAAATCATTCTGACCTGGTCAATCAAATATTCCACCTTTCCTTTATGTTGAAGAAGAGACTTGGAATATGTTAAGCAATTCCCATACCTTGGCAGCTTCCTTTTCTCCGGAGGCCACATTGATGAGGAGATCCAGCACCGGATCAGCTGTGCCAACTCAGCCTTCTGGAGACTACAGCAGTGAGCGTTTGCCAACAAATACCTCTGCACGTCAACAAAATCCCTAGTGCATGGAACAATTGTCATCACCACACTGTTTTACTGGAATGAGAGCCAGACTGTGGATCAGCAAGACATAACAGCTCTAGAGATATTCCACCAGCTACATTCTCTGAATTAGCCATTGAACAAATACTAATGCCCGATATATATTTGAAAGTGGTGAACTTAGAGGGCTACAGAGATAGGGATAGAGAATGGAATGAGCAGGGTAACTCTTTCAGGAGTTGGTACGGACTCATGGGTTGAATGACCTCCTCCTGTAGTGTAACATTGTATGGTTCTACGATTCTGTAACGTATCATTTAAAGTTGGTTCAACAAACATTCAGGCAAATTCCTGCAGTAGAAACTACTGTGTGCTGGTTATCATGTTTGTGTAGCTGACAAGTGTCTCCCAGCCAATTCCTGTTGTCTGAACTCTCAAATGGCCAAGGGATGACAAAGGAAACACTCCAAAGGTATGCTGAAACTCTCCTTAAAGCATGGCAGCATTGACATTAATAACTGGGAGGAGCTTGCTATTCAGGAGGACATTCAGGATGGTGACAATTTATCCATCAAGCTGCATTAGGCAATGAGGCATAACAGCAGCCGAGTAGGAAAGAAAAGGAAACTAATTCTATACTCCAGATCCCATACCATGTAGGTTGTCTTGCCCATGAGTCTAAAGGACTGAGAGTTGAGAATCAGCCTTTAACTGACTTGAATATTCATGGACGAAACTCACAACCCTGTGTAGACATCATCCTCAAATTGAGGGACAGCCAATGATCTCCATTTTGGTGTCAAATATTTGTTGGTACTGCTACTACGAAGCAACTTACATTAGTGGTGCTATATAAATGCAAACCATGTACAACTGATTCCCGTTGAAAATCATTATTGAATCTGCTTCTGCTAGTCTTCCAGATAACACATTCCAGATCATGACAACTTGCTGCATAAAAAAAATTCTCATTTCGAACTGAAGATGTGACCTGAGTAGGATGTCCAGCCGTTACTAAAAGGATAGACAAGTGGCTTCCAAACGTTTTCCTATTTTGCCCTTTTTCAATTTTTGACTATTGCTGTGAACCCTGAGTGAGACTTGAGAGAGTGGGTTAGGCAGAAACCCATTAGGGAGCAAAGCTGTTGTAACTTGTATGACCTTCCATGACAACCATTGCTGCTTCAGAGGTCAGGACCCCAGACCTCAGTGCACAGCCCCACTTGGTGTTCCTACCCTCACTTTGAAACCAGATGCTCAGACTTTTTTTCTAAATCGAAGCTCACTGTTCCCTCTTTGCTTCCTTGTTACCGTTTGTTTCAACAAGATTTCCTTACCTGTTGCTTAGTTGAACTCACCAGATGATAAAGGCTCCAGACGTATTGCCTTAGCTGACTTCTCTTCCCCAAGTCCAAACTTGGACAGATTGTACTTGACACCTGTCTTAGGCATAACTACAGGTAGTTTTGTATAACACGATGGTTGCGTTCTTGTGCAACCCGTGTTATAGAAAAATCGCACTTTAGAAACAGTGCTTTAAGTGTTGGCAATGTAATCGTGTTAGAGCCAACACACGTTTTTAACATTTGCGCTTTAGAAAAATGTCCCCAATTCGTAATTCATTTACAGCGAATTTGCATTAACGAAACATGCATTTTAGCAGAAATGTAGCATGAAAACGTACTGTGGAGGAAAACAATGTGGAGAAGCCATTTCAGATGGTTTTCTCCAAAAGATTGGTGGATCCATATTCAATAATCATGGAATCGAAAGAATTATATATTAGTTATAGTGCAATGTTTGTCGTGAGCATTGTGCATTTTGGGAAGGAAAATATGAATAGTTACAATTTGTTATGCTGTAAGTCACTTTATTTTACAACTTACTTGTGTGAAATCCTGGTTTGTCACACTGGAGTACAGGATGCAATCTGTGAGTCAGGTGGTAACTGATATACCGAAGACCTCAGTGAGAATGAGAATAAAGGCCATTAGCCTCAAAATAAAATCATCCATTTCTACAAAGATCTTTCGAGTTAACTATTTACCCCTCCCCCAATCATTTCGCTTCTCTCCTGTGCCTGGTTCAAACATTTTCCCTGCTGACTTTGTACAGTTTTGCCAATAATTGTAATCAAACAGTGTTGTGCAATTTTCTAGCAACAAGCCATTCAGTCAGCAACTCTGTAGTGGTGTTATTCTCTACCTGAACCGCTAGTCTAATCTCAACTCCTGCTCACTCCATAAACTGTGAAAAAGTGTTCATGGCACTATTTAATTCCCTCTGAAAGTAACTGCCTGCACATAGTTTTCAGGCAGAGATTTCAAATCTTCTAACTGCCCTCTTTGTATAGCTTTTTACCCCATTATTCCTATTTTACGCACATTTGTGACCTCTCATTATCATCTCAGAGACCAATGTGAACAATGCGCAACTTTCTACCCTGTCAATACCCTTTAAGATTTTGAAGACCTATAATAGGTAAAAAGGGCTTCATTTGCCGAGTCTCTTTTTTAAAAGTGTAGCCCATTATCTTCAGTAATATGTACATGGCTTATTTTCCAATGCTCTTTATCATTGTTAGCAGAGGGCCCTCAAAATATACACCATAGAACATTCATTTGTTGATCCAAAATTCCTTATTTTACTGTCCTAAAAGTGGATGTAGAAGAGCTCATGATACTATTTTTAAGGAGAACAGGTGAGTATTCCCCGTTCTCCTGACCAATATTTATCCCACAGTTAACAGTGCAAAAACAGATTAGGGCATTTCTTTTGTGGGAGCTTGCTATGTGTCAATTGGCTGTCAAGTTTTCCTACGCAAAAGTGAGGACTGCAGATGCCGGAGGTTAGAGGCGTGAGTGTGATTACACTTCAAAAAACATTTCATTGGCTGTAATTTACTTTCAGACATCCAGAGGTTACGAATGTCACTATATGAATTGAACTCTTTTTTTTCTTCTTCTTTCAACATTTTAATGCGGATTTACCCTATTATTTTAATTGGGCTAATAATTTTATTCATGATTTGAATGGAAATTTCAGGTGAAAGAGTTATCACCTTTATAAGCATTGTTGGAAAATTCAAAGTGCTTAATAATTGCAGTGATCGGGTTTTTCACATACTTCTAACGCTATCAAGCTAGCTATCTGTGTACTGACTCAAAGTGTTCCTTTTCTCTCTGTGTTACGTGCTTTACACAGTTGGTAAGAGCAGATGTAAAATGGGCAAAGAGAAAGCAAGCATTGAACATGTAATACAGGTTTGCTAATATCTGAAAGGGGAGGTATCAGGTACTGTTTTGCGTGTAAATTCTTCATCAGAATGCGAAAGTGGATTACAGAGAAACTAAAGAAAAAAACAAAATGTCATTGCATTTTGAAACTAAAAACTAGATGTGAAACTAAAAACTGAACATTCTAGGAATATTCAGCAGCTCAGGCGGCATCTATGAGGAAAAATACAATCAATAATCTGTCATCAGAAGTGGAACATACCGGCCTCTTTATAAGGCTGAACAAGATAAAGCCAAGGAAAGGGAACTACAAAAACCCGTCAAGAGGAGCTGTTATTGAATTACAATGGCTGAATCATTGTTTTAAATGGTGAATGATGATTTCGAAATGCCCAACGATATATAAAAATCACAGTTGGAGGAATGGAAAAGTGCAAGAGAAGGAAGTGTAAAACATTGTTTTAGGTTGGAGCAGAGCCTGGGAGCCAGATGTTGTGTACAACATCTTTCTTTGATGATCTTGAAAATTTGTTTTATTCCCTCTTCCTGACGTTGCTAAAGTGGAAATTCTGCAAAACAAACCTTGCCTCCGATTGCCTTAAAGTCTGAGCATATGAGGTTATAGCCAGGGGACATAGTAAAACACAGGTGGGTATAAAAGACTGCTTTTTTAAAATGGTCCTTTTAAATTAGGGCAGCACAGTGGCACAGTGGTTAGGGCGGCACAGTGGCACAGTGGTTAGCACTGCTGCCTCACAGCGCTAGAGACCTGGGTTCAATTCCCGCCTCAGGCGACTGACTGTGTGGAGTTTGCACGTTCTCCCCGTGTCTGTGTGGGTTTCCTCCGGGTGCTCCGGTTTCCTCCCACAGTCCAAAGGTGTGCGGGTCAGGTGGATTGGCCATGCTAAATTGCCCGTAGTGTTAGGTAAGGGGTAGATGTAGGGGTATGGGTGGGTTGTGCTTCGGCGGGGCGGTGTGGACTTGTTGGGCCGAAGGGCCTGTTTCCACACTGTAAGTAATCTAATCTAATCTAATCTAAAAAAATGTTAATGAGAAGGTGTAATTGCATTAAACCCTATGTGTATAGTAAGGGGTGTGACTAGATACAATTATTTGTCACGTAATCAACAGATTAAGAAAAGTAATTCAATGTTAGCTGCTGTTTCCTTCTATATAAAGTTAAAGCATACTGAATGGCAATTAAATGGCTTGTATGGAGCTTTGCTTAATGAAAATAAGCAAGTATACTGCCACTGGATAGTATATTTTCACCACTTTGTTGATATTGGCAGTTTCTCAAAAAAAAGTTCAATATTACTAGTCTTTATCTTCGCCTGGAGAGTGGAGAACCAGGGTTTAAAATCTCAAGCTAAGGGGTCTGAGGGGTGAACATATTCCTTCACTCGCAGAGGGCAGTGAATCTTTGGTGTTACCTGCCCAGAGGCCTGCGGCTGTTCAGTCATTGATTAAGTCGAAGGTAGATGATTAACAATGTTCCCTCTAGGTTCTAGGAAGTTCTACACGTGCCGATTGTTATGGGCTGCATTGTCTGCTTCCAGAAGCTGTTGGCATGCACAGGGCCTGTGCAAGAGGATGAGAAATTATAAGGAACATTAATCATTAGGTAGCTTCTTGGACACAAAAAGATGGGAAAATAGAATTGAGATAGAAAACCAGCCATAATCAGCCATTGGATGATTAGACAGGCACGAGGGGCCATGTGACCTGGTGCTGCTCCAGTAGTGCCTGGATTTACTCTAATATTAGTTCATTGCAGCACGTTAACCTCAGAACCTCTGCACCAGGCTAGCGGGGAGTAGGTGGAATTAGCCCATTTTCCTGACAGGCATATTTGGATAGCAAATACTGGATTAGTGGTGCTGGAAGAGCACAGCAGTTCAGGCAGCATCCAACGAGCAGCGAAATCGACGTTTCGGGCAAAAGCCCTTCATCAGGAATAAAGGCAGAAGGGCTTTTGCCCGAAACGTCGATTTCGCTGCTCGTTGGATGCTGCCTGAGCTGCTGTGCTCTTCCAGCGCCACTAATCTAGTATTTGCTTTCCAGCATCTGCAGTCATTGTTTTTACCATATTTGGATAGCAGTTATAATGTTGTTTTGAATGAAGAGAGTCACAGTTACAATATCATCAACCCATTGTCTGCTCAAATTTAGTGCATAAACTTGGATTGGAAAGATATTCAGTTGACAAGTAACTAAGAATAGAGTGATGTTTTTGAAAAAAACTCTCTTGAGAGATCAAAGAGCCAGCATTTATTGCCATTCTCCGGTTGTATTTGTAAAGTTGGTGATGAGCCATCTTCTTCAGCCATTGTAGTCTCTGTGGAGAAAATGCGGTTAGGTAGGGTGTTCAACGATTTTGTGGCAGTGATGATGAAGGGTGGGGGTGGGGCAATCTGTCCCAAATTGAGAAGGATTGTGTGAAGATCCCAGGGAAAGAAGGGAGAAATTGGAAATTAAACTTTATCTGTCTCCAAGTTGAAAATGTGGCGCTGGAAATGCACAGCAGGCCGGGCAACATCCGAGGAGCAGGAGAGTCAACATTTCAGGCGTAGTTCCTTGGGTGCTGTCTGACCTGCTGTGCTTTTCCAGCACCACACTTTTCGACTGTGACGCTCCAGCATCTGCAGTTCTCACTTTCTCTTTTATCTGTGTCCACTTTAGGAAAAAAGAAAATGAAACTGAACATTTCATAAAAGATGAACAATGGAGAAGTGTTGAATTTCAATGGAACTTGGGTGGCCTTGCAGATAAATCACTGAAAGTTAACTTCAGGCAAAGTAAACAACTGTGAAAGCAAATGGTACTCTGGCCATTATTATAACAGGAGTAAAGACATCCCACTGCGATTATATAATGCCTTGGCGAGACCACACATGGAGTATTGTGTACAGCTATGGTCTTCTTAACTCCAGAAAAGTATTCTTGCCACAGAAGAAGTTCAGCAAATGCTCATCAAACTAATTCCTGGGATGAAAGGATTATCCTATGAGAAAATGTCATGCAATCTGAGCCTAAATTCTCGTGATTAGCAGAATGAGAAATGATTGCACAGAATCGTGCCAAATTCAGAGAGGGATTAATGAGGTAGATGCAAGAATGATGGTTCCTCTGGCCGGCGAGTCTAGAATCAAGGGACGTACTCTCAGAATCAGGAACAGGCCATTTCAGACTGAGATAAGGCGGATTTTTTTCACTAAGAGGGTGGTGAATCTTTGGGATAGCCTGGCACAGGGAGCTGTGGATGTTTAGTCATGTAGTATGTTCAAGGTAGAGATCAATGGTTTTCTAAATGTTAAAAGCATCAAAGGATACCAGAGTAGTGCATTTATGAGCATTACCATTTATTCTATTATTATACTGACTTTATTAGTATATCCTTCCATTCTTTAGATCCTGATGTGCTTTATCTTGCTTCCCTTCAATGAATCTAGATCTTTCACCTCGACTGTTCCATACTATCACCATTTATGTGGTAAAGAAGTTATAGAGTCATATAGCACAAAAACAGACCCTTTGGTCCAAATTTTCCATGTTGACCAGGTGTCCCAATCTGACCTCGTCCCATTTGCCAGCATTTGACCTATACCCCTCTAAACCCTTTCTATTCAGTTACCTATCCAATTGCCTTTTATATGTTGGAATTCTACCCACTTTCACCACTTCCTCTGGCAGCTTGTTCCATATTCACACACCACTTGTGCATGATAAAATGACCACTCAAGTCCTTTTTAAGTTTTTCATCTGTCATCTTAACCCTACGCCATCTAGTTTTAGACCTTAAGAAAAAGACCTTGGATATTCTGCCTATCCACGCCCCTCATGATTTTACAAACCTCTATAAGATCACCCCTCAACCTCCGCCACTCCAGGGAAAAAAGCCCCAGTCTATTCAGCCTGTCCCTATAACTCAAACCTCTAGTGCCAGCAGCGCCCTTGTACATACTTTCTGCACCCTGTCATGTTTAACAATTTCTTTGCTACTCCTGAATTTTCCATTGGATTTATTGGAGACTATCTTATATTTCAGACACTAAATCTCTTCTCCTCCACTAATGGAAGCATCTTCCCCAAGTCTACCCTCTCAACCCTTCATAATCTTCATAACCAGACTAGAACTAGGTTATAATAAGGGATTATCAATGAGATAAAATAGTCTGTTCTTGTGCTGTATATTCTCTGACATTATACGTAATTTCATGTAATATATGATTTGAACACATGGGTGGCCCAAATATCATGAAGCAGGATTTGTTATTCCACTGGCATTAAGCATGAAGGGAGATGAAGGTTAAACAAGGAAGCCTTTACATGCAATGAAGCCTGTAATTACATTGAGTTGAGGAATCCTTTTTCTCTCTGCTTGTTCTTCCCAACAGCCCTCCTTCCCCCAAAGACAGCTGTTTTTCCCCCAGAGAGTGTCCGTTTGACTGTGTCAATAGCCGTCACTCTCCAATGCTACCTGCTGTTGCTGAAGATTCTAGAACATTCAAATAAGTTCAGCATTGGACAAAATTGCTGCCTTGATTGATCCAGGTAACTGTCATATGGGACTGGTGTTGGAAAGCTACCTGTACAGATGGGGCAAAATATCACTGGACTGTTGTTCAGGGCTTAGAATTTGACAATTATAGAGGCATAATGGCACATTCAGTGAGAAATTGAGCTATCATGTCAAAGGGTGCTCTTGTGAGTGTACCATGATTAGACAAAGGGAATATGTTGCTAAGGCTTACAAGATCCAGCGAATAAAAGCCTAACATTCAGATGTCAAAAGTTTACAACCACGGACGTATAAATAGGCAAATGAGTGAATTTTAAAAAGATGAATGGTGTACATTTTTTCAAATGTATTCACAGTTTGGGAGTTACTGGCTAGGCCAGTGTGTATTGTCCATCTCTAAATGACAGACTCAACCAGATTACTGTGCATCTGGAATCACGCATGGGCCAGACTGCAAAGGGAGAGCAGTTTCATCCTTAAAGGGAATTAGTGAACCAGATGAGTTTTTCCAATAATTGAAAGTGACATCATGATCATTATTAGACTCTTAATTCCAGATTTTCATCTGTCATAGTGGGACCCAAACCTAGATCTCTGAAAATTACCTGGGTTGCTAGAGTAATAGCTGAAAATGTGTTGCTGGAAAAGTGCAGCAGGTCAGGCAGCATCCAAGGAGCAGGATAATCGACGTTTCGGGCATAAGCCCTTCTTCAGGAATGAGGAGAGTGTGCCAAGCAGGCTAAGATAAAAGGTAGGGAGGAGGGACTTGGGGGAGGGGCGTTGGAAATGCGATAGGTGGAAGGAGGTTAAGGTGAGGTTGATAGGCCGGAGTGGGGGTGGGGGCGGAGAGGTCAGGAAGAACATTGCAGGTTAGGAAGGTGGTGCTGAGTTTGAGGGTTGGGACTGAGACAAGGTGGGGGGAGGGGAAATGAGGAAACTGGAGAAATCTGAGTTCATCCCTTGTGGTTGGAGGGTTCCTAGGCAGAAGATGAGGCGCTCTTCCTCCAGCTGTCGTGTGGCTATAGTCTGGCGATGGGGGAGTCCAAGGACCTGCATGTCCTTGGTGGAGTGGGAGGAGGAGTTGAAATGTTGAGTCACGGGGTGGTTGGGTTGGTTGGTCTGGGTGTCCCAGAGGTGTTCTCTGAAACATTCCACAAGTAGGCGGCCTGTCTCCCCAATATAGAGGAGGCCACATCAGGTGCAGCGGATGCAGTAAATGATGTGTGTGGAGGTGCAGGTGAATTTGTGGCGGATATGGAAGTATCCCTTGGGGCCTTGGAGGGAAGTAAGGGGGGAGGTGTGGCCGCAAGTTTTGCATTTCTTGCTGTTGCAGGGGAAGGTGCTGGGAGTGGAGGTTAGGTTGGTGGGGGGTGTGGACCTGATGAGGGAGTCACGGAGGAAGTTGTCTTTTCGGAATGCTGATAGGGGAGGGAAGGGAAATATATCCCTGGTGGTGGGGTCCGTTTGGAGGTGGCAGAAATGACGGCAGATGATACGCTGTACATGGAGGTTGGTGGGGTGGTAGGTGACGACCAGTGAGGTTCTGTCCTGGTGGCGATTGGACGGGTGGGGCTCAAGGGGGGAGGAGCGGGAAGTGGAGGAGATGCGGTGGAGAGCATCAACTCAGATTTCTCCAGTTTCTTCATTTCCCCTCCCCCCACCTTGTCTCAGTCCCAACCCTCAAACTCAGCACCACCTTCCTAACCTGCAATCTTCTTCCTGACCTCTCCACCCCCACCCCCACTCCGGCCTATCACCCTCACCTTAACCTCCTTCCACCTATCGCATTCCCAACGCCCCTCCCCCAAGTCCCTCCTCCCTACCTTTTATCTTAGCCTGCTTGGCACACTCTCCTCATTCCTGAAGAAGGGCTCATGCCCGAAACGTCAATTCTCCTGCTCCTTGGATGCTGCCTGATCTGCTGCACTTTTCCAGCAACACATTTTCAGCTCTGATCTCCAGTATCTGCAGTCCTCACTTTCTCCTTGCTACATTAATAGTCTAGCAATAATACCATTGGGCCATTGCCTCCTTCTGTTTAACTTTTATGATAAACACATCTGTGATTGCTTCCTTTAATACCATTAGGGTAGTAAACGCCCTGAAGGTTTGCCTATTTCATAGTCTTAATATTTTCTTCATTACTTTTTTAAAAACTTGTATTAAAGTCACTAAAAACTACCCATTGATTTGTTTCTCAGCATTTTTTATACCGCTGACATTTTAAACATTTCCTCCACTGTAAAAGTACTCGTATAACAGGGCTGCCATTTCCTTATGCTCCATTATCGTTTAAACCACATATGTCTTTAATGCACTCTACATTCCTCTTTCTTTTGACACATTTGTAAAACCTTTTTCTGTAGCTTTGAATGCCCTTGCAAGCTCTGTCTTATGTGGCTTTTTTTTGTACTTTTTGCTACTTTCTTTATGTCTCACTATTGTCTTTTATAGCTGTCTAGATTTTTTTTATCCCTGTAACAATCTGAACCTTTATCTAACTTTATATTACCTATTACTTTGTTGACTATGGTTTCTTAATAACTCAAGTGCCATTATCTCTTAAGGATAACAGTACCACACCAAATACTTCTTTGCCTGTTTGTGGGATGACCAGGGAACTGTTCCACTAGTTTACTGTGGGTAATTTTTTTCCTCATCCATTCAAAGTTGGCTTTATTCAAACCCTTGTGACTCCATCTTTCTCCCCTCAAGTTTAATTTTAAATTCGATGGTAATTGTTGGATATTATACAATTTACTGTTAGCCTATTAAGTAATTCTGATTTGCTGCTTGTCATGACACCTATTCTGCTTTCAAATAAAAGTAATATACTGCAGATGCCAGAAATCTGAATCAAACACAGGGAATGCTGGAGAAACTCAGCAGGTCTGACAGCATCTGTTGGAGAGAGAAACAGAGTCTGATATGACTCTTCTTCAGAGTCATACTGGACTCGAAACATTAACTCTGATTCTGTCTCCACAGATGCTGCCAAATGTCTTGGTTTTTTCCAGCACTTTCTGTGTATGTCCCAATCTGACCTCTTCCCTTGCTGGCTCTGAAGCATTCTGCATGGAATTTGGTTGGACCTGCTCGAGTGGGCATGATGCCAGGACTCTGGGAGCACAGGCTCCTGCATCAGTATGAGACGTTTCCTTCTGTCTATACTAGCCTCCCTGTGGTCTTGTTGAGTGAATTTGCCACTTAACATTAAATTAAGAACCTTTTTGTGCAGTTGCCCGTGAAACTAGAAGAATGATTGAAATTCTCCAAGTGCCCCAGACCAGCTACAGCATATAAGACGTGGCCTAGACTTGAATCCAAGTCCCAGACCCAGACAAAAGCAGGAGCAGCATCCAACATAATGTACCATCCAGTTTATTCACAGTGTGATGTACCATGATGTGAGAATGTGCATAGCCTTGTTTACTTAATCACAACATAAATTACTCTTGTCATTTTTCTGCAAATGCAACTGTTACCACCTTTTGTAGAAAAGAAGTGTCTCTTGTTACAATCACATTTCTGTGATAGTTTAGTGATAATTGACATTCTTATCTTAATTCACACCAATTCCCATTCCCGTCAGTCCTGCACTCACTGACCTAAGTTAGCGTTTAGTCTGCGAGTTCTCAAATTCAAAAGTCATACTTTTGTGTTCAAAATCCTCCATGGCCCACCCCTCCCTATCACTAACCTCCAGCTCTTACAGCCCTTTGAGAACTCTGTGCTTCTCCAATTCTAGCCACTTCTCAGCCCCTGATTTTCTTCATTCTATCATTTACAATTAAGCCTTCGGCAGCCATTGTCTTAAGGTCTGGAATTCCCTTCCTAAACCCCACTGCCTCACCACCGTTTTCTCCTCCTTTAAGGCAGTCCTCAAAATTGACCTCTTTGATGCAGCTTTTGCATATCTGTCTCATGTCACCCTAAGTAGTTCAGTGACAAATGTTTGGTTAGACAAATTTCCATGAAGGCAAGTTGCAGTTGTTGTTAATCAGAAATGAGAAGCACTTAAGACATACAGGCTTGTGACAGGTCAGAGAATAATGCTGAGTTTAAATTTCCCTTCACAATAGTTCAATTAACTTAGAAAAAACGCCAGTTATTACTACCTCTGGAAAAACAAATCACAAGAACATGTCCCCGTCGGTGGCCGGATGCAAAGGAAATCCACGTGTATCAGGTTTAAATTAGTCACAAATGTCATTTCAAATAAGAGACAACCACGAACTGGGTGCATCAAACACCGAAACTACCCTCCCACAACTTGAAACTGTAGATCAGATGAAACATTTGGGTTATTTCAATGACAGTCATACTGAGTTAAAGATAAGCCCTTTTCCTTTAGTGTTTAGAAACACAGCCCATTAAAAGCAAACTCCTCCTCAGTGAGATCAATGCTTGTTGGAATTTCAAGCCTTGTCTAAGCAAATATGAAATCTGATGATAGTGAAGTTGACCCAGTGTGTCACTCTTTCTGCATTTCTTCCACAGAATGTTAAGGCTAGTGAATCCTTCCATTCTCCTCTGAGCTGCTACAGTGCATTGTGAACCTTTGTATTTTGGCATAATCATATGAGTGATAAATTCAATAATGGTGATGTACCAAACCCAAATACAACTACGACTGCATTGAAACCAACACCAACGTACATTTATATAGTTCCTCTCAAATGGCAAAACATGCCAAGATATGTATTGGCATATCAGCAGCCAATGTTTGACACTGAGCCATATGATGAAAGCTAAGCCAGAGAAGTAGATACTGAAGGTGCAACTTAAATGAGGAAAAGAGACGATAAGATTAATGGAGAGAATTCCAAAGCTAGGGGAGCTAAAAGCATAGACTCCATTGGTGGAGCGATTAAAATTGAAAATGACATGAAAGTGTTTTCATAAACCATTCGATCATTCCAGTTCTTCCTCTTAAAAGCAACCTTAAAACCCAGCTCCTTCACAAAGTCTTTGTTCACCATCCCTAAGATATTGTCAAGATCATATAACTCTGTTTATAAGTACTTCTGGAGGGTATTGCACATTCTGAATTCCCATTCTGGAATCTACTTGAAGGTATATGTCTTCACAGACAATACCCTGCCTGTGTTCTTCTAGACTGATTTCCAGATGACCTGAGGGGAACAAAGGGAAATGTTGTCCAGTCTTCTTTCTCTTATTGACCCTGGTCTTTTATTATTTCTTTCCCTCCCCCAGGAAGATTATGTGGGGGGAGGGGAGAGTGAAGTAAAGAATAAAATAATGAACCATCATGTTCTGGTCCTTGTGATGGGGGTGGGGGGAGGGGATGTGGTGAGGGGGGTGGTTTGTTGGACCAGGTAGGATTCCCTGTGCATTGCTTTTTGTACAGTCATAAATTAAACACAGCAAGCTCCCACAAGCAGCAATGTGATGATGACCAGAAAACTCACTTTGGTGGTGTTTGGTTGAGGGTAAAATTACTCCAAGCATGGGATAAAACTGTATTATGTAAATCAAGCACTTAAATTTATGCACAGTCTTTCACTGAATAGTTGGAAAGGGCAGACCTCGGCAAGGGAACGGAACAGTTTTGCCAGTGTTGTCAGCCGGAGTCACTCCAGGCTACGTGAAAAGAAAAGCTCCATCTGTTTTACTCATCAGAGTAATGTACCTTCAGCTTGTTAGAAGCCATGCCTGGAAGTAGTATTTCACTTCTGCCCCATATATATGGTATACAACGTGGGGGTCAGTTGAAGATTTCACTGCAGAGAACAATAGATATTTGTTCAGAAAAGATATGAAAGGATCTGGAGAGAAGGCCGATACAGATTAGCCAGGATTTAATTGAATTGCTGAGCAGAGAGGATGGGCTGAATGGCCATCTGTAATTTCTAAATGGTCCTGCATTGCAATCTTGCTGCTTCCCATATGACCTGTGAACCAGATTGCTGTTCTGTGCTCATTTATGGTGTGAAGATATGTACATTAGAATTGTTCAAAATCCAGGAACCTGCTGAGGGGATGATTTTCATCCCTTTCTGTCTGGCCTGCATTAAAAATTCAGGTTCAAAAGGTGAAAGAACAGTGCATGAACTGGTTGAGGCACTCAGTCTCAGTCTCACAATAATAATGGTGTTTTAGGGGGATCATGTTACCGGGTTGGGATTGGTACTAGCTTGCTAAATGTAATTGAGAATCATAAAAATAAAGATGCTGATTTTGGCATCTTTGGAATGTAATCTCTTGTACAGAGGAAAATGCTGAGCCTGTATTTGTCCCTTCCATCAGCAGTTAGCTATCCTTCTGTCTGACCAATCCCTGGTTGATCAATTTACTTGTACAATAATGATGCGGTAAAGCAAAACGATGTTAAATATTCAAAAGTAGTTACTTATAAGGCCAAAACATAACTTGGGTTCTTCATTAAGCTGAGAGCAGCCAGTGGAAACAGGACACATATTTAAAGCTAATGTCACCACACTGATGGTTTAGCCTGAGAATCAAGAAGGTAGGACTTTCACAGTAACCTTAACCAGTATGGGAATTGAGCCCATGCTGTTGGTGCTGCTCTGCACTGCAAACCAGCTAACCAGTCAACTGAGCTAACTTATCTCTAATCATTCCCTTGGAGACACACCAAGACAAATATCGACTGTGCCTGGAGGACCATCACCTTGGTGGAAGACACTGTTGAGTCTGCATGAAACTTGTTGGTCTTCCAGAACAGGAAGTTGATCTCGACTAAGTGTTGCAGACTGGCACATTCCAAGGTCCAGTCCTACATGCTGAGGGACACACAAAAGCTTGAGACTGCTGCTGCCAAGGCACAGTGGGAAAAGACCATCATCTGAGGTCTTCCTACTAAGGTTAAATGTGAGTCCGTTTAGTTATCAAGACCTCCCAGCGCCTCAAATATATGTAAATAGAGTCTTGCACAATTAAAAAATGTCTTTGGTTTGTATGTTGGCTGGAGTCAAACTCCATTGTTTGTTTGGTTTCTTCATGTGCTACTGTAGAGAATCCAAACTGCTTTAGTGATGTTGTCTTTTTTTTTATGAATATATTTCTGAAATTAAACTTTTTTAGAAAAGTCATCGTAATTAACATGAGAAACATAAAGAGAAGGAATATGTAAAAAACTTCAAACTCCTGACAACATACAAAGGCAAGGGACAATAGGACAATAAACAGGTAGGGAAGACGATGGGATAAAATTTAAAGCTTACTGGAAGTTGGAAAATAAAATCTTGCACATTTTTTGCAACAAGTTCGTTGCACACATATTTTAAATGTGATATTGGCAGTTGGGATTATGCAAACAGTAGAAGGATTAGACTGGGAAAAAAAGAGAAGACTTGTATGTTACTGTGCCCTCTTGATTACTGATTACTGTTGAAATGTAGTCTCTGTTGTATTACATAAATATGGCAACCAATTGCCCACAGAATGAGTTAGATAATGACCTTTTTTTGTTGTTGATATTAGCTAGAGGAAGTAATGTGGGTTTTAATACTTAGCAGGAAATTTGTATTGTACTAAGCCCCACATATGGATTCATTGTTGGACTAACTCTATTTATACCTCCCCAACAGAAAGGGCAGCAGAGAGGGCAATATATTTTTTTAAATGCTTACACCTTTCAATATACTACAATTCCTTCCCATTTAAAAATTAGAACTTATACATTAAAATGACCCATTACATAAAATCTCCAACTGCAATATGACTAAACCAAATCAACAATAGCTGAAATTCAACTAGTTGGATTGTCTACTTGTTTTATTGTAACCACACTCAAAACATGCAAAACCAGTTTTTAGGGATTGTAGTGAGGTCAGTCACATGGACCCCATGGAATATGAGTTCCCTGATTGGGGCTGTTAACCAGGTCCAATTAGGGAACTCTGGCTGACAGATATAAACAGGAGCGTCAGTGGTTGTGTTCACTCTGAGAGCTGGCTCTGAGGAAGCTGGATCAGTGTCAAGTACAATGGCACGTGTACCAAAGGGTGACTTGCTGACTGGATACCAACCTTTGTGGAGTTATTTCAAATTTATATGTGAAGAAAATGCTTTCCCTTAAAACCAAAATGTGTTTAACAAAATGGTAATGCTTATCACAATGGTGATAATAACTAGGTACCATTTTTTGGTGAAGTTGTTTAAGGGATAAACATTGAGAGAATTTGTTTTCTAAGATAGTGCTGTGCAAAACTTTACATCCATTTAAGAAAGCAGATTATACCTTGTTTACAAGTCTCACCTGAAAGACTGTACTGAAATGCTGGAGAATTATTGTCCACAAGTCTTTGGGGTGGGCCAACAACATTCAGATTCAGAGAAGAGAAAGATACCCATGGCATGAACCACAGCTAAACTCATGTTATAGTCTCTAGCTAATGGGATGGACCCCAAGTTAGTGAGCTCCACATGGCAGATTGTGATATTATAAGCAGCTTGTTCAAGTGGGGTTCTTGTGTTACAATCCCTACCTCTGAGCCAGAAGACCAGCTATATTCAAATCAACCTGTTCAAATGTTCTGGAGCAGGTGAAATTTGAACCCTCGTCTATCTGGCTCAAAGTTAGAGACGCTAATGCTGTGTCCCAAGGCCTTCAGTTTGTAGTAGCATTCTGCATGTGCAGTGAGTTCTTTTTCTCAGCTTTGACAAAGGGTCAGTTAAACTCGAAGCGTCAGCTCTTTTCTCTCCTTACAGATGCTGCCAGACTTGTTGAGATTTTCCAGCATTGTCTCTTTTGATTTCTTTTTCTTAGGTGCTGCTGGTTTGGTTTATGACTGCTGCCGCACTTTTCATTTTGATTATTTGTGAAGCGTACAATAATGTAAGCTGGCCCTGGTGTTGTTCCATAACTGAATTATTAATTCACAGTGCATTATTTTCTCAACAATTCAGTGAAGAAATATTTTGCCTGCAAGCTGTATAACAGAATTATAAACCAGTTTTGATAAATAAGTTTACAATTTGCTGAGCAAATGCTACATTCTTAAAAATGGAAAAAAAAATGTTGGTGACCCTTTGATGGCTTGGCGGGAGTCGTGATGTGGTTGACATTTAACCTTCAACCCACGACTGTGGCCTTCAGCCTGCCAGAACTCAGGGTCAAAGAGTAACGGCTGGCTGCACCAATTTGAACTGAGGCACATCTGTCAAGTTAACAATACTTTTTTTTGCTTGAAAAGCCAGATTAATTTAGTCATTCTACAACAAATCCAGGAGGAAATGATTGTGAATATTGTGATGCGAAGCTGGTCGCATCTCATCACTAATGTTCCTGCGACAGCCCAGGTCCACTTTGAAAATGGCTGAGAGAGATCTCATTCACATGGAAGGCGTGCATTTCTAAACCTGAACTGCGTTCGCATGGTTATAGAGATGAATAGCTTCACTTGTTTCAGTTGTAAAATGTGACCACCTTTGGCCTAATTTTGAATTAAACTATACTTGTTCAGCAGTAACATTTGACTTACAGGCTCAAGTATAACGTGTCAGGTCATGGCATCCTTTGCAAGGTTAGAGTTTGAAATAATTTGGAAAAATAAAGAACCTGCTTAATTAGAAGCGTTTACGTTGCACTTTATGATTTCCTGACTATCCATCTTTCCTTCCGTTTTCTGTCACATTTTCAAAGGCTCCAGCTCTGTAGCCTTTCCTCTATGCGAATATATTTCGAGCTTGAATAGAGACTCTTTTCAGGTTGAGTGGGAACAGAAGCAGTATCCAAAAAGGATCTGCATTCGATTGTACAGTTCTGCTCAGACTACAGACTTTAGATTTATTAAAAGTTACTTGTTGTTCAGATATTGAATCCTGACACTTGAATGGGATAAAATGTTAACGCTCAAAAGTTTCCATGAGACAGTTTTACTCTTCTGTTACTCCTGTCGTTGCCAACCTATGATCTTAGAGAGTTACTAATGAGGAATCATTGTATCATAGGAACTTAGGTCGACTATTCAGCCCCTTGAGCTATGTCTACATCTTTACCTTTATACCTTGCTGAACAAAAAATCTTATCAATCAATCTCTATTTTGAAACTTTCACTTAACTCCCAGTCTCACAGCTTTCTTTGAAAGAGACAGTCCCAAATTTCCATTACCAATTGTTAAATGAAGTACTTCTAATTCCCTTAATGGCCCAGCTTTAATTTGAAGGTTATGCCCTCCAGTTCTAAACTTACTTCATCAATGGAAACATTTTCTCCCTATCTGCCCAATCAACCCCATTTATCGTTTTAAACATGCTGACTAGATGACCCCTTAATCTGCAGTCACTGTAATGAAAGCCTAGTCGATATAACCTGCCCTTAATTTAACACCTTTGACCCTAATATTATTCTGTGAATGTGCACTGCACCTACTTCAAGGCCGTTATATAATTCCTGAGCTCCCATGTCCAGAATTGAGCTGAATTAACCAGAGCTTTATAATAATTTGTCACTAAGAACAAGGAGAAACAATCATTGTTTCAAGGACAGCTTTATACAGGCAGTGGTTGGAGCAGAGGTGATCTTATTATGATAAGAAAAGTCTCGATGGATGTTTAACCAGAGATGCAGGATGTTGGATTTATATAATGGAACAACTGGTTAATTTTTGGAAAAATACAGATCCAGATCCTGGAAATATACAATTGGAAAGGTATGAAATTATTTCTTAAATGTCTTATGTCTAAGGTGGATGAATTAGCAATACAAATAGATATAAATTGTTATGATATAGTTGTGATTACAGAGACATGGCTGCAGAGTGACCAAGGATGGGAACTGGACATTCAGGAGTATTCATTGTTTAGGAAAAGCATGCAGAAAGTGAAAGAAGTTTGTGCCAGTTCCATGAAACAGCTATTGAATTATTCTCACAGCTCTGCTCTGACCCCATAAGTCTGCATTTTCCTCCTTTTATTTAAGGTTTATAAATTCCCTTTTAAGGTTATTATTGAGATCATAACTATTCAGTCTAAAACAATTATCCTGCTGTGATAATGTTTTCACTTCTGTTAGTCAATTTATCGAGAAATTACATACCTCACAAATTAATGGTTACATTTTTCAAAAAAGCGTGATTACAAAGATAGAGTACAGCTCCAGGAAGAACCGATGAGTTTTGGGAAAAGATGCAGATCCACATCATGAAATTATTTGAAGGGTTGTTAACAGTGGGAGACAGGGCCAATTAACCTTTTTTTTTAAAGAATGTTGTAGATTGCTGTGGTGGAATTTCTCAAACGGGTGAGAGTGCAAGCGGAATCTACAGAGCAACTTGGATAGGGTTTGACCTAAAGGGTCTTCAGTGAGATGTAAGCTTAATGACTTTTTTCAGCTTTGTCATCACAGATCTTCAACTAGATAGGGAAAATCCTCAAGGAAGAACTACAGAATTGCAATAATATTGAGCGAACCCAGTACAGTGGAGGTAAGTCATGAAGACCCCCCCCTTGTGTTATCCCTCAATTGAAGGTAGTGTCCTCGTTATTTGTCTTACTTTTGTATGTTCTAGTTACTTACCCTTACTCCAGAAGACTATTCACTCATGGCTGAGTTTCATCCACTTTTCACCTGAGGTTCAGACACGTGCGCTGATAGTGATCAGAATGCAGCCTCTTCACTTGTCATCTTACTAGTCACAGGCTGAGGGATACAGAGAGCAAATTGTGCTGCCTTACGTACCACCTTGAATACCACAGCACACCAAGACTTTAAAGTGGGATTAAAAGGATGATAACAGAGTATAACTATCAGAATGGACTAAACTGGCTGGGGCTTGTTTCTCCATGGAAAAAAAACATGATTGAGGGGTAACACAGATCTTCACGATTTCAAAGTGGTTTGAAAGGGTAGACACACTTGAGTTGGGAACCAAATTCAAGTTGGTCATTAATAAATCCAGGCAGGTAGTCAGATGGAATTTATTTACCCCCAGAGTATTTAGAATGTGGAATGTGCAACCACATGGAGGATAGAGGTGAATAGCATGGGCGCATTTAAAGTAAAGCTCAACAGCTACAAGAGAGATTGAATGAATTGAAGGTTAAACAGACAGGGTAAGATTAAGTTGGGAGGAAGGAGGTTTATGTGGAGCTTGCAGGTTATGAGGAGAGCTTTTTTTTCATTTCAATGATCACTCAGCTTATTGAATGCTTTTTGCACTTCGCTGCACACACCGCAGGATCAGAGGGCCACTGGCTAAACCAATGGCACTTGCTTCTGTGTTCAGAGAAAGCTGCTATCAAAGAACATATTGATCACGTTGATCATGGACTTCCCCTTTCACAATGTCAGTTTGAAACTGTCAAATAAAGGAGGGGGAACACCAGTCATCAGAAATAATAACCTGAGTGGTTAAGTATAGAAGTTAGGGATCTTTTATGTAATTAGCGTTGATGAAGGTAGATAGACATACAAGAGAGAAAGGGTAAATTCATTTATGCAGAGAGAGTTAGGTCAAGAGGAATGTATATATCTGTCCAAATGTCTTTTAGATTAGATTAGATTAGATTACTTACAGTAAATGTTGTAAATGTACTCACCTCTACTACTATGTGGGCTGCACGGTGGCACAGTGGTTAGCACTGCTGCCTCACAGCGCCAGAGACCCGGGTTCAATTCCCGCCTCAGGCGACTGACTGTGTGGAGTATGCACATTCTCCCCGTGTCTGTGCGGGTTTCCTCCGGGTGCTCCGGTTTCCTCCCACAGTCCAAAGATGTGCAGGGCAGGTGAATTGGCCATGCTAAATTGTCCGTAGCCTTAGGTAAGGGGTAGATGTAGGGGTATGGGTGGGTTGCGCTTCGGCGGGGCGGTGTGGACTTGTTGGGCCGAAGGGCCTGTTTCCACACTGTAAGTAATCTAATCTTCCTCTGGCAGCTCGTTCCATTTACACACCATCTTCTATGTGAAAAAGGTGTCACTCAGGTCCCTTTTAAATCTTTCTCCTCTTCACTTTAAACTAAGCCCTCTAGTTCTGGACTCTCTTGCTCTGGGGAAAAGACCTTGGTTACTCACCTTATCTATGCCTGTAATGCTTTTATAAATCTTTATAAGGTCACCCTTCAGCCTTTTATGCTCCGAGGAAAAAAAGTCCTAGGGTATCCAACCCTTCCTTATAACTCAAACATTCCAGAATTAGGAACACCCTTGTAAATCTTTTTGCGCCTTTTCCAGTTTAATAACATCCTATAGTAGGGTGACCAGAATAATGTGCAGTACTGCAGAAGTGGCCTTACCAATGTCTTGCATAGCTGTAACATGACATCTTAACTCCTGCTCTGACCAATGAAGTCAAGCGTGCCAAACGCTTTCTTCACCACCCTGTCTACCCGTGACCCCATTTTCAAAGAACTATGTACCTGCATCCCTAGGTCTCTCTGTTTGACAGTGCTCCCCAGGGCCCTGCTATTAACTGTGTAAGGGAACTAGATAAATATCTGAAAAGAATGCATATGTTGGCCTTTGGGAAAAGAGCTGGGCAACAGGACATTCTTTATAGGAAAATACACAGAATCAAGCTTCTGTCATTCAGTGATACAGTGATTTACATCCCAACTGAGAACACGTGTTTAATCTCCTAACTTCATGAACACTCTTGAGGTCAGCTCGTGGATGTCATTGGTTCAGGGGGCACCAGTTTGAAATTTTAATGGACTAAAGTTTCTTGGCCCTTCTTTTCTGATAAAGGTCTTGGTCAGGGTGAACTTTAAGCACATTGCTAGACTGTCAAGTTTGGCTTGAACACTCATTACCATACAATGCATCTCATCCAACTGTTAATGCGTCCCTTCAAATATTTAGATGAACAATACCAAGCAATGAGTGAGAACAGAAGCATTTACAGCTTTGATGCGATGCATTTCCTGTTCTGGGTCATGTGTGGCTTTGCAGTCGTGTCTTTTTTTTCACTTGTTTGAGCTTTCTTAATGGAAAAAAAAGTTACATAGCCGGAAGGCTGAAGCCACAGTGTTTCATCGTCATTTTCAAGCTGAATATATGGGTTCTATTTTTACCCACTGTCTGTTAACCAGTTTCCTGTTTATACTCAATAAACTGGTGGGCGTTCGTTTTACCTGTGGCTGATCCCCAGCCAGAGACCATTTCCTAGCAGCTATTTTTAAACACTTCCTGAAATGCAATACATTATCAGCCACGCTTATCAGATTTGTAAAGGAGGAATGAGTTGGTGATGAAATTCCTCACAAATAACCATCACAGGCTGTCTGGCACCTGTTGCATCATTAATAACTCCACGTGCCTTGACCGAATACCAGTTTCAGATGCATTTCTAACTCCAGATCTGGGCCACCAGAAATAAACTGGTGCAGAGATTACTGTTGAGCTGATGGTACCTGCTGTTATGGTGGGTACATCGTCTCAGTCAATTGTCACAAGAAGACGAGGCTCTGATACGCAGATTGCCACAGGATGCTGGACAATTTGCACCATTCACCTAATAGCTTTGCAAAACCAGCAGCTCATCCTCGACCAGCACTTGAGTTTCATGAAATTGGTTACATTTTCACATTAATTGCCATTTAAACTCACAATGTGAAATTAGAGCTGAATAAATATCACAACTGGCATCTGGGTCCTTTTGACAGGTGTGAATGGATTAGATTACTCAACATGGATTAGATTACTTACAGGGTGGAAACAGGCCCTTCGGCCCAACAAGTCCACACCACCCCGCCGAAGCGCAACCCACCCATACCCCTACATTTACCCCTTACCTAACACTATGGCAATTTAGCACAGCCAATTCACCTGGCCTGCACATCTTTGGACTGTGGGAGGAAACCGGAGCACCTGGAGGAAACCCACGCAGACACGGGGAGAACATGCAAACTCCACACAGACAGTCGCCTGAGGCGGGAATTGAACCCAGGTCTCTGGCGCTGTGAGGCAGCAGTGCTAACCACTGTACCACCGTGCCACCCACAAATGGAAACTATACTAGTGCAAACTAACAAACATCATGGGCATGATTTTCAGAGACATGGCTGAGCAGATTAGAACCTTCTTCCTTCAGGCCCCATTTCCACGTGATCTCTCATTGTCACATGTCACTGCTGATGCACTCTTAACTATTCGCAGAACAGCCACTCACTCTTTACACTGCCCCCCCCGCCACATCTTTCATTCTACCAACAAGTTATTTACATTTTTAGTTTACTTTAATCCCACCACTGGGATGGCACTGTCAGGTCAGAGAGA
This sequence comes from Chiloscyllium punctatum, assembly GCF_047496795.1. Lineage (NCBI taxonomy): Eukaryota > Metazoa > Chordata > Chondrichthyes > Orectolobiformes > Hemiscylliidae > Chiloscyllium > Chiloscyllium punctatum. The sequence continues at coordinate 22,501,787 of NC_092765.1, read as the reverse complement.
AAGACACTGCAGTGGCTTGACTCACCTGATTGTGCCCTTGCTTCTCTCTGAGGAGAAACAGGACCATCTGTATCTGGTCTAGGAGGACGTAAACAGTCCACTGAGGTGGTCAGGATATCTTCCCACTTACCTGGACAATTGATGACAGTAAATAGATAGAACCTCATCCCTCAAGTTCCATCCCCATATGAACTGACATCATTGCTAGTGCTCTCTAGCTGTTACTATTGAGCCCTTATGCTAGAAGGCCTGGTTTTAGTAGCAAACAACCACCCATAATTGAAGTTAAGAATCACACAACACCAGGTTATAGTCCAACAAGTTTATTTGGAAGCACTAGATTATACGCCACAACCACCAGCTCCGAAAACTGGTGCTTCCAAATAAACCTGTTGGACTATAACCTGGTGTTGTGTGATTTTTAACTTTGTATACTCCAGTCCAAAACTGGCATCTCCAAATCATGACAACGATTGAAATTAGTCCAAGAGCTATCTCTGCCCCTGCTTGATTACGTCAATAAAGTAACTCCAGGAGTGCTTAATTATGTGAGTGATGAATTGCTTGTTACTGAGTCTAGGGCTCTGTCTATTTGTTTGGAACTTCTCAGTTTGGTTCCTCTCATGAAGATGCAAAGAATCAGAAATAAGAATCAGAAATAAGAAGGGAAAATGCTAGAGTGACTTTAAACATCTGGCAGCATCTGTACAGAGAGCAACCAAGTTAATGTTTAGAGTCCAATGTGAATCATTTTCAGAACTGCAAAGTATCTGTTCAATAGCCAGGGTGTTGAATGCATTATAACTGGTACTTTTGCAATGATTCTATTAACACTCAGCAGTTAGTGTCATTTGCCAGATATTGGTGGTTTTGTGATGAGCATGAATCCTGTCAAGGATGAGAATATTCTGAGAAAATTACAAGTAGAACGAACAATTTTCAGATTTTAATTATTTCAGTGCTGCACAACCTTTATGAAACATGACCTCATTTAAAACTGTTGCTGCTATTGTAACTCACACCAAATACCATTCACTTGTTGACCTACATTGACTTGAGACCCTGTAACACCTTGATTTTTAAAGTTCTCAATGTTCCGTGACCCCATCTGTCCTTATCTTTGTTATCTGTTCCAGCCCTCCTACCTTTCAAGATAATAATGTTCCCCAGCTCTGGCCTCATGCTCATCCATGATTCCCATCACTTCACCATTGTCAGGATGGTCTTCGCCTGCCAAGCACTTAATCTCTGGAATTCCCTTTTGGAAACCCATTTCTCCTTCTTAAAACAATCTTTCAAACGTTTGTCTTTGATCAAACCTTTGGTAATCTACTCAACAACATGTTGTTCACTTATACGTTGATGAAACTTCTCAGGACATTGCTCTGCCTTAAAGGTGCTACATAAATGCAACTTTTTTGCTTATATTAGTTTTGTCTTGTTGTCCACCGAATAAATTAGCTGGATTAGCAGTGTTAGGGGTGGTTTGGCAGCACAGTTGACTTTGAATGTGTGCCCAAAGCTGCAGGGCTCCATGTGCTCACCTTCCAACTTCAATCCATTCTTTTGAAGAGGGATTGCTGGGGAAGGGATGAAAGGGCAGATTGAAGATCTCAAGAATAAGTGAGACCATTCAGCATTTGATCTCTGTTTTTGTGCAATCAGATTACAGCCTTTCCATTGATTTCTTTATCCGCAGTCATTTATAATAACTGTTGAAATTTTGAATGTTTTATCAAGAGGTGTGGTTGCTTCAGTAATCCTTGCTGCTGCTGGAATTTGTTGTCGAGACTAGCATTTGCTTTGATTTTGACCAGGTTTATGACTACCACTAGGATTCATACAAGAGGCAATACTTGCTGCTACTGATAAAATCTCCAGGCAATGCATATTGTAATCGATTAATAGTAACCCTGCAAAACTCAGCAGTGCTGGCTCCTTTGGTAATGATCATTTATGGTAATAGTCACTCATTAAGACTGGACTTACAGTATGTCTGTGACCATGTTGTAACTTCCTTTTAATTTTTGTATGCTGCATTCTCTTTGTTTATCTTTATCACGTGACTGCACATGGTGGGGGAAAGTGAACATGTTATCAGGTTTTACTTTTGAGTGCTTCTCAAGCTGTCCCCCTGCCACTTCTGTGAAAATGCCAACTCCATATGTTGCTCCTCTTGACCCTTTTCAGTGGTACCTGTTTCACAGGTTATGGAGTGCAAAAGGCAACAAACACAGAGAATGCTGGAGAAACCCAGCAGGTCTGGCAGCATCTATGGAGACAGAAACAGAGTTAATGTTTTGAATCTGGTACGACTCCTCTTCAGAACATTGGACAACTGGATACCAGGACATGATCACCAACTGTGGCTCACTGGGCAGCACTCTTGCCTGTAAATCCAAGATCATGGTTCAAGCTCCACTGCAGGATTCAACGTGGGATTGATCATAATGCATCATTGTTGCACTTGTTCTCTTTCTAATTAAGCCAGTGCCTTCACAAGATCCTCTGAATCTGGCAGGTACAAAGGCAGACCACAGCAGCATCCTTTCCCAAACTAGCACACCCAATACTGGGTGTCTTGATCTGCTAATCGCTCAAAATCAGCTCTGCTGTACATGTACCTGACCCCAATCTCATGAGTCAACTGCTCCACTCTGAGTGCAGTCGCAGGAGGGGACTCCATGGAGAACAGCGGAAATAGTTTACATTTGTCATCTCCCAGGATTCACTGGCCTGCGTCTCACGAAAATGGAGAGCTTCATTCATGAAGGCAACAAGCATATCAAAAGTTACCCTGAGAAACTGAACCAGCAAAAATGCTTGCAGCTGAGATTCAGACATGTGAAGTGTGATAAGCAATTGGAACTGTAACTGTTTATTTCTTTATCTGTCCTAAATTTGAGCTGAGGTAAGCTGAATTGCTACTCATTCCTTTGCTGTCTGATTGCACAGCAGCTCTTGCATGTTGTATTGTTGATAAATGGTCAAGCTGCACCTAATTATGATAAAAGTAAAGATTCTGACTTGAGCCCCTGAACCTGTCCTCGTTGTGCTTGATCTCATAAACTGACTATGTGAAAAATCAGTCAGGGAAGTCAATAATTTAGCAGTTGCTATATAAAGTGTGCTGAGGTCCCCAGGGGGGTGTCTGATGTTACAGACCACTGCGAGTGCTGTTATCTAGAGAAAATTGAGATGAGCTGTGAAGATGATTCAAAAGCATACCCAATCTCACTCAGCCACATATACACACACATGCACACGTAATTGCATACCCACATATACAAAAACATGCTGTACCCAGACACAAACACTTACAAGAACTGTTGTGAAGAATTGTTGAATCATGATGGTCAGTTACAACAAAGGCCGCTTTGCTGTAAAATAAATCCAGATCCTTGAAGATATTGGTGAAAGTGCATGTATTATGCTGTGTTTCTGCTTGTTACAAATTCTTAATGCAGCAAAAACACTGAGAAGGTACCAAAAACAAATTGCATTTATATAGGGTCCTTAATGCAGTTAGAACATAGAAGATTACAGCACAGTACAGGCCCTTCGGCCATCGCTGTTGCGCCACCCTGTGAAACCAATTTGAAACCCATCTAACCTGCACTATTCCATTCTTGTCCATATGTCTATCCAATGACCATTTAAATGCCCTTAAAGTTGATGAGTCTACTATTGTTGCAGGCAGTGCGTTCCATGCCCCTACTACTCTCTGAGTAAAGAAACTACCTCTGACAGCTGTCCTATGTCTATCACCCCTCAATTTAAAGCTATGCCCTCTCGCGCTAGCCATCACCATCTGAGGGAAAAGGCTCTCACTGTCCATTCTGTATAACCCTCTGATTATCTAATATGTCTCAATTAAGTCATCTCTCAACCTTCTTCTCTCCAACGAAAACAGCCTCAAGTCCCTCAGCCTTTCCTGATGTTCCCAGTGTATTCAGAGGAAAAGATGACACTGAGTCTGAGAAAGAGATACTGGGTTAGCTGAAACTTGATCAGAGAGCTAGATTTTAAGAGTGTCTTAAAGATTTGAGGAGTTCTAACAGATGAAAGACTCAACAAACAATCGAGGTATTTTTCAATGTATAATTTCAGTTACATCACACTGTAAACCTTTGCTGTAAATTCTGTGTCTTACAATTGTGTGCTCCACAACCACCAGATGAAGGAGCAGCGCTCTGAAAGCTAGTGCTTCCAATTAAACTTGTTGGACTATAACCTGGTGTTGTGCGACTTTTAACTTTGTCCACCCCAGTCCAACACCGGCATCTCCACATCAGATTTGGGGAGGGTATTGCAGAACTCAGGGCCTGGAAGCTGCCAGTGATTGAGTGATTAAAATCAGGGATGCCCCGGGGAAAGAGCAGAATTGGTGGAAATGCAGAGTTTCTGAGTAAAGATCAAAAGAAGATTCAGAGGAACACTAGGACTTAAGCCTGATACTCAACAAAAGGTTTCCTCTATGTCATCCCTTGCCAACAAAAAAAATCATACTTGCCAAGGAGCTGCCTGTCTCTCCAAAGGGATTTCTCATGCAGATGTGACCAGAGTTTGGATAAAGTTTGGAGAATTGATCCTTCACTCTTTGTACAACGGGTTGCAGAACGTACTCAATTATGTTTTGACACTGAGAGATGCCTTCAAAGAAGAAGTACTCTGCTTTAGACTATCCATCCTCACACACGGACAGAATTTACCAGAACGTGCCAGGATGAAGGAACATCAGTTACATGGAGAGATTTGAGGTGCTGGGATTACTCTTTGAACAAAGAAGGCTAGGTGGAGATTTAATCAAGGTGTTCAGTATTCAGAGGGATTTTGATGGTAACGATAAGGTGAAACTGATTCCACTGGCAGAAGGGTTGGGCATCAGAAAACATGGACATAAGTTAATTAGCACCCATTAAAACTTCAAAATGTTTGATATTGCTCTGCTCTGCTCTTATGTCATTAAAATGGAACTCCAATTCTAGCTAGTAGCAATTATTTGGTTCTCTTTAAAAAGAATAGCACTTCTTGATAAGGTGTGGAAGCAAATTCAACCTTAGCATTCAAGATGGACTTGGATAAACACGTGAGGGTAAGTTGCAGCGGTGTGGAATGAGTTTGTTGGCTCTTTCAAAAAGCCAGCACAGGTACAGGGGATTGAGTGGCCTCTTTCTGTTCTCTATGACACCATGAATAAGCTCTCATCATGAATCTAGTCCAAGAAAACCGCTCATCCCCTTCTCCGTGGCAATTAAAAATGGACCAGTTACACCAACGTGACATGAACAAATAAATGAATGCATGCACATTTAACATACAAGCACACCACTTTTCAGAGTCATAAAGGGTTTCTTACATCCTCCACAGTGCAAATTTCCTCTGCCAGAATGTCCTGCGATAAGATCCAAAGGGAAACCTTACATCACCAAACGGATACCCTGGCTATCCAAAGGAAATGATTTGAAAAACTGATCTGTTCTGATCTCCATACTCTGGGTTCCACACTTCCCAGGAATTCAAAATCTGATTACTTTGTAGACAGGTGATCATTTAACTAATGAGCTACCTCTGGGAACTGCGCACATATAAACTATGGTCCACCCATAATGCTACTGCTATGAAAATAAGGGACATGGAGTTTGTAGAGGAGCTTGGGAATGCTGACTTCTTCCAGCATTTTTGCCTTGCCCTGAAAGGTGTAGAGATACTGGGCTTCAAACATTTCTATTGTAAAGATACTGAGTTTTGAACATTTCTGTTGTAAACTCTCCATTTATTTCCAAGATGAGTGAGAATTGGGGTCGAGGATAATTCAAGAGCATTTCTACCCGAATGCAAAGTTCATGTTTTTCACGTTGTCATGATGAAGAAAAAAAGGAAGCAATTTTTGTGATTAGGTTATAAACTTCCCTATAAATCAAGGAGAAACACATACAGACAAGCGATTCTTGGTTAGAGACAAGAAAACTGCAGAGGTTTAGATTAGATTAGATTAGATTATTTACAGTATGGAATCAGGCCCTTCGGCCCAACAAGTCCACGCTGACCCGCCAAAGCGCAACCCACCCAGACCCATTCCCCCACATTTACCCTTTCACCTAACACTACAGACAATTTAACATGGCCAATTCACCTAACCTGCACATATTTGGAGTGTGGGAGGAAACCGGAGCACCCGGAGGAAACCCATGCAGACACGGGGAGAATGTGCAAACTCAACACAGTGAGTCGCCTGAGGCAGGAATTGAACCCAGGTCTCTGGCGCTGTGACACACTGTGCCACCGTGCCGCCCTTGGAATCCAAGGTAGACAAGCAGGAGATTAAAAGAACACAGCAAGCCAGGCAGCATCAGTAAGTGGCGAAGTCGACTTTTTGTGTGGAACCTTTCTTCAGGATGGGGATGGGTGTCAGGGAAGCTGCAGATAAAGGTGCGGGGGAAGGGGGGGAAGGGGGATGCGGGGTGGTGAGGCAGGGATAGGTGAAGATAGGCAGAGGATACGACCTGGCTGGTCAATAGGAGGAATAAATCCAGTTGATAGCTGGAAGGAAGAGTTGATCAGACGAATGGAAGGGAATGGGAGGAGCTAGGAAGGCAGTTGGGGGATGGGAAAGGTGGTGATTTGAAATTGGAGAGCTCAATGTTGAGTCTTCCAGACTGTAGGCTGCCCATGCAGAAGATGAGGTGTTTATGTGCAAACATCAGAGAGAAGAGGCCCCATTTGCTAATTACCCCAGCTAGATGCAGGAGGGAGATGGTCTTTCGTCAAAAAGACACATCTCACAGTCTTCTGATCTGGGGGCAGCTCAGTGGCTCAGTGGTCAACACTATTACCACACAACACCAGGAACCCAAATTCAATTCCACCTTTGAGCAACTGTTTGTGTGGAGTTTGCACATTCTCCCCATGTCTGCGTGGGTTTCTTTCAGATGCTCCTGTTTTATCCCACAATCCAAGGATGTGTAGGTTAGAAGGATTGGTCATGGGAAATGCAGAGTTTCAGGGTAGAGAAGTGGGCTTGGTTGGGATGCTCATTGGAGGGTCACCTGTGGACTCAATGGGCTGAATGGCCTGCTTCCACACTGTAGGGTTTCTGTGTTGCTGGATTTGCCAGAGGAAAACAAATCACTGGAATGGGCTATACTGCTGGTGGCCGGTTTAAGAAATTCTCCAAAATCTGAGGAAAGTCCTTGAAGCCAGTGAAATGGGCTTGGAGGGACTCATTGGAAACTGGGAGAAACCGTGTACTATTAGCAAAAAAGAGATGCAATTCCACGGTAATTACAATGGTTCTGCACACAGAAGGAAAACATTATTTTCTTTAGTTTAAACAGCAAGTTTCCCACAAAAAGAGAATATGGTTTTGGCAATTTTGTTTGTGGTTTTAAAGTTTTTAAGCTATGAAATTGTGCAGTATCGTTTTGTCAGCTGAGAAAGGGAAGATCAAATCTCTTTTCAAAGTTATCAACTTCTAAAGATGATGTAATATGGAATACTAAGCAGGAGAAGTGGCTGCTTAGAGGTGTAGAGGGATTTTATTGAAGTACATGTCCATCAATTCTTGAAAGACTCAAGATAAATGGATAAATTGGTTAAGAAAGCTTAGGGAATCCTTTATTAGCCAAGGTGTAGAATGTAAGTGCAGTGAGATAATGCTAAAACTAGCTGGATCACAGCTAGAGTACAGTGTGCAGTTCTGGTCACTGCATTATCAAAAGGTTATCATCACATTAGAGAAGGTACAAAGTAGATTTGTAATTCTGAGTCATCAGACTAAGCTCCACTTCAGAGTCTTGAGAATATAATCTTGAAATTCCATCTTTCAGATGAAAAGTAAAACTGGGGCCTTACCAACCTTTTGTGGCCGACATACAAATTCCAACAAAACCATTTTAAAGGAGAGCAGAGGAGTTCCAGCTGATGTCATGGCCAAATTCACTAAAACAGCAAATTCCTGATCATTTATCGGATTCCGTTTGTGGGATCTTCCTGTGTACAACATGACTGGTGAAGTTTGCTGCAACAGTGACTGCATTCATTGCCCCCTTGGTGAGGGACATGCCAATCTGCTGAGTAATCGCTCCCTGCCTGCTCCCACACCCCCTATCCCTTTCCAAAGTGTAATGTGCCCTGCTTCGATTCTCAAATATCAGCTCAGGTTTCTCCAGTGATTGAACATCAGACTTCCCTTATATGACTGATGTGGCAAAATATTTTTAAATTAGGCCATGTGGACTCAGGCCAGAGGCTGTGTGGCAAAGTGCCTATTCTAACATCAATAGACTTTCGATGACATTCAAAGATAGAAAGGATGGTATTTATAATACTTTATTCTAGCCTCTCAAAACCATGCCAAAGCACTCATGTAAAATCACTTGGAAATGCTGATCAGAGATCAAAGTTCTCCAAACACCAATGCATTGATTGTTAATTTGTTAATTTTGATAATGTTTTCTGGGATAGTTTTGGCAAAGATAGAGCATACAGAACTGAAGATAATCACATAGTGTGGGTTAGTAATTAGTTGAGAAGTTGAACACAGCGAGTAGAACTAAAGGGAACCTACTCTAACTGGGGCAGGTTGCAACAAATGTGTTCCTCAGAATCTTGTACTGGGGCATCTCCTTTTTACCTCATTGCGATTAAGGCTATTGATTAATGGATCCATTTTGCAGGTGACAGCATGTTTTGGGGGCCAAGTCAGATGTGTAGATGGGAACAGGATGAAGTGAATTGTCATGTCATCATTAATGTAGTTGCACCGGAACCACTAGAACTAGCAGGAATTGGTTTAAGATGTGATTGAAACAGTGGTATCTTTGAGGAGATATCGATCCTCCCAAACTGCAATGTTTGCCTAAATTATTGAGATCTGAGAGGGGGATTTGAACTCCCCGATTTTATGGCTTGGAGGTAAATTGGGGACAGAGAATGAAGTGGAACAAACCTCAATTTTGTGTGCACACCATAACCAGCTCAGTGAAGCTGCACAGTTTGTGAGCAAGCACCTCGCTGATAATCATAGTGAAGTAAACGGAATATTCTACTTTGCACATTCTCTGTTCTCAATAGCTTAGGTTGTGTCTAGACATTTTGTCATCTTTGCCAAGTCTTGAACACAACATTGCTTGTAAAGCCATTGAGAAACAATTCAGTGAGCTGATGAAACCTTTTACCAAACAATAGTTCTCAAATTGAGCAGCAGCGATTCCCTTGATTGTGCAGCCAAAGAAGATAAACTGCTTAATTATTTTTATTTCCCCTCATCCCCACCCTGCCACCTCCCTGTCTTAGTCATGATCACTCAGCGGGAGAAAGGTGAAAGAAACCAGGAATAATTTTGGCGTTGTTCTTGTTTTGAATCCTTTTATTGAAAACAGGAGTTGAGAATGATTATTATGCAAAGTGGGACTATATATCTGTGGTGTGCACCACTACAATAAAAAATAGCTTTATTCCATTTTTCCTGTGTCCCTTGCAGATGCCTTAATTTTTAAAATGTTTCACAATTTAATAATTTTGTCAATATAGACTGATAAACTGACCATTTAGAGAGTTTCTTACTCTTGTAATGCCAATTACAGGTTGTAAAACAGAGGATGGGAGTGTGGTTGAATTAATGTTTAATGTGCTGTTTGTCCACAATGATTCTACAATCAAAAAGCATATTGTAAATCAAAAATAAATGTGTGAATTTTTTTCAACTAGCAAGCTGGCAGGAAAGGGGAATGAATGGCTGTGTAGTTCCAGTAGCTTTAGCTGCTACCATTTGGTTTGAGCTGGAAGCTGACAGGTTCAGTATAATTTGGCATATGTTTTTATATATAGATGTGGAGGCATATATTCATTTATAACTACTTTGATTTTTGTTTCTCTCTGCAACCTATATTAATGTCTTTTAAGGAAGGAAATCTGCCATCCTTACCTAATCTGTCGTACATATCACTCCAGATCCACAGCATTGTGGTGACTCTTAACTCCCTTATGAAATGGCCAAGAAAGCCAATCAGTTCAAGGGAAACTGGGGATGGGCAATAAATGCCAGCCATTTCAACAACGCCCACATCCCATATAGGACTAAAGTAAAAAGAGCATATTTATGAATAGATGTAGATTTATGAACCGATGTGCCTCACTATCTTACATACATATTTAGAATACTGTGTACAGTTCTGGTCGCCACATTACTAAAAAGATGTGGACGCTTTGGAGAGGGTGCAGAGAAGGTTTACGAGGATGTTGCCTGGTATGGAAGGTGCTAGCTATGAAGAGAGGTCGTGTAGGTTACGTTAGTTTTCATTAGTAAAAAGGAGATTGAGGGGGTCCTGATTGAGGTCTACAAAATCATGAGGGGTATAGACAGGGTAGATAGAGATAAGCTTTTTCCCAGGGTGAAGGATTCAACAACGGGAGGTCACGCTTTCAAGGTGAGAGGTGAAAAGTTTAAGGAGGTTACACGCGGCAAGTACTTTATGCAGAGGGTGGTAGGTGCCTGGAACATGTTGCCAGCAGAGGTAGTAAAGGCCGGCACTGTAGATTCATTTAAGATGTGTCTGGACAGATGCATTAGTAGGTGGGGAGCAGAGGGACACAGATACTTAGGAATTGGGCAACAGGTTGCGACAGTGGATTTGAATTGGCTCAATCTTGGAGGGCCGAAGGGCTTGTTCCTGGGCTGTAAATTTTCTTTGTTCTTGCATTGAAAGGCTGTTTTTCTCATCCTTAGAATACCCAAAGTGCTTCATAGCCAACACAAGGGGCAGGATTATCTTGCCCATTGATGGCGAGCTGGAAGTGGGGGTCTTGGCAAGGGCACTTTGCAATAGTTTTTTGATGCAGTCTTGCATTTTCATGATAGAACCGCATTTGTAGCAACCAGCCGCCCAAAAGAGGCTGGCAGCCATTGAAACATTTAACAATCCACTCCGGCTCAATTCCTTTGGCCTGCAAACATTTTGCCAGCAACAAAACTGCCTCCTGCCTGCCAGCTTCATGGAGGCAGTTGTCTGGAAACCTGGAAGGGCCATCACAGCTGGAGGCTGCCTGCCCAAAAGTAGGCCATGGACGGAGAAAGCGATAAACATAGCCCCAGTGGACAATCTGGGGACACCTGTCTGCTTGGCCCCTCGGAGCTTTAATTTAAACCTTGCCTCTCATTCTTCCTGATCTCCAGATTCCCTCAGCAGTGCCTGGTTCTCCTGTTTAAGCTCCTGACGCTATTGAGCGACCAACCCTCAGAATTGGCCCATTAGCTTGCAGTCTGCAGTAAGATTGAGTTGGCCCCGATGCCAAAGAATGAGAGCTCAGAATCCCTGATTGCCTCCAATATTCAGGTCCCAAGGCACATGTGAGAATCCTGCTGATTGTTCTTGAACTCCAGTGACTGTTGTTGTGTAGGCAATCATGTGGGTAAGTCAGCTGAAGGATGGTACTTGCCTCAGGATTGCAGGGAAGTGCCAGCAGGGATTATGTGATCGAGTCGTGTAATACAGAATCCATAGGTGTCTGACCCAGACAGGAATGCTAACACTGTTGGATGATTACAGGCTGTCTTTAGCTATGACGCTTTCCATACTGGAATATTTTAATGGCAGTCTCTGAGTTTATGTAGGCTAGCTGATGAGGACAGTGTGCAAATGATACTGAAGTGTACTTCCCAAAAAGAGTATTGGATGATAATAATTGTAATTACATATGATTCAAACATTGGAAAACACTCAGCAGATCAGGTGGCATCTCTGGGGTGAGAAACAGCTATTAATGTTCAGCTTACTGACCTTTCATTAGGGTTGGAAGATGCTCAGTGAGCCGGTGGCGGATGTTGGTTTTCATTGAGGATAAGGAAGGGTTAAAGCTGATGCTAATTCTGTGAAGTCTAACATCGTAAGAAAGTGTGTGGGTACAGCTGTTCACATTCCTGCAGCTGGCTGCCTCTCCTACAGCTGACCAAGGGAAATAAGGAAATGAAACCATCGTTTTCCACATCATTTGCTGATGTGCTGTGGATCTGACCAACATTCAGTTATTCCATTTATTCAGCAATCTGTTAAAACTATTCCTTATTTTCATGAGAATCATTTTCCAGAATTTAACCTTAATCAAAATACTGCCATTCTCCAGGTATGGAATGCCCTTTGCTGTATTTATGCTAAGATGCCTTTTTGTGAATGGCCAATCAAAATCATCAGGCTATTTTCAGTTTGCATGTATGTTATGGAACAAAGGGGATGCGTGAGAACATGCCTATAAGTGAGTCACTCGTGTGAGGGGAAAGATATCCTGTGTCTACTTGTGGTGAATTTTCACACGGTCCTTTCGGACCGCACCTGACCATTGTCATAGAAATTTAAAAGTTACAGATGTCTTGCTAGATATCAGAGAAGGCCAGGAAAGAAATTAAATCTTGTGACAACCTCCCTGTTCATAGAATATATGTACCTTATATATGTGTATTCATAAAGTACATGTGTATATTTGCTGCATGAATCTTTGTTGCACATGTGACTATCTACTTCACGTGTTGTCATCCTCAAATTGAACAATAACTGATAATCACTGTTCTTACTGCAACTGGTCTATTGCAGTTATGTGTATATGTGCATGTGTTTAGTTAAACATGCACATACAATGCATTTATGTGTGTACAACGTCAGTGTTGCAGATGAGGTTACACACTCGAAAATGCAAAGAATCTAACCCTCCAGATATCTGGAAAAATGATTTGGTTCAATATCTGTTTGGACATGAGATCCTGGGACAAATGACATTCAAAAATGGGTGCAACAAGGTCTCCTTTCTACCCTCTTATGTTTGTGTGTACTTACAATCAACACAGAAATTTATGAAGGAAACTTGACTCCTGAGTACGTGAGTTCAGAATTGAAACTATTTAACACCTTCAAATTATTCATTAGCCTCTAACTTTTCCTCAGCTGGAAACCTGTATTTCAGTCTTGTTTTATTGTGTACATCACCATGAGCAATTGACTCTTCGTGATAGAAATTTTGGTTAAAGCATTTACTTCTGTCACATGTTCCCGCTCAAACTTTACAAGAGCAATATACCATAAACTGCTACAGACTTTAAATTTCTTATTCTTTCATTAACTTGGATTCTCCTCCATTGTTGCAGCTTGGTGTAAAATAACATTATGTGTTTAATTTGCCCATCACTTGAGGAGGGTTACATCCTTGACTGTTCATAGTTATAGAGTCATAGAGTCATAGAGATGTACAGCATGGAAACAAACCCTTCGGTTCAACTTGTCCATGCCAACCAGATATCCCAACCCAATCTAGTCCTATTTGCCAGCACCTGGCCCCTATCCCTCCAAACACTTCCTATTCATATACCCATCCAGATGCCTTTTAAATGTTGCTGTTGTACCAGCCTCTACACTTCCTCTGGCAGCTCATTCCATACACGTACTACCCTCTGTGTGAAAACGTTACCCCTTAGGTCCCTTTTATATCTTTCCCCTCTCACCCTAAACCTATGCCCTCTAGTTCTGGACTCCCCCACCCCAGAGAAATACTTTGTCTATTTATCCTATCCATGCCCCTCATAATTTTGTAAACCTCTATAAGGTCACCCCTCACCCTCCCAGCCTCCAGGGAAAACTGCCCCAGTCTGTTCATCCTCTCCCTATAGCTCAAACCCTCCAACCTTGGCAACATCCTTGTAAATCTTTTCTGAACCTTTCAAGTTTCACAACATCTTTCCGATATGAAGGAGACCAGAATTGCACACAATATTCCAACAATGGCCGAACCAATGTTCTGTACAGTTGCAACATGACCTCCCAACTCCTGTACTTAATATTCTGACCGGTAAAGGAAAGCATACCAAACGCCTTCTTCACTATCCTATCTATCACTTTCAAGGAGCTATGAACCTGCACTTCAAGCTCTCTTTGTTCAGCAACACTCCCTAGGACCTTACCATTAATTCTATAAGTCCTACTAAGATTTGCTTTACCAAAATACAGCAACTCACATTTATATAACTTAAACTCCACCTGCCACTCCTCAGCCCATTGTCCCATCTGATCAACATCACATTATAATCTGAGGTAACCTTCTTTACTGTCCACTACAATTTTGGTGTCATCTGCAAACTTACTAACTTTACCTCCTATGTTTATATTCAAATCATTTATATAAATGACGAAAAGTAGTGTACCCAGCACTGATTCTTGTGGCACTCCATTGGTCACAGGCCTCCAGTCTGAAAAACAACTTTAATGCTATGCTTTTTGATATTAGTGGCATTGATTCTCTTGAATGAAGATCCACTGCAAAGTATTTTAATAACGTTTAGCATAAGCAGGCTAACATGTTCGATCAGGCATCAGAGGCATTTTAAGTCTTTTTTTTCTGAGCTGTTATGCATATTGCATGTGCATTTTGACCTCTTTCATCTACATTGCAGGCTTTGTTGAATTGGTCCTCAAACCCCATGCCCATTATTTAATAATAAAACAGTTTTTCACAATACACTGTGAAGGAGGGGAGTGGGGTATTAATCTGTGTGCCATGACAACGATTGGTGGAGGTCAGTGACTAGCTTCCCATTAAAGTGAGGCCTTGTTTCTAGGTTTAGGCACTGTACAGTGCAGTTGTCAGAGCTAATAAAGAGCTAGCGAAAAGATGATAAAAATAAATGCTATATACGGTACATACAGTTTAAAGAGATAGCAAGTGTTGAAAGTACTTCCTCATTGTCTACTAGTAAATGCACGAGTGTGTAAAATATAACATCCATTGGATCTGAATGCACTTTCTTTGGACTTTTTTCCCCTTATTCTATGTCTACATTCGTAAGAGAAATTGTAATGTGAAAAGTTCACACATGCAGGAGCTCTGGCTCTGACGTCTACTGGGTTACTCGTATCCAGTGGGTTACCCAAGCCGTTAAAGATGTGTTCCCATCCATGACCAGGAACACAATCATCTGGTATGAAGATGGCGATGGATTTATAAAGGCTATCGATGTTGTGGCCTGCCAGACCTGTTGTACTTCCAAAGAAAGACAGACTTACATTTAGAATAGTGCCTTTCATGATCCTGGCACAGCCTAAAATGCTTTTCAGCAAATAAAGCTCTTTTTGAAGTATGTTCAGTGTTGTAATGGTAAGGATGCAGTGTCCAATTTGCGCATAAGAAGCTTTGACAGAATAAATGGAACCAGATCAATGTTTTAGATGCATGTATGTTGGTCCAGGAATATTCTTTGAAATAGCACCCAGGATTCTTCTACATCTGCCAGAGAGAGAACACAAGGCCTTGGTTTTAGATGTCACCCAAAGATGGCACCTCGTCAGATCGACTCCCCCTCAGAACTGCACGGGAGTGTCAGTTAGCTTTTGAGCTCAAGTGATGTCATGCTGTTCTGAAGGGAAGAGTGCAATGCTACAAAAAGAGCAATCATCTTCTCAACTACTGACACGCCTTGCCCTAATTTCTCAAGTCCTGGTTTCCTCTGGCTTGGTGTGCTATTTCCTCCTGAAGTTTACATGTTCTGCCTTCAAGATGTGATGTATGCCCTCCACAGTCTCAGTGTCAGGCCAAGTGTTGCTCATTGCGTTTGAGCATTTCCTGTGCTGTGAGAACTGACACTTAAGAGACTCAACTTACAGTTTGCACAACTTTCTTTTTGCTCACAATGTGCTGTTCATGTTTTGCACCTTATCATTGTCAGCTTTGCTTCACCATCTCAGATAATTCAACCACAATCAATGTGTTCAATATTTTTTAAAAGCTTGATTCAGGCTCATCTGACCTACCCACCTGGTAGGTCAGTATCAAACACAATGGGAATGATTTGCTTAAGTGGAAGAGTGGAGGAATACTGTAAGTACAATCAACTGAACAATCTAATTCACTCGCAGACCAGAGCATTTCTTCCCCTCTTACTGTTCCAGGTTGTCTGGACTCTACACTGTCAGGTGCAATCTGATGTGCTAACCTGCGTGAGAATTTCCAGGCATGTTTGAATTTGTGAGGAGCATTATTTTCAGGAATCTAACCAAGTTTCTCAGACTCGGAGTTAAAGTCAGAGACTTCAGAGATTTCTAAAGCATTTGCTTGAATTGCTTCCCAAAGTCATGTTCGAAAAAGACCTCAGCTAAAAGTAACAATAGAGTTGACCCCCTCAAATGCTCACTCTAAATCCTGATTACTGCTTCACTCCCCCCTGCCCCCACCAACCCCAGCCCCTCCAGGTTACTTCCACTGACCCTCTGTCAACTCTGTGAGCTGTCACAATATGACTGCACCCCTCTGACCACCCAACCACTCCCTGACCTGACTGCATTATTGCCCCCCAACTATAGCCCAACCAGACATGGTCAACTCCCACCATTACTGCCCCCCCAACCTGAACTGACCATCCTTTCTGACCTGACCCATGGACTCCCTCACCCAGACTTGCCACTGTGCCACGTTATCCTCCAAGCACCCAACCCCATCTCACCTGCTTGCCACTCCACCCAGCTAACACACACCAGCTGACCAACCCACCATCTCACCCGCTTGCCATTCTATCCAACTGCCATCCTTAGCACCTCTTACCACACCCACTTGTCACCCTTTCCACCCATTACTCTACCAACCATCTTGCCCACTTACCACAACACCCACCTACTCATCTACAACTCCCTAACTACCTTAACCATCCACTCTTTCATCCACTAACATTCACATTGTACCTTTAAACTTGCTGTTCAGTAGTTAATGCCATAAAAGGGACATTGCAGGAGATCCACCAACCCTATAGCATTGCAATGAAATATCCCAATGATGCTGCACATTGCCTTTATGGGGGAAGAGTGGAGGACTTGTTAGGAGCAACATCGACGTAGGAAAAGTATTCAGGTAGAGCACCAGTCTGACAATGAGTTTTGCTCCTTGGAAATCCAGGGCATTGTGTCTTCTCCTTTTCATTGGATTCTGTTTTATTTACATTTTCTCCAATTTTCCAAAGGCTGTGATGGGGCAATATGCCTCAGATACCCAGCAGCTTCTTGTAGCTTCCACAAGTGACCATTCTTAACATCCGAGCTCAGGTAGTGAGTGGTGCAATGGGAAAGAGTTGCAGAGGCTCTACTACCATTACTTCCCTATTCAACATCTACACATAACCAACAATCAGCATCAATTATACATTTGCCTCATTGCTGTTTGAGGCATCTTGCTGTCTACAAATTGCCTTCCACATTTCCGATCATTTCAATCGCATACTCTTCGAAAGTATTTACAGGACCAAGTAAGAAAAAGCCATTCAGCTCCTTGAGTCTGTACCAGCACTCAATCAGATCATTGCATTTTTTAATTCATTCACACGACTGGGTGTTGCTGGCAAGGGAAACATTTATTGCCCATCCCGAGTTGCCCAGAGGGCAGTTAAAAGTGAACTGCATTTGCTGTGGGTCTTGAGCCACATGTAGGCCAGATCAGTAAAGATGACAGAGTTCCTTTCCTAAAGGACATTAGTGAACCAGATGGGGTTTTTCTCTCAATTGACAATGGTTTTGTGGTCATTATTAGACTCTTAATTCCAGTTTTTAAAAAAACTTTCCATTAAATTCAAATTCCACCATCTGCCCTTGCAGGATTCAAACCTGGGCCTCCAGAACAACATCTAGGCCTTGGGATTAATAGTCTAGCAATAATTCCACCAGGCCATTGCCTCTCCTCAATATGCTATATTATAAATACATTTACATTCCTTGACTCTGCATCCTTATTCACCCTAGATATAGAAAAAATCTATCCATCACAGATTTGAAGTTATTCTGACACTCCTGTAAAAATTGCACTTCAATAGTTTTGTACCTGAGAAAGTTGAACAAAGCTTAGAGCTATCCGATATTGAAATAGTCCCAGAGAAATGGAACCTTCTAATTCCATCCCATTTATTTATAACATGGGGAAAATAGACATCTGTTGTTCCCCAATACATAACACCAGTGTCAGTAGAATCACAGGAAATCTGATAATAGGTTCATTTTTACTGATGCATATTCTTAAGGGGATTTCCATCATGGTAAAAACGAAGGGACATCAGCAGACATTCAGCTCGCATCTGTTCCAGCTATCAAGATGGATCTGTATCAAATCATCTTGGTTCTGTAACCCTAAGTACACATGCCTAACATAAATCTATTAAACCCAACATTGATATTTTTTGTTCACCTTCAACTTCAACACCATTTTGGGGAGAGAGTTTCTGATTTCCTTTACCTCCTGCATAAACAAGTGCTTCCACACATCACCCCCAAATAGAGTCATAGAGATGTCCAGCACGGAAACAGACCCTTCGGTCCAACTCGTCCATGCCGACCAGATATCCTCACCTAATCTAGTCCCATTTGTCAGCACCTGGCCCATATCCCTCTTAACCCTTCCTATTCATATACCCATCCAGATGCCTTTTAAATGCTGCAATTGTACCAGCCCCAAGCACTTCCTCTGGCAGCTTATTCCATAGACACGTCATCATCTGTGTGAAAAAAAATTGCCCCTTAGGTCGCTTTTATATCTTTCCCATCTCACCCAAAACCTATGCTTTCTGATTCTGGACTCCCCTACGCCAGGGAAAAGACCTTGTCTATTTATCCTACCTATGCATCTCAAGATTTTATAAACCTCTATAAGGTCACCCCTCAGCCTTCGATGTTCCAGGGACAACAGCTCCAGCCAATTCAGCCTCTCCCTGTCGCTCAAATCCTCCAACCCTGGCAACATCCTTGTAAGTCTTTTCTGAACCCTTTCAAGTTTCACAACATCCTTCTGATAGGAAGGAGACCAAAAGTGCATGCAATATTCCAACAGTGACCTAACCAATGTCCTGTACAGCCACAACGTGACCTCCTACCTCCTGTACTCAATACTCTGACCAATAAAGGAAAGCATTCCAAATGCCTTCTTCACTATCCTATCTTCTTGCGATTTTACTTTCAAGGAACTATGAACCTGCACTCCAAGGTCTCTTTGCTCTGCAATACTCCCTAAGACCTTACCATTAGGTGTATAAGTCCTGCTCTGATGAGCTTTTCCAAAATGCAGCACCTCACAAGAATCTAAATTAAACTCCATTTGCCACTCCTCAGCCCATTGGCCCATCTGATCAAGATCCCGTAGTACTCTGAGGTAACCTTCATTGCTGTCCACCGCACCTTTGGTGTTATTTGCAATCTTACTAACTATATCTCCTATGTTCACATCCAAATCATTTATATAAATGATGAAAAGCAGTGGACCCAGCACCGATCCTTGTGGCAAACCATTGGTTACAGGCTTCCAGTCTGACAAGCAACCCTCCACCACCACCCTCTGTCTTCTACCTTCGAGCCAGTTCTGTATCCAAATGGCTAGTTCCCCCTGTATTCCATGAGATCTAACTTTACTAACCAGTCTCCCATGAGGAACCTTGTCAAACGCCTTACTGTAAGTCCATATAGATCACATCCACTGCTCTGCCCTCATCAATCCTCTTCGTTACTTCTTCAAAAAACTCAATCAAGTTTGTGAGACATTATTAGCCACACTGACTGTCGTTAATCAGTCCTTGCCTTTCCCAGTACTTACAAATCCTGTCCCTCTGGATTCCCTTCAACAACTTGCCCACCACCGACATCAGGCTCACCGGTCTATAATTCCCTGGCTTGTCCTTACCACCTTTCTTAAATAGTGTCACCACATTTGCCAACCTACAGTCTTCCGGCACCTCACCTGTATCTATCGATGATACAAATATCTCAGCAAGGGGCCCAGCAATCACTTCCCTAGCTTCCCACCGAGTTCTAGAGTACACCTGATCAGGTCCTGGGGATTTATCTACTTTTATGTGTTTCAAGATATCCAGCACTTCCTCCTCTGTAATATGGACATTTTGCAAGGTGTCACCATCTATTTCTTCACATTCTATATCTTCCATGTCCTTCTCCACAGTAAACACTGATGCAAAATACTCATTTAGTGTCTCTCCCATCTCCTGCAGCTCCACACGTATGCTGCCTGGCTGATCTTTGAGGCCCTATTCTTGTCCTTAATGTATTTACAAAATTCCTTTGAATTCTCCTTAACCCTATTTGGCAAAGCTATTTCATGTCCCTTTTTTGCCCTCCAGATTTACCTCTTAAGTGTACTCCTACTGCCTTTATATTTTCTTAGGATTCACTCGATTTATCTGTCTTTCTCTGACATATGCTTCCTTCTTTTTCTTAATCAAAACCTCGATATCTCTAGTCATCCAGCATTCCCTACACCTACCAGCCTTTCCTTTCACCCGAACAGGAATATACTGCATCTGGATTCTTATTATCTCATTATTGAAGGCTTCCCATTTTGCAGTCATCCCTTTACCTGCAAACATCTGCCTCCAGCCAGCTTTTGAAAGTTCTTGCCTAATACTGTCAAATTTGGCCTTCCTCCAATTTAGAACTTTGCTTTTAGATCCAATCTATTCTTTTCCATCACTGTTTTAAAACTAATAAAATTATAGTTACTGGCCCCAAAGTGCTCCCCCACTGACACCTCAAGAGTAGGTCAAGTTTTGCACCTTCTCTAGTAGGTACATCTCTATACTGATTCAGAAAATTTTTTTGTATACACTTAACAAATTCCTCTCCATCTAAACCTTTAACATTATGGCAGTTCCAGTCTATATTTGGAAAGTTAAAATCCCCTTCCATAACTGTCCTATTATTCTTACAGATAACTGAGATCTCCTCACAAATTTGTTTCTCAATTTCCTGTTGACTATTAGGGGTAAACACCACTCTCCCACATCTCTTGCCTGCCTTTCTGTCCTTCCTGCAGCATTTGTATCCTGGAACATTAAGCTGCCAGTCCTGTCCATCCCTGAGCCACGTTTCTATAATTGCTATGATACCCAGTCCCATGTTCCTAACCATGCCCCAAATTCATCTGTTTTCCCTGTTAGGCCTCTTGCATTAAATTAAATGCAATTTAATTTGCCTTGTTCTTTGGTTTGTTCCTGCCTGCCCTGACTGTTTGACTCGCTACTGTTCTCAACTGTACCAGTCTCAGATTGCTGTCTTTCCTCACTATCTCCCTGGGTCAATTCCCCCCCCCCCCCCCCGCCCACCGCCCCCCCATACTAGTTTAAATCCTCCCAAGCAATTCGAACAAATCTCCCTGCTAGTATATTAGTCCCCTTCCAACTTAGGTACAATTCGTCCTTCTTGTACAGGTCACTTCTCCCCAGAAGAGATTCCAATGATCCAAAAATGTGAACCTTTCTCCCCTGCACCAGCTCCTCAGCCACTCATTCATTTGCTCTATCCTCCTATTCCTACCCTCACTAGCTTGCAGTGCCGGGAGTAATCCGGATATTGCTACCCTCAAGGATGTCCTTTTTAAATTCCTGCCTAATTTTCTATATTGTCCCTTCAGAATCTCATCCTTTTCCCTTCCTATGTTGTTAGTTCCAAAGTGTACAAGAGCCTCCTGCTCATCCCTCTCCCCTTTGAGAACATTCTGCACCCTCTCCAAGATATCCTTGATCCTGGCACCAGGGATTTTTTGCTGCTGGCTGCAGAAATGTCTGTCTGTGCCTCTGACTAGAGAATTCCCTATCACAATCGATCACTTGGAACCTGACATACGCCTCATTACATTAGAGCCAGTCTCAGTACCAGAAACTTGGCTGTTCATGGAATCTTCCCCTGAAAGTCCATCACCCCTACAATTTCCAAAACAGCATACTTGTTTGAAATGGGGATAGCAACATGAGACTTCTTCACTACTTGTCTACCCCTCCTATCTTTCCTGGAGTTAACCCATCTACCTGACTGTATCTGTGGCTTTTCTCCCTTCCTATACCTGCCATTCATTACACCCCCTAGCTCTTTTAAATTCCTCATTGCCTCTAACCGCCTCTCCAACCGATCCATGCGATCTGATAGGATTCGCAACCAAAGACACTTTCTGCTGACATAATTATCAGTAACATAGAAACTCTCCCTAAACTCTCACATCCAACAGGAAATGCACATCACTCTGCTAAAGGCCATCTTTGCTTCTTCACAATCTATAGACTCAGAAAACAGCACCATCTTGTTGCTTTAAACAAAAACAGTGCTCCAGGCTAACTTAGTACTTATGGTTTATGTTTTTAAAATTTAATCAAGAGACAAATCTCAATAAAGCATATAATCAAGAAAGAATCCACTCTTCCCCCTGCTGTAGATTTACAGCAAGGTTACACTTAAAAACCATGGACTTATCTGTTCCTGTGCTGTGAGCTTTCCCACACAGCTTCGTCCAAGGTCAGCTGCGAATTTCGCTGTTTGTTTAATTTTTCCTAGGCCCACTCCAATGTCCAGAGTTACATGAACTCAAACAGCAAAGGCAGTAACTGTGCAGATTCACTGCTGTGTCAGTTAGTAGTGTAGGTTTCTTCTCTCACTCCCTTACTGACCACATGGTTGCTGCCTTTTCTCTGTCTTCTTCCTTTTAAAAGTGCAATTGTTTTGATCTTTTTTCTCTTCTGTTCCAAAATAATGTAACAGCTTATATCACAGTAATTGCTACTCCTGGAATTAGAGGAAATCACCTCCAACACCTAAAATACTCTTACAGACACAATTATTTTCCCATCCTCCATCTTGGATTAGTCAGGATCCTGTGCCAAGCTCTAAGTTATCCTTCCCATGGCCAAAGAAACAGTTTTTATCTCTCTACCCTATGGATTCCTTTGAAAATTTAAACAATTGCAAGAGGTATAGCATCAATCTCCCACACATAAAAGATTGACAGCAAGAGTGCGCAGATTTAAAGTAATTGTTGAAAGAAGAAAAAAAAGAAAATATATTTTTATGCAGTGAGTCGCCAGAGCTTGGAAAGAGACTGTGGTAGAGACAGGCTTGATTAAAGCATTCAGAAGGGAATTAGACTGTCATCTGAAAAGGAAGGATGTGCAGGATTGCAGGGAGAAGGCAGGAGAGTGACACCAAATGAGCTGTTTGTTTGACGAGCTGGTGCAGGCATCCTGAGCCAAACAGCTTCCTTCTGAGCTGTAACAATTCCAAAGTGGTCTGACTATTTTATACTCAAGGGAATGAAAACAGTCCTTGTCTGTGGAATCTGTCTTCGTAATTCACAACGAAACATTTTTCATGAACAGTTAATATTGTGCTGCAGGCTAAGTGGGGCTTGATTTGCAGACAGAAACAGTCGGTCCAACAAACAGTAATGAAATTATGGCCAGAGGATCTGTTTTGGTGATGTTAATTTGAAGTATGAATGTTGTGCAGCATGGATATTATAAGCTAGACAGAGCAAGATGAAGTAAAGGCTCTGCACATTGTATTTTGACAGAAATCTCCTCCAAATTCAGGAAACATTACAGCAACATGCATGAAATAATTGTAACTTATTGATGTGGTGTTCATGTTTTGATTGGTATAGTAGTGTGTACAAGTGTGGTAAGTAATTGGTGCTTTCGGTACTGCTTAAGATGTTCCCTGATAAGGGAAGTTTCATCCGAGTGTAGGCAGTTACTCCAAGGACGTCACAAAGATTGTTTTCCATCAAAATAAGTTTACCAAAGACAGAATCAGACCAAGTGCCAAACGGCATCTTAATCTCCAGATTAGAAAAAAAAAACAATTCATGATCACTTATCAGCAATTAGATTTTCTATTTATTGATTATGTGCTGAAAGTGAAAGTGATTCAATGGAGACTGGAAATTGGGGAGAAAAAAAACAGGAAGTCCTGGAAATAGGCAGTGGGTCTGTGAACAGGGGATGGAAATTGGAACCAGATGCACATTATTTTATATGCAATGAAACCCAACAATATAATTATTCCAGGAATCTTTCTGGTTTGGTAATTAACATGAATTAAATGGTCTTCCTCATGCTTAAGTAGCCTATCACCTTGTGTTTGCTGTGCTTGCTGAATACACATCGCTCCATAGCAAACGAATCAGAAAGCGAATCAAGGATTATAGAGAAAAAGCAGGGGACTAGGGTTGAGGGTTATCAAATCACCATGATCGCATTGAGTGGTGGAGCAGACTCAGTGGGCTGAATGGCTTACTATTTCTACTATTATGTCGTATAATCTTAAGATCCTTGCTTTTAATATCCCCAGATTTTTATTTAAATCTACCAATGGTCTCACCTCTGTCTATCTCTGTTATCTCCATCAGCTTTACAACTTGCAAAATTTCCTTCAACTCTGGCCTCTTGCTTGTCCCAGTTTTTATTGCTTCAATGTTGATTGCTCTATCTTCATCTACCAATACCTTAACTTCTAGAATTTGCTGCCTCCGCTTGTTGACTTCTAAGTTATTCTTTAAGTTGCTCCTATCTCTTTTATCAAGCTTTTGATCACCTGTACTAATATCTACATACATGGCTTGGTGTCATGTGTTGGAAAGTGTTTCAGCATTGTATCTGAGAATGGGTTGCTATGTGAAAGATTTTATGGGTTGACAATTCCCAGTCTCGTGGAGACCGACCTGGAGATGTAGGAGAGGGAGATGCTTATAATAAAGCAGGGCACTTTCCCAGGGGCCAGTTTGGAACTGAGTTTGTTACTTGCTCCAAACATTTGGAAAGCCAAATTAAGGCACAGTTCAGGACCCTTTAGTGTCAGTGTTGGTGGTTTCTCTTCGTGTGTGAAGGCCAACTGTTCACTCATTGAGACTATTATTGATAGATACAGGAGGTTGACAGCCCACAGTCCTGTTAGTCACTCATCTAATAGAGGAGTTTTTGCTCCAACCCCAGGCCCTACTAGGCTTCTCAATGTGATAGCTCTATTCTGACAGCCGAAGGCACCTCTATTTTGAGGCACCCTCACACTCATCTGCTTATTTGGCAGTGCCCACTTCTCGAGTGGGATTGATGGTCTGACATTATTGGGCCTCTACTGGGCCTGCAGTATCAACAGAGCACCCATCATCCTTGGTGAGACAAAATAGAAGAACAGTGTTAATTTAGTAGCTACCTCTCGGGAGCTAGTTCTAGTGGGCCTAATGTTGCGGTCCTAATGGCTGCTGCAAACTCCAGCCTTGTAAACTGCAATTCATTCATGCCAAATGTTATAAGCATTCACAAAACAATACTGACCTGTCATAGCGCACTGTTGGTTCATGCAGGGACAGTGACGTCAAGAGTGAGAGAGCGCACTTCACTAATCAACTTCCTGTCCTTAACCACATCCTGGGGTTTTCTTTGTCATTGTGATAAAGGCTAAATATTGCACACCAAGGCTAAATTTAGATCCCACCCACTGAGTCTGTGTTGCGTGGGCCAGAGAGGTAGAGAGGTGAATGGGCGCTGAGAAATGTCATCTTTGGTTTCACACTTCCACTTCCACTGTTTGACACGTCAGATAGATTGCCTGTAGAAGAGTTGAGAGCTGGTTTACTATCTCTCGGCGCGGTGAAACTCAGAAGCAGTTGCGCTTCCTAAATGAGAATCAGAGAGACAAAAAGAAACGATCAAGCTCATTTATTTTTAACCTCATCCACCCCCTCCATGTACCAGACAATGTTTCGAAGAGTGTCATTGTTGTGGGATTGATAAACATCTGCTGATCGGTGCAACAGGCGAGAAATGTTGGGAGTTTGTGGTCGAGCATGTGGTACCATGGACAGATTACAATGGCTTATTTGATGAACGAGAGCCCATCACTGAGCTGTGACACTGAGATCTGCCTCATGAATGAAGTGACCTTTGTATCCACTGGCATCAGTGTTCTCTTCTGTTCCCATTACTTCTTCCAATTGATCCCCCCTGGTGGTTACACGTGAAACAAAGCTGTGCAGACTGTTAATGTTGATGGTCACTGTTGACCAGAATCTCACTGGAGCAGCCGCATACATGCACCTCCTACAGCACCTCAGAGACTGAGTATTCTCCAGCAAATGATTCACAGAAGCCTCTCTGTCATTTCCAAGATACAAGTGGGGAGAGGTGGGATGTAAAGTCTGCAAAGCTGCAGACACCTCAACCAACTCAACGCAGTCTCAGACAAAGCTGCCCGCTTCAAGTCACTCCCTTCACCACCAGCACACAGTGCATACCATCTACAAGATTAACTCCAGCAACCTGCAAGGGCTTCTTCAATAGGACCTTTTGAAAACATGTACCATCTAAAAGGGCAGTAGCCAGTGCCATCAACTTTGTGTCACCCTCTAAACCAAATACTCCATCCTGACCTGGACGTTTAATTGCTTCTTCATCGTCACATCCAGAAGTCCTGAAACAGCACTGTAGGAGGACCTCCACTTTACAGATAGCCACATGGTTAAGGTTCAGGTGCTTGTAAGCTTGGGTAATGAATGCTGGCCTTGCCAGTGTCATAAATATCCGAAGAATCACCAAAAATAACCTGTCCTCATGCGAGCCATTATGACATGCCGGTGTGCCATTAAAGTCCATGCAGTTGATAGCACCATCCAGTGAAAAGTCATGTCTGGACAGCTGGAGCAACACCTGGCTCTCCTAGTTTTCCACAGGAACGCTGAGATTGTCTAGCTGGAGGATTCCGTGTGTTCCCATCACAGTGCCTGTTCATTCACGATCAACACCTTATAATCAGCAACCAGTGTATGTCATCCAAAGGCCCACAGTACCAGTTAAAGGGGCCCAAGCAGTTATGAAATTTTACGTTTCTGCCCTAGGACTCACAGCCCAAGATCGTACACCAATTAAAGCTTGTGGAGACCTCCTTTTGTGTTTCCTATGCTACAACAGTGCCGATGCTGCCAAAGTACCTGGTTAGGTGTGAAGCACTTTGAGATAAATACTGGTCATGAAAGCACTACATAAAAGTTAGCTCAGTTGGCTGGATAGCTCTTGCAATTTAATATAGCCAGGCTTTATAAAACATAGCTATATGCACGGGATTGGAAGAGAAGACATCTCCTGAAATCCTACCTTCCCACCAGAGTGGCAATATCATTTTTTTAAAAATTGGTTTCAATTAATTGTATGTTCCTGGGTAAATTTAGATCTTTAGCCATTATTTATGTGAGAGTTCCAAACACTTAGGTCCTTACCTTGACTGTCAGAAATGTCTCAGATTACTGCTATCAAAGTCTGTCAATCAATGGCTGAGTGCAGCAATAAATGAATGGTTATTCAAACAGTGTACAATGTTTCTTTTGGTGCTGGTTGAAGAATTTTAACCTGAAGTCCGGGTAACTCCCTGTTCTTCTTGAAACCAAAATTGCACTTGGTCCACCATTAAATGTCTCACCCAGTTGTTGACATTCGTCCAAAGCTTTGACCCTTTCTATCCCTCCATGGCTTTGCCACTGCTGATCTCTGTATCTTTTTCCAGTCTTGCATCCTCCCATGTACAAGAACAAGGGCAGCAGACCCATTGGAACACCATCACCTATAGGTTCCACACCCAATTGTGACTTGGAACCATGTCTCCTTTCCTCTCGTACCTGGGTCAAAATCCTGGAACTCCCTCCCTAATAGTACAGTGGGTTTACTTGCACCACCTGGTCTCTCATTAAAGGAGGCAAATCAACACCACCTTTTCAAGGGTAATTGCGGATGGGAGTCAATAAATGCTGGCCCAGCATGTAAAGCCCGTATTCCCTGAATGAATTTTTAAAAAAGATTCCTCTGTCAAGTCGGTACGGCAATAAGAGCAAAAAATCTATTTATCTCAGCCTTAAATAAACTCGGTGACCCAGCTTCGAGAGCCCTCTGTGGTGAAGAATTCCACAGAGTCACTCCCTTTTGAATCTGTTGTTCACACTCTTGTCTTTGGAATAGCTAAGCTTTCAATCTTGTTTTCTCAGCACTGCACACTCCTGAATTGGTTTGTGTGACTGATCTCAAACTGAGACACAATTTGACATAATGTGGATGTGGACGAGTTGCTAACGAAAACTAGGATCCCAAAACACGACCACCATTTACATTCCTTTCCCTAAAAAAGTTGGCAATGAGTCCTTTGAATGATTGGCATGAGTACTATATAACTAAATATATTTATATTACAGAAAGAAACACTTGCTCCAGAAGCAGTGCTGATAATTTGCTAGTTACCCCTTTGCCTTGTCCTTGTCCCCTGAAATCCAAATCTGAAACCACGAGCAAATGAACCCCTATCACTTTACCTTCACCCTCTGCGGATTACCAGACAAATCGGACACCTTAACAGTAAAGGCTCTGATCGGTATGAGGTAGTTCTGCACTTTCATCCCTCAGCGTATCCTTGTTAAAGGCCCCACTGTGAGTGTGGAAAGTATCAGTTGTTTGCCAGTTGGTTGAATTCATAGAACTCTTCAATACTGAGGTCCTTTAAAGTTCTGGCCCCTAACACCATCCTGATTTCCACATTCCAAATGTTGGTTACCGTCTGTTTTACTATCCAAGCTGTGAAATTCTCTCTCTAAGCTTGTCCACTCCTAAACATCTCTCTCTCCTTCTTGACAATGCTTTGCCCATCTGCATTTCCTTATGTAGTCCAGTGTCAGTTATAATGTGATAGTACTTGTGAGTACCTTGAGACATTTTGCTACGTTACATATATATGAGCTGTTGTTATTGTCAACCTGCTGATTTCCTATTGGCAATTACCAAGTACTTGACTTAAGGGATGTTGGAAGACTGAGGAGATTTGGGGTTAACAGAGCTATTCTATGGTGCAAAACAGCACTGGCTATATTCCAGAATTCTCCATCCATGTTCCCTGAATTTGCTGATGCACTTGTGCACAATGTTGGGAAACGAGTAGAAACTCTGAAAAATTAGGAGTAAGACACACAGATCACAATACATTTTACTGATGATGAGATAGGTCTCTGATATTTATAATAAACTTGTTAAAGTTATACATTGAGGAATCTGGCAAAGACATAGTTAGTCATTTGTTACAGGTCCTGCTAGAAGCATTTTCCCATTTCCATTGTTCAATATTGATAGCAGAATCAGGCAAATTATTGACAAATGCAAACTATTTAATCTTTTTTGTGTCTCTGCAGGTCAAGTAATGATACTGGATTAGAGATGTCATCAAATCCGCAGAGTGTAAAATAAGAGAATGGATGTGTTCTAATATCAGCAAAAACCAAAAGGTAAATATCTTTTGGTTTGGCAATTCACTATCCAAGCTGTGAAATTCTCTCTCTAAGCTTCTCCACTCCTAAACATCTCTCTCTAGATGGTTACAGCTGTCATTCTATGATGTTGGCCCTGTTACTTCTTAAATATGTTGTAGTTTGTCTAATCTGGGCACAGCCCATTGCTGGATGTATGGTCAATTGTTATCATGTGGCTCTAGTCCATCACAAAGTAGTTGTGCCTCTTGACTTTTACCATGTTTTGCACGCACAATCAGATTTGTACACATGGTAACTAAAGTAGCCAGAATTTGTTTCTGAAGCCCACTTTAAAAGTGGGTTCTCTTGGCTTCTCTGACGAACATTGAGGGTGACTCCATGATGGAGATTGGAGCTGATCAATGAGCTATTCCTGCAGAAGGGAATCCTGATTAGATCTGGGTAATTGTGACTCTGTTGCATGTCAAACATTTTTTTAATTAGAACTTTATATGTACATTTATTGTTACACTTCAATTTCCTTTCATATCCTGCAGATGGCCTTTTTTTTTATTTTTGTGTCTTCAAATGAACTTTAGATGGTAGCCATGCAGCCCAGTTGCCTGATTATGAATCTGGGTTTCCTGGAAGTGGATAGCATTTTCAGAAAAAACTCTGTTTCACTTCAGGGTATCTTGAGATAAAAGTGCTCAGCACAAAGGAAGGCTTCTGCAGACCTGTTACAGTAATGAGCCAGAGTGTGGTTTTTAGTTTAATATCAACTGATGTGCTATCCCACATGAATATTGGATGTTGTATAGTTGCCCAGGGTGCAGATAAGAAGCCTGAGAGATGGCCTGACAGCAGAGAGTTAGTACGTCCCACGGACCAGGCTGCAAAAGGCTGACTTCATTGGGTCTTTGCACTGGCAGCCATTCTTCTCTCTCTTTGTGCTGTTAAAGGAAACAGAGAAACAACTATCATTGCAATTTGGAAAGATAGAGGCAGTATAATCTTTTATATTAGATTCTCTACAGTGTGGAAACAGGCCCTTCAGCCCAACAAGCCCACACCTCCCCTCCGAAGAGAAACCCACCCAAACCCATTCCCCTACCCTATGTTTACCCCTGACTAATGCACCTAACACTGTGGGCAATTTAGCATGGCCAATTCACCTGACCTGTATATCTTTGGATTGTGGGAGGAAACCGGAGCACTCGAAGGAAACCCACACAGATACAGGGAGAATGTGCACACTCCACAAAGACAGGCGGGAATCGAACCCAGGACCCTGGTGCTATGAGGCAGCAGTGCTAACCACTGAGCCACCATGCCACCCATTTCCAAATTACTTTTGTTTGTTGAAGGGAGGTGAGTGTCACTAGCTAGGCCAGTGTTTGTTTCCCATCCCTAATAGCTCTGGTGAAAGTGGTATTGAGCTGATATCTTGAATAGCTGTTTGGCTTGGACATCCCCAGAACTGTTAAGAAGTGAGTTCCAGGATTTTGACTCGGCAACAGTGAAGGAATGGTGTTATAGTTGTAAGTCAAGACGGTGTGTGGTTTCCAGGAGAACTTGTAGACGGTGATGCTGCTGTCCTTTTCGTTCCAGGTGGTAGATGTCAGGAGAGATTGGAAGGTGCAGTCACAGAGGCCATATTGAGATGTTACAGCGCATCTTGTAAATGGTACACATGGCTACCACTGAATGTTGATGGTGGAGGGAGTGAATGTTTGTGATGTGGTGCCAATCAAATTGGCTGCCTGGATGGTGTCAAGATTCTTGAGTGTTGTTGGAGTTACACTTATCCAGGCAAGTGGACAATATTCCATCACACTCCTGACCTGTGCCTTGTAGATGGTGAACAGACTTTGGGAAGAATCACCATTTGAAGGTATATTTGATAATCATAAAACTTTAATGATGTGGGATCATACTTGATTTTTTTCTACATTAACAACTGTGATTACTCAAAATACTTAATTGAAATTCTGAAGTGATGAAAGGCAAAGTCTTTCTGTTCTTTATATCATTGGCTGTTTAGAAGGTGGCTCCATTCACCCTTACGTTGGTGTGTCATTTTAGAATAACATAGTTCATGCAGCATGGGATATTTTCCAGAGTAATACAGCTCATGTGTTATGAGTGATTGCATTTCATAAAATCAATTTAGGTTAAATTTCCTGTCTATTGTTGTAGGCAAAAATGATAAAGGTGCAAATCTAGAGTCCTTTATATATCGAAGGATGCTTGTAAGTGGTACTGCTGACCTCGTACTGCTTTCTACAGGAATGAGGTTGGGGTATAACTATCCCAGGGTAATGCTACCTTAGGAAAATTCTGCCTCAGAGGATTGCTGCCCCAGGATAATGCAGCGTTGGGTAATTCTGAATCAGCGAAATTCTCCCCGAGGGTAATTCTGTCCCAGAGTGATACTGCCTCACAGTACGTCTGCTGGGGATACTGATGCCCTGGGGTACTGCTGTCTCACTACAGTTACATACAGACAAAACAAAATATTAATATTGTGAGTGGAGGGATAAGTAATTACTGGGGAAGCATTTAAATAGCACTAGTCCTCAGGATTGAGTGGTTGCTTTTGTTTCCCAAATCATTTCATTCTAACATTTGAACCAAATAGAAATGTCAAGATGCTTAGGCGAGGACTTTCAGAAAAAGGTTCAAGGCCTACTTGAGTACTTAAGTTAAACAGCTTTAAAAGAAAATAAAAGTAATGTTTGCATTTATGTAGCATCATAATCATTGAATGGTTTGAAAAATGTTTGTCATTATTCATGATTTTTCAGTACCTCTTCCTACCGACCCCCTCGACAATAGACAATAGACAATGGACAATAGATGCAGGAGTAGGCCATTCAGCCCTTCGAGCCTGCACCGCCATTCAATATGATCATGGCTGATCATTCCCAATCAGTATCCAGTTCCAGCCTTATCTCCATAACCCTTGACTCCACTATCTTTAAGAGCTCTATCCAATTCTTTCTTAAATGAATCCAGAGACTGGGCCTCCACTGCCCTCTGGGGCAGAGCATTCCACACAGCCACCACTCTCTGGGTGAAGTAGTTTCTCCTCATCTCTGTCCTAAATGGTCTACCCCGTATTTTTAAGTTGTGTCCTCTGGTTCGGCACTCCCCCATCAACGGAAATATGTTCCCTCCTGCCAGAGTGTCCAATCCTTTCATAATCCTATACGTTTCAATCAGATCCCCTCTCAGTCTTCTAAACTCAAGGGTATACAAGCCCAGTCGCTTCAGTCTTTCCGTGTAAGGCAATCCTGCCATTCTAGGAATTGACCTCGTGAACCTACGCTGCACTCCCTCATGACCCCACCCCCCTATAACCAAACCATCATCTCCCAGACCATACAGAACCTCATCACCTCAGAAGATCTCCCACCCACAGCTTCCAACCTCATAGTCCAGGAACCCCGCACTGCCCGGTTCTACCTCCTTCCCAAGATCCACAAGCCTGACCACCCTGGCCAACCCATTGTCTCAGCATGCTCCTGCCCCACTGAACTTATTTCTACCTACCTCGACACTGTCCTATTCCTCCTAGTCCAGGAACTCCCCACATAGATTCGAGACACCACCCACACCCTCCACCTCCTCCAAGACTTCCGTTTTCCCGGCCCCCAACGCCTCATCTTCATCATGGATATCCAATCCCTCTATACCTCCATCCACCATGACCGGGCCTCCAAGCCCTCCGTTTCTTCCTCTCCCGACATCTCCAACAGTACCCTTTCACCGACACTCTAATTCGTTTGGCCGAACTGGCCCTCACCCTTAACAATTTCTCCTTTGAATCCTCCCACTTCCTCCAGACCAAAGGGGTAGCCATGGGCACATGTATGGGCCCCAGCTATGCCTGTCTCTTTGTTGGCTACATAGAACAGTTGATCTTCCGTAATTACACCGGCACCACTCCCCACCTCTTCCTCCGCTACATTGATGACTGCATTGGCGCCACCTCGAGCTCCCGCGAGGAGGTTGAACAATTCATCAACTTCACCAACACATTCCACCCTGACCTTAAATTTACCTGGACCATTTCTGACACCTCCCTCCCCTTCCTGGACCCCTCCATCTCCATTAATGACGACCGATTTGACACTGATATTTTTTACAAACCCACCTCTTCCCACCCTACCTCCTGCAAAAATGCCATCCTGTATTCCCAATTCCTCTGCCTCCGCCGTATCTGCTCCCAGGAGGACCAGTTCCACCACAGAACACACCAGATGGCTTCCTTCTTTAGAGACCGCAATTTCCCTTCCCACGTGGTTAAAGATGCCCTCCAACGCATCTCATCCACATCCCGCACCTCCGCCCTCAGACCCCACCCCTCTAACTGTAACAAGGACTGATGTTGCAGCTGTACAGGACTTTGGTTAGGCCACAGTTGGAGTACTGTGTGCAGTTCTGGTCGCCTTACTTTAGGAAAGATGTGGAAGCTTTGGAGAGGGTGCAGAGAAGATTTACCAGGATGTTGCCTGGAATGGAGAATAGGTCGTACGAGGATAGGTTGAGAGTTCTCGGCCTTTTCTCGTTGGAACGGCGAAGGATGAGGGGTGACTTGATACAGGTTTATAAGATGATCAGAGGACTAGATAGCGTAGACAGTCAGAAACTTTTTCCCCGGGTACAACAGAGTGTTACAAGGGGACATAAATTTAAGGTGAAGGGTGGAAGGTATAGGGGAGATGTCAGGGGTGGGTTCTTTACCCAGAGAGTGGTGGGGGCATGGAATGCGCTGCCCATGGAAGTGGTAGAGTCAGAATCATTGGCGACCTTTAAGCGGCATTTGGATAGGTACATGGATGGGTGCTTAATCTAGATTAGAAGTTCGGCACAACATCATGGGCCGAAGGGCCTGTTCTGTGCTGTATTGTTCTATGTTCTATGTTCTAAGGACAGAACGCCCCTGGTGCTCACCTTCCACCCTACCAACCTTCGCATAAACCAAATCATCCGCCGACATTTCTGCCACCTCCAAACAGACCGCACCACCAGGGATATATTTCCCTCCCCACCCCTTTCCGCCTTCCGCAAAGACCGTTCCCTCCGTGACTACCTGGTCAGGTCCACACCCCCCTACAACCCACCCTCCCATCCTGGCACCTTCCCCTGCCACCGCAGGAATTTCAAAACCAGCACCCAGACCTCCTCCCTCACCTCCATCCAAGGCCCTAAAAGAGCCTTCCACATCCATCAACGTTTTACCTGCACATCCACCAATATCATTTATTATATCTGTTGCTCCCGATGCAGTCTCCTCTACATTGGGGAGACTGGGCGCCTCCTAGTAGAGCGCTTTAGGGAACATCTCCGGGACACCCGCACCAATCAACCACACCGCCCTGTGGCCCAACATTTCAACTCCCCCTCCCACTCTGCCGAGGACATGGAGGTCCAGGGCCTCCTTCACCACCGCTCCCTCAGACGCCTGGAGGAAGAACGCCTCATCTTCCGCCTCGGAACACTTCAACCCCAGGGCATCAATGTGGACTTCAACAGTTTTCTCATTTTCTCTGCCCCCACCTCACCCCAGTTCCAAACTTCCAGCTCAGCACTGTCCCCATGACTTGTCCTACCTGCCTATCTTCTTTTCCACCTATCCACTTCACCCTCCCCCCACCCCTGACCTATCACTTTCATCCCCTCCCCTATTGTACTCTATGCTACTTTCTCCCCTCCCCCCCCCCCTCACTTATTTCTCCACCCTTCAGGATCTATTCCTGATGAAGGACTTTTGCCCGAAACGTCGATTTTCCTGCTCCTCGGATGTTGTCTGAACTGCTGTGCTCTTCCAGCACCACTCTAATCCAGAATCTGGTTTCCAGCATCTGTAGTCATTGTTTTTACCTAACAAGCAGTAATGAGGCCAATGGCCTGTTTCTGGTGGTATTGGCTGAAGAGAGGTCTGTTGATCAGGATGCAAGTAAAATTCCTTCAGACATTGCAAACTGTTCAGTGAAACTTGCTGCTAGCACTAAATGAAGTGCATCCTACGCACAGGTTGTAGAGCTTTGTAGCTTGGGCTCAATAACTACAATAAGCTAAGAATCTCAGAATTCTACTGTGAATGTGCAGTTGTATTTTCATGCAAGCATCTCGGGTGAATCATCACTGACCCACTTATCCTTATGTGTAGCAAGCTCTCCATAACAATGAAATAACCTGCCCACAGAACAAATAAATTTCTCTCACTTTGTTGCTAGGTGCTGTAAATGCTTTGTCTTATTCCCAGTTCCCTTACCTGAATTGAATAAAGAAGACTCTGTGCAAGAAAACGTACATGTGGGGGCAACATTATTGGCACTAAGTGTGCGTGGGAGGAGAGATGCTGAAATTTATGAATAGCCAGCTGCAGCTCCAGTAGAAAATTTTCAATCACTCCATATCTCCATTCATAGCCTGATGCTGTGTTGCTGGAATCATTTCAAATCTCTCCATTGGTACAAAGTGCTTTCATAGTTCCTTTCTTTGACCAATCCAGTGTGACTATTCCCCTGTACCCAGTCCCCACTTTCATGTCCAAATTGCCATACTACCCACTGATCATGCTGCTTTGTTACTGCTTAGTTCCGCACAATATCAGACATGTATCACAGGGCTGAGGTGGGGGCTGCTGTTGAATGAAGATGATTAAGGGGTGACCTGATAGAATTCTTTAGAATTCAGAAGTGGTGCAATAAGGAATGATAGAGTAGTCTAGTGCTGAAGGAGGTCATTTGGTCCCATTGAATCTATGCCAGACCTTTTGAAGTGCAATCCCACTCCTCTGCCTTTGCCTTCATTACTTGAGATCTTATTCTGCAAGTATTTATGACGAAGATTGTTCCATCTATGGGGGATATTCAAACTAGAGGCTGTAAATACAAGTTAATCATTAATACATCTTGGAATTCAGGGGAGAGTTTTCTAACTCAGAGTGATTAGGATGAGGAACTCGCTACAGAAAGCATTTGAGGCAAAAAGCACAGATATATTTAGGTGGAAGAAAAAAGAATGGAAGGATTCGCAATTCGGATGAGTGTCGGGAGGTGAGGAGGAGGTGCAGTATGGAGCATAAAATCTAGCAGAGAGCTGTTGAGCCCAATGGCTTGTTCCTCTGCTATACATTCATTGTATTAAAATTATTAATATGGTTACTGGATCAGCTGGATTGGAAAGCTGTGTCATGGTATGATAGCACAAAGTGGTGGGCCAGGGAATCTCTGATAGCACTCTGTCAGGATATCTGTATCATACTCTGCTTTGTGTCCTCTTCAGAGGGCAGAGTTCAGAGTGCAAAAGCGAGTTCCACTGTTTTATGGTAACAAAGAATGGGACAAATATGAGAAAGGTACAAAGTGGTCCTGATCAGTGTTCTGCCAAGAATTTGAGAGAGCTGTGGAAATCTGGCCAAAGTCCAACAATGCCCTGCAGCCTGAGACAGCAAAATCACGAGTTTACTGTTGCTGCAGTCTGCAGTGTGGCAACAGCTGAGGGGTGACAACGCTTGTCAACTCTGGCTGTGGGTATTCCTGAAGTTTTATCTCATGACCTCAGCCACCTCCACCCACCCCCATCCCCCCACTCCAATCAACTTATAACTGCATCTGTGCTTGTGCTGAACTCAGACCATGTTTCTTCACAAGCCTCTCCTGTCCCCAGATTGTAGCTTTCTCTCACTCGCTGTTATCATGCTATTCTTAACATTTTTATTTCTTTTCCTGCGATTACATCTAAAGAAACCAGTCATGGATAGGTTAAAAGAAAACACAGAAAGTAGCAGGACAGGATCTTTGTTGGTTCCAACAGTGATAGATTCAGTAGTTGGGATCACTTTTGCCCTCTAAGTTTTGGATTCAGGTCCCACTCCGGGGATGGAGTACAGGGGTATCTGTGATGTTGGATGCTGCCTGAACTGCTGTGCTCTTCCAGCACCACTAATCCAGTACAGGGGTATCTAGGCTGACACTCCACTGCAGTACAGAGGGAATGCCTCAGTGTGGGGGATCTGGATTTTGCATGAGACATTAAACTGAGAGCCCAGCTGCCTACTCTGCTAGATGTATGAGAGTAGGTGAGTTATCCCCAATGTCCTGACTAATAGTCAACCCTCCAATATCACAGAGTCAGATTATCTGGTCATTATCATGTTGCTGTTTGTGGGAACTTGCAAATTGGCTGCTGAGTACCTACATTGTAACAGTCACTACACATCAATATAGTTTATTGACTGTAAAATGCTTTAGAGTATCCTGAAATCATGAAATGTAAGTCTGAAATACAATTCTTTCTTTTTTTCTGAGGGCTGTTGTAATCACATACTCGTTGCATTTTGTAATTTGTGTTGCCATTTATTTAACTCCAATTGAAGGTAAACATGGGCCCCTGAAATGAGACAATCATATACTTACGGAGCACTTTATCATTTCATTGAAGCATCTCAGAGTGTTTCATATCCACGAATTACATATTTTGAAACACACTGCATCTTTTGCAAGCCATGAAAACTACCATTCTCAGCCTACAGCATCCTAAACAAACTTTTTGAGATTTTTAACAAAAACAGAAATTGCTGGTGAAAATCAGCAGGCCTGGCAGCATCTGCAGCAAGAAGGTAGAGTTAACATTTAGATTACTTATAGTATGGAAACAGGTCCTTCGGCCCACCAGGTCCATACTGACCCACTCCCCACACCTAACACTACGGGCAATTTAGCATGGCCAATTCATCTAACCTGCACATTTTTGGACTGTGGGAGGAAACCAGAGCACCCGGAGGAAACCCACGCAGACACAGGGAGAATGTGCAAACTCCACACAGACAGTCTGAGGCAGGAATTGAATCCTGTTCACTGGCGCTGTGAGGCAGCAGTGCTAACCACTGTACCACCGTGCCACCCAATTCAGATCCAATGACCCTTCTTCAGCAGTTCTGAGTTTCTCCAACACTTTCTGTTTTTAATTTGCGATCTTCAGCAACCACAGTTCTTTATTTTAATTTCACCTAGTTTTTTATTTGTGTTGATGGTTTGTAGTTTGAGGGGAATGTGTTCACCCAGTGGCAAAATGCCATTCAGCCCCCTTACCTGGGCTAACTCTTTGAAAATGCTATTCAGTTAGTCCAGCTGTTTTATTTGATCACCATGACCTTATTTTGATTTTTCAGTACACATCCAATTGCTTTTGAAAGTTGCTCTTCAGTCTGGTGCCATGACCTTTTCAAGCTGCATAAGTCAGATCATAGCCACCCAGTGAGTAAAAAACAGTTCTGCTCACCCTGGTTCATTTGCTCATTGTGTTAAATCTGCGTCCTCCAGCTGTCAATCCCTTTGCCACAGCCACACAGTTCCTCATTCTTATTTCTAACAAAACCATACAACATTTTGAAGCCATTGATTAATCATCTCTGTTCCTGATATTTCAAGGCCTTGCTGATCAGGGTGCCAAGTGAAAATGGAGGTATCATTTTAGGTTTAGATTTTAAATTTATTGTTATATGTACTCAAGTACAAGTACAGAAAAGTACATAATATTGCCATAAATGGTGCCATCTTAGATGCCAAGGCACCTCGGTATAAAAGAAAACTTAGGTACAAAGTAGTAAGAGAAATGTGAGTCAAATATTTAAGCATTATTTCATAGATCATCGAAAAGTAAAGAAATAGGTACTAGTTTACATTAAGGTCTTTCATAGTTTAAACTAGGAGAATAAAAGAATAAGTTAAATACTCAAATCTTTGATGAGTCCTCTGCCGATCTCGCTCTCTGGGGAGACCTCAGCTGTCTGGTCTTGACACCCCCATCACCGATACCGTCGCTGTTGCTGAAACTAGTGTCTTTCTGATCTCCCACGGTGCGTCAGGAACATGATCGGGCAAGATCCACTCACACGCCTAACTGAGACACCGCCACAAGCCATCGAAAGACAATGCCAAGAGATCAGGCCGAGACACACCGAGAAAGTAGGCTGAAAGATCAGCCTGAGAGACCAGGCCGAGACCCACCAAGATACCAGGCCAAGAGTTCAGGCCGAGACACACTGAGAAAACAGGCTAAGAGACCAGGCCAAGACCCACCGAGAGACCAGGTCGAGACCCACCAAGAGACAAGGCCAAAAGATCAAACCGAGAAACACCAAGAACGTAGGCTGAGAGATCAGCCTGAGAGACCAGGCCGACACCCACCAAGCGACAAGGCCAAAAGATCAGGCCGAAACACACCAAGAAAGCAGGCTGAGATATCAGCCTGAGAGACCAGGCCGAGACCCACCGAGAGACCAAGCCAAGACACACTGAGAAAACAGGCTGAGAAATCAGCCTGAGAGACGAGGCCAAGACCCACCGAGAGATCAGGCCAAGAGATCAGGCTGAGACACACCTAGAAAGCAGGCTGAGAGATCAGTCTGAGAGACCAGATAAGACCCTCCGAGAGACCAGGCCAAGAGATCAGGCTAAGACACACTGAGAAAACAGGCTGAGAGATCAGGCTGAGAGACCAGGCCGAGACCCACTGAGAGACCAGGCCGAGACCCACCAAGAGACAAGACCAAAAGATCAAACCGAGAAACACCAAGAACGTAGACTGAGAGATCAGCCTGAGAGACCAGGCCAACACCCACCA
The DNA here is from genome assembly GCF_047496795.1 of Chiloscyllium punctatum. NCBI lineage: Eukaryota > Metazoa > Chordata > Chondrichthyes > Orectolobiformes > Hemiscylliidae > Chiloscyllium > Chiloscyllium punctatum. The sequence goes on along the minus strand of NC_092765.1, from coordinate 22,462,094 downwards.
AGCGACAAGGCCAAAAGATCAGGCCAAGACACACCTAGAAAGCAGGCTGAGAGATCAGTCTGAGAGACCAGATCAAGACCCTCCGAGAGACCAGGCCAAGAGATCAGGCTAAGACACAATGAGAAAACAGGCTGAGAGATCAGGCTGAGAGACCAGGCCAAGACCCACCGAGAGACCAGGCCGAGACCCACCAAGAGACAAGGCCAAAAGATCAGGCTGAGAAACACCAAGAACATAGGCTGAGAGATCAGCCTGAGAGACCAGGCCGACACCCACCAAGCGACAAGGCCAAAAGATCAGGCCGAGACACACCAAGAGACAAGGCTGAGACACACCGAGAAAGCACGCTGAGAGATCAGTCTGAACGACCAGGCTTGAGACCCACCATGAGACCAGACTGAGATCCACCAAGAGACCATACCGAGACACACTGAGAAACCAGGCCAAGGTCTGCCATGGAGGAAGTGACCACCAAAGAGGGGGGAGAAAGAGAAAGGGAAAAAAGAGAAGGAAATGAGAAATAACAGGAGTGGAGGCTCTCTGGTTGGAGTGTCCTATTCCGCTGTCACCCTGACCGTATTTAGACCCACTCAGTCATACTGTGCTTCATTCCCAACTTCATTAGGTTAGTGTGAAGGGTTCTCTTTCTCAACCTCTCCCTTCGCCTGAGGCCAGGTGACCTTCAGGTTAAACCACCACCAGTCATCTGTCTCTAATGACAGAGCAGACCTTGGTCTGGTAAAGCAACGGTGACTTTAACTTACATTAGTTGATAATAAAAAAAAGCATTCAAACAAAACTTTAAGAAGTACGCAAACAATTTCACTTGCTAATTTGCTGGTAACAGTGGCCTGGAGATGAATCATTCATTTCTGGATTGCCAAAGACAGGCCCAGAAGATAATCTCCATCTCTGCTTGTGGGGAGGGACTGTGAAACCTGTGAGAATACTGGACTCCTAACCACATGTGACTCTGCAGTCCCTGTTTCAATTATCACTTGTGATAACATTTTTAATGCCATGTTTAATTTTGATTGCTTTTGATAATTTAAAAAAATGTTTTTCAAACTGTGGCCATCTCAGAGGATTTATATTAGACTTGGGGATATATACAAACCATATAAACATGTCTTCACTCATCTAGAGAAAACACTTGTCTTTACATAGCCACTTTCAGGAATGTGGCATGTCCCAAAGTGCTTCACAGCCAATGAGATATGTTTGAAATACACACTTGGGTAATGGTATTGTGACAGCCAAGTGGTCCCCAACAAAACCCACAAACATTGATATGATAATGACCAGAGTTTTTTGTGAGATTGGTTGGAGAATAAATATTAGCCAGGACACAGGGAAGAGATCACCTGCACAATACTATATAGATTACAATATATACAATAGGTAGGAACACGTATATGGAGATTTGCAATGATATTGCATATGGTGAAATTGTTTATATCAAAAGTGTTCTAACACCATAATGTAAAAGGCCAAGTGTGACAGGAATTGTTTCTGAGAAACAATATGAGAGACAAGATGACTCAGTTTAAATATAAGAGGTAGAGCTCTTGCATTGCAGTTGTAGTGCCCCTAGCTCTGGCCCATAAGGCAAGTTCCACCGGCTCCACAGTTGTGTCTTAACACGTCTGAAGAGGTTGATTAAAAGCAAGAGGTTGGAGAAAGTGAGGACTGTAGCTGCTGGAGATGAGAGTCGAAGAGAGTGTGGTGCTGGAATAGCACAGCCGGTCAGGCAGCAGTTCCCTGACCAGCTGCACTTTTCCAGTGCCACACTCTTCACCTAAAAGTAAGAAGCCTCAACTTAAGACTGAGATGAGACATTTTTGTTTCTGAGGGTCATTAGTAGTAATTCCCTTCCCCAGAGAACAACGGAACCGGGGCTATTGATCATTTTTAAGAACGATTTCAAGAACACTGGGTTGGCAGAGGAGTCACAGGCTGCAATTAGATCAGATCAGTCATAATTTCATCAAATGATGGACCAAGCTTAAAGGGCCAGATGGTTTATTCCTGCTCCTAATTCATTTATTTGTATGTAGGAGGCAAGTGACACTTGTAGGAACTATCAGTTTCACTCAAGACTTATGTTATATTAAGAAGAGAAATGTATGCTTTAAAAAAAAGTTCAAGTTGCAACCACACCTTGGCTTTATCAGATCATAGAATAGAATTATAGAGCACTTACGGTGCAGGAAGCAGGTCATTCAGCATATTGAGTCCACATTGACCCTCTGAAGAACATTCCACCAAGACCCACCCCTCTACCTTATCCCTGCAACCCTGCATCCATCTTTGGACTGTGGGAGTAAACTAGAGTACCCAGAGGAAACCCACGTAGATACAAGGAGAACATGCAAACTCCACACAGACAGTCACCCGAGGCTGGAATCACATGTGCTAATCACTGAGCCACCGTGCCACCCAGATCAGTTGTACAAACTTGCCAATGTACTTTTTCAGTGTGTTAATTGTTGTGTGCAGGGTGGGTGTGATTTCATTTGCACGAATTTCTGTTCTGCACGATGTGATCCAGCTGGTCGGTGGGGAGGTCATTACACTCGGAGATGATGATCAGCAGCTTGGAGATTCCCAACACTTTTGACTCCCGATTAACTTTAGCTGGCAGACAACAAGAAGTTAGCACTTTTAGCAAATTAAAAATGTCCCAAGGCACTTTCACAGCAGCATGATAAAACAGATGGTGACACCAAGCCATCTAAGGAGATATTTGGTTTGATGACCAAAAGCTTGGTTAAAGAGGTAGATTTTCAGTTGGGGACAGTTGGTGCTGTGAATTCCCCCTCAACTACATTGCTCCCGACTCTTCTGCCCCCATTAGAATTACAAGCACTGCCCTGGAATCCTCAGAAATTGTAAATTGATGATCAGGACACTGCAACCTGGAGAAAAATCATAAGACTGCTTTATTTTGAAAAGAAAGTATCTGTTTAATTTGTGAGCAATGCTGCGACAAACTGAAATATTTCACTGAGAAAGTGCACATCTAATTCCATTAATTTTACCTAAATCTAACCTGATTTCAAAGACAACACAAGCGGGAAGTTATTGCTAAAATCTCCAAAGAATGTTGGGATTTCTTAATGTATGCACATTCCTGCCAGCTAAAACCACTGAGGTTTTACAACATCTGTTTTCCATTTAGATATAATGTATATATTTTAAAACCAAGATATAATTATGGGATTGTGAAAAAGCCAGAAAGCTGTTTACTTGAACAAAGACTTTGTGAGTTCTAGGAAAACTGATAACTTAATTTGTGTTCCTCATTGTTGGTGAAACTGGAATATCACCATCAAAACCACTCTGAATAAAAAGGAATTAACAAAAACAACCTGATTAAATTTAATAACTCTTTTGGGTTTCTCTTTTTTCTTTCTTCAATTCCTCACTCTTGCTCTCAAAGTCATTGACTCCTGACCCTCCTGGTTACTCCTCGCTCACTCTAGTGACTCCTCACACTCACTTGTGGTTGTCTCACTCTCCATTGTTGATTCACCATTCACTATCACCCTCAGGAACTTGCCATTCACTCACATGTGTGTTGCCTTGCACCTGATGACTCCTCACTCATTCTTGGTAACTCCTTACACATTCTCATTTCTCCCCACTCACTTTCACACACAACTGGTCTGATTTTTGGCATAACAACAAAGATTACTGAAATAAAAATATTCTTAAGATTTGTCCTGATATCTTTTAAATACTGTGCCTCAGTAGGTTGTCCCATACATAACATGTAATTACTTAACCAGACATCCTTTGGCAATCCTGGAGTAGATGCTAATGCCCAACAAGTCACATATAGTTGGTTTCATATTGCAAGGCCACAGTGAACTGGATCACCACTCCATTTAAATGCATTCCACTTCTGGTCCTTGCAGTTAGCAGTGACAGCAAACATACATTCTTGTGGTTTCAGCTGGACGTGAGCTCTGGTTCAACTGTGAAAGGTCAAGACGCAAATCCACGGCGCCACTCAGTCCCCATGAATCTGTTCTATCTTTAAGACCATCAAAGTGCCACTTTAAAGTAAGTGTCCATTCCCTAGCTTCATTCTGGTCAGTAGTTGCTGTTTATTCTGCAGGTTATAGTTAACGTACTGAACACTAGCTTCTTAGTAACCCAGCTGGTCATGGCATAAGGGTTGAGTAGCTGAGTCTGTGAATACACATCTGGCTCAGTCCCTGATCGCATGCCATGTGGACAATAGCAGGATTGTATTTGGCCTCAATCCACACTGGACTGAAGCCTTTTGGCTGAATTTGAATGTAGATGGCAACAGAATAAGGTTTAATTTGTTTATACATTTAAAGAAAAAGCACATGCATTTGTTGTGATGCCTTTCATATCCCAAAGCATCTTTCAGTCAAGGAAGTAGCATGGAAGGGTATTCACTTTTCTATTGTAGGAAACATAGCAACTCAATTGTGCACAGCCAGACTTCACAAGTAGCAATAGGTAGTGCCCAGATCATCCCTCTATTGTTATTTGGTGCTGTACACCATAATAAAGGAGCTTGGGTTTAAATCGAAGTTCCATTCTCAATTTTCCATTCAATTATGGAGCAAGAGGAAGACAGTCAGCCCCTCAAACCTGCTCCACTATTCAGCTGATCTGATTACTCCACCTTCCCAGCTACCCTCAATATCCTTTTGCTTCCTTCTGAAAAAACTCTGTCTTCAACATATTCAAGGTGTTGAGGAAAAGAGTTACAAAGATTCACAGCCCTCTGAGAGAAAGAAAATTCTCCTGATCTCGATCATAGATTCATACAGCATCGAAACAGGTCCTTCAGCCCAATATGCCTATATCAACATGCCAACACCAATCGCACTTATCAGCGCTTGGTTCATAGCATTACTTTGTTCCTGTCTTAATTGGGCTTCCCTTATTTTAAAGCAGTGACCGCTCCAATGACTGACTCCAGGTCAGTGGTAGATAATAATTGAATAGCAGTTAATTGCTGTAGAATTTGACCATTATACAGAAGAATCACACCATGTGACCACTGGAAGCACTGAAACCGTGATTATTTGCTGTCAAAACTATGTTGCAGTTCAGTTTCATGTTGTTGAGTTATCTGGGGTGGAATTTCCCAACCTCCCATGTTGAATATCTCTCAGGAAAGTTCCATTGTTCGGGTTTTACAAGTAAAATACCGACAGGCGAAAAACAATTCATGATGCATTTTCAAACAATAATGTAAATTAGAGGAAATAAACAACTACAAAAGAAGAATTGCTGCAAAGATTTATTTTTAAAAAGGTTGCTGAAAGTAATCTAAGCGAGGAAATACATAAATAGGTAGGAACAAAAATGTGATTCATGGTGAACAGTAAGATTTCATTTCTGCACCTTTGTAATTTCCTTCACTCTCACAAGATTTGGCAATCTCTATGCTTCTCTCGCACTGCAATCTGACCCAGTCTGAGTTGTATTCACTCTGCCCCATCTCTCCATTAAGATGCAAAGCCCTTCCAAAATCTACAAGGCACAATCTAAGAGTGTGATGGAATACACTCCACTGGCCTGGATGGGTGAGGCTTCTTCAGCAATACTCCATAAGCTTGACACCATCCTGGACAATGGTGGCCCACTTGTTTGGCACCACATTTACAAGCACCTACTCCCTCCACCACTGATGCTCAGTGAGTGCTATCCACAAGATGCATTGCAGAAATTCAGTAGGTCCCTCAGGCAGCTCCTTGCAAATGCATAATCACTATTCTCTAGAAGAACCAGGACAGCAGACAAATGAAAAAAACACCACCGGCAAGTTCTCCTCCAAGTCACTCAGTATTCAGAAATGGAAATCTATCACCATTTCTTCCCTGTTGCTGGGTCAAAATCCTGGAACTCTTTCCCTTCCAGCATTGTGGGTCTGCCTACAGCACCCTGCATGGACTGCAGAGGTTCAAGAAGGCAACTCGCCATCACTTTCTCAAAAGCAACTAGGGATGGACAATAAATGCTGGCCCAGCCAGCGAGCCCAAGTTCCCATGAATCAATTTTAAAAACAGATGCCTCTTAAAACCAATATTTTGCTTACTTGTCATAATATTTCCTGATGTGGTTTGGTGTTACAATGTATTTGATGATTGGACCCATGAGGAACCTTGAGACATTTTGTTAAGGGTGTTATATAAATCTAAGTTGTTGTTGTTGTTGTTGGGAATTTTCTTGAAATGCATTGAACTGAGATAAAAACAGAAATTGCTTTCAAAACTCAGCAGGCCTAGCAGAATCTGTGGAGGGAAAGCAGAATTCAGGTCCAATGACCCTTCTTCATAGCTGGGAAAAGCTTGGAATATACGCTAAAGAAGGGGTGGGTGGGGAGGGGAAAGGAGTAAATGCTGGATGGAAAGAAAATAAAGCCAGGCTGACTTTTACCTGTTCCTTTGCCCACCTGTTTGTCTCTCTCCCTGGGCTCCATCGCCACTTCTCGTTTATTGCTGCCACCTCCCCGTTATCCCTTCTGTATCATATATTCCAATTTTTCTCCCAGCTACAATCAATTCTAAACAAGGGACACTGGATCCGAAATGTTAACTCTTTTTTCTCTCCACAGATGCAACCAGACCTGTTGAGTTTTTGCAGCAATTTCCCACTTTATTCCCAATTTCCAGCATCCACAGTTCTTCAGTTTTTCAAGTTGAGATATGTATGCTGACTAAAGCACTTAAAGTCAGTCATAGAGTCGTACAGAACGGAAACAGACCCTTTGGTCCAACCAGTCCATGCTGAACATAATCCCAAACTAAACTATTCCCAGCTGCCTACTTCTGGCCCATATCTTTTCAAAGTGTCCCTGTTCATGTATTTATCCAAATGTCTTTTAAATGTTGTAATTGCACCCTCATCGACTGCTTTCTCGGGACACTCATTCCACACATAAACCACCATCAATGTAAAAACATTGCCCTTCATGTCTTTATTAAATCTCTCCTCTCACCTTAAAATTGCGCCCCCTCATCTTGGAATTCCCCATCCTCAGGAAAAGTCAACTACTGTATTGTCCTTGCTCTGAATATTGATGATTAGATTAGATTACTTACAGTGTGGAAACAGACCCTTCGGCCCAACAAGTTCACATCGACCCTCCGAAGAGCAACCCACCCAGACCCATTCCCCTATACTTGCCCCTTCACCTAATACTATGGGCAATTTAGCATGGCCAATTCACCTAACCGGCATATCTTTGGACTGTGGGAGGAAACCATAGCACCTGGAGGAAACCCACGCAGACAAAGGGAGAATGTGCAAACTCCACACAGACAGTTGCCCAAGGCGGGAATTGAACCCAGGTCTCTGGCGCTGTGAGGCAGCAGTACTAACCACTGTGCCACCGTGCCGTCCACATGGTTTAAGAACTGCGCATAATTCCTCCCCTAAGGTGCGTGAGGCATGTCACAAATTTCAATGATTTGCCTGATTGTACCATTTTGTCATGGACATTGAGAAACCTAAATTAAGGGTCATGTCTACAGCAAGAGTAAGACAGATTGAGCAGAAGGTGATTTGAAGCGAAGAGTTGTGTTTTGGTGATTCAGACTCCAGAAGTCCTCAAAGCTAAACTGGGCTATCTAGGCCAAGCTGTATCCATCCTCTCCCTTCAGGTCATTGACCTGAATGGATTATGCACCAGAACTGAAGGAGTTCAACTGAGATGACCTAACTGCATGTACTAGGCTTGCAATCCCTTGTGTTGCACACTTAAGGGTGAGCTACATGAGGTGTTTGAGATGACTGAAGGATTTGTCAGGATTCATGGAGAAAAACTACTTCTTCTGATAGGGAAAGGTGTACCCTTCAACTGAGAGCCAGGCTGTTCAGGGGTGATGTCGCAAAACACTTGCTGTCACAAGGTCTAGCAGAAATCTGGAGCTGACTTCCTCAAAATGCTATTGCAGAAGGGAGTCAACTGAAAATTCCAAATCTGAGATTGTTTTTAGATATTGGTTAGGGAGTCAGTAGGTGGATGTGGTTACATTGCAGATCAGTCATGATCTAACTGAATAAAGGGACAGGACCAAGGGTCTGAATGTCTACTCCAGTTCCAACAGTCATACCGCAAGGGAAATCCCCTGAAGATCATATATCATTGAAAATGAACCTGTTAGCTGATTTCCTGTCTTTCTACTGATATTAGTATGAACTACTCAGGGATGACAGAGAAACATCTTCTCCATCTTACTAATTACAAGGGCAGAATTAGAAGTTTCCATTTCTGTGGGACTGCCTTGTTATCTGATGGTATATCAAGCCAGTTTACAATCTCAAGGAGAAAGTGAGGACTGCAGATGCTGGAGATCAGAGTTGAAGAGTATGGCGCTGGAAAAGCACAGCCAGTCAGGCAGCATCTGAGGAACAGGAGAATCCACAATTTGAGCCTCATTTCTGATGAAGGGCTTATGCTCAAAACGTTGATGCTCCTGCACCTCAGATGCTTCCTGACCCGCTGTGCTTTTCCAACACCACACTCTCTTCGGCAGTTTACAATCTGACAGTTATGGGATTATTGAGGTGCAATTTTCATGGGTGTAAATGAGTCAGATCTAGTGGGCTTTCCCTCAGCTCTGAAAAAGTTTTTGAAACCATTTCACAGGAACAATTCTATGATCTACACACTATTAAGAAAATGAGAAGCAATAAGTTTAAAGCCTTGTGCCAGAGAGGCTTGTCCTATCCATGCCATTCATATTCAGTTTTCATCTCTGTGATGACCAACGTGAGTAGGATTTGTTGCCTGTTACTCAGTATTTTCCTTATCCACATCTTTGTACTTGTAGACTTGACTATTCCAATGGCCTCCTGACCAGCCTACCATTTTGTACTGTCTGCAGACTATAGGATATAGAAACAGATGTTGGCCATTCAGCCCATTGGATTTACTCTGTCATTCATTGAGATCATGGCTGATCTGATAATTCTCAAGTCCATTTTCCTGCCTTTTCCCCATAACCTTTGATTCCTTACTGATTACATATGTCTATCTCAGCCTTGAATATACTTAACAATCTATTGTCTACAGTCCTTTGCAATGAAGAATTTAATTTGTTCACTACAGTCTGAGGGAAGAAATTCCTCCTTTTCCTCTGTCTTAAATGGGTGGCCCCTTACTCTGAGATTATGCTCTGTGGTCCTAGACTCTAACACAAGGGGAAACAATCCTTCCATATTTTCTGCCTGTAAACTTGAGCTAATCTAAAACTGTTAATACGTCACCTCTGTGCTTGTTAACTCATAATTGCTTCTGGTTTGACAATATCAATTGTTTTCTGACACTAGTTTTCAAATCCTGTCATGCACCTGTCCCTCTCCTTTTCTGAGGTCTCCTCCAGTTCCATAATCCTGCACTTCTTCATTTCTGACCTTCTGCCCACAACTCTAATCTCCATCATTCCAGCACTGGTGGTCATACCTTCAGCTGCCTCGGCCCTAAGAGTTAGAATTCCCTCCCCAGTCCTCTCTGCTTCTTTTGCCTCCCTCTCAATCACTCAGATACTCTTTCGATCTTACTACTTTCACAAACTTTTTAATCACCTGTCCTACTTGTGTAGCTCAGTGTGAAATTTTGTTCATTAAGATTCCTGCGAATGCTAAAGTGTAATTAGCTGTTGTTATTTTGTAATACGGTTTAGTTTAAAAAATACCATCGATTGTAGGCTTGGTTGTGAGGTACTAACTTCCTTTTGCAATTCAGGGTTAATAGAGAAACACCGAGTACTCCAGTCTTAGACAGTAAAAGCTCCCTGCTGCCAAAATGCACATGAATGTGAGGTTGTTGTTTCTGAATTACTAAGTAATGCCACTCCAGTCTGAGTGCAGTATATATTTCCATTCTGACCCTGGAATTTAACGTAAATATAAAACAGTTGTATTGATTTCCATGATCTTGTGGTGAGAACAAGCTGCAGAAATGAAATAATTAAGTTGAAAGTTTTGAAAGTTCACATGCCTGTTTTTCTGGGAACTTTGTCACAGTTGTTTTGTAAACGATGCTTTTCCTGGTGTGAATGATATTACATTTATTGCCCATTGCCAGCTACCCTGATAAAAGTGCAGTGGGAGCTGGCTTCCATGCTGTCTGACTCTACGGCTGTGTTGACTCACTACTTTTGCTGATGGTTCTTCCTTGATAGGTTAGGTAGGGGGCTTCAGGATATTGTCCCAGTAGGAGTCAGAATAAGCTCATTATCATGGATGCTAATTCTATTTCCATGACATTATGGCACTTCTCCTTCTTGTTATTAGAAGTCACATGGTTGCATGGGGCATCAATCAGGTTGTGCACACTGCAGTCGTGATATACTGCTGAGAATCATAGAATCCCTACGGTGTGGAAGCAGGCCATTCAGCCCATTGAGTCTACACCCCCCCTTCCAAAGAACAGCCCGTTCGGATCCACCTCATACCCTGTCGCTGTAACCCTGCAAATCCCTATGGCTAATCCACCGAGCCTGCACAAGCCTGGACACCCCGGGGCAATTTAGCATGGCCAATCCACCTAACTTGCACATGTTTGGACTGTGGGATGAAAACAGAGCACCCAGAGGAAACTCATGCAGAAACTGGGAGAATGTGCAAACCTCACACGGACAGGCCCCCGAGGCTGAAATAATATAACTGGGTCCCCAGTTATAACTGTGAGGCAGCAGTGCTAACCACTGAGCTGCATACCGCCAAAAAGGGAGGGTGTGGATATAGAGTCCTGTGGTGAGACCACTAATCAAATGAGCAATTCTGTTCTAATAGTGTTGCAGCTACAAGTGAGTGGTGTTCTCTCACATTCCTGCCTTGAGTGGAGCACCTTTGTACATTAGGTTCACGGCTGTGGCTGGGCAGAAACTGGGGTGTCATGTGTTATAGTTGGAGGCAAATTGTTTGTTCTGGCTTCTGAGGTATGGCTGGTCTGGGGTAAAGGGTTCCGGACTCCTCTAAATGAAACTCCAGTTGTGTGGTCTGGTGGTTGGGTTAATATCCTGCAGTAATATTTGCAGAAGAACGAGAAGTTCTGCTGATGTCCTGCCTCAAAAGCTTCAAATACAGATTAATTACTCATTCAGCTCATTGCCGTTGCACAATGACCAAACAGCGGTTGCATAATATAATTAATTCTGTGTTGAATGCTTTAAGATATATGATAGGCTTTCATCTTTTACAATACCTACCGGTCTATTGCCCAACCAAAAAACGTACCTTTATTTTGAACAAAGCTCTGAAAAAGGTTGAACCCCAAGTGTTGTCTGAAGTGATTTGATGTTAACCTTGGCTGTTTTTCCTTTAAATTGCAGCCCAACAAAAGAAACCTGTACGAAGAGAAGAATTTTGTTTACTTTTGAAACATGTTGGTTTATCCTGTGCAAAATGAACTTTGCTCCAATGGTTATTCAACCTGTGGTCTGGTATTTAAACCAGGAAAATCCCTTTCGTCTCACTGTCACTCTCAATAAATGGGAAGAACTCAATGACGGAACAAGTTCATTTTCCCTAACAGCACATAACCTCAAAGCAGTTGACCTGAGGATGACAGCAGTCCATCCAGACTCTCCTGTCATGTGCAATTAGGTTTGCAACACGCAGTCCCACCTCACCAACACCCCACTCCCCCAACAGACTCAGACTAAGAGCTCAATCATTCACTAATCTTCAATACCAGTGAAGTTGACACCTTAATGCAACAGTTTTATTAGTCTGTCAAACACTCCTCACAGAGCATTTAATCTTCTTGATCTATTCTCCCTAAACATTGTGCCCTTTCTAATTTCCTCCATCCCTGTAATTACCTCCTCACATTCTTCCCTTTCAACTGTTTGGACAGTCAACTCTTCCATTGCTTTGTCATCCCCATTTCCTATGCAGAACACTTGAACGTTTATGGAAAGTGCAGCAATCATACATCACCTATAAGTATATCCTCTTTCTTCCTTATCTACTCATTTGGCTTAAATTTATTAAAAATGGCTATTAAATTCATAGTTCTAATGGGTTAACAAATAAAAGATTATTTTTCAGAACACAGGAGCAAAAGGAATCTATTCATCCCCTGAATTATGTTCTACTGTTCAATGAGATTGTATCTGATGTGATTCATAATTCCATTCCATCTAATCTAGCTCCATACCCTTTCATAATTACTTCTAATCTATCTGCTTGGATCCTCCAGATGAGGTGGGGCTTGTACCTGGACCTTCTGGTTGAGAGGTAGGGACACTGCCACTGCATCACAAGTCCGTCCTGTATCCTTTTATATTTGTCCAGCTATCCAGCCAATTCAAGTTTGAAGTGATTAATAAAGCTATCATACCAAAGGATATTAGTCCCTATTCCATTCAATCGCCCCCATTGTCTCCTGGCCCTCTACAGAAATGGGATAAGATAAAGCTCGGCTCTTGTAGTCATTTTATTCTTGCAATGGACCACCTTGTCTGGGTGGATGGAGACATTTTAAATAGCAGTGACCTTCTGGCTGGAAGTTACTAATTTCAGAAGTATTTAAAAAAAATCTAGGGATGTGAGTGTCACTAGGTCAGAACTTATTGCCCATTTCCCTAATCACATTGGCGAAGGTGGTGATAAATTGCTGACTTGAACTCTGCAGTCTCTGAGGTGTAGGGAAGTCCACAGTGCTGTTAGGTAGGTCATTCCAGGATTTTGACCAAGTGACAGTGAAGGATGGCCACATCGCTCTGCAGGATTAAAATCACAGCCATCCCTCGCAGAGTATCTGTTAATACACAGGAAGAATAGATACTTGAGCAGTGGTACCTCGGACAGCTGCTGTCAATGATCCGTGGCATTGCTTGGTGCCTTCAGAAGGTAAGGGAAAAGTAGGACAAGCTAAAACAAGTTATGTGCCATTAACACTGGGAGATCTGACAACTAAGCTCGTTCTGTCCATGTATTAGCTTCACCCGGTCATTGAAGAATAGACAGCGACTAAGCTATTAAGCGTGTCTCCTGGGAAGGGAGGGCATAGGAATGTGTGCTGCATGCTTAATTGCACATGACATGAAAACAAGCCTGCATCGCTCACGTCTCTGCCTGAACTGCATTGAGGTCACGGCCTCTTGCTGGAGGGGGTGGGGGGGAGGCGCGGGTTGGAAAATTGGCAAGTTTTGTCCTGCCCGCTAAAACATTGAACAGTTCCTGCTCATTGAATTCCCATTCATTGAGAGAAACGAAGAGACAAATAAAAAGGGGGATACCTGGCTCGAGACCATCACACAGACGTAATCAGCTGGAAAGGTCCCTGCATGGGAAAATCCTTGTGCTTGAGAGCTGCCAAAAGACACGTCATTAAGAGGGATTCGTTGTGTTGTAAATCAGGTTGTCAGGCAGGCATAGTGTATGCATATGTGTATAGGGTTCCTGACCTAAATGTTTTCCTTATACTACTGCACTGGACAGCCGTCAGAAATGCTGGCTGCTTTAACCCTTTCAGTGCTTTCCATGTCTTTTTTGTAAAAGGGCGTAATTTTATTTGACTGAAATATTCTGTCAAAACAGCAGGAAGATGAATCAGGCTGGTATTTTTTTCTACTGCTGATTTCCCAAGCTCTGAAATTCCCTCCCTAAATTTCTCTGTCTTTCCCCCTCCTTTAAGATGCTGCTTATAACCAACCCCTTTGGCTACTTGGCCTGATAGCTCTTTACGTGGCTCCATGTCAAATTTGATTCAATAAATCTTCTGAAATGGGATGTGTTATGAGCTTAAAACCATTCTGTAAATGCAAGTTGTTGTAAGTAATACAGCATCTTCAGGTGTGGGACAAGTGCAAACATCTTGACCAGCCTATAGGTTATAAAGACCATATTTCTTATAAATGCATTTATTTTCAGGATGTGGACAAAATTGGCAAAGGTTGGATTTATTGCCCAATCCAATTGCCATTGAGCATATGGAACTATGTCAATCTGTACGTGAAGGTACTGAGTGGAAATTCAGAATTTTGACTCTACAAAGCCATATACATTACTAGCTTTGAATTATTTTGAACAGTTGCTATTTCTGAACTATTGCTAGGTCAAAATCCTAGAATGCCTGTTGTGGGTGTTCCCACATGAGATATAGACTGCAGTAGTTCAAGACAGCAGTTCACCACCACCTTCCCATGCGTAGTTAGGGATGCTGGCCCAGTTAGTGGTGGCAAGAAAAATGTCTTGCTACACATGTGTAAGAACAGCTTCCTTATATGAAAACTTACAAATTAAATATCAGTGAACATTCTCACTTTTGATGAGCCAGTAGCTTATTGATGATTCAGTTGAGATGATTGGGCATAGGACACAGCGAGAAGGAACTCCTGCACTGATGTCTTTGTTCTGAAATGATTGACCTCCAGCAACCAGAATCATCTTCCTTTATACTTACTGTGACTCAACCGAGGAATGGTTTCTCCCTAATCCCTAATGACTTAATCATTGGTGGTACTTCTTGGTTTGTCATTGTTATAATGATAAGTTCCTTCACTCTATTCATAGCTGAAAATAAGCCAATAGGGTTGGATTTGTCCTGCATTTTATGGACAAGATGTATGTGGGCATTTTTCCCAACTATCTGTTTAAAGCCAGTTTTGCACAATGCTCCCAACCATTTCTTAATATCATGCGTTGGGAGTGAATCAGATTGACTCAAGATTGTTGTCTATTATGGTTTGTCCACTGAGCATTTCACGCTGAGCATAATTATAAATTATGTCTTATGCTGGGTTCTTTCTTTGTTGAAGATGGGAATGTTCAAGGAACCTCCTCTTGCTCCCAATATTTACTTTGTTCACGGAGAAGATTTATGGGGAACGAAGGTTACGGAGGAAATTTCAGAGTTTACAATTTAGGCAACTGAAAACATTGCCATTTTTTAGTAGAGTAATGAAAATCAGGGATGTGCAAGAAGCCAGAATAACACTGAGAAAATGAGCTTAGTTATGGCCAACAGCTTAGAGACCAGGGCTTAATTAAATGTTTTCTTTCAAAACTGTGTGGCCTAGTTATGATTACGAGAGGGAATATGTTGCCCCATGTATACAGGGTGGATCAAAGACAAAGTGAGAGTATTGTGCAGCAATGAATGTGAGTGGCAGTAGTCAGGTCTGTAGCTACATGGCTGAACAGAATAAATTCCTTCCTATCTGTCCAATGGTTAGAAATTGTAGTACTGTTGCTTTCTCTTGCCGTGTTTTACAGCATACCAAATGATTTATACTTAAAATTACTTACCAAGGTGTGATCTTGATTAATGTGCAAGAAATGACTCCTATCTTTGATGTACGCAAGGCATGTGCTCCTCCATCTATGTCATGTTTGACGTTCTGCTGAGTGCTCTGTCACCACACAGTGCATGATGCACAGTTAGCGATTTGTGTCGCCTTTTGAATTGTGCTGTTCTCTGCTGAAATATTCATTTTCTCTAAGACTGTCATTGGTGATAATGATCTCTTTGGTTCCTCACACCCTCCACTTTTTTCATTATGCTGCAAAGTGAACTTTACCATGCAGGGGTGGGTTGTGCCTTTTGTAAAAATTCTTGCCCTTTTGTCTAGCTTCTTGCTAGCTTCCACTGCCCGACTGAAATAATGAAGCTACTGTGAAGGGAGCCACAAAGCTGCAATTCATTCCAGGGGTTCTCGTTACATCATAACCCGCCAGCTCACATTGAGGGGCTCTTTCTCCACATCAGCAAATAGGTAGGGTGAGATTCCTGTCTTTGACCCCATTCACATAAGTGGTTTCTATGTTGATTGTGCTGTGCGCTGACCAAAAGGATTAATCTTTGGGGAATTCACTCCTGATACAGGCAGACTAGGAGTGTGGATCAACATATGAACTGTAGGAGTGAAGGAATTTCCATTTGTGCCATGCCTTTCATAACCTCAGGATATCCCAAAACATTTTAAGGTCAATGAAGTAGTTTTGAAGACACAGAATTGTTCCAGCACAAAAGGACCCCATCCGGCCCATCGTGGCTATACCAGCTCTCTGACTAAATAACTCACTTACGTTTTGTTCTCCTGCCTTCTGCTTGTAAGGTTCCACATTCTTCCATTCCAGTTAATAACCTAAATCACTTGTGAGTGTCTCAGTCAAACCTGCCTTCACTACACGCTCAGTGTATTGCAGATTTAACCCCACCCAGAGAAAGTTCTGCTTCTTTAACTGATTGTTTTAAATCTGTGACCTGTCATTCTCAATCCTTTCATGAGCAAGGTGTTTCTCCTGATTTACTTTGTCCAGACCCCTCATGATTTTGAATACCTTGTTCAAATGTCCACTCAGCCTTCTTCTCGCCAAGAAAACAGTACTAGCCTTTCAAATCTCTTTGTTACCGATGTTCCTCATTCCTGGACCAATTCTCATGGGTCTTTTTTCACCCTTTACTTCACATCCTTCCTAAAGTGTAGGGCCCAGAATTGAAAGTAGTACTCAATCTGAGTTGGATTGGTGTCCTATAAAAGTTCAACATAACCTCCTTTCTCCAGTACTCTATGTCGCTATTGATACAGCCTAGAATATTGAATCTTTTATTGTCTGTTCTCTCAACTCTGGTCTCACTGCTCAGTTGTGGCTTTTTTTTTATATTGTCTTTGCATGTTCACTATATCAACATCAATCAACTCACCTTTCTTTGCATTAAACTTCATCTGCCACCTCTCTGTCCATCCCACTAATTTCTCAATGTTCTTTTGAAGTTCTCACAATTCACAATGCTTCAAAGTTTTGCATCATCCCCAAACTTTGAAATTTGAATCTCTTCATCAAGGACAGGCCATTAATGTATTAATATATATCGGGAAAAAGCAATGATCCCAATACTGACCATTGGTGGGCTCCACTACAAACATTCTGCTAGCCAAAACACATCCATTCATGAATGCTCTGTGTTTACTGTCACTCTTGCTAATTCCATATCCACATTGCTACTGCCCCTTTTATTCCCTGAGCTAGAACTTTGTTTAGAACTCTGCTGTATGACACTGTAACTAATACCTTATGAAAGTCTATATACAGCACCATAAGCATCCTGTTTTCATCAGTTCTCTGTGTTATCTCTTCAAATTCCAACAAGTTAGTTAAACACAACTTTCCCTTAAGAAATCCATATTTAACTAACCTGCATTTGTGCATGTGGCTGCTAATTTTGTCCAGAATGATTGTTTCTGGATGTGTCCCCATAAATTGTCTATAGTTACTGGAGTTATCTTTACACTACGTTTTTGAAGTAGGTCTTATAATCTTGGCTGTCTGTTGCTGTCTACATTATGGGTAGATTTGTTACCACCAATCTTTCTATTGGTGTTAGTTGAGTTCCTGATACCAAGTGGGAAGGATGCCCACATGATATACTGGGAAGGAAGAGAAGCACAATTTTAATTAAATAATCAAGGGTTATTACATATTGCTTATCAGCTCACTGCATTACATCTAAAATATATGATCCACTTAAAAGCAAATATACAATTGTACATTTGTTACACATTGTTAACAGTAATAACAGCCGGTGAAGCACACACTGGAGACTGATTAGCTCCTTGCAAGAATAGTCCTTTCTTTCCTGATAGGCTGTGCTTACACATGATGTCATTTAACCTTTTCAGCTACAAACTGTCTTACGTAATACAAGGATATATTGCTTGCAGTTCTTCAGTTCTCTGACATCACACTAAGACAAACTAAAATCTGTAGCTAGTACCTCCGCAAACTTCATTTCCACTTTTCTCAGTACGCTCGGTTGTATCTCATCTGATCTTGGTGCCTGCCCATTTAGATACAGACAGCCAATGCGATATCTCCTCCTTCTCAGTTTTAAACCCTTCTATTGCCTGAAGTATCTCCTCTTTCACCATTGCTTGGGTAGAATCTCCTTCTTTGGTTACTACAGATGCAAAGTGGTCACTTAATACTTCAGCTATGCACTCTGTCTCCATGTAACAATCCTCTTTTCACTTCTCAATCAATTCAATTCCTCCCTTTACTATCCTTTTAAAACTTATATGTCTCCAGAAGATATTGGAATTCTTTTTTATGTTAATTTCCAACCTCTTTTCATACTCCCTCTTTGCTCTTCTTTGGCTCTTTCCCTCTCTCTGAGCCTTCTATGTTCAGACTGGTCTTCAATTGCATTTATCCTCCTGATACCTGTCATAAGCGTACTTTTTTTGGTAGGAACATAGTAACCCAAGAACAGGAGTTACTATTCAACACCTCGAGCATGTTTCCCCTATAAATGAGACCATGGCTGATGTATGGCCTAACTCCATATACCTGCCTTTGGCCTATATCTCTTGATACCTTTGCTTAACAAAAAATGTCTATCCCACATTTCAAATAAACAACTGATTTTGTACTTATTGTTACTTGTGGAAGAGAATTCAAAATATCTACCAGTCTTTGTGTGTCGAAGTGCTTCCTCATGTCTCTCCTGAACAGTCTGCCCCTAATTCTCAGACTATACCGATGAGTCCTAGAATCCCCAACCAGTGGAAATAATTTATCTTTGTCTACCCTGTCTTTTCCCGTTAATATCTTGAAGATTTCAATCAGATCATCTTTTAACCTTGCAAATTCCAGAGAAGCCAGGCATAATTTGTACAGTCTGTCCTCATAATGTAACACCTCAAATCCAGGTATCATTCTTATAAACCTATGTTTTATACTCCGCAAGGCCAATTCTTTCCTTACGTATACAGATCTGCTCACAGTACTCCAAGTGAGGTCTAACCAGGGTTTTCTGTAGCTGCAGCATAACTTCCTTGTACTCTATTCTGTAGATATAAAGGACAGCATTCCATTAGTGCTCTTGATTATTTTCTGTACCTGTTTGTGACATTTTAATTATCGATGCACCTGAACTCCCAAGTCTCTATGGCATCCACTATATTTAACTTCATACCATCTAAAAAGTTCCATGATTTTTCGTTTGGTCCAAAATGGATAACCTCCCACCTACATGCATTTAACTCCATCTGCCACAGTTTTGTTACTCCACTATTAATTTCCTCAGGATTTCTGGCAAACTATACTCCTTTTCTAATAATACTGAGGCAAAGCAATTGTTCATCAAGTCTGCCATTTGCCCGTAGTTATTGACAGTCTCTCACTTTTAGTCTTTAGTGAGCCAGCATTGTTCCTGACCACCCATTTCACCTGTATTTCTTCTTGGTGGTTTTAATGTCCCAGGCAAGTTTCCTTTTAGAATCCTTTATATTAGCTCTTTTAAGCTGCCTTATGGCCCTTTGTTGATCTTGGTATCTTTCCCATCTTCTTTATGTTGTTTTTTTTTCTCCTTTGTCAACCTGGCTTTGTTTGCCCTAACTTTCTCTTTTAACGGTGTATACATTGACTGAGCCCAAAGTACCTCACTTCTGAAGGTAGCCCATGATCCAGCTACCTTTCTTCTTGACAACCTTTGATTCTGGTTTGTTTGGCTAGTTTGACTTGCCCAGTAAAGTCCCTATTGTGATATTGGGAAGATAGCAACCAATTTGCATACATCCCCCTTCCATAAACAACAATATTAACGATGACGCTAGTTACGTCCTCATTGCAAGCGCCGCTTTTCTCTGGAAATGTTGTCTTGAAAGTCTGAATCGTCACCGGGAGCCTCCATTTAAAAGTGGCACTCGTTAGTGGAATGTCCTCTTCAAAGGTGTCACACCTTACCCGGGGCCTATCAACCTTTTAAAACTCATGTTTCATTGAAGGAGTCTGGCGCTACACAAAGCTGCCAGTGTTTCACCAGCTAACAGAGACAATCAGTTGTAAAGAATAAACTGCACCAAAGCTGGAGCAGAACAGTGTGGAGTTTGTAGAAAAGGTCTTAACCTATTTTTCTAGTCAACCTATTCGAAGATGTTATTACACATCTCTGCAGCAGGTAGGACTTGAACCTGGGCCTCCTGATCCAGAATAGGGACTTTACCACTGTGCCACAAGAGGGCCCTAGATAGAAGTTTTTTTTAATTTTTACCTAGTTTTCTAATCAATCTGTTCAGAAGATGTTATTACACACCTCTGGAGCAGGTGGGACTTGAGCCCAGGATTTCCAGTCCAGGGTTAGGGACTCTATCATTACACCACAAGAGGGCTCTCTCCTTGTCTTACCAAGTTCATTGCATGATAGCAATCAGGTACAAATGACATTAGTTGGCTAGATATTGTTACCCATACAATTGAGAGACACAGATGATAACCTGTCTCCTTTGAGATTCAGAGCAGGTCTCCTGATTTCCCCACTCAAGTCTGTCTCTATCATCAGATTGGGTGAGGTATAATGCAGTCTCCAACACTGAGCCTTTCAGAACCATTAGCTCATACATAAACAGAAGAGAAAGGGTTAATGCTTCTTATTGATATATTTGTGCTGCATTTGTGGGAAAGAAAACATGGTTCAATGGTGTGAAATGCTGAGCAAATTAGATTTTTTGGTGGTTATTAATCTGGGTATTTGTGACCAAGTTTAACTTTTCTTTTGCAATCAATAAGGGATTGAAAGATGAAATGAGGAATGTATTAATCCTAAACTATACTAAACAAAAAAATCTTGTTTATATTTTTAATAGAGCCTTCAACCACAAGCTGATAAACACATTTGGTTCATTGACCTTCATTCTGCATTTGAACCTTGCTAGTTTGTTTAAAAATGCAATTATAGACACCCTAGTGATCCCAATGCTGGCTACAGTTCAGAATTGTGTTCCAGCGCCTGGTTGTTCTAGCCATATTCCAGCAGAGGGGTGGTGCAACAATTTAGGAATCAACAACTGCAGCACCACTCTTTCCCAGCTGATGTTTCCTGTTCCTAACGAATAATTCCGGGTGCAGAAACAAAATTCATGTGATAGCTGAGGACAAAATAGGACTGAACCAGGAAGCCTTTCATAGTCAAATAGCTAGCCCAACATTTCATTGTCTAAGTTGAAGAGTGACAACTTGGATGAGGTGCTGGTGTTATGAGTCTGACAAGTCAAATCCCAAACTGAAATCTAGTTTATAGATTTTTTTTCTTCAGCGTGGTGGTTAGTCACCGAAACCTAAGAAAACAACATTGCAGCTTTGGCATTAACAACAAAACAAAAGAATATTGTACAAAAGAAATTAAGATAAAATGGAATCAACCAAGTTATTTATGTACAGCACAATTTGAAAGATTTTGAAACACACTTATTCCAACTCTATCACTGGAGTCTTTAAAGCCAGAGACAGTTTCTTTCTCTATCACAGCTATAGGTTTGACTTAGCTGTTGTTTTCAATTTCATATCTTCAGAGCCTGATAGCCTCTTCCTTCATTATTCCACAAATGAGCTTACACTTTCTTAGCTTCAAATAAACCCTTCAGGATTCCAACCAAACACTTTAGTTTGGAACTTTAAGTCTAAAACCCTTACACTGAGGTAACTTATTACTTGGCTGTTCATAACTATTCGCCTTCTCCAGGAGTAATTGTTCTTACATCGAATTCCAGGTAGGCCATCACTGAACTGAAACAAATGCTTTCCAATCGATGGTTTTTTTCTGAAGCAAAGATCACTTGATTCTTTGAAACTAAAAACACACTATCTAATGCTTTCAGTATTTGTTCTGTTCAATCATAAAGTTCTCACAATACAGACAGGCTCACATTATCACCCCAGAAGGACCCCGGTTACTCTGACACATACTGGTTTAAAATCATCAGCCCAGATAGACTGAAAAGTTAATTATTAACTTCCCTCATGCACATAGATTAAAACCTGTATGCTACTAGTCAAAATCCAAACTTGAGAATAAATTACGTTAGATACCTGCCTCCTGCCATTGGATTTAAAGCCCAGAGAAGTCTATGGTCCAGATTGCACTGTCTGCTGGGGAAGCAAGACAGACATACATTTACACTGTGCCTCATTGCAGTTTGCATAGGTCTTCTGAGTACTAAACGTATAAGCAAAGACTCTGAAACGCCGTGGTTCTTGTTATTTTTGGCAAATACTGTATACAGCAGTGTTCCGGCAAACAAGCAGGTTAATCTGTTCAGGTGGCCTTATTTGAAAGCAGAGTCTTTGCCAGGATTTGAGAAGAACTCTGTGCTCCACTTCAAATAGTACCATGAGACCCTTTTACATACTCCTCAAATGAGCTCAGTTTGAAGCCTCATCTGAAAGTCGACACTTCCATCGACAGTCTCTTGTTATTGCATTGATGTCACGAGCTGAGAAAGTGCATTCAAAGCTGACTTGAACCCTCAAGAGCCTGATTCTGTGGCAGGTCTGCTAAAAATTGAACCAAGCTGATTCATACTAAATGGGAATTATTTGATTATGGTAAAAGGGTACAACCTGAGTTAATGCTGTTTTTTTTTAAATCACCTATCGAAATAAACTTAGTTGCTTTTGTCCTTGTATGGGAAAGTAATGAGCTGAGTTTTCAGATTCAGTTGTATTAACTTATGTGTAATAGCTTAATTTGCCAGTTTTTTAATTGCTTGTGCAAGAAGAGAAGTTGCATTTATATAGTGCCTTTTAAAACATCAGGATATCATACAGCGCTTCATGGTCAATGATAATTATTCTGACTGACACATTCTCTCCCATATCGCTGCAAATGTTTCCTTTTCAAGTATGTATCCAATTCCCTTTTTAACAGTTGCTCTTAAATTTGCTTCGACCTCCCTTTCAGACAGTGTGTTCCAGGTGATGACAACTGCATGAAGCAAGTGCCCCTCATCTTCTTTCTGGATACTCTGCCCATTCTCTGAAAGGTGCGGCTTCTGCATATTGACTCATCACAACAGTAATGTAGGCACTCATTGGGCAGAAACTTTGGAGGGTGTGTGGAACTTGTTTGGCCTCAGCTGGAAATTTGTATCTATTTCTGGCTGCCATACTTTGGGAAGGCTGTAAGAGCAAAGGAGAGAATGTAGAAAAATATGATGAGAATGGTGCCAGGGATGACAAAGCTGCGTTGTGAAGGCAGATTGTAGAACTGTTTTAGGATTGTTTTCCTTTGGAGGAAAAAAAACTCAAACATCTGGTAGGTGTGTTCAGAATCACGAGGGTTCTGGGTACATTAGATAGTGAGGAGCTGATCTCACCTGCTGATCTCAGTATCAGGAATAAGACGGCGCTCACTTAATATAATTGACAAAAAAGGTAGAAGCAGCATGAGCAAAAACATTTTCAGCAGGTGGTTAAGGACTGAAAGCATGGGGAGGCAGGTGATCCATCTGAAAGGTCGTGGGAGAAATATTTGAAAATGAACAATGTGCATGGTAACAGAACGAAGGCGGGGAAAAGCTGCAAGGAAGTTGTTCATTCGCAGAGCCCGTGCAGGCATCCTGAGCCAAATGGCCACCTTCTATACTGTACCAGTTCTGGGGTTTTGCAAAAAAAAAGGCTTCTCTGATATCTTTGGGGTAAGCGCATCGTAGAGAGTTCTACAGGCAAAGAACAGCCCAGGACTGAATCCAGGCTTGTGTGCTGTGTTAACCAAGCAAACAATGGTGATGTCTCTCTCTGAATATTCGTCACTTATTATTTCAGCCCTTTGGTGCTGGCATTGTACCCCAGCTTGAATTGGTGTCTGTAGGAGAGAAGGTTACAGTGGTGTCTGTAGGAGAGAAGGTTACAGTGTATTGGTTGCACTTCCCCTAATACAACCGTGACTACATTTCATCAACTACTTCATTGGTTCCTCAGTGTTTTGTAACATCTGCAGGTCATCTCAGCTGATATTCAACACAATTTCTTTCTTTCTGTCTTTAACATTTCTATTTGATTGGGCCACTTTGAGCAGGGGTGGTCAGTGCCAATCATCTCTCATTTATGCCATTGTTTCAGCTGTAGTGAGCACAAATAGATTTGATGGTGGCAAAGAATATGTCAATCTATGAGTGCCCCAAACGCCAATTCATTTGTCCATCTTTCTTCTTTGTCTACCTGGGTAATCTCTACCTTGTTACAGTACTGAGGGGCCAGGTAAATGACTTAAAAAACAATTCAATGCCATTCATTAGGAACACTTGGAAATGATTCCAAAAACAAAGCAGACGTGTTGAATATCAGCTTCTGATAATAAAACCTCCCCTTTGGTACTTGTACATACGTCACTGTTACCAAATCAGACAAAGGGTGCCCTATGGTTTGTATAATGGACACTTCCAAAATGACCCTCATCTCCTCTTACTGCTCTTATGCCTGTGAATTGTTATTCCTCAACCACTTTTCCAGGCGATTTGCTCCAGGTGTAGGTCTTCCCTGTAAAAACGCTTTGTGTCTTCTGTCCTAAATTCCCTTTTGTAAACCTTTCCTTAACCTCTTCAAACTCCATGCCCAGGATTTAAAATAAAATGAATATAGATCCCAGAGAAGAGAATGTACTTGAGGCTAAAAGGAATGACGACCGAACATTAAATGCAGAGAAGGCATATAGTCAGGCATGCATTCCAGATGTGCTATGATTCTCAGTAGGTTTTGGGTCACCACAGGCCACAAGTACTAGTCTAAAACCAACATGAGTCCCTCATAGACATCTTTAATTCATTCGCCAAGCTTTGGTTTGTCGGTATCTCAGTTGGACTTACTGTTATTAATGTTGTAAACCTCAGGAAAATTCACACCATGCACTTGTACATAAGGACTGTAAATTGTCCTGAAATATGTATGTAACGTGTGATATTTATTTATGTATATATTTATTCCCACCACTTACCCTTTCCTTGTTTATGCTTATTGGACAAATGGCGCTAACCATTTGCTGTTACCATAAGCATTAGTTACAAAGGTGCCTATTTTATGCATGTTAAACAGGCAGAGCGCCAGTTCATTTCTTGGCCAAAATAAAAGTGGGATGAGAACGATAGGGAGACTATTTCAGGCTGTTCAAGGAGCTGTTCACACCTTTTCAAAATACAGTTATCTGTCAACAGGTCCCCTCAGACAGCCCCAATACTGCCAGTTGCCCCTCCTCTCCCAGCTTCTAAGTCTCCTGCAATATGCTGCAGGAACAAGTGTGAAGGATAAGAGGAAAGATTCGCTCATTTCCACACAGCCCATTCAGCTCTCACTGTCAGAGAGACAGAGCTCTGAGGTGCATATTGACCAATAATACTGCCAACATTTAAAAACAAGTCAGGATCCAAGTCCTATGATGAGGTTATGAAAGTCACCCCTCGGGCATTTACTTTCGTTTTCATTTCTCCAATGGAAGACAAGCCCTGATAGTGACCTTTATTTCCTTCACCTTGCAAAACTAATCTTAGGAATGTGCAAGAATAACCATTGCAAATCATGAGGAGATAAAGCTCTGGTGTTTGCATGAATGTGCCTGTGAAGATATTGGGGTCTCAGTTTAGAGTGATCAGTGAGTAGCACTGTCACATCTGATTCAGAAAGTTGTGAGTTGAAGTCCCACTCCAAAGACTTGAGCACAAAATCTAGGCTAACAATGCAGTGCAGTTTGACAGGAGCATTGTCCTGTCAGTCAAGATGGTAAATTAATGCCTCCTGGGCTCTCTTAGGTGGGTGTAAAAAATCAAGTGGTGCTATTTTAAAGAGGTTTTTCTGGTTGTATGTCTCAGTTCTGGTTACTGGCTGCTGCATTCCATCCCCACCCTTGCTATAACGGTGATTACACTTCATTGGTTGTAAAGTGTTTTGAGACATCTGGAGGTCATGGAAAGTCACGTATAAGTGCAAGCTCTTCTTTCTTTCTTTATCGTGTTTGGTAGATTGGGTAATTTTAGTTAGGGGCAGACAGTAGTTGGCTCCATTCACCTATGTTTTAACACATCGCATTATCTGTAATGAATACCTATGGATCTGATGATAGCAGAAGAGCAGCCCAATTCAATCCTGCCTCATTTGTGTATCCCTTCATTCATCTTTCTTACTTGTCACCCTGCTCAGTTTTGACCCCTCTACAGAGCGAGGTCAGTGCAGTAATAAGGAGTTGCTGCATTGCTTTATGATTTTACAGATTGCTGTAAAGTGATGAGATGCTGGGTATTTCTAGTATTTTCTATTTTTCTTTGAGTGTTACCCTTTTCTATCATCAGCCATCTTTGTCCACATTTCTATTGCTTTCTACTTGCCTGTGATGGCAGTTTTCATCTGACCCATTGTCATTTGATTTTCTAAGGTCCTTTGCATGGGTCCAGTTAATTCAGTCGAGAAGGAGACATATGGCCATCTCCTGTGACATGCCTCGTGTTGATCTACAGTGGGAAAAAAAATTCAAGGTCCAGAAAAGGACATTTTAGAATTCACCCAGTCAGTTCCACCTTATATCATGAAATATCCAAATCTGTTCCACCCATGTCTAATTCATTAAGTCCATTATTCAACATGGAGATCATAGCTTCCATCTTTATCTCATTATCTTTGTTTCCATCCACCGGAGCACTGGATGTACTCTATATCGACTTCAGTAAGGTGTTCAACAAGGTTCCTCATGGTAGACGGGTTAGCAAAGTTAGGTTACACAGAATATAGAGAGAACGAGCTATTTGTAACAGAGCTGGCTTGAAGGTACAAGACAGAGGTTGGTGGTGGTGGAGGGTTTCCTTTTAGATGAGATGCCTGTGACCATTTGTGTGCCACAAGGATTGGTGCTGGGTCTACTGCTTTTCGTCATTTATATAAATGACTTGGATATGACCACAGGAGGTATGGTTCGTAAGTTTGCTGAGGTGTAGTGGACAGTGAGAAAGGTTACCTCGGATTACAACGGGATCTTGATTAGATGGGTCAATGGGCTGAGGAGT
Source organism: Chiloscyllium punctatum (assembly GCF_047496795.1). Classification (NCBI taxonomy): domain Eukaryota; kingdom Metazoa; phylum Chordata; class Chondrichthyes; order Orectolobiformes; family Hemiscylliidae; genus Chiloscyllium; species Chiloscyllium punctatum. The sequence continues at coordinate 22,435,320 of NC_092765.1, read as the reverse complement.
GGCAGATGGAGTTTTAGATAAATGCGAGGTGCTGCATTTTGGGAAAACAAATCTTAGCAGGACTTATACATTTAATGGTAAAGTCCTGGGAGTGTTGCTGAACAAAAAGACTGTGGAGTGCAGGTTCATAGCTCCTTGAAAGTAGAGTTGCAGGTAGATAGGATAGTGAAGAAGATGTTTGGTATGCTTTCCTTTATAGGAGTTGGGAGGTCATATTGCAGCAGTACAGGACATTGGTTTGGCCACTTTTGGTGTATTGTGTGCAATTCTGGTCTTCCTCTTATAGGAAGGATGTTGTAAAACTTGAAATGGTTCAGAAAAGATTTCTGAAGATGTTGCCAGGTTTGGAGGATTTGAGTTATAGGGAGAGGCTGAACAGGTTGGGGTTATTTTCCCTGGAGCATCAGAGGCTGATAGGTGACCCGAAAGAGGTTTATAAAATATCGAGGGGCATGGGTAGGATAAATAGGTAAGATCTTTTCCCTGGGGAGTCCAAAGCTAGCTGGCATAGGTTTAAGGTGAGAGGAGAAAGATATAAGAGGGACCTAACGGGCAACTTTTTCACGTAGAGGGTATGCGTTGATGGAACGAGCTGCCAGAGGAAGTGGTAGAGTCTGGTACAATGACAACATTTAAAAGGCATCTGGATGGGTATACGAATAGGAAGGGTTTAGAGGGAGATGGGCCAAATGCTGGCAAATAGGACTAGATTTAGGTTAGGATATCTGGTTGGATTGGGCTAGTTGGACTGAAGAGACTGTTTCAATATTGCTATGACTATGACATTTGCAGGACAATGAGGAAGAAGCAAGCAATTGAGATTAGTTGAGTATCTCTCACTGAGAACTTACACAGGCATAACAGGCTGAATAGCCTCCTGTGCTGTCTCCATTCTTTGCTTCTTAGTAAGCTAATAAATCATTGGAACCATCTAATGATTGGGTAAAAGCTTCTTTTAAGAACATTGAAGTGAACGTTTTGTAAATGTAGATCTAAGTTTCTATTTTCCTGGCTAAACTTAAAGGAAATTGCTAGTCACATTCTAATTGATGTTCTCAAGAAGAGTCATACCAGACTCAAAACATTAACCATGTTTCTCTCTCGACAAGTGTTGTTGGAGCTGCTGAGTTTCTCCAGTGGTTTCCATTTTTATTTGTGATCTCCAGTATCTGTCGTATTTTCATTCTCATTGACACCCTTCACACTATTGTTACCAATGGGGTGGGTCACAAGTGAAGAGTTGAGCTCAAGGCTGTAGAAGGCTAGGAGATGTGAGGACTGTAGATGCTGGAGATCAGAGTCCAAAAATGTGGTGCTAGAAAAGCACAGCAGGTCAGGCAGCATCTAAGGAGCAGAAGAATCGATGTTTTGGGCATAAGCCCTTCATTCCTGATAAAGGATTAATGCCCAAAATGTTGACTCTCCTGCTCCTTGAATGCTGTCTGATCTGTTGTGCTTTTCCAGCGCCACACATTTGGACTCAAGACTGTAATGTCCAACAGAATTCATAGCTGTCATGAGAATTGACCTGAGGAGTTACATTTTTCTTTGAAGGAAATGTAGCTGCTTGGGTAGGGAGGGATGGGGCTTGCAGCATTTGTGATGGAGATGGGGCTGTTACATCATAACTAAATGTTTGGCGATCCCGTGATGTTTTCCTGGCTAGAGTCATTGTGACACAGAGTAACTCCAATCTACCACATTGAAGTAGATCATTCAGCCCAATGTTTGCTGGTGTTTCTGTTCCATGTGAAATTCCTCCAGTGTTCTCCATCCACCACAGCAACATGCCATTGTCTCCCTTCTCCCTCATATATTTATGCTTCTCTTTAGGTTCATCTGTGTTGTTCACTTCAACTGAATGAGACAGAAGTCTTTAAACCTTATTTACAAATTAATTCCTGAAATACCGCCAGCTGACAGGTGTGGAAGACATTGCCCTGAATTCCTCATTATTGTTGATGATCAGATGTTCATTTCCTCAAGTTTTCATCTCCCCTGTAAATGGAAACATCCTCTCTGTCTAACTATCAAACATTTTTACGATCTTAAAAGCTTCTCCTGAGTTAGCCTTCAGCCCTCTTTTCTGGAACATAAAAACATAAAAATTAAGAGCCGAAGTAAAGCGGTTGACCTCACGAACCTGCTCTAACATTTAGTACAAATCAAGATTGATTTTCTGCTTCAACTCCTACCCCTCTCGTGGTTTTGCTTGATTTCCCAAAGGACCTAAACTCTGGCCATCTGGGGAATAGGATCCATGCTTTGCTTTTCCTGTTGAGTCGAAGGCCTCATTGCTGGTATCATCCAAGTGAATCCATTCTATATCATCTTAAACATCTCCATATTCTTGTTTCATGGTTTGGAGATAAAATTGTACAGGCTGTTACCTTCAAATGCAGCAAGCTAAGCTGCTCAATGTGGTTGCTTGAGAGTTCAGTCTTTTCCTTCTCTCTGTGATTTGGTGTTGTTTAGAAGTGTCTAGTTTGGGGGTGGGGGCATGGGGGGGGGGGGGGGGGGTGGCGTGTGCGGGGAATGTAAATGAAAGCTTCTTACAGTGCAGCACTTTAAACCAATAACTCACACTTGTCAGCCAGTCAGATTTCAGGAAGTCATTGATGGCCAGTATAAATAAAGTTTACTCAACACATTAAAGGCATCTGTCTTGTCCAGTTTAAAGTTTCATAATTACTATAAACAGCTGCACTGACAAGAATGGTCATTTTATTAATCCCACTCCATTTGGCAATAATAGGCAATTTGTGTCGTCAAAAGAATTGATGGTTTGTGTGATTTGCAACCCTGCTCTTGGAATCCTGTCTTCTAATTGAAGCTTGCATCCTCCCCTCCAAAGGCACAATTTGCTAAGTGCTTAAAGCATTTGGACATCGGGCTGTGAAGTGTGTTGGATTGAATAATGCCTACTAACATCTTCATGTCTGGAGGGCACGCTGCTTCACCCATAGCAAGGAAAACTCCCCATCTTTCGAGGCTGGAAGACACATTTTTAATTTAACATTTGTACAGAATCTGTTGCATTCACATGACTGTTCCAGCAGGACCTGACATCATTCTGACAGCTGCTTTGGCATAAGCATTACCCAGAGGCTTGAAGTATCATTCCTCTTCAAACTGCCACTCTCTCTCCCTCTGGATGCCATGTGGCACAAATCACCCTCCTGTCACAGGATGATTTTGGTAGTGCACACAAATTAGCACTGTTAGTGATGAGAAGTCACAGCAGCCCCGTCAGGTCAAAAGTCTTTGATTCTTACCCAGCCGTTCCCCCAATCTATTAAGGGGGTGCAGAGTCAGACTGAAAGCACCCTTTCAAGCACAAGTTGCTCCGCGGTGGCATTTCCCAACTCTCATTGGGTGTACACACAAGATTGCCTACCTCCAATCACTTTGTCTCTTGCCATTGGTCACCCATCAACAGGCACCATTTTTCTCCACCAATCGGAAAGCTGGTGGAGTTTCCAGTCCTTGGTGAGATGACTCATCATCTTTTGACAATTGCATTTTCCACCAACTCAAATATTTTTGACAAAGGAAATTGAGAAACCTCACATTTCTTAAAAGCAATGGATTCTTCTCCTGAACATCGCTTGCAGCGATGTGCAGGAAACAAATCTTTACTTTTGAAAAACTCTAGGCTTCTCCCCTGGAGTTACCCTTTACACTTGTGCATTTTCAGACAGGAGTCACTGAGAAGAGGAACTCTGACTGATCTAAACACCTTAGGAAACCCCAGGGCCTGAGCTGAGTTTTAAAGCCCACCTACTCAACCACTGCTTCTCCTTACAACCCTGCCTCCTTCCTCACCCCAACAACTACAGGGGACTTTATATAAAACTGATGAGAAATTGTATCGAAACAGGCACTTCAACACACTGTCATTTTCTTTCACTGCATCATTGTCAAGAGCACTCAGCTTAATCCCTTGTGCTAGGGTTGCCAGTTTTCCAACGTTGACCCTGGAGTTTCCAAAAATTGAAAATTAATCTCTAGAGCACAGCACAAACAACATTTTGTTGGCAGTCACTACTTAGGCCAAGGCATAATCCTGACAGAGGCTTATCCATTGCAATTAATACCCGTGGAACTAAAATAACAGCTACGCCTCTCACTGACATCTGAAAATCAAGCAGCAAGGTTCTACAACAGGCTAGGAATCTGCTTCCCCCAATTCACTATCCAGTGCATTTAGTTAAATGCACTGTATACACCACTCTCTATTCCTATGTGTGCTTGCATACTCTGTCTGTATTTCAGTTACACTGTTCATTGAGTCATAAAGATGTACAGCATGGAAACAGACCCTTCGGTCCAACCTGTCCATGCCGACCAGATATCCCAACCCAATCTAGTTCCACCTGCCATCACCCAGCCCATATCCCTCCAAACCCTTCCTATTCATATACCCATCCAAATGCCTCTTAAATGTTACAATTGTACCAGCCTCCACCACATCCTCTGGCAGCTCATTCCATACAAGTACCACCCTCTGCATGAAAAAGTTGCCCCTTAGGTCTCAAATGTACCTTTCCCCTCTCACCCTAAACCTATGCCCTCTAGTTCTGGACTCCCTGGTCCCAGGGAAAAGACTTTGTCTATTTATCCTATTCATGCCCCTCATAATTTTGTAAACCTCTATAAGGTCACCCCTCAGCCTCCGACACTCCAGGGAAAACAGCCCCAGCCTGCTCAGCCTCTCCCTGTAGCTCAGATCCTCCAACCCTGGCAACATCCTTGTAAATCTTTTCTGAACCCTTTCAAGTTTCACAACATCTTTCCGATAGGAAGGAGACCAGAATTGCACGCAATATTCTAACAGTGGCCTAACCAATGTCCTGTACAGCCGCAACATGACCTCCCAACTCCTGTACTCAGTAGTCTGACCAATAAAGGAAAGCATACCAAATGCCTTCCTAATTATCCTGTCTACCTGCGACTCCACTTTCAAGGAGCTATGAACCTGCATTCCAAGGTCTCTTTGTTCACCAACACCCCCTAGGACCTTACCATTAAGTGTATAAGTTCTGCTAAGATTTGTTTTCCCAAAATGCAGCACCTCGCATTTATCTGAATTAAACTCCATCTGCCACTTCTCAGTCCATTGGCCCATCTGGTCCAGATCCTGTTGTAATCTGAGGTAACCCTCTTTGCTGTCCACTACACCTCTAATTTTGGTGTCATCTTATGTGGATGTGTTTGGCAGGTTGCTGCTTGTGACAGTGCCACAATATAGAAGAATTGACCATACTAAACTGTGGCCACAGCTGGCAGACCATCATTGCAGAGCAGGATCCCCTGTACAGAATGACTTGTGGCCCTATCTCTGTCCCAGTGAATCCATGCTGGACTGCTTTACAGATACTCCTGTGCACTCACCAAGCCGTCTCCTTGCGCCCCAGCCCCCAACAGCCTGTTGCTGGCAGGCTGCCAGCTTCTTAGATTCCTGCTACAGGGCTCAGCTACATTAGGAGGCCAAACCACCATCTGGAAATCCTGACAAATTGTGCAGAGTTCCCTCAGTTGGCAACATATTTGGTCTATTGGGCCACCCAGCACTGGCGGCTGGAGAGCCATTCCCCACCAGCTGCTGCCCCCCTGACTATAGGCCCCAGGCATGAACACGGTGCCAGACTGACAGGCTAGTCAACACCGAGAAAGTGCTGGTACATCAGCCTCCAAACTCAACTCTGCTTCCATTGCAAAACCAATCCATTATCATCCCGGTTACATGCTTTTTGCTGGGTCTATCCCTCTCGATCACATCCATTGTCTTTGTGTCTTTAATTTGTTGTAATTAATTCTGTCTTCATGGGCTGGTTGACTTTACTACTAAGTGCTAGAAAACATTTAATAACCATTTGATTGATATGTGAGTAAGAAAGTTAAATGAAAATTACTGGGAGAGCTGAAAATGCAACAGTCCTAGGGGTGGGTTCCATTTCACATTTTAGCTCACAATTAAGCTGGTGAACCAGTTGTGTGTTGCTCATAATTGATAATTTTATTCCAAATTTAATTTTTAAAAATATTTATATTTCAATTTTAGCCTACCTGGTTTCTCATCTCCACTCCCTCTCTCTCTCTCTCTCTCCCTTACTGTCCCTGTCTCTCGTGTCTCTCTGCCTCTCTGTCTCTCTCTCTCTCTCTCAGTATGTTTTATTTATAGTATTCTAGTATATTTCCATTCTTTGTTTTACCAGCAAGTTTTCATATGAATGTAAGATCAGCAGAATTATATAACAAAGCAGGCTTTTCAATCCAGTCAGAGTTTATGCTGTATATGAGTTTGCCTCATCCTCTTTCAGCCTTTCCTTGTAATGATAAACCTCAATTCTGGTTGTTCATGCGCCTTGTGATATGGAGTTATCAGGAGAATGGCAGGTTTAATTGCTGGTCTATAATATGAGCTTTAAATTCCACCTCCATTCCATCACAGAGCCATCTAGCTCTGTCACATTACCTCCCTTCACCCCCACCTCCACTACTTTGCTGATGACAAACTGTGTATGCTCCCTCATTGGCTCTTCACTCGATTGTTCTAGTGCTGCCTGCGGTTTCCTGTTCTTTTCCCACTGAAAATTCAAACTCATCCAAACTAAATCTGCTGAAGTCCCCTTGTGAACTGGAGGTGAGGCCTTGAGGGTGAAAGGCAACATGGAGGGAGTGTGGTCTGGAGGCTGGGTGCCGGCACACGCTGGGGTAGAAGGGCTGTAAACTGTGTGTTTTTATTTATTATTTCTTATTTCTTATGCTCGACTATTTGTTTATTATTTTTTCTATTTTACACCAGATACTTAAATATCCGTACCTAGGTATCTTGTACTGAAGATGGTGCCGTATGTGGCAACTTGTAAAATTTTCATGTATTCATTCGAGTACATGTTACAATAAAGCTAATTCAAATCAATTCATTTCATTTTGCTGTATATTGACTCCATGTCTCCCACTGTATTCCCAAGAAAATCTCCATTTCCATCTCAACTTGCCGCCCTTTTTCTTATACACCCCCTCCCAATCCTCCACCCTCTGAACAACTCCAATCCCTCCCTTTATCTGCTACTGGTGGGTGAGCCTTAATGTGCCTCACTTCTAACCTCTGGACCAACTCCCCTTTTATACCAGTCCTCTGCCTATTCCTCCACCTTGAAAACTACATTCAAAATGGATGTGCTGAACCAAACTTTGAGTTGTGATTTCTAATCCCTTCCTCAGTCATTTTTTTTTGTGTATTTGTGAAGGGCTTTATATAGAAACGTAGAAACAGGCCATTCATTCCAACTGGTTTGAGCTTCTAGTGAGCCTTCTATCAAATCTCTTCATCCAATTCCATCCATGACTCTATCTATTTCTTACTCACATATATGTTGATGTAACTTCCCCTTAAAAACATTTGTGCTGTTTGCCTCAAACATTTCATCTGGTAGGAGGCCCACATTACAACAATCTACTGGTCAAAGCAATCTCTCCCAAATTGTCTAGTTGATTTACAATGGTTATCTTATATTCATGACCTCGATCCTTTTCTTGCCCACAAATAGAATGATCTACACTATATCTAATCCATCAAATCACTTCATCATTTTAAAGGTCTCTCTTCATAGTTGCTTGTTAATATGGAGCTTAGAATATTGCTGAAACGAGAGATATGTTTTTGTACTCATCAGGCCAAATGCAAGAATGCCAAATTTCAAATCATTGCAACAGTTGAAACTATAGGTGAAAAGGATGCTGACTGGTCAGCAAGTAAAAACTTATTAACTGAGGTGTTGCCATGGCGAAAACAATGTGGAACTGTAGGTTTCCCTAAGCTCTCAGGTAGTTCAAAAAAAAGGTGCAAGGTTTGAGCATATTCTTTTTGTTTGCAATGAATGGATCCCTCTGAATAAAGGCATGTCACTACAAGCAATTCTCAGTCTGGGAATTCAGATGCAGATAGACTTGCACTTGCCAAGCCCAGTCGTGGAGCATAGTTGGTCATAGAGGCAGGTGATTGCCAAGGTGAGTTGGTGAGAAACCTGACTTCAAAGTTCTGGTTAGAAGGTTGTGTGGGACTTCAGCCCAGTGTTTTAGAAGTTGTTGGGTCCTTTTAAAGTTTAAAGAGCAGGACATTTAAAAAGTCTCAAATCATGACCGACCTGATCAGTGACCTAGACACCTTATCTGCCCTTTCAAAGTGTTAATGAATATTCCATCAACTCCTGACTCCCAAAGTGTGATTTAAGGATCTTCTTGGTGTGTGATTCAAGCACTAATCCCATTCCCCTGCTGGCAAAAAAATACTTGGATCTGTTGGGAATGGGGGCCATATGTCTGCCTCTGGGTACCAGCACCAATGTTTAAAGGGCCAGCTCTGTGACATGAAAACTTAACATTGATGGAGATTTCGAGACAGTACTGAGGGAGTGCTGGCTGGCCAGCTTCTCTGTCTGTCATGTGTGGGTTGTGCTGTCAGGGGTGCAGACTTTCGGTTGAGATGCTAAATCCTGTCTCTCTGGTGACTGAGAATATTCCATCAGGCTATATTGAAGAAAAGCAGGGGAGTTCTCCTCAGTGTCCAGAGCAATATTTATCAATCATCACTTAATTAAAACAAAACAAATTATCCAAATGATTATTGTCACATTGTTGCTTGTCTGCACTTTCTGTGTGAAAATTCGCTGTCATGGTTCCTACATTGCAGCAGTGACTGTACTTCAAAAGTGCTACATTGGCATAAAATACTTTCAGGCACCCTAAAGTTATGAAAGGCACTATATAAATGCAACTCTCCCTTTCATTCATTCGACCACAAGCTATTGTTGAGGTCACATAATTTTGGTTATCTAATCACATTTTACAGTCCTTTTGACTGAATGTGAGATGGACTGAATTTTATAGCTAAACTGCCATCTCTCATCCAATCTAATCCGTGTTTACTTGGTTTCCCTCTTAGTCTTGATCCCTTTCTAAGTAAGAGTTGACAATAAGCTGTCATTACTCTACTTACAAGCCCTGAACCATCTGCATGTCTAAAGTGCAGGAAACTGTATGGGTGGTTGGACATTCACTCAAAAGAGAGAAACAGAAAGGTAAGAGTCTGCCTATCCTTCGGTGAGTTGGGGGGTGGGGTGAAGGGGTGAAGGAGTTGGTGTGGAATGGGAAGTGTTACTTTTCAACCAAGTAATCAATACCCTTGCAATTTTTCTTTTTCTCAGTTGTTTGGTTTGCCTTCTGTTCTGTGATTTTATTCTTCCTGGATAAATTCAGCAGTCATTCCAATTTCCCCTAATCCCTGCACCCCCGGCCACCGCATCCCACTGAAGAAGACTAATGTCTGAATGCAGCAAATATGAAAATAGAGATAATGATCACAGAAAATTCCAAATGGGTAATTTTAGGCAGAGCAGGAACAAATGAAGAAATCATAGGATGAAGAATATGTGGGTGTAGGGTGATTAAAAGCTGGGACAAGACCATAGGGTAGATCCCATTCTTTGGCAATATTTCTGAGAAAAAGCAAGGTGAAATGAAAATTTTACAAGGAAAACGTAGAACTAATTTGTAGGCAACTGACTCCAACCCCACCGGGGTGACTGACCACATTAATAGAAACTCCGGAAAATGGAAACAAGCCTTTGGAAGAGTGAAGAAAAGCAATTGGAAGGAAAAGGGCAAAAGAAAATGAGGAAAATGGCATAAGTCATAACATTTCAAAAAAAGACAGAAGAATAAAAAAGGGAAACATACAAAGAGAACAGTAGAAATAAGAAGTACCAAAAAATCTTCTTTTCTTTTCTCTTCAGCACCTTCCCCCTGGTACCCTGGTGATATAAAAGGCATCAGACTCTACGTCAACCAATCACAGATTCAAAGGCTGTGCCTCATTCCCTGCTGAACATCCTTGAGACTGATCATATGATCCTGGCCACAGCTTCAGCATAAAGTGCAGACATCAGCAGCAGCCCAGCCAATTCCAGACATGGAACCACTCTCTCTTTGTCATTTGTCTTCTCTGTCTCTCTCACTCTCTCTGTCTGTCTCCCCTCATTCTTGCCCACACTTCCCATCTTGTTTCGCTGTTACTGCATGTTTCCGGCTTTTTTCTAGTTCTGTAGAAATACCAAACACAGAGCTGCATTTTAGCTCTAGCGCAGCATATACATTCAGACCTGTTAAAAAATGAAAATACTGCAGTTTTAACCACTACATTGTTATTCTGCTATTACATAAGATCTGATGCCTAGACTTGCTGGACAGTAAAATCCATGTCAATTTTGTACTCATAATGATCAATAGTGACTGAATAGTAAAATGTCCTGTATCTATCTTCTGTGACAGTGGAACATTTTACGGCCTGAATTGTCAATTCAGACATTTTACAAATTAATAATACTCAGTGCATTTTTGACAAATAAACTGACTGTTAATTGTTGACTTGCATTGAAACTCCTGATTTGAAAATCATTCCAATGAGGCTGTAAGTGACTGTCTCTGACAATTGCACTGAATTCATCTACATTTGTCTGCCAAGTGCTCTGAGATTCCGACAGAGGTTTTATTTGGATTATTTTTAATGTTACTAAATCCATTACAAACGAAGGACAGCAGGATGCCTTGTGAGTGCACTGAACATTCTCACTCAAATTACTTCTAATTATCCATGGTCCTTAAGTTATTTCTGAATTTATGAAAAACAATCAAAAATGTTTGCTTTTCTACATTAATCATTGGCATTAAAATGTAGCAACCTGCACAAAAGTCAGTAGTTTGTTCCTGAGTGTGCGTTTTAGTTGATAAAAGGTGCATTCCATTGTTACAACTTCACTTTATGATGAGATTCTGGGTGATGCAAAGCAGATGGTTTTGTTTTTACCATATAATGTCTTATTCCATCGCTGGCCAGTAACTTATTGCAATTGCTGAATCAGTGTAGCTTTGGCAGCCTACTCTATGTGGTTGAGTTATAAGCAGCTCCGAGTATTGGATAAACATCGCAAACACTGCCTTAGTGTTACTGTATTTTCTTTTGTGATGTAATGCATTGAGCTTCATTCTTATCCAGTTACAGACTAACTTAAGAGGCTCTCATTGCTCCCTCAGGCCTTCTTTAAGGTTGTCTTTGACTTTGTAGTGTTTCTGGCACCAGGATGCACAGCGCAAGCCTGCAAACACATTTGGCAGTTTGGAATGGTTTTGCATCACTGTGTTATAATCAGCAGACTGAGGTCAACAGAAATATCCGACGTAGTCCAGAATTGCACTTTAGAGGAAGCAAAGGATGTACGAGGAGGAGCTTTTATCAAGACCTGAATTGTAGGTAGGGAGCTTTTCTGGACATGGCAAGGCACCGTCTTTGTTACCTTCTGCCTTCTTGCAACCAAATCTTTCTGAGTATGTTTACAAAGCATCATTAGCAAGCAGTTTACTGTTTTTCTTGTTGGCCTGCTTAGGCCCTAATTCTGAATTATGGAGAAAAGAAAATGTATAATGCTTTGCTTTGAATGTTGAGCACTGTACAAGAAAGGGTTAATATCGCATCATGAGAAATCTTTGAAATACATAGCTTTGGGCCCAGAGAGCAGGTGTTGGGGGGGAGGGGTGGGGGGGGGGGGGGGGGGGGTGGTGGGGGGGGGGAGGATTTCACAGGAAGAATTATATCTTGGGAAAGAATACTGGAAGGAAAATTTGGCATCTTCTGTTTGTTAATTGTCATACTGTGTTAAGGAAGCACTCTCTTGCCTTGTAAACTGTCTTCATGTGCTAACCACTGGGTTGTTGCATGATGATGTGAGTGGTGATACTGTGCCCTTCACCTGGTTAATAATGTGATGCTTAAACTAAGTAGATGATGGAAAGAAGGAAGGAAACCGAAACTTGTGATCCAGTCGCTTTCCAACAGCATCTGCTGCCCTCCAGCTATACATCATTGGGCATTGCAATGGATGTGCTGCTGAACTTGGGATGAGGAAGTTAGGACTAAGAAGAGGAAGTTGGGCCAAACCTTTTCACCCTGGAGAAAATAGAGTTGTAGAATAAGCTGCAAGTAGGATTCACCAACCATTCAGGATTGACCTGATCCTCCAAGAATTGAAGACTGATCTTGAGCAAATTGCTACGAGCAAACCCAAGGAGAATACTTAGTGGTCCTGAACACAATAGTGTTTAGTTTAAAAACCAATTTCTTTGAGAGATATCATTATTTTAGTTATAAAAAAGTTGGTGATATGGAGAAATAGAAAAGGGTTATCAAGATGAATCCAATTGGAAATCAAACAGTCTGTTCCCCATCCTTTGGTTGCAGGATGTTGGTGCATCTGGATGATAGACCAATGGTGGGAGAGTGAGGCATGGGCAGGTTTGAGTTGGGAATCTGGGACTGAACCTTCAGGGATGTTCCCAAACAGAGGTGGTAATCCTAGTTACAAGGGAAGAGCTTTCAAACAGATGAAAGAAGATAAATCAATAAGACAACAGTGTGTTTCTGGGCTAGTCCAGTGGAGCTGAAGAGCCTTCTTGTGTGTTCCTAATATTTCCATGTTTTTATTGAGTACAGTGCAAGACTACACCAAACAGGGGAAGTAATACACCATAGACAGGGCTAAGCAATCCCACGATCGACTTCTCCGATCGTAGCTCAGCAGGCCTGCCATCTAGCTCATGTTAGTGTTGGACAATTAAACAGAAGGAGGAGGCTCAGTGAACAATCCCATCTTTATCAATGGGAAGTCCAGCATATCAGTGCAAAAAAACAAGGCTGAGCATTTGCATCATCCTTGGCCAAAAGTGCCAAGTGGATGATTCATCTCAGCCTTGTTACAACCCCAGAATCAGAAAAACGAAACTTCACTCCATGTAATAGAAACCATTGAAGGCACTGGATACTGCAAAGGCTATGGACTCTGACAACATTCCTGCAATAGTTTTGCAGACCTGCTCCAGAACTTGGTGTACACCTGGCCAAACCGGTCTAGTACAGCAACAACCCGAACATCAACTGGAAATGATGTTGCCCAGTTACGCGCTGTTCACGAAAATGAGGACAAATCCAACCCGGCAGATCACCCCTCTATATGTCTACTCTCAGGTTATCAACAAGGTGATGGAAGAGATCTTTGAGATTGTGGCATTTGCTCAGCAATAACTACTCACTGACACTCAGTTTGGGTTCTGCCGGAGCATCTCAGCTCCTGATCCTGGAGCAGCTATGTGCACTTAACAATTGGCGTTCTTGTAGTAAAAATAATGCAGAGGCTGGAGATTTAAAATAAAGACAGAGAGTGCTGGATAAGCTTAGCAGATCTGAAATTCCTGGACTGACGGCCTTGAAACGTCCTGTGCCTAGGACACGGCCAATGAGAACCAACCAACCTCGTACATCTTCTGTGCTGATGGGATCACTGTCTAATTAGCCTGCTCATGATAGACTTCAACGTCACTAACAATGGATCGGGCAGACCTTACATGCTGGAGTACCAGGTGCATGGTCAAAGGTTGTATCGTTTTACGATGGGTTAAATTCTCCTCTCCTCTCCTCCCCTTCCCATACCAGAAACAAATCTGGCATATACTAAGGATTCCTTGTGAAAAGTTGCTTTGAAAGTTCTTGCTCATAATTTAAAAAGTCAAGTCACAATCCTAACCAAGTCCAAAAGTGGAACAGAGTAACTAGTGATTTGGGCTAGGCCTCCCTGGGCCAAACCCACAAGGATTCAATGGATGCCTAGAGTGTAAGAACTCCCAAGGTAGAATCTTTTTACAACAGTCATGTCTCCAACTCCATCCTCTGTCCTGAACTTATAATGATGGCTATGCTTGAAGCAGGTCAGAGGGTCAGGTGCTCAGGTATGCTCAAAGGAAGGTCCCAACATATCCATTGGATTTACCTAGTTTCTGAAGTTACAGTACAGCAACAGCACATGAGAATGGACCCTGACTTTCACAGTGAGTCAATATGATGCAGTTTTTACTATTTGTTCACAGATTGAGAGTTTCACTGGCTGGATCAGCATTTATTGCCCATTCCTGATTTTCCTTGAGAAAGCTGCCTTCTTTAAGTGTTGTAGTCCATGGAGACCTACAATGCTGTCAGGAAGGGAGCTGAACTAGTGACAGTGAAGAAAAGGCAATAAAATTCCAAGTCAGGATGGTGTGGTGCTTGGAGGGAATGTGCCAGTGGTGGTATTCCCATGCACCTGTTGCCACTTTCCTTCTAGTTGATAGGAGTTGAAGGTTTGGAAGTTACTGTCGACTGGTCTTTGGTGAGTTGCTGTCGTGTTTCTTGTAGACAGGACACACTGCTGCTACCGTGTATCAATGGTATAGGAAATAAGCATTTAAAGTGGTGGATCTGGCGCCAAACAGACTGTTTTGTCCTGATTCTGTCAAGTTATCTGAGTATTGTTGGAACTGTACTCATCCAGGCAAATGGGAATATTTCACCACTCCTCTCTCTCTTGTGCCTTTGACAGGCTCTGAGGACTTGAAAGGTTGAGTTACTGAGTGTCGAATTCCTAGTGCTTGGCTTGCTCTCATAGCTAGGATATTTATATCATTGGACCAATTCAGTTTCTCATTAATGGTCGCCCCCAGCACTCTCCAATGTCTGCTCACTTTTTATAAGGCATAACTAAGCAGTGTGAGGCAATATTCCCGACTTGCCTGCAGCTCCAACAACACTCAAGCTTGATAACATCCTGGGTTAAGCAGCCCATTTGATTGGCATTGTATGCATCACTTATACACTTCCTTTACCATAACCACACAGTTGCAACAGTGTGTATCATCGGCAATATACATTGCTGCAACTCATCAAGTCTCCAACAGCAACATCTTTAAACTCATGACCTTTACTACCAAGAAGAATAAGGGCAGCAGATACACTGGGATACCAACACATGCATGTTGGAGTCAAGAGTGTGGTGCTTGAAAGACCATTCCCTCCACGACTACCTGGTCAGGTCCATGCCCCCTAACAACCCACCCTCCCCACCCGGCACCTTCCTCAGCCACCGCAGTAATTGCAAAACCTGCACTCACCCCTCACTTCTGTCCAAGGCCCCAAAGGAGTCTTCCACATTCATCAAACCTTCACCTGCACTTCCTCACATGGCGTTTATTGGATCGGTTGCTCCTGATGCGGTCTCCTGTACACTGGGGAGACAGGACACCCACTCGCAGAGTGCTTCAGAGAACATCTCCGGGACACTTGCACCAATCAACCACACAGCCCCATGGCTGAACACTTTAACTACCCCTCCCACTCCACCAAGGACATGCAGATCCTGGGCCTCCTCCATAGCCATTCCCTTACCACCCAACGCCTGGAGGAAGAATGCCTCATCTTCTGCCTCGGGAACCTTCAACCCTATGGTTTCACCAGTTTCCTTATTTTCCCTCCCCCACCTTACCCCAGTTCCAACCTTCTAGCTCAGCACTGTCCTCATGACCCGCCCCATCTGTCCATATTCCTTCCCACCGATCCGCTTCAATCTCCCCTCCAACCTATCACCTTTACCCCCACCTCCATCCACCTACTCCACTCTCCTTCTCCCCAGGCCCACCTCCGTCCCATTTATCTCTCCACCCCCAAGGCTCCCAGCCTCATTCCTGATGAAGGGCTTTTGCCCGAAATGTTGATTTTCCTGCTCCTCGGATGCTGCCTGACCTGCTGTACTTTTCCAGCACCACACTCTTGACTCTCTCCAGCATCTGCAGTCCTCATTTTCGCCCAACATCTGCATGTTCCCATCCAAACCACTCCCTGTCCAGCCTTCGAACAAAATGACCAGTGATCCCTTACTATCACTGGGTGAAAATCATGGAACTCCCTTTCTGGCACTGTTCAGTATAGCTATACCAGAAGGACTGCAGCGGTTAAAGAAGGCAGCTCATCACTGCTTTCACCAGGGCAATTATGGATGGGAAATAAATGCTGACTCAGCTAGTCTCACACACACACACACACACACACACACACACAATGAAGGAATAAAACAAAATTCCTAAATTGCAAAACCTTTTTTACACTGAAAAGAATTAATTATCCAATATTCTGAAGTAAGCAATAAATACAATGTGAGTAGGGATTTAGTGCTGAAATTAATTGAATTGTTGGAGAATTTCAATTAAGCCATTAGGGTTTAAGTGTAGATTGTATCAGTCTCAGTAATCCACCTTTGTTAGGAGAGGTTTCCTAAGCACTCTCATCTTCTTTCTAAAAGTAAGAGAGAGCATTATCACTCTGCATCATGAATTTTACAAGAGGCCTCTTTGCTTCTATTTAGAAGTCATTCATTAGACTTTCAGTTCTGCTTTTCTATAACGGGAAGTTAAACTATATTAAGGAAGGCCTTGAGATCAGCCGTGATTTCACATCAGTATTTCTGCTGGTATTAATTGAAATAGTCACACTCACAACATATGCCAAGTTGCATGAAGACAATTGTCCTTTTTATTTCAAAGAAAATGAAGGAATAATGTCACTTATGGACAATTTACCTTGACCCAAAATGGCTGCTAAAGTATTGATGACCATCTGTGATTTTTGCACAGGTGAAAGATTAACTCATGTCTGAACATGCTTTCAGAAGCTTCTTAAAATATAAGGTTTTGTTCCCTCCCTTGAATAGACATCTGCAAAATTCACATCTACTGTTTGTGAGTTCAGCTACAACTCAAAATCTATGGACTCCTAGAGTTACTGCCTCTGAGCATGAAACTTAACAATGAGTTGGGGAGAAATCAATTCATCATAAGCTATTGTGAATAGCCCATCCATCCATTTCCCATTGCATAGCATTGGCTTTAGATTTCCAAACCTTACTGGGTGGACAATAGAAGTATTGATTGTGTAACCAAAACTGTCTTCAGGAAAGCAAACTTAATATTCCAAGAACCAGTCAGTCTGGAAAGCCATAGAATTAGAGAGACAATTCCTAAAGCCAAAAGGTTAGAGCCCAGCCTCAACCAAGGTGGGTTAACTCAGGCAGTGCAAGAGTGAGTATGATTTGGAGATGCCGGTGTTGGACTGGGGTATACAAAGTTAAAAATCACACAACACCTGGTTATAGACCAACAGGTTTAATTGGAAGCACTAGCTTTCAGAGCGCTGCTCCTTCATCACAAGAGTGAGTAGTTAGTTTTATTTGAAGAGATTCAGTTCTACAGACCAGTCATACATTTGTCTGGAAATGCTAAGACTTTTAACTTTCATTCTTCTCCAATGAAACACGAAGGGGAACCCATCCAGACCAATATTGTGTAGACCTGAAAGGGCTCACTATCAATGTGATAGTGGTTATGTGCTATACATTTAAACAAGCTGCATATTTTGTTTTGTTGAACCCATCTTTACCCATGTACATGCCTGTGTTGGTTAGATTTACATGCTGGGATGCTGTGTGAATAAACCTTTATCTTGTCATTGGATTTAAACTTATCTGAAAGCCTCTTTGGATGCTGCCTGAACTGCTGTGCTCTTCCAGCACCACCAATCCAGTACTGAAAATCACAACAGACCAAAGAGATAGAGTGCTCCCTCTAAACACACCTCTTGTTGTGGGCAACTGACAGGTGAGAATTAGGGGAAATTATCTCACTAGTTATCTAACCTTCCTCTTCCATCAGTAACAAAATGCAATTTCAGCTCAAAAGCAAGTGACCATATTTGGCTGATTTGCTTTGTGTAACGGATGCCTGTAGAAAACGTAAATGTTTAATGTACCAAACTAGAGGCTAAAAACATGTGTAAGTATTGCTAATTTTCTTGTTATGTATTACATCACCTCTGAAGTGAAATGAATGAGCAACATTCAAAAGAACTTACATCTAGCTTCACCTTTGTCATTGAGTTTCCTGTCAATTGTTGAGCAGGGGCTAAGCCAATATTTGAGAGATGGTTATCTCCGCTGATTTAATAAAACAAAGAACTGCAGATGCTGGAGATCTGAAACAAACAAAACCACAAACTCAGCAGGTCTGGCAGCATCTGGGGAGAGCAAAACAAAGTTAACTTCTGAGTCCAGTCTGACTTTGTTTACCCTCCATGTGGATTGTTGGGGGTGTGAATCAGCAGTAGCTGAGTTAGTTATCTGCTTATCAGCTGTACCCAGGGATGGAAAAGCTTCAAAAGGGACATGAAGATGATTCAGAGAAGAATATTCACCCTGACTAAATAAAACTATCTTGCTGGTGTATTGTGGTTTAATATGATTGAATGTTATTGTTACACCTCATTGGGGTATTGCACTGATAATTGAGACTTTCTATTCCCAGTCATTAAATAATTAACAATTTTATAAAAGTACATAAAGTACCCGCCCTTTAGACCAAGGTTGACAGAAAGCGTGGAGCAGATTTGTGCACTTGACAAGAATTACTGTTCAGTACAAATAACTAGATTCTAACTACAGGGAAACATTTATGAATTGTTGACAAGTAGCTCTACTGGCTAAAAATCCAACCACCTTAGAAAACTCCTCTTACATATACATACACAGACAGACACAAAAAAATGGACGTCATGAATGGAAGGAAAGTCTGGGAATGCAGTTCAATCCTCATTGAGTATATTTAAGACTGAGACAGATAGATTCTTGATTGTCAAGGGTATCAAGGGTTACGGATAGAAAGCAGGAGAATGGGGTTGAGAAAATTAGCAGCCATGAATGAAATCTGGAGCAGACTCAATGGGCTGAATGGCCTAATTTGTGCTCCTATGTCTTATGGTCTTATGGCCCCTATCCACAGGGTTTGCTGAGATGACCCTTTTAACTTGTCCTCAAATTTCCTTCTCCAAGTACTTCCATTTCTGTGCAGGAGGCAAAGACTGACTGGTTTGCACTTCTAATACCTCTGACTTGTTGGTCTAAAGCAACTGTTGAGGGAAATAAACTGGCTAACTTCAGACTTCAGGTGTTGGTATTGCAGAGGAAAGAACAGCATCTTCCTCTCTGGAGGTTAGATGACTTGTGATCCAAATACTCACACCCACAAGCTGTTCAGCTACCTTGAACCAAGTGTATTGTTACTGGCAGGCAGAAAACCTTTGTCATCAACAGTGGGTCACGATTCCACAAACCAATCAGCTACGTATTGCCAGCAGAATCCTCCTTTGTACACATTCCTTGGCTCTAGTCCATCTGCAGACTTCCCACTGTTTGAAGAAACAGTTGTGTAAATAGCATTTACAAAAGGTCAGCAATCCTTTCCAAAATCTTTGGTTTTTAAACAATCCTTTTCCCATTTCAAACCACAATTAAAAATACAGAAAATAAAAAGTTGTGATCTTTACATTATCCTTTGTCCACCCAATGAATACAGCCACAGTCACTCATCTTACCATCATGTATAGTTAACACACATGCACAGATACAAATAGACAAGTCATATAACATACTCATATGAAAGAAAATATCGACACCTTTCACACGAACATAAACAATCAGTGTGCTGAACCATATGGTTTATTTGGCTGTGTGTTGCATTGAGATTTTTGGAGGGATTCTCACTGTGAGACCCAGCAAGATTTCTCACTGTATTTTATGAAGTGTACCTCATTAACTACCTACCCCATCTCCACAGTATAGGTTGAGTCTGCTTCTTGCCCCTTCTTGTCAGGTGCCATTCCCGGAACAAGTCACCACTCACATGCTGAGAGACTGGCATCCCTTTTCCCATGCCAACTTTAAGACCCTAATGTACGTCCAGACGAGCCTTGTCAGTCTGGAGCCGCACTGCACAGCTTCTGAAAGATGCCCCAGACATAACAAACAAGGGAAACTTGGCACCCGCTTCACAGGCAGGGACCTAGCAGTCCTGATGGACAGGGCAGTGCACATATGTTTTATCAGGACCTACAGTGGATGCCACAAGGGCAAACCATGCCAGTCTGGTCTAAGAATGCCACCAAGGTTAGTGCAGTCTCAGCCATCTGGAGGATTGCCCAGTAGTGCAGGAAGAAGATTAATGTCCTTCTCCATTCCACCGGTGTAAATCCCATCATCTGATATCTCACACCCACTCTGTGACTGTACCCACCTCCCACCAAGGCTCATGCTCTACCACTCTCACTGCAATCTGCAACATCTTCCTGACTTGCTGTTAACACTCTCCCTGATATAAGATTCTGTCGGTAGAATCTTACTCATGCTTACAAAGGTGCTCAAATATGCATAATTCCGATACATAAAAATATGCAGTCACTTACACATGTTTGCATATACATAACATATAAATGTTTACACATAAGAAGACATGCACATACCTAACTTCACACGGAAACACTTACCCAGACTCTCAACTTCAAATATGCACTCGATAGCACACACATACACACACTTTCACCAGCGATGTGATTTATGTGCTCTGATTATATGAGCACGCTGGTGTACTTACAAACCTTTACATTTCATTTGACAAAACTCCAAATTCTGAATGGTACTTTAAGTGCACAATTATATTTGTTAATTTTGTGATTCCTTCAGAGGGATTTTTTTGAGTAGCTCAAGCTTTAATGCACCTTTCTATTAAATGAAAGGAAGTTCTGTCCTAATCCCACAACAGATAAACCCCCTAACTAAGGAAAGTCTGTTTCATAATGTAGCTCTTCCATAAAATAAAACACCTAACATTTCAATGATTGATGAGTACAGTATCATTTTGAAAGTGAATCCATATGTTTCCCACAGTTATCAATATTGATTCATTTGGTGCAGTACGTCTTGCTACTTTGATTTGCCCTTTCTGTTCTAAGCATTGATTTTCCCCACCTACCTCCATTCTGAAGTCATCAAAACCTTGGTGGGATACAGTCAACCTGCAATGCCTAGTTTGAATGGCTGTTCATCAAGGAGGTTATTGATGATAAATCTGAGGACACCATTGCTGACCCTGATCCTGTCCACAGCTACTTGGAAATCAGAAATCTAGTAATCCTTCATTTTCCTTATCTGTGCTTGTACCTACTCCTTGCTCCAGAACAAAATGAATTAAACCCAGGCCCCTCATAATTTGTGTGGTTGAACCTCAAGGCCTGTTGTGTTTCAGAAGTGCTGCTGTCAGCAGTCACTGTGCTCTATCGGTAAAAAGATATTATCACTGCTGCATTGCAGGAAACATGATAACTCGAGTTTGGGCATAGTGCACTCCTTTAAACACCAACGTGATAACAACCAGGCAATCTGTCTTTGTGATGTTGACTGATGGGTGGTTACCGGAATAATGCCCTGCTCATCTTCAAAGCAATGCCACAAGATCTTTTACAACTAAATGAGCAGACAGGCTGGGCGTCAGTTTAACATCTCATTTAAAGACAGCATCTCCAACTGTGTAGTACACCATCAGTACTGCACTAGAGTGTTGGCATTGATTTTTGTGCTTACGCTTTGGAATAAGACTTGAACTGGAATCTTCTGACACAGAAGGAAGTGCTGCCAACTGAGCCATAGCTGAGACCCAATGATCACCTTGTGACACAGAGGACTGTGCATTGCTGGGGATCAATGTACCAAATACATAGTGCTCCAGACCTATGGATCATGCTTTGCTCATTTCCCTCTTCCAGAATGGTTTTGCTTTGTTGATTGCTGGATGTCTGTCAGCTAACACTGGCACAGGGGGAGCTTGGTTGCGGACGAATGATAGGACCAACAACAATATCTATTTACAGGCAGTGAATGCTTAGATAATGATTTGCCATTTGGTTTCTGCTTTCTCAGACGGACAAGAGTTTATCAACCAAAAGCAACTGTTACAAACAGAATGTTTGCTCATGTCTAGGTATGTAATCTTAGAAGGCACACCAACAAATGATGGAACCCCTTGTACTGTTAGTCTCCCTATAAGAGTCATAGAGATGTACAGCATGGAAACAGACCCTTTGGTCCAACCCGTCCATGCTGACCAGATATCCCATCCCAATCTAGTCCCATCTGCCAGCACCCGACCCATACCCCTCCAAGCTCTTCCTATTCATATACCCATCCAGATGTCTTTTAAATGTTGCAATTGTACCATCCTCCACCACTTCCCCTGGCAGCTCATTCCACACGCACCCCCTTTGCTTGAAACGTTGCCCCTTAAGTCTCATTTATATCTTTCCCCTCTCACCTTAAACCTATGCCCTCTAGTTCTGGACTCCCTCATCCAAAGGGAAAAGACCTTGTCTATCTACTCAGAGTAGCAAGCAGGAGTGTGGTTTTATGGGCTGTTGGGCTGCTGTTTCACCAATGGCAGCTATCTAATCTCTACCGTAAGCTATCTAGAGTCTGTAAAAACTATCAGCAAAAACTCTCTTCAGGAGGCAGAGATTACTGTAACAAGGTACATCAATACAATGGTGGAAATCTAATCAGTGCTGTCCATCAACTTACAGAACGAAAGCTCTGCAAAACCACATTGTCAGAATTAATGAAAGGAGGAACAGTTAAGATTGGGCAGAGAAGTGCAACGAACATAACTTGGGCCAAAAGGAGAATTGGTAAGATTGCATCAACAATATCCTTTTATGTAATAGGTTTAACTTTGTAAAATGCACCACTTCACAGGAGCATTGCCAAAGCAGATTTGACTTGAGAGTGTGTTGCTAGAAAAACACAGCAGGTCAGGCAGCATTCGAGGAGCAGGAAAATTGACATTTCGGGCCAGAGCCCTTCATCAGGAATGATGCTGGGAGCCTCAGGGGGTGGAAAGATAAATGGGAGGGGGATGGGGCTGGGGAGAAGGTAGCTGAGAGTGCAATAGGTGGATGGAGGTGGGGGTAAAGGTGATAGGTTAGATAGGTTAGGTTACAATAACGAGCCAGAGTGTGGTTTTTAGTTTAATATCAACTGATGTGCTATCCCACATGAATATTGGATGTTGTATAGTTGCCCAGGGTGCAGATAAGAAGCCTGAGAGATGGCCTGACAGCAGAGAGTTAGTACGTTCCACAGACCAGGCTACAAAAGGCTGACTTCATTGGGTCTTTGCACTGGCAGCCATTCTTCTCTCTCTTTGTGCTGTTAAAGAAAACAGAGAAACAACTATCATTGCAATTTGGAAAGATAGAGGCAGTACAATCTTTTAGATTAGATTCTCTACAGTGTGGAAACAGGCCCTTCGGCCCAACAAGTCCACACCTCCCCTCCGAAGAGAAACCCACCCAAACCCATTCCCCTACCCTATATTTACCCTTGACTAACACACCTAACACTGTGGACAATTTAGCATTTTATTGCCTTTATTCTATGAGTTATTCTCAAGTGAAGGACAGAAGAATAGCCTATTTCTTAATTAAAGATGCAACATGCAGTGCATTGTTATTGACATGAATGAATCACTTTCCTTCATGAATGCATTTTTAAACACAAATAAATCATTATTCACAAAACACCTGCTAATGTGAACACCCTCACAACCCAATCTTTATTCTGGCTGCTAATTTGCCCTATTGTGGAGCATTTCAGGGCACAACCATGTCTAGCAATGGTAAGTAGTTTACACTTCCACTTAGGAATTGATTCTTACTCTGCTACAGGAGAAGAAGTTGATTGGTTGATGAGTATCTATTAAGTCACTAAGTTTTATTCCAATCCTAACGTTCAGTTGAGTACAGCAACTGATTTAAGATTAATAAAATATATCAAAATACAACTAAATGTAGAAATGAATAAAATAATTAAAGAATAATTAGAAAACTTTAAGAATGGAAGGACTGGTGACATATCACAATTGCATCAAATCGGAGTTCCTGGATGGCGGTTTGGTGCAGAGCAAACATGTCTGGGACAAGTGTTTGGAGTTTGAGCAACTTTGGCTCAGTGTTTATGAGCTCCAGGCGGTGAAAAATGCTTCATGGGGCATTGGTACCGGTACTGGGGAACGTGGGATTTCACTGATAGGACAGTCTCCACCGGAACCATACTGGGGTCAGCAATCTTGCTGACTGCAAAACAAGAAAAGTGGAGAGGACTTTAAGTTAATTAATGGGGAAAAGGGATCAAATTTGAGAAAATACAATAAATCAAAGAATAGAGTCAAGACCAAAGAGATTTTAAATTTGTAAATGATAACTAGAAAGGGAAGGATACAAATTATGAATCTAAGAGTCAACCAGTAGACTAGAATTTACAATGGATAAAACTAAATAATCTATATTTGAGTACATGTAAGATTTGAAAAAAAAAACAGATGAATTAAAATCGCAAAAAGAAATGAACTACTACAATCTGATGGCTAGTAAAAAGACCTGGCGAGAGGATGGCATGGATTAGAACCTAAGTGTTAAAGGGTTCAGTGCATTTCAGAATGACTGGAAGCTACCAATTATGAGGGTATGAAAGCAGAGCTGGCAAAAGTGAATTAGCAACTTAGGTTAAAAGATAGGTCGATAGAAATGCAATGGAAAACATTTAAAAGTACATTTCAAATGCACGGAACAGATCCATTTGAACAAGTAGTAAGAGCTCCAAAAGATAGATTCACTATCAATGGATAGCTGGACAAATTAAAAATGTATCAAACTAAAAGAAAATACATTTAATTGTGGAAAGACATGTAGACGATCAGAAGATTGTTCAGTATTTAGAAAACAGCAAAGAATGATCAAAAACTAATGCGGAAGGTAAAAGCTAGCCAGAAATACAAAAACAGATGGTACGAGTTTTTGTAATTATTTAAATAAGAAGAGTTAACACCTACCTGTGAAGAGGAATGGAGCCATCGATACTGTCAAGGTGTAGCATTGTGTGAAGGAACAGGACATTCATCTGATAACTGTTTTCCAATTAGCATCCTTGTAACTAAATTACTCCATTTCCAGATACATTGTGGTTTCCCATTTCTTAATCAGCCTTATTGTGCAGCATTATTATAAAACTGGCCTCATCCTCAGCTCTGGGAAGAGAAAATCTGATCTACCTGTACAGACTGTCAGTTCTGTATCAGCCTAGTCAGTTTCTCTTCCAGCAATATCGCTTGCAATACATTGTTGGTCAATTTCACTTTGAGCTGTGTTTTGTGATCTCTAACCTATTGGGCAAATTTCTCCAATGCTTGGGTTGGCGATGTAATTTCCTGTGGTAATGTTATTTCCTGTCCTTTTTCTCAGAAGGTGGTAAATGGGATCCAAGTCAATGTGTTTGTTGATAGAGTTCTGATTGGAATGCCATGCTTCTTGGAATTCTCGTGTGTGTGTCTCTGTTTGGCTTGTCCTAGGATGGATGTGTTTCCCCAGTTGAAATGGTGTCATTCCTCATTCGTATGTAAGGATACCAGTGAGAATAGGCCATGTCTTTTTGTGGCTAGTTGAAGTTCTTGTCAAAAGACCCACTCTCACTAGTATCTTTACATAGATAGGCCACCACTTCGACTGGGGCATCACATCCATCCAAGGAAAAGCCAAACAGAGACACACATGAGAATTCCTAAAAGCATGGCATTCTAACCGGAATTCTATCAACAAACATATTGACTTGGATCTCATTTACCACCCCCTGAGAAAAAGAACAGGAAATGACATTTCCATAGGAAATGACATCACCACAGAAAATGACATCACCAACCCGAGAAAACCCAAACATATAAATAGAAAGTGGGCTACACCACCAGTGCTTCATCTGGAGGCTCACTGAAGATGTTACCTAGTATGGTATCGAAACGTCTGAAAATGAACCTTCCAGCTTAGCGAGCAAACCTAGATGCAGAACCCCTTAACCTTTTAAATTCTAGAGAATCTAGTCAGGATAAACATAGTTTTGTGAAACAGTAATCATATTTGCCCAACTTTTTGGAGCTCTTTTGGTGAAGTACAGGATAAAGGAGAAATTATTTATGTAAATTTCCAGAAAGATTTTGCACTATCAAAGATTATTTAAGAACATAAAAGCTAATGGGGGTAAGGGTGTAGCACAGTGGCATGGATGGAAAATTGTCTGGCTTACAAGAAATAGCCTGTAGCGAGAAATGTTCAGCTTGGCAGGTGGTGTGATGCAGGAGTTAATGTTGGGACCTCAATTGCTTTTAATTTACACGACTAATTTAGATGAAGTGATAGAAGATTTGGTTATCCATTTTGCTGAAGACACAAAAATAGGTAGAAAGTAAATCATTGAAAGGACACAAAGAGGCTTCAAACAGATATGGATAGGTTAAGTAAGCGGGCAAAGATGCAGCAAGTGGAGTATAATGTGGAAAATATGAAATTGTTCATTTTGGCAAGAAGAATGTTAAAAAGGTGTATTTTCTAAATGGTGAGAGATTACAGAGCTCTGACCTGGGAGGGACCTGAATATGTTTGTGTATGAATCACAAACAGTTAGTATGCATGTACGACAAGTCATTAGAAAGATGAATGGAATGTTATGGTTTATTGTGAAGGAAATTGAATACAAATGTAGGGGGCTTATACGTCAGTTACAGTGGCAGTGTCCTTGGAGGACTGTGTGTTATATTGGTCACCTTATTTAAGAAAGTGTGTACATGTGTTGGAAGTAATTTGATGAAGATTTACTAGACTAATAGGGGAGGCTTGTCTTATGAGGAAAGGTTGGATAGGCTAGGCTTGATTCCTCTTGTGATAGTTGACTTGAATGAGACATATTTGACTTGAATGAAACACCACGTCCTTTTGGGATGGCACGGTGGCTCAGTGGTTAACATTGCTGCCTCACAGCACCAGGGTCCCAGGTTCGATTCCAGCCTCGGTTGACTGGCTGTATGGAGTTTGCACATTCTCCCCATGTCTGCGTGGGTTTCCTCCGGGTGCTCTGGTTTCCTCCCACAGTCCAAGATGTGAAGTTCAGGTGAATTGGCCATGCTAAATTGCCAAAGTGTTAGGTGCGTTAGTCAGAGGGAAATGGGTCTGGGTGGGTTCCTCTTCGGAGAGTCGGTGTGGGCTGGTTGGGCCAAGAGGCCTGTTTCCACACTGTAGGGAATCTAAAAAAAATATACAATGCCTAGGGGTCTTGATAGTGAAGTTGTGGAGAAGATATTTCATCTGGAAGGAGAATATTGAACTAAGGGTATTTTTTTTGAAAAAATGATAGTTATTCCATTTAAAATAGAGATTAGGGTAAAAAAAATGTTCTCTCTGGGGGTCATGAGTGTTTGGAACTCTCTTCCTGAAAAGATGGTAAAATATTTTTAATACAGAGGTAGATAGATTCTTATTAAGTATGAGGGTGAAATGTTACTGAAGTAGGTAGGAATGCAGATTTGTTGTTGCAATCAGATGTTTAAGATGCATCTTGACAGATATATGAATAGGCAGGGTAGAGGCAAAATGTTTTTAGGTGAGAAAGGCATCATGTACTCATTGCTGAGCCAAAGGACTGTTCCTCTGCTGTTCTGTTCTTTGTGTCTTTCTTTGTATCAGATCAGCCATGATCTTATTGATTGGCAGAGCATGCTCAAGGGCTTCAGTGGCCTAACCTTGTTCCTTGTGTTTGTACGTTGCTATGCTGAACATCTTGGCAATTCCAAACTTTGCCCTACCATTTTTAATTTTGCTCGTGTCTGCCATGACTCAGTGCTAAGAGTCATGTCTTTTGTGGGTTCGGATCCCATCCCAGAGAATTCAGTGCAAGAACCGGGCAAACGCTCCACTGATTTGCTGCCTTTTCTGAGCCTGAACTGACTTCAATTGTGCAAGAGTAGCTTGCCCCAGTTTCACTTTTCTCTTGGCACCCCATTGTCTTGACCTGTGCCTCCTTATGTGGGAACAATGAAACTCTCCATTTGATAATATTCAACTGGCGGCAGAAACAATGAACAGTGTTAGTCTGATAGCAATCTCAGTGGTAGCATTATAGTTGTAGCCCAGCAACAGTCAAACTCAAGTGGATTTATTGCTGTGATGCTAAGTATTTGGCAGTGGCCGTTTTCCCTAACCTGCTCTGTCCCATCTCATCTACTTGTCTAATCCTGTGCCAGTGGAGAAGTCGTCAATTGTGGCAAATGTGAACCTAATAATTTCATTCGTTGTGGCAAACATGACAATTTTGTTTAAGGTCAATTCAACAGTTTTAGCTATAAGAGATGTATCCAGGAGATGTGAGGTCAGTTTTGAACATTAACCAAAACCACTTTATTAATAAGACCATGAGAAATAAGAACAAGAGGAGACCATTCGGCCCCTTGAGCCTTCTCTACCATTCAATAGGATCACAATTGATCCAACACTCCTCACGTCAATTTTCTTGCCCTTTCCCCATAATCCTCGGTTCCCTGACTGATCAAGAATTTATCTATCTCAACTTTAAATGAACACAAGGATTTTGCCCCACAGCGCTCTGTGGCAAGGAGTTCTGAAGACTCTCAACCCTCTGAGAGAAGAAATTTTGTTTAGTATTCCTCTTAATGATTTGGGTTATAATTCTATGAGAATGTAAAGAAAGTGCCATCCTACTCAAAGGTCAGAGATCAAATTGAATCGGTAACTTTCTATGCTATCAAATGTTGAGAGCCTAAGGTTATGTTGTTCTGGTAGTAGATTTAACTTGGTCCCTGTGTGTGAACTGAAAGGTACAAGTTCAAAATGATCAAACTTCCAGCATAAATTGAAAATTCGAGTTCTGTATGAAATAAGGCAGGTGTTATGTTAATCCATTCCTTCACAGAGGAGCTGGATGAATATTGGTCTAGACATAGGATGAAGTTTATAAAATACGCATTGATTGAGATCATCATTTGCACCACGGAGATGTACTTGTACTGAGTTATGGTTAGGAATGACAATGGACACTATCTATAGAACATATTGGGCAGAATTAACATTATAGAGGTATGAGAATGGATGAAAATTCAGAAACTTAAAAGACCTTTGCCGATCAAAGGATTTTTTGGTAACCTTTACCTCAGAATTGAATGTGTGGCTTAACATTCATGATAGAATAGTTTTTAGATTATCTTTTACAGGCCATGATTTGAGATGCGGTGTGACAAAAATGGTGGTTTATGTTTTGACTGGAACATCTGTGCAAGAACTATGGGTTCGATATGAGGACAAGAACGGTCTTATTAGCAGAGACATAGCAGAAGCAAACTACCTGAGTGATGTAATCTTTAACATTGTTAAAAAATAATTCAATTAATTTATTAAAATTGGTGCTTCCACTTTCTTCAGACCCATTCCTGATGAGTAGAAAGCAAAAAGCTTCAAGTTCACATCCCTTTTGGCATTGTTAAGGGTTTACACAATCAAGCGATTAGATGTACTCTACTTTTATAACTAAGGCAGCAGCCATTGCTCTGTGAGCAGTGTTTCACAGCAACAGTAAGCTGTATGGCCAGTTTACTTGTTTTCTTGGTATATTCTTAGTTGTACATGGAATGGTGACAGAGGTCTCTTTCCTGATGCTGAATGCACCATTGGATGGTATCTTCTCAGTTTAATGTTATATCTAAGGAAGAAAAGCTGTGCATTGGAGTCAAGATAATGCACAAGTGTCAGCAAAAAGTTTGACATCGAGTCACAAAATGAGATGTTCGGCAGATGACTGACAGCTTGGTCAGTGACATAGGTTTTAAGGAGCATCACAAAGGGGAGAGAAAGAAAGATTAAAGGATGAAATTGCAGAGCATCCAGTATAAGTTGATATATAATACATAGAATGATACATAATTGGTATTAATGTTGAGAATGAAATATTGTTGCTTTATATAACCTGCAATGCAAAAAACAGAAGTATTATGTGATTTGCAGCACCCATTATCCTATAATCTGTCAAATTTCAATTTAATACTATTGTTAATTCAGTAACTGGCAGTTTTCTTTAAGAAAAATATTTACGAAGTGTTTTGTTTGGTAGTTTAAAAATGCTCTGTCTGTGTGGAATAGGAATGTTGACACTCAGTTAGCACTGCAGAGGAGAAGGGGAAATGGCTGAATCAGCAGAGAATGCAGTCAAAATGACTATGTAAAGAAAGGAGGCTTTTACAGTGGCATGATTATACTGTGTGGAAGGTAGTCTGTACCACATGGCTGAGTTTGTAAAATTTTGCAGTATACATTACATAGAATTTACAATACCATTTGGCACACTTTATCCATGCTGGGTGTACTTATGCTCTGCAAAAACCCATTCTTTTTCATTCAACCCTCCATTTCTATGACTACCACGCCAAATCCTTTCATAATCTTTAACGACCTCCATCAGGTCACATCCCCCAGTCGTTTCTTTATTCATTGCTGTTAACACTGAATGGAGCTTCTGCTGTGGTTATACACATTTGGGATCTAAACAGAATGCTAAACAGGATTGTGTGCTGCTGGGAGAGAATGCCGAGTAGGTTTTCCAGACTGGTACCAAGGATGAAGTAATTCAGAGATGAGGAGAGATTAAAGAAACTGGAATTATTCTCCTCAGATCAATAGAAAGTCACGCCTTGATGTATAAAAGTATGAGGGGTGTTGATGTAGTGGATAAGCTGAAATTATTTCCACCAGCAGGCAGTTTGATAACCAAAGAAAGATTTTAAGATAATTAGTTTTTTAAAAAGCTGCTTTGATCTGGAATGAATTTCTTTGGCTCCGTTTTCTTTTAGGTGTCAGGATCCTGATGTCAGGTCTGTACAGATTTCTTGAGCCTATGTAATTTTTTCAGTGTGCAGTATGCTGTAACCATCCCAATTATGTGCTGTATGTCACTATCAAGTCACCAGCTCTTGAAGTGATTAGATTAGATTACTTACAGTGTGGAAACAGGCCCTTCGGCCCAACAAGTCCACACCGCCCCGCCGAAGTGTAACCCACCCATACCCCTACATCTACATTTACCCCTTACCTAACACTATGGGCAATTTAGCATGGCCAATTCACCTGGCCTGCACATCTTTGGACTGTGGGAGGAAACCGGAGCACCGGAGGAAACCCACGCAGACACGGGGAGAACGTGCAAACTCCACACAGTCAGTCGCCTGAGGCGGGAATTGAACCCGGGTCTCAGGCGCTGTGAGGCAGCAGTGGAGGCACCTTAGATTTCCAGCATTGAAGGTAGGAGCTGAAAGGTTCCAATGTAAGGGCGGAGGAGAAGCTCCATCGCAGGCCTATGGCGCTGTGTGGCCATGGATCCCTGCAGCCCCATCGTTGGGTCTTGGAGCCTCTTGCTTAGTCACTCCATTGATGACAAAAAAATTACTTCAAGTGAAATGTGCAGCCGATCCTGTTCCCAACTTAACTTGACAGGAATGCATAGGGAGTCATCCTCATGTGGCTGTCCTCTACTATCCCAGGACCTCCAGGTCCCAACTAAAATGTTGGTTTTTATTATTAGTCATTAGGCCCAGTGGTGTTATGGACAACAAAATGTAGCAGAAATATTAAGTTTTACGTTACTCAGGTTAATTTTGGAAACCCTAATTACTTTCCAATTCTTCTGCGTCAGAATTCCTTGACACATTCTTCATTGCTTGGTCAATACATTTGCTTCAAGTTCACATGTGCATTATGTTAACAACACTACTTATCAGCTTGAGTTCTTAAGTTGAACAATTTTTTTGTTCCACTATATTGCCACTCTATGGAAACATTACATTTTCAAGAGTGAATAGACTTCCAGAGGATGCTTAGGGAGGTCGAAAAGTTTTGCAATTTTTAATGTTTAATTGGTCATATCTTCTGGTGAGCTGTTTCACTTAATTGACCTTTTATTTGAATTTCTTTGTCAACCGTTGAAGTTAGGGGAAAATTTTCACCCATTCTGACTGTAGCTAACATTCTTTTGTGGTCAAAGGTGATCTATGCTGAAATTTTCCATAAGCTCCTTTTTTTTGGTTAGCTTCATCTATATTTCAATTGCTGGAAAACAACTGCAATGAACTGTGCTACTTTGCTTATGACCTGTTTCCAAGGGTTTTCAACAAGTAGCCCTGTGTAATCCTCAGTCACTTATTCAAGAGGCTATGTACTACTTTTCTTCAATTTCAGTTGTCATTTATAATCCATTTCCAATGATTTTCTCATTATTGGTAACTTATTCTATGGAACTATTTCGAAGAAGGTGAGGTGAATGCTCCATGATGTCATGGTCATTATTTGTATACAATTACCATTACAAAAAGGGAGATTAGGTTTTTATTACATTGCTGGAGTAGCACATTAATAGATTCTGAGTCAGCTTGTGAAATAGACCAAGACACGCAGCTCTTATTTGTGAAGAGAGCCCATTAATTTGATCAGTCTCTCAGCTCTCTTTCCATACCTTGGTGTCAGTGGTATTCCCTATTTATCTGTGCTTAATATCAAGCATCTTTTTCTCCTAAACTTAATAATGGACATTAACAAATGTCATCAATGTGATTGACAAGGTAATAACATGGGAACTTGTTGCTTTGTTTCTTACATTATAAACTGTGACTTCATTTCAGAAGTTCTTCATTGGATATCCTGAGGTCATCAAGGAATATAAAAGACAGTCTCCTTTTTCCTTGAAGTGTCAATCTTCTCCATCTCTGCCTTTCTACCTCGCTACCCTCCTTTAAGATGCTCATTAGGTTCCTCGTTTTTTACAAAGAATTTGGTCATCTTTCATGGTTTCCTATTATGAGGGTTCATATCTTACTTTATTCCAATACCGTCCTTGTGCGTGGTCCAATGAAAGTGAAACTGCTTAAAAGAAGAGGACTCCATGAACTGGACCTCTTCTTAAGATGCTTTCCTTGTAAAGTTAGGGAGCAAGTCAAGAGATTAAAGTATGACATGTCTTTTATTATTCGCTGCTGGGAACTGGGCATCATTGCTGGGACCAGCAATTATGACCAACCCTAAATGACCTGGAGAAAGTTATGATGATTGCATTAACTTATACATTTCCAGTCGAGTACTGGTCTTGCAGCTTATTTTGCATTGTGCTGAGTTTCCTGACGCAAATGGAACTAGATGGCTGAGTTCTGTTTATCTTTTGAAAACTCCAAAAAAAAAATCTGTGCCATAAGCTGAACAGAAAAGTTGGTGTTTGGCTCTCGGCCTCTGTCCAGGGCCAGCATTGAATATTTACACTGGAGGTGAGTATTCCAGCAGTATGCGTGGGTGGCACATTGAACACATGCTCCTCGTTTAAATAGGGTTTCTCTTTGTCAAGAGCCAAAATATCATAAACTAAAAAAGAGTAGAAAGTAGTAAGATACATGGAAATAAAAAGCAGCAATGTGATTTTGGTTTTTATCATGAAGTGTAAAGGTTATTCATATCACAACCAGATCTGTAGCTTCTCCATCATCGGACACTGGAATAGGTTGTTAGGGTGTCAGTTTGAAGTAACTCTCGTCTCCTGATCTAACGTTGTGGCTTTGTGATAAAAGCTAGTATTTCAGCACGTGCTCTTGACTGGCTGATACTTCACTGTCTCTGCAGCCTGGTTGGGTTGCAATCCTTCAGCTTCTCTTTGCTGACTGAGACTCATTGAAACATGGTGGCTGACTGGTGAAGTTGGCAATCTGGTGGGAGAAGATCATCGGGGCAGGAAGACCATCGTCATCCAAGTCGCTTGTGTGACTGCTACTTCTTCCAACAACGACATAAGTTGCAACAATGAAACTCCAACAACACAGAAACATCCTGGGTCAATAGTTACCCCAACTGATATTAATAAAAAACAGTGATCTTGCCATTATCACACTTCTGCTTGTTTGAGGTTGTTGTGCTTAAATTGGCCACTGTGCCTCTGACGTTACAATAAAGGGAGCATTTCAAAAATACTTTGTTAGCTGTGACTTGGAACCATTCTGATCCACCCCTCCTCCCTCCCTCCCAACACTGGTGGCAGAAACTCTATTTGTTTTTTATCCTTTCTCATTGAGCCCCTCCTCTGTTATTCTATACCCCTCTGCACAAGCTTGCTTAAAACACATCATTTCAACTGAGTGTTTTGCACCTAACTCTCCTAACATGGCCAAGTATCAATTACTTTCATTTTCTCTCTTTAAACACATGGAGTATTTTTATTTCTTCAAAAAGACAGTATGTAATGCAAGTTGTTTTCTATGAAAAGGAACAGCTGAGAAGGGCTTTCTACAGATATATAGCCATGCAGCCCAAATTAACCTTGACAATAGAAAAAAAGGAGCAGAAATTAGACTCTTGGTAGTTTGCTTGTAAGAGTGACATCTGAGACTTCTTCACCCAAAGAGTAATCAGTGCTTGCAATGCATTGGATAGTAGCATAGCAGAAGCTTAAACTGTGAATGCTATGATGGGGACAATTGTTTCCGGAATGGTGAGGTAAAAGCACTCTGTCTTCTGCTAAGAGAATTGTACAGATGCTATATAACTAGTGACAGAAACACTTGAGGAAGTAATCTGGCTGGTGGGAGAAAGACATGCAGATATGTGCTAATCTGTTTATATAATTACTCTCAGATATCCACAATTCCATCTGTAAAGTTGTTCCCAAACTGCAATTCCAACTATACAATCATACGCAGATATCTGCTATATTGGCCATTTGATCACTCCCAGATAATTATTGTTCTACTTGTACAATCATTCTCATATAGCTACTGTACTATATATATAATCATTCCCAAATGTCTGCTGTTGCACCTGTACAATCACTCTCATATAATCGCTGTTCTGGCTATTTAATCACTCTCAGATATCTGCTGTTCTATCTGTGTCATCAATCCCAGATATTTGCAGTTCCATCTGTTCAATCACTCTTGGATATCTACTATTCCATCTGTATCATCATTCCCAGATACCTGCTGCTCCATCTGTTAGTCACACTTAGATATCCAATATTCCATCTGTATAATCACACCTGGTATTCTGCTATTCCACCTGTATAATCACTCTCTGATATCTCCTGTTCCACCTATACAATCAATCCCAAATATTCACAATTCAGTTTGCATACTTTCGCTTAGAATCACTCTTCCAAATGATTTATCACTGCCAGATATCTGCTATTCCATCAGTGCAGTCACTCCCAGATACCTGCTATTCCATCAGTGCAGTCACTCCCAGATATCCACTATTCCATCTTTATCATACCTGTCCATCTTCCTTCCACTCCACTCTCCTCTCCGACCTATCACCTTCACCCCCACCGTTATCTACCTATCGCACCCACAGCTACCTTTCCCCCAGCCCCATCCCCCTCCCATTTATCTCTCAGCCCCCTTGCCCACAAGCCTCATTCCTAATGAAGGGTTTATGCTCAAAACATTGATTCTCCTGCTCCTTGGATGCTGCCTGACCAGCTGTGCTTTTCCAGCACCACACTCTTGACTCCCAGATATCTGCTATTCCATCTATGTCATCATTCCCAGGTATCTGTTGTTGCA
This sequence comes from Chiloscyllium punctatum, assembly GCF_047496795.1. NCBI lineage: Eukaryota > Metazoa > Chordata > Chondrichthyes > Orectolobiformes > Hemiscylliidae > Chiloscyllium > Chiloscyllium punctatum. The sequence goes on along the minus strand of NC_092765.1, from coordinate 22,400,064 downwards.
CCTGTACAATCACTCTTGGATATCTGCTGTTCCATTTGTATCATCATTCTCAGATATCTGCTTTTCCAACTGTATAATTACTCCCGGATAGTAACTACTCCTCTGCGGTTGCAACAATATTTATGAAAGGCGTATAACGTGTTTGATGTTTACAGAGTCCTGCTGCTTATGAATGGGAATCCTGCTGAATATTTTATTAGTACTCAGTATTTCCTTAAAATACTCACAGATGTACATTAATAAAACCATGAAACCATAATTCATGTTTAACAGTATCTGGGACTGGTTAAAAATAAAACATACGGCTTTTCCAATAACTTATTGCGTGATGGCACTGAGTGATGTGGGACAGAGCCAAACCAACATGGAAGTCCTTGTATTCTATGCTTAGGAAGTAACATTGATCTATGTTTTTTCTACAAAGTGGGTTAGCTCAAGTCAGGAAATTGCTCATCTTAGTAGAAGCATTTCAGTTTAAAGCGCCTGGTAATATGCAATTTTTATACCTGTGGGTGTGGGCCCACTAAGCCCCAAAAACAAATCCTAGGCAATCAGAGGGATGTGTGAGTGCTGAGGCCCATTGGTTAGAAGGTCCCCCTCAGTTCTTTGGAACTTTGGTTCAATCAATAATGAGGGTAACCCTCATCCCTTATCCCTTTCACCCCCTTTCTCACTCTTCATGGTCCTTCATGATCTCATTGCTAACTCAATGTCAACTCATGCCTCTTCTCTGGCCATTCACCTGGAATGCACAAAGGACATAAGTAATTAGTCATATAATATTAATGATGAGTGTCAAACTGTGTAGAAAAAAAGATCTCAGAAATGTTCTTTGAAAAATCTACTATTTTACAACTGTATAAAAATGTCAATCAGACACACAACTAAGGTAAAAGAGGCTTTAAACACTCCACACTGTGGTACGTTATATGACACATTATTATGGATATATTTATGTATATGTTATGAATACATTAAGTATATTGTTATGGAATTCCCTCTCTAATGCATTAAGTATATTGTTATGGAATTCCCTCCCTAATGGCATGTGGACTGCAACAATTCAAGGAGGCAGTTCACCGCCACCTTCTCAAGGGCAATTGTGGATGCCCATGTCCCACAAGTAAAGAAAAAAATAGAATGCCCACCAAATACCTGAGCATGGAAGAGGCATGAAATAGGAATGGGTTAGCATGTAAAGTATGAGGAACAATAGGGATTGTCTAGAGGACTTGTGTTGGCATTGATTGACATGAAGAATATGTCTAGGTGGTCTGGGTAGGACATTTTGACCTTACCTTACCAACATTTCCCACTGTCATCCTTTGGTTCACAACTCCTCTGAAGGCTGTGAACAATGCGTCATAGAAAAGCTGGCCTGAATTCAGGGAAATATCAGAGGGGGTGTGGGGTTGCTTGAAGATGCCAACCCAACAATGGAGCCTTCAGGTGGGGAGTGCAGAGTGCAGGCTTGGCATTCATCAACCTGCGCAGTGAAATTTGGCTGCACTGGGAAAGAGAATAGGAATCTGGAATCAATCTCTTCGAGTGTTGTTAAATGGCTCCAAAGTGCCCCTGACTAAAATCCAGCCCATCATATGTTCTGCCTACATTAAATTTTTACACCTGACATCTGTCATATGAACATGGCCTATTTGATGTGGCAAAAATCTGTCATATTTGCACAGCAAGAGGAGAGCAAACATTTTGCATTCATTACACTGCAACAAATGAGAAAGAAATACATAGGGGTTCTAGGAATTAAACTACCCACAGAAACTGAGGATACATGTTAATACTAAATCCAGAATGAATTGGGAACAAATGTGAGTGGCTGTTGTAGGACAGCGGTGATGTATTTTCCACTAGGCCAGAAGGCCTGGATTCAAACCTCAGCTACTCCAGAGGTGTGTCAGAACATGCCTTGGTGGGTCGATAAAATGTCTAGAGAGGAAAAGCTATCTATTTCTTTAACTGAAACAATGAAATTATTCAGTTACTTCAAAAAATCTTTACTGTTGCACTCTTTTTAAAAGTGAAGTCTTGAAAAGCTTGAATATGTGGGTTATCAGGAAAGCAGGGTGAACAAGACTGTTTGGAATATTCTTTTGAAGAGCTCTCAGGGGCATGGTATGTCTCCTGCTGTGCTTTGTCATTCTATAACCTTAGTTTCTCAATAAACCTGAAGATTTGCTACTGGATGTAACACAAAAAAATGTCAAATTTACAACTTTGTGAGAAAACGGTTAAATTGGCCCATGAAATAGGTCTTTTCTCCATGTGGACAGCTTCCAGTATTCTTTGCTGTCTAAGGCTTGTGTCTGTCTTAACTTCCCCACCACTACCCTCCAAACCCTACAGCCTCCCTCTGGCAACTCCTCAATTAAGGCGCTGATCAGAGCTGTTCTTCCTGACAGGACTCGCCCCCCAAGGTAGTTTTCATTTATGTTTTTGTCTAATCCTGCCAGATAAATTCCCTATAATAAAAACCGAAAGACTGCAGATGCTGTACTCAGAAACAAAAACAGAAATTGCTGGAAAAGCTCAGCAGGTCTGGCAGCATCTGTGAAGAGAAATCAAAGTTAACTTATCGGATCGATTGACCCTTCTTCAGAACTCTGATTTCTCTCCACAGATGCTGACAGACCTGCGAGTTTTTTCAGCAATTTCTATTTTTGTTTCAAATTTCTGATAACTGTCAGCAAGGCTGACCATTCTAGATGTGTCAGGACTTACTGTTCCTAAAACCTCCATTGGCTGCTCTCCCCACCAATGTTCCCTTCAATTCCAAGAAATGCTAAATGGCTGGTTGCATGATGTCAGTGACGCATTTTTGAGGCTTCGAAGATTCAATAAACACCTCTTACATCGAAACCCGAAAGGATAGTAACCTTTTCTGAGGTAATTTTGCAGCCAAAAGTAATGTAAATATTCTGTTGCTAGCAACAAAAGCTTGACTTTATACAACACCTTAAACATATCAAAATGGCCCAAGGTGCTTCACAGGAGCATAATCAGACAAACGCTGACACCAAGTTGCATAAAGACATGTGGGATGGATGGCCAAAAGGTTTGTCCAAGGAGTAGATTTTAAAGCATCTTGAAGAAAGGGAGAGAAGTAGAAAGCTGCAAGACATTTAGGGAGAAAACTGCAGAGTTTAAGGGCCAAGGTATCTGCGGAGGAGTGATGTAATTTGGTGGCTCACAAAGAAGCCAAGATTGGAGGAACATGGGAAATGTTGGAGAGTTGTGGAACTGTAGGAGAGCCAGGAGATAGGGAGGATCGAGGCCATATTGGTGATGAGCCTTTGAAGATTGAGGCATTGCAGAGTTAGAGAGTTTAACTAGCTTCCAGCTAAGGAGAAAGTAACAAGTGGAATGGATGACCTATCTCAAATTAAGGCGTCACATTTAGTGCTGTATATGAGCAGCTGAGATTATACTCATTTGTGAAAACTATAAACTGGTGACTTGTGTTTAGTTTCAGCAGAAAATTCTGTGGAAGAGTTCTGAAGATTACAATGTTTATTTAGGGAGGGCCTTTAGGTAACAATAAATATTTTTTTTTGGAGGAGCTTTGAAAAGACATCACACAAACCAATTGGATCTTTGTCTTGAGTTTCACTATATTTTTGGCTTTGTTAAATTAAATATAAAATTAAAACTACATTTTAAAAAATAATATTGCTCAAAAGGAGAGATAAAGAGTTAAGCCATTTATATTTCAGGTGAACACAAAACGCTTGTGTACTTTCAGAATTTTCTGCCTTAGTTCTACACATACCTTTAAACAAACACAGCTTGTCTGTGAGCTATCAGAAATTGATGTAGCAAAGATTCTAGGTTCATGATGTGTCACTATAAATTATGGCAGTTTTGACATTAACACACTTTCTTCCTCACTGTGTTACATGAGTTAAGCAGGCACTTGTTACAATTATGTATTCTTGTTTGTTTGCTGGAATGCTTCATATTTTGCATGTGATTTTCAGTCACACATTTTTTATCAGCAAGCTTTGAGCTATGCCAAAACATTGCATAACACCTGCTGAAATTCAGTTTCTCATGTAGACTCGCTGCAAGATGTGTTGTTTTAACAATGACACCAAGCATCCTTGTTTAGATCTCAAATCACTTCCATGCACATGGGACCTGAACATATTTTTCAGAGTTACACTTGTACTCAGGAGTCAGAATGTGCCTTCGTAACAAAGGTTTCCTATGAGACAAGAGGTCATGGATTCAAGATCTGCACTGGAGACTCAAACAAATAATTCAGTTTGGCACTCCTAGTGAGGGAGCACTGCACTGGCTGACGTACCAACTTCAGAGATGTTACACTGAAAACACTTATTCAAGGTGTTCAGGTCAATCTTTATCTCTCAGTCAACAACATCACTAAGACAACGCAATCTGTTCATTATCCTATTATTATTTGTCGAATTTTGCTATGAACTATTTTACAGCAGTGACTACATTTGAAACATATTTAATATTTGTGTAAAGCGCTTTGGAATTTGCAAGATGATACCTCAATGTTAATTTTTACCTAAATACGCTCTTTAATTCATGGTATATGATATTTCTGAGAGATGTAAATGGGCATTATATAAATGTAAAGCTGCTGGTCTTTGTTCAGCATGATGGCCAAATTCAAATTCCATGATTATCGATGGCTGATCATGTTTGGCCCTGGAGTAGGCAGATTGCCAATGCTCCAATGTCCTCCATTGGTGCATTGCATCTTGTTACTAGTTTCTCTCTAAATTGTTTTGTTATTTCAAATGTGTGATGGCCAAGAAATGGGATTTAACATGTGGAGTTAAAAAAATTCCCTTAATGATGCATGGCAGCACAGAGTGTTCTACAATTTATGTGTTTAAAGGCTGTCTGCCAATGTTTGTATATCAAGTCTATTCGGCCTAAGGTACTTCACCTCACCCTATAAGCATATCCTTCACTCCTTTTCTCTCTCATGTAGTTCTACAGCATCCTCTTTAATAAATCACTGTTATTTTTCTTACCCATCCCCTCAGTCAGCAAGTTCCACTTTCACTCCACCCAGTGGGTAAAGAGGTTTCTCCTGAATTCCTGACCAGAGTCTCTGCTAACAATCTTGTATTTATGGCCCTTAGTTTTGGTTTTCCCAGTGGAAGTGGTTCCTCCATGTCAACTCCATCAAAACCTATTCATGATTTAAAATGCCTTTCTCAGGTTACCTCTCGGCCTTCCTGTGAGTGCCAGTTCCATGCACTGTGTACGGGGGTTTAGAACATGTAGATTAGATTAGATTCCCTACAGTGTGGAATCAGGCCCTTCGACCCAACAAGTCCAATCGACCCTCTGAAGAGTAACCCACCCAGACTCATTTCCCTCATGACCAATTCACCTGACCTGCACATCTTTGGATTGTGGGAGGAAACCAGAGTACCCGGAGGAAACCCATGCAGACATGAGAAGAATGTGCAAACTCCACACAGACAGTCACCTGAGGCTGGAGTCGAACCCAGGTTTCTGGTGCTGTGAGGCAACAGTGCTAACCACTGAGCCACCATGCATAAGTATAATATCACAAAGTGGATTCATGATCATTGCAGCAACAGTATCATTGAACTCTGTGGGGCCTTGTATCAGAAACCATTTGGGAAGCGTGGCAATAATTCATTGGAATTTGGTTAGCCTCTAACAAAAGTCAGCTCTGTTTTGAAAAAGTTGTGTTTCTTTTATTTTGAAGTACAAAGCAACAAATGACAGTAACAACCAATATCAACATAGACCACTTGTAAATGATTAAAGGTCTGTATGGATGCAATCTAAGTGATGACTGCAGCCCCACATATTATAGTGAAGCATTTGAAACAGTTAAGAAGGTTGGGATTAGATAGAAGAAAAAAAGTACCAGTAGATTGGTTATTTGATCCACTATCAACACGTCTTCCCCACTGTTAGCTGTCAAGAAAAGAAAAAGGAACTTGCAGTTAAATAGAACCTTGCACAATCCCAGAATGTTCCAAAATACTTTAAAGCAAATGAAATACATTCTGAAATGTGGTCATTGTTTTAATGTAGGAAATGCACAGCAAAGACCCACAAGCAGCAATGCACTAGTGGCCAGAACCTTTTCTCTTTTTTAATATTGGTTCTGGGGTGAGTATTGTGTGTGGACACCAGTCTCTCTTTTTCACAGTAAAGCCATGAAAGGCTATGGTTCAACATCTCATCCAAAAGACAGCTCCTTAAGCATTGCAACACTGCACTGTCGTGTCAGCCTGCATTCTGAGCTCACGTTTTCAGACTGGGACTTGACTTTACAACTTAGAGGTGAGAATTTTAACAGCTGAAGCAAGGCTGACACTTCAATATTAAAGCTGTACACTAGAACTGAAAACAGCTGACAGATTAGTGAACCGGAATTCACATAATTCACAAAGCATCTGTGTGAGTGCGTGTGTGCTTTTCGTAAAAGAAGCACATTTCTAATGATGACAAGACTGTTCAGAAGATATGAGTTACATATTTTTGTCACATCTGGACTACTCATATCACACACACATAACTGATGATTTTGGAACTCTCGGAAGCAAACAGTTTAGTTATTGAGAAACATTTGAAAAGGGTGGCATGAGAATTTAATGCTGAGCCAACTCCCTCAGGTTCATAAAATGGTTACTGTACAGAAGGAGGTCATTTGGCCCTCTGCACCCATTCTAGCACTCTGCAAGAACAATTTCATTGGCCCCACTCCTCAACTCTGTTGACCCCCCCCCCCACCCCATACCATCCAAATGTTTTCCTTCAGGTGTTTATTCAATGCCATTTTTAAAGTCATGACTGAATCTGCATCGACAGCATTTCAAGCAATACATCCCATATCATAACAAATCCAAACATATAACAAGTTCTTTCTTGTGTTAAAATAAAAAGGACTTGCATTTCCATTCATGACCACCAGCGCAAAGTGCTTTCCAGCCAAAGATGTAGTTTTGAAGTGAAGTCACGGTTGTGTTGAAGGAAAGACAACAGTTAATTTGTGCAACAAACTCCCAGAAACAACAGTATGATAATGACCAGATCATTGATTTTTGTGATGTTGGGATTAAATGTTAGCCAGGATGCCAAGATTAAACTCCCAGCTGTTCCAGGTTCTTTTACATCAACCTGAGCAAGTAGATGGGGTCTCAGTTAATCATCTCCTCTGAAAGATGGCACCTCAAACAGTGCAGCACCAGCTTCAGGCTGAACTGTCAGCCTTAATTTTTCTGCTCAAGTGGTATTTCAACCTAAAACGTTATGTTCAGAGGCCGTGGCTGATACTTTTTGCCGGTACTTTTGCTAATAATCTAAGTCTGTGTCCATTAATTATCAATCGTTCTGCCAATGAGAAAGTATTTTATTTTATCTATTCTGCCTAGCTTGATATTGAACAACTTCATCAAATCTCTTCGCTAAGCTCTACACTCCGGTGAAATCTTGCTGTCTCCATGTCCCAGCTCACTCTTCACTGAATGAACACAAATCAGAGCTTAGAAATTTGGGTTTGTGTTGCCCCTCTTGTACAGATGCTAAGTGGCCTTCTAAATTCCCAGACTTGGCAGTTGCACATTTTTGGATATATATGTGCCATCTACCATATTGGGTCAAAGCAATATGGTGTTGGCCCTCGTTTACCCACAACTGAAGCAGATATTTAGCTGTTTTTAACTGGGACCCAATGCCTGTTTGTGGGCCAGTCTCCAAGCTTGCTTTGCCTTGAAGTACAGTCAGTTCTGCTATAACGCGTGCTTCTTCAATATGAATTGGCTTTAAAACGATTGAAGAATTTATACTATTATCTGTAGAACACTAACATTCCTTACCTATATTGGCTATAATGTGATTCCAGCCCCATTGATTTAAATGACTCTGCTAATGCGTAATTTTCTTATAACGCGAGATCGCACGAGTACGGGACTATGGTGTTATATCAGAACAGACTGTAACAAGTGCCATTGTGAACTGGACTTGAGGAAATTAGCCTTAGGAATGGCTAACAAAAAAAAAGGTAAACAGCCGAATCAAAGCATTCTTTCGACCAGCAACTCCACTTCCCCATGCTTGACTCTACTGAAACCTCTTCCTCCGCTACATTGATGCCCCACCTCTTCCTCCGCTATATTGATGACTGCATTGGCACCACCTTGTGCTCCCGCAAGGAGGTTGAGCAATTCCTCAACTTCACCAACACATTCCACCCTGACCTTAAATTTACCTGGACCATCTCTGACACCTCCCTCCCCTTCCTGGACCTCTCCATCTCCATTAATGATGACTGACTTGACACTGACATTTTTTACAAACCCACCAACTCCCACAGCTACCTGGATTACACCTCTTCCCACCCTACCTCTTGCAAAAATGCCATCCCGTATTCCCAATTCCTCCGCCTCCGCCGGATCTGCTCCCAGGAGGACCAGTTCCACCACAGAACACACCAGATGGCTTCCTTCTTTAGAGACCGCAATTTCCCTTCCCACGTGGTTAAAGATGCCCTCCAACGCATCTCGTCTACATCCCACACCTCCGCCCTCAGACCCCACCCCTCCAACCGTAACAAGGACAGAACGCCCCTGGTGCTCACCTTCCACCCTACCAACCTTCGCATAAACCAAATCATCCGCCAACATTTCCGCCACCTCCAAACAGACCCCACTACCAGGGATATATTTCCCTCCCCACCCCTTTCCGCCTTCCGCAAAGACTGTTCCCTCCGCGACTACCTGGTCAGGTCCACGCCCCCAAACAACCCACCCTCCAATCCTGGCACTTTCCCCTGCCACCGCAGGAACGGTAAAACCTGTGCCCACACCTCCTCCCTCACCTCTATCCAAGGCCCTAAAGGAGCCTTCCACATCCATCAAAGTTTTACCTGCACATCCACTAATATCATTTATTGTATCCGTTGCTCCCGATGCGGTCTCCTCTACATTGGTAAGACTGGGCGCCTCCTAGCAGAGCGCTTTAGGGAACATCTCCGAGACACCCGCACCAATCAACCACACCGCCCCGTGGCCCAACATTTCAACTCCCCCTCCCACTCTGCCGAGGACATGGAGGTCCTGGGCCTCCTTCACCGCCGGTCCCTCACCACCAGACGCCTGGAGGAAGAACGCCTCATATTCCACCTCGGAACACTTCAACCCCAGGGCATCAATGTGGACTTCAACAGTTTCCTCATTTCCCCTTCCCCCACCTCATCCTAGTTCTAAACTTCCAGCTCAGTAACTGTCTCCATAACTTGTCCAGACTTGTCCTACCTGCCTATCTTCTTTTCCACCTATCCACTCCACCCTCTCCTCCCTGACCTATCACCTTCATCCCCTCCCCCACTCACCCATTGTCCTCTATGCTACTTTCTCCCCACCCCCACCCTCCTCTAGTTTATCTCTCCACGTTTCAGGCTCACTGCCTTTATTCCTGATGAAGGGCTTTTGCCCGAAACGTCGATTTCGAAGCTACTTGGATACTGCCTGAACTGCTGTGCTCTTCCAGCACCACTAATCCAGAATCTAATGAAACCATCTCTCGCCTTATGTTTAACTGAAATATGGATCCTATCATTATAATTGATGAGAACTGCACATTTCGTCATCAATTTCTAGAGATTTTTTAACCAACCTGTTCAAAATGTGCTACGACATTCCTCTGAAGGTGGGTATTGAATACAGGCGGCACGGTTTGGGCGGCACGGTGGCACAGTGGTTAGCTCTGCTGCCTCACAGCACCAGAGACCCGGGTTCAATTCCCGCCTCAGGCGACTGTCTGTGTGGAGTTTGCACATTCTCCCCGTGTCTGCGTGGGTTTCCTCCGGGTGCTCCGGTTTCCTCCCACACTCCAAAGATGGGCGGGTCAGGTGAATTGGCCATGCTAAATTGCCCGTAGTATTAGGTAAGGGGTAGATGTAGGGGTATGGGTGGGTTGCGCTTCGGCGGGGCGGTGTGGACTTGTTGGGCCGAAGGGCCTGTTTCCACACTGTAAGTAATCTAATCAGACCTTTCAGCGCAGAGGAAGGGACTGTGTCATAAAAACTCCTAGTTTCATTTATCTTCATACTCATAATTATAAGCAACCTTATGTGTAGTGGGCAAGTGGCACAAGAATTGGTTGATGAATCTGTTGTTGGCTTAACACTTCTCGTTATGAACTAATCACAGGGAATTAATGCCCTGAATTTGGATAACTCTTAACTCAGAGCTCCATTTCACAAGGTGGGAATGAGCATGTGATGAATAATGAATACAAAAAGAGACAGTGCTGCATGAATTGTCTCCTCTCTCTAAGCACAGCTGGGGACCTTTCCAATAGTACAGCTCGAAGCACGGCTGAAAGATGTTAATAGTGTTCCCATTATGCTGTGCAGCCAGCTTGGAAGATACTGTGTCGGTCTTATGAGGACAAAACATTGAAGGGACCGTGCAGTGAAAAAGCTGTGTACAACAATTAAATATAAAAGAACATTGAATATTACTTGTGCATTTTTAGAATTCTGTTCCTTGATTATCATCGATAGTTTGTTATTTTCAAACAGAATCAAACAGCAGGAGGCCAATCAGCCTATTAAACCTGAACAGCCTCTTTCAAGGAGTTGTCCAATTATTCCCACCACCTCCTGTTCACCTTCCCCGTCCCACCCACTCTATCACTACAGCCGTGCCAATTTAAAAATGTAATTTTACTGATTTAAGAAAATTGTATGTTCCTTGCACAACCTGGTCAGTGATTGCCTCTTTAACATTTTGTTTAATGATTGCCTACATTATATATCCTGGGTAGTACGGTGGCATAGTGGTTAGCACTGCTGCCTCACAGCACCAGAGACCTGGGTTCAATTCCTGCCTCAGGCAACTGACTGTGTGGAGTTTGCACGGTGTCAGCGTGGGTTTCCTCCAGGTGCTCTGGTTTCCTCCCACAGTCCAAAGATGTGCAGGTCAGGTGAATTGGTCACACTAAATTGTCAGTAGTGTTAGGTAAGGGGTATGGGTTGGTTGTGCTTTGGTGGGGTGTTGTGGACTTGTTGGGCTGAAGGGCCTATTTCTACACTGTAAGTAATCTAATCTAAGTATCTGCTTTTTACTCCGTACAAGGCCACAACTATTTTCTATCAGCACCGGGCCTCAATTAGTTACCTGCATGGCATTGGGTTGGCCACATGTTTATTTCGAATTGCTTATCTTTCTCTTGTGGGAATGTACCTAAAGTTTTCCAAAGGCCTTTGACTGATATTGGGAGCTCAGATATATGGAGAGCTACCCCTATCAACAGTCTACCCCTGTCCTCCCTACAAAGTTATCTGACTTTCTGTTTTTAGCATGGCCTGTTTGTCATACTCAAAGGTGACTTCCCTAGATATCAAGACAGCATTTGACTGTGACATAAAAGAGTCACAGCAAAATGCAAGTCAGGAAGAATGAGGAGAAATTAAGCCATGACTAGGACAAAGGAAGCTGCCATTGATTATTTGGAAGCCAATCATCTGGGCCACAAGACCTCACTGTGTGAATTCCTCAAAATAGTGATCTGAGTCCAACCATAATGTATTGCTTAATTAATAAGCTTTCAGATTTGTAAGTTCTCAGACACAGGGATGTTCATTAATGATTACAGGTTCGGTACCATGTCCAGCTTCTCAGATGCTGAAGTAACCCATGTCTGCAACCAGAAAGTCCAAGGCAACATTTCAGCTTGGGCTGATAAGTAACATTCCCAAGCTACAAGTGCCAGGCAATGAGCATCTTCGACATAGGGGAATCTAACCATCGCCCTTTGACTTTCAAACAACATTACCATTTCTGAACCAATTTCCCTTGCCCAAGGGATGTTTGTGGGAAGGGCAGATTGTCCAGAAACTGAACTGAATCAGATATATTAAATGTGAGAGGAGGTTGGAAGCTGGTCTTTGAGGCATATATTCACTCCTTGCATCAAAATCCTGTAACCGCCTCTCTAATAGCAATGTAAATGTACCTGCACAGCATGGACTGGCAGCTGCTTAAGAAGGTCAGCCTCTCAAGGGTAGATTAGATTAGATTACTTACAGTGTGGAAATAGGCCCTTCGGCCCAACAAGTCCACACCGACCCGCCGAAGCACACCCACCCACACCCATTCCCCTACATCTAGCACTATGGGCGATTTAGCATAGCTAATTCACCTAACCTGCACATTTTTGGACTGTGGGAGGAAACCGGAGCACCCGGAGGAAACCCACGCAGACATGGGGAGAATGTGCAAACTCCACACAGTCAGTCACCTGAGGCAGGAATTGAACCCGGGTCTCTGGCACTGTGAGGCAGTAGTGCTAACCACTGTGCCACCGTGCCGCCCACATTTAGCAATGGGCAACATAGAGGCCTTTGCCAGTGATGCCTTTCTCTCATGTACCTACAAAATAAATTTCACAAAGTACATTGTGGTTGGTAAAGTCTTCAAGAAAGACCAGTATGTCAAGAAGACATTTATAAACTTGCAGATTGGTGTGCAATTAATAAATTCATGTCATTGCTGATAAGGGTGCATTGTGAAAGGAGAAATAAGCAATAACCTACTCCTTGGATAATAAAGCTAAGTGGAGAAGGGGAACATGATGATTGCGGGGTACAGATTGGCAGATCATTAAAAATAGTAACCTAGATTAACAAGACTATAAATGAAAGCGAAACAAAACGGTGGGGTTCATTTCGAGATGAATAAAATTGAAAAGCAGCAAAGTTATCATAAACCTGTATAGAAATCCCTATATTAAATCCCTTGAATCTACAACTCTGGCCTAGAGGCAGCATTCAATGATGGTAATGATCCTGAATATCACACTGGAGATGGTCATTGCCCAGCATGTGTCTAGCATGAATTTTATTTATCACTTATCAACTCGAGTCTTAATGTTTATAGGATGAATTGAGAATGATGTAAAAGAGGCCTGAGGAGCAACATTTCACATGGAGGATGGTTCTTATGTGGAATGAATTGCCAGAGAAAGTGGTCGATGCAGGTACAGGTATAATGTTTAAAAGACATTTGGACAGGTACATGGATTGGATGGATTTACAGGGATGTGAGCCAAATGCAGACAAATGAGACTAGTTTAGTTTGGGAAGCCTGGTAGCCCTGGACAAGTTGGACTGAAGGGTCTGTTTCTGTGCTCTATGACTCTAGGTCAAGCAGGACGTGAGTGCATACAGGCTTTCACATCTTGAGCGTTTTAAAGAAATGTGCAAACAGAAAGGAAATTAAATCCTGCATGAGCTGTAAGTTGCTGAGGCTGTATTTCCATTGACAAAGAAGTGCTATCCTTGCTTATTTAGATTCTTCGTTAATTGTGCCTGTGTCAGAGTTCGTGCCAAAGCGATTTCCTTCATGAAAAAGATCTGTGGGTTTGGGGCAACTTGTATTGTTAATATTGAGTCAAGAAAATGAGCTTGGAATGGTCATTATACTGAATACCTGGACTGCTTCATCTTAACTGTTGATGCACGGCTGAAAAGCTATGTTTTAAAAGCTGAAGTTATCTCCTGATAAACCAAAGTCATTTTGTTTTTGAAATAACTTTATGTAAGACATTCAGTACTTGAATGAAATGATGTAAGTAACACAAAAAGGTGAGAATTTATTTACCAAATCATAGGGCAGGTTCTTGTTGAGGTGGTGCTGTCTCTTACAGGGAGGGTCCATTAAATCTAATATCAGTTGGCAAGGTCACTAGTGGGCATTCATCTGGAATTAGCACACTGGGGCTGGCCAGCAGCTATTGCACTGCAAGTGCAATGGGGAAGGCTGTGAAAGCTGCTGGAAGAGTACACGGGATTGGGGAAGATCAGGGAAGAGGGTAGGTGTTTATGTGTTGGCTCGGAGTGTAGTTCGGGAGTTGTGAACAGTGGGGAGAAAGGGGAAGGTGAGCTGAAAGCAAGAGCAGGAAGGGTGTTTCTCAATGGACACCTCCCTGCCCTATGGCCAGTCCCTCAATCCCAACAGCAGCATGCTAAAGCTCTAAGTGGTCCTTAACAGACCATGACAGGAAGAGAGAACAGCAAATGTGAATCTAAGAGTCAACAAACAAATAAGAATACAAATCCCCAAGAGTGTAAAAGGATAAAATTAAAGGCTCTGTATCTGAAATTCTGTCACATTCATAAAACCGATGAACTAACAATGCAAATAGAAATTAAGATGTCTGACCTAATGACATAATAGTGACATGACAGTTGGATAATGTAGAATCACCAAATCAAAGACATGTTCTGGTGCAGGGCCATTGACACAGAGAGGGATAATCTAAGTTCAGGAAACCAATATGTGGAAACAGTTTAGGTAGAGTTTTAGAATCATAGAGTTAGATCCTTTGGTTTAGTTTGGAAAACTTGGTTGATGAGTCAGATCCTTTGATCTGACTCATCAACCAAGTTTTCCAAACTAAGCTCATCCATTTGGCCTATATCCCTCTAAACCTTTCCTATTCGTGTACTGTCCAAATGTCTTTTAAATGTTGCCTGGGAATGGATTCAAATCCAGCCTCGAGCCACTATCTGTGTCTGTCTGGGTTTCCTCCAGGTGCTCCAGTTTCCTCCCACAATTCCAACGATATGCAGATTAGGTGGATTGGTTATGTGAACTTGCCCACAGTGTGCAGGGATGTACAGGCTAGGTGGGTTAGCCATCGGAAATGCATGGTTACAGCAATTGGATGGGGGATGTTGGTCTGGGTGGGATGCTCTTCGGACAGTTAGTGTGGACTCAATGGGTCGAATGGCCTTTTACCACACTGTAGGGATTCTATGGTATGATCCGCTCTCCGTGTGAAAAAGTTGCCCCTCAGGTTCCTTTTAAACACTTCTTCTCTCACCTTAAAATTATGCCCCTTAGTTTTGAACTCCCCCATCCTTGGGTAAAAAAAGAGAAATGATCAAAGCAAGTCATCAGTTTGGGAGTGGAGGCCCTCTAAAAGTAACCACACAGTTGAGTGGAGTATAATAGAACATATCATGCCAGCTTGTCAGAAAGGCACAGCAATAATTGTGGGAGATTGTAATCTATATACTGACTGGAAAAGTTAGATGGACTCAAGTAGCACAGATCAGGAGTTCATAGAAAGTTGTCAGGATATTTTCTTAGAACAACATGATCAGGAGACTACCAGAGTGCAGGGTATACAAGATCTTGTATGATGCAACGAGATAGTATTAGTTAATAATCTCCGAGTGAAGGTGTCCTTAGATAGCAGAGATCATTAGATGACTGAATTTTACATGCTAAAGGAGAAAAACAGTGGGCCCTACAATTGTATTTTAAACTTAAACAAGGGTGGTTATGTTCAGGAAGCAATGATAGCTGACAAGACCTGGTAAATTAGGTTAAGGGACAGGTCACTGGAGACCCACTGGCAGATCTATAAGGGTCTATCAGGATTCACATAATAGATTCCAAGCATAAGGAAATATTTCAAGGGGTGGACTCAACATCCATAGTTAAGTGAAAACTTTAAAAGTTATATCAACCTTAAAGTAAAAGCATATCATTGTGTAAAGCTGGGTGACAGGAGAGAAGATTGAAACAACAATGGCGAATGATGCTCCAGGAAAAAGTGGAGAGCTCTGAGACCACCCTGTTGTGGAATGGATGTGTAAAGGGATTGCACATCTAGGGTAATGAACCCCATTAGCTGCCATTAGCTGCGATCTCCATCACCTCCAGTGGGATGCCACCACCAGATGCATATTTCCTTCCCCTCCTTTGTCAGCCTTCCGGTAGGACCATTCTCTTCAAGACACCTTGGTCTACTCTTCCTTCACTCCCGACAGCACCTTCCTCTGCAATCACAGAAGGTGTAACACCTGCCTGTTTACTTCCTCCTTCCTCAGTACGCAAGGCCCCAGGCACATCATCCAGGTGAAGCAGCGATTTACCTGCACTTCACTCAATCTAGTCGACTGCATTCGCTGCTCACAATATGGTCTCCTCTACAATGAGGAAACAAAGCGTAGACTGGGTGACAGATTTGCAGAACATCTGTATTCTGTCCGCAAAATAGACCCTGAGCTTCCAGTTCTTTGCCACTTCAACACATCCTTGGCCCACATCTCTGTCTCAAGCTTGGAGCAGTGCTCCAGCAAAGCTTAGTGCAAACTGGAAGAACAGCACCTTATTTTCTGCTTGGGAACTCTACAGCCTTCTGGACTTAATATTGACAATATTAGGACTTGAGCAGCTTTCCCCATGCTTTCCCCCACTGACAGACACCAGGTTTTATCATTACATGGCTGTTACCATGCACAGCACCTTGTCAACTATAACAGTCCCCATTAGCAGCTATTCATTCTCTTAGGTTGGTCTTTATCCACTCCTTTGTCGGTCCAACTGTTTTCCTCTCTTTTTGGGCTCTATCTCCATCTATCGTTTACTTCTCCCCTCTCCACTGACTCCATCTTATTCATAAAAACTATCCTTGTCCTAGTTACCATCAGCTCTGAAGAACAGTCACTGGACCTGAAACGCTAATTCTGATTTCTCTCGGCAGATGTTGCCAGTGCTGCTGAAATTTTGCAGCATTTTCTGATTTTGTTTCAGATTTCCAGGATCTGCAGTTCTTTCAGTTTTAGGACAGAAGATTGGATAAAATATAAGAAAAATCAAAGGATGACTAAAAACTTCATAAGGAGGGAAAATTTAGACTAAGGAGAAAGCTAGCGAGAAATATAAAACCAGCCAGTAAGCATTTCTACGGATATTTAAAAAGAAAAAGAGTTAAAATAGAATTTTACATTCAGTTTGAGGGAGTGAGGAGTCAGTCCAAAACTATGTTTAAAACTTAAAAAGGGCAATGATGGGGGCAGGTAAATAGAGCTGGCTCAAGTGAATTGGAAAGTTAGAGTAAAGAATGTAGTGGAATATATTAAAGGGATATTTCAGATTGTATGGAACAGATACATTCCATCAAGCATGACAAGTTCCAAGGCACAAACTCCATCCTTGGTTAACCAGAAATTTTAGCAAAAGTGTTAAACTAAAAGAGAGGGCATATCATTACACCAAGACAGCTGGCGGGCCAGAAGATGGAACAAAATATTAGCAATAAATCAGGAAATGGAAAGAAGGGAGGAGCTTCGGGGAAATTGCAATTACCAGTAAAATGATATTGAGTGATTTGTTGAAGCTGTGGGCTGACACCGTAGGGTCTTAAAAGGAGTGACTGGAGAGATAGTTGATGCTTTGATTTTATATTCCCAAAACTTGGATTTAGAATTAGAATGGAAAATAATAAAAGTTTGCTCAAAAAGATAGGGAAACAGAAAGCAGGAAACTGCAGACTATCTATCATAGGAAAAATGTTAGAAACTACGGTTAAAGAAATTGTAATAATGTACTTGGATAAATTCAAAATGATCATTCAGAGACAACAGGGGTGGCATAGTGGCTCAGTGGCTCAGTGGTTAGCACTGCTGTGTCACAGCACCAGGGTCCCAGGTTCGATTCCAGCCTTGGATGACTGTCTGTGTGGAGTTTGCACATTCTCCCCTTGTCTACGTGGGTTTCCTCCAGGTGCTGTGGTTTCCTCCCACAGTCCAAAGATGTGCAGTTTAGGTGAATCGGCCATGCTAAATTGTCTATAGTGTTAGGTGCATTAGTCAGACGGAAATGGGTCTGGGTGGGTTGCTCTTCAGGGGGTCGGTGTGGACTGGTTGGGCCGAAGGGCCTGTTTCCACACTGTAGGGAAACTAAACTAAACATGGTCAAGTGAAAGTGAAAGGGAAACCTGTTGGAATCCTTTGAAGAAGTAATAGGTGCTGTGGATAAGGGTGGATGTGCTGTACTTAGATATTGAGAAAAGCATTTGGTAAGATATCACAGCAAAGGTTATTATAGTCAAAGGAAACTCAGGTGTTGGGGAGTAGCATATTAGCATGGCAAACTAAGCAGAAAGTATGTGTAAAAGGGTCTTTCTCAGGTTGGCAAGATATCACAAGTGGTGTGCCACAAGGACTGGTGCTGAGACCTCACCTGTTTATAATTTATATAAATGATTTAGACAAGGGGATGGAAGGTTTGGTTGCCAAACGTTCAGATGTCTCAAAGAATTGTAGGAAAATAAGTTGTGAGGGGGACACCAAGAAGTTACAAAAAGGTTAAGTTAGTCGGCAAAGGTGTGACAAATGGAATATAATGTGGGGAAATGTGTAGTTCTGTCTTCTTTTAAAAACGTTATCTGTGAGAATCATTTCTGTCTCCTTCCACTCAAATTCTAGATTTCACCCCTGCCTTAGATCCAATGCAGGTTATTCCTTTAAAGTAGTTGTCACCAAGGTCCTAAAATAACAGCTCATGAAGACTAACAGATGCTATCTTGTGGTCTTCTGTGAAACTCTTTGCATTGCTTGTGCAGAATGTCAGGATAATGAACTGCGACGTCAGTATAATCCCTGAAGGAGTGCGGTTCAAACTCTTAAGAAATCTTAAATGACTTTAGAAAAAAGGTGGTGCTGCTTTGGACAGTTGTTCTACTTGGCAGTAAGCTATTTAGTTGTTGCGTTCAGTGATCATGGATGCTGTTCAATGACTTTAAAATGTGCACTTCATATGCAGTTACATATCAATATTTTCATGATCCAAAATTACTCAGGTAACTGAAATATTTTGTAAATGTCAAGACCAAGCTTAGAGCTAAAATATTGAACTAATTTAATGAATTCTACACTATTCAGCAATTCCAGTATGCTGGAAATATGTTCAGTAGTATGTACGAAATCAAATTAGTTTTACTATATATTTGAAAAACAAGAATTTGCAATGCTGTGGACAAGTTCTTCCCCAAAGAAGCTATTGGCTGAATTTCCACTTCCTTTGCTATAAGATTTGGTAGTTCTACTAGAGTAAGGGGGCACCCCGAAAAGGAACCCTTCTTAAAAGTATGATAAAAAATATAAATAGCCAAAATTGGGTTTTACAGCTGCACATTCAGGATCTCTATCATATGCCTAGTACTGTCAGTCAACTGGTCCAGGGTGGTCATTTTGAGTTAATACGATTTGGCAGTAGCTGGTAGATAAGAGGCAGAGACTAATTGTCATTGGCAGTAATACTAACTGCAGATGTGACCAGTGAAAGAATGGGTCTCAAGACCAATAATCTGGCCAAAAATCTATCAGTTCTCAGTGAATAGGTGTGTGCAATGTTTTACATAAGATGACTGTAAAAACCTACCTTTGTTTCAGCAAGATTTTAGTTATTTATTGACAGGGGAACAGTCCGATGCCAAAGGCTAGGGCTGTACATGGGACACAGAGCAGTTTTCTGTTTCATTTCTGAAGTTACAATTCTTGTGCCATCTTTTTATAATTTGTATTTGTCCTCCAGTTTTATAGAGCTTCAAGATTTATGTGAAAATAAAAATATAAAATCAGAGAGTATGGGCTAGTTTAATGATCTCTGAGCAGATCTTGACAGGTTGAAGGCGAGTAAAATTGGCTGTCATCCAGCCTCAACTCCTGCTGCAATTGCTGGAAAAGGCAACAGGAGATCTGCCCACTCATGGGCTAGTTGAGACATTTTAGTGGCAAATTCATGACCACTTGAGGATCATTCCCACTACTGCTCGAATTTGACCTGTGGCAGCTGAGTCCTATGTCAGTCTTGCAGTTTGGAAGCTTTCATTGGCTGGCTGCTTGGGAGGTGGAGTGTTGGGATTACTTTCTTTAAAGATACCATGTCCTAGTTTCTGGATCATTAATTAAGGTTGCAAGTGCCATTGACTTCAAGATCAATCTCTGGAGAAGACTGCAGTTTAGCAGTTTGTGCAGAAACTCATTGTAAAGTGTAAACACCTTCAATTCTGCTGCAGAAGATTAGCTTAGCTGTAGCCTTCCTTCAGGAAATATGTTAACATAGCCCCAGAGAGATCCAGCCCATTGTTCTCTCTCATCACCTTCGCATGGAGGAGAGTCAGGAGGCTTGTTTGAATCTAGATCCAATGGCCACCCAGAAATTCTCTTGAACAATAAAGTGACTTTCCTAAAATGCAAGTTCATTGGCACCATGTTCTTGACCAGAGCATGGATGGGCACAATGCTGATTTTGCCAATTGTCAACACAGAAGTTCAGGAGCAGCAGTTTTCTTCACTCAGCATCCCAGTAAAGACAGGCATCAAATCTCTGACATCTAAGCATGCTCTTGACCCTGTGAGCTTATCTCTTGTACTTCAGAATTCTTGCATCATTTATTTGACTGCTGCCCACCTTCAGGAAGATGGAAGGATGTGCACAGAGAGGGCTGAGCTAACTGTTTTAAAATACTAAATGACCATCCAGGCTTACCCATCACCAATTGCTTATGCCAGGCACCTGCTCACCATAGAAAAGGTTCCCTGTATAAATCCTGGGGCATTGTGGGATTAAGGGTGTGGGGTGGAGGGAGCAGATGGCTACAAGTAAAGTAGGTGTGAACCAACTGGCCCAGATTAGTAGGAACAAAGTTGATCGAGGCAGGACACAGGGGCAGGTGGATACTGATGTGGATTTTTCTTCCAGCAGGTTATTTTACTTCATGTGGTAATGGTGATGTTATAATTCATAATGTAAGAAACTAGGTGTGGATATTTAGCTATTTCAAAAATCCAGTGGGCATTTCTTACAATGAGCAGTTAAGCATAGAGATTTCATTGACAGGTACATTAAACTAACATTGAAACATCAAGTGACACAGAGCAACATGATTCAAGTGCTCCCAGAGTAAGCTGGAGTATGAGATTCTTATATCATTGGGTCACGTGCTGCAATACAATGAAGATATCGCAAGCATGTCTTTTAAAGATACTTGATATACTAACAATAAGATATAAGACAAAGGTAGGGACCAAGTAGGCATAGAACAGGTGGATACAGACCAGCTGGATTTGCGACAGATGAGTAGAGACTAGGTAGGTGTGGGACAAGTGGAAAAGTGCCTGTGCACTTCTTACAACTAGTTTATCTTATTGCCAGAAGCCTTTCTCAAAGTTTGACCTTGAATCGAGTGCACAGCTTTAGTAATATGCTCCACTGGCTGCTAGGGGGCTCCAGACCAGGAGTAAAACTGTTTGAAAATGCATTGTATAGGACACATTAAATTTGCAATATCTTTTGTTTAACCATTGGCGGCCATGTCTGTGGCTGCTGTGGCCCTAAACTCAGGAACTCCCCCTCAAAATCTTTTTCCCTCTCGACATGGGAATGCAATGATCAACTGTTTCCCCGATAGGGACTAAGGTCAAAACAAGAGGGAAAATCCTTCAAATTAGATCCTTTGGGCCAATATCATGGAGCGCTTTGCCAAATAAAATTTAACAGGAATTTGGAATTTTCTCCATAATATTGTGGTACAATTAAAAGTTTCAAAACTGAGGTTGATCAATTTTGTGACATGTAGGGACTAATGGAAACAGAACAAAATGGTTGATGATATTACGATGTGGATCAGCCATGATCTAGTTTATTTGAGGAACAGGCTCATGAGACAAATTGCCTATTCCTACCTTAACTACATATCCAATAAACTGAAAATATTTCCTCGTTGCAACCTTTTCTCTTGCCATTTACTTTGTCCGCACTCGCTACGTCATTCCCCACCTCAAAATACTTTTCCATTGCTTGTGTCTTTGTTTAAGTATGGCCATCCCTTCTCGTTTTTGAGAAAATGGTGTTCTGTCTTCTTATGCCATAGCAGTCTATTTGGTGAAGGATCATGCTATTGTGGAGGGACTTCCAGGATTTGTCTGAGTGACATTAGTAGAATGACAATGCATCCAACCTAGAAGGGTATGCGATTTGAAGCCTTGTCCCTCTGTGTAGTCGGAACATGGGTCTGGGAGGAACTACCACAGGAACGTTCCTGCAGCATATCGTAGAGACAGCACACAGGAGCCAAGGTAAATTATGTAGGAATCACAACACAAAAATAGGCCATTTGGCCCAAACAGTCCATGCCAGAGATTATGCTCCACTTGAACCCCCTCACGTCTTTCCTCATCTAATTCTTACTGCAGTGAAAGGAATGAATGTGTAAGGCGGTAGATGAGCTGATAAGGTGGGCTGTGTTGTCCAAGCTATCCTGAGCTTCTTGAGTATTTTTGCATCTTCAACCCTTCCAGGCAACTGCAGAGTGTTCCTTCACACTTTAATGGCCATTTACCTGTGACAGCGATTGCCCTGTTGAAGAGGTTTCACCAAACACTGTGTGTGGCAAAGGTGTAAGTGAAAAATACAGCAGTTAGTCCGGGGATAATGGAAAATATCATTTGAATATTCGACCTTTGTCCAAGTGGCATAATTTGTGTTCCTTTGGTTAAATAAAACCAGATGGCTGAAAACATGAGCAGGTTTTGGCGCAGAGGTACCCACTTGATAGTAGGCAAGAAAGTGGATTTCTCAGCTGGTGACTCATTCAATAAGTGACCCAAGTTGGGTTCTGCAGCCTATCCATCAGTAAGTTTGCTGCTGTTCTTTTTCCATTGCGTCTCAGCATCCTTAAATTACCCAGAGGTAGAATTAATTTGGAAAAACATTTTTTCTGGGACAGGTATTAAAAAAGTATTGTTCCAAAGAAAATATGTCTTATTGAAAAAGGAATAAAGTCTTCAAGTGAAACCCAAGAGATGCAAGTCACATATTACTGATGATTGTCTACCTCACAGCAATGGTGTTATTAACGCACAGTCATAATAAGTTAATTCACACAGAAATTGACTGAATTTCCGATGGTCTGGATTTCAGCTGCACTCAAAAATGAAACTTTCCACTGAAAGTGAAGCTGCTTGCTACCTCTACTTGAACACCCCAGTACTTTAAGAATCTTTCAATACAATTGCAGCTCCGTCCACTTTCTCTGATTCAGCTCTGAGAGAGAGTCAAGGATATCATATAGTGCATGTTACACATAAGACTCAGTGTGACATTCCAACTGTAAAAAGGAGTGTGGCATTGCTTCAGCACCGCACCAGAATCTTGGCCTAGATTCTGAGTTCATGTAGTCCCTTCTCCTCTCCCAATAGCAAATGTACTGGTCAGCGTGGCACCAATGGATAAGGGCTAAGATATTTCCTGGTCAGATATTTCCTGGCTTATGCTGAGGTGTATGAATTCAACCAGACAAAAGGAGTAAGAGCAGTTGGCAGGAGCCCCTCTAGCCAATGAACAGATGATAAATCATTCGGCAATCTTTGGAATGGGGCAATTTTGGTTGAGCTGAAAAATTGAGAGAAAAACATGGGCATCCAGAGTAAAGGGATCCATGGGAAAGAAGAGTCAGAGATTGAGAATCTGTTACGAACTAGACTTTGAGCTAAATAAGTTGACAGGACATCTGGACATTACCAATATAACAACCCCCCCCACACACACACACAAAATCACTGCTCGGTGCCTATGTCATCTTCTCTCAAGCTTTGTGGATGATTAAAGTTTCAATACCTCACTACGAATAAAGAGCATGCGCTTTCTTACCTTTGCATGTATCATGTTTTTCTAATTGTATTTTGGGGAGGTGGGAAAGGATTGGGAGATAATAGTGTTATGTCAGCTGGAGTTTGGTTGGTAACCACCTTGTCTGAGTCACAAATCCTACTCCAAGGCTTCAACCCAAAAAGCTAAGCACAGTAGGAGTGAGGGAGTGCCGCAGAGTTGCTGGTGCTATCTTTCACACCAGATACTAAGCTGAGGCTCCACCTACCTGCTTGGGTGGATAGAAAAGATGCCATTCCTTAATTCTGAAAAAAAAGCAGGACAGTTTTCTTGGTGGCCTGACCAATAAGGGCTCCGGCCCGAAACGTCAATTCTCCTGCTCCTTGGATGCTGTCTGACCTGCTGTGCTTTTCCAGCAACATACTCTCAACTCTAATCTCCAGTATCTGCAGTCCTCATTGTCTCCTAATATTTATCTCAACTGAGATCACAAAAACAGATTGTCTAGTCATTATCACATTGTTGTTTTTGTGAGATTGTGGTGCACAAATTAATTGCTCTGTTTCTGACTTTCCAGCAGTTATAAAAGTAGACCATTGACACTTCTGTGATGCAAATGTCACTGGCTACGTATTAGCTCAAACCCACAAGTACGGACTACCTCAGTAACTGAGAAGTCACAGATGGTACTGAAACTGTGCAATCATCAGTAACCATCCGGACTGCTACCTTTATGATGGAGAGAAGATCATTGATTGAAGTAGCTGCATTGGCTCCTCCTCGAACACTGCTGCCTTGGGGAACTCTTGCAGCAGTGACTTGAGGCTGAGATGATTGACCTGTGAGAGTCACAATCATCTTCCTCTGTGCTACGTGTAACTCCAGTGGTGATTGTTTTACCCCCAATTCCTACTGAAAGCATCTTTCCTCAGATTCCTTGATGTTACACACAGTTCAATGTGGACTTAGTATGAAGAATAGTCACTGTTATTTCACTTCTTGAGTTCAACTCTTCCATCCAAGTTTGGACCAAGGCACTGACGCGCAGAGGCCCCTGGCAAAAATTAACTGAATGACAGCAAGGAGGTTGAGTGGGCAGATTGGATGTGTCCTACTTTTTGCACATGGAACATACCTGCATTGCAGGGTAGACAACAGTGTTGTAGATATAATGGAACATCTTGGTTTGGGGCATAGCTGGAGCACAAGTCCTTAGTACTATTGCCAGAGGGTTGTCAGAGCTCATGATCATTGCTGTATCCTGTGCCTTCAGCTGTTTCTTGAAATCACATGGAGTGACTCCATGAACTTGGGGAACTTAGCAGGAGGCCAACATGGATGATTGACTTGGCACTTCTGACTAAAGGGGGGTAATAGATATTTCATCCTTGTGTTTTTACAGTGATATTTAGTATGCCTTGTCCTTCAGTTACTTGTTAAATGTTCCACCAGCTTGCATAAGCATTTTAAAAACTGATATGCTCATAGGATTTACTCTACAAAAAAAAGACCCAACTTCCATTTCATTTACTTTCCACCTTCTATAATGATAATGCAGTTGTTGATGAATTCTAACAGTCAATCTATTCTTCAGTTGAAAGATCCAGACCTGAGAATTGGAAACTCTCAGTGGATGAAAGGTTTTGAGAACTATACACTTGGAGTTACCACTTCCTCCCAAGCATGCTACCTTTAACACATATTATATCTCAAATTGATTGTGTACTTTAAGAACACAATATATTTTCTGAGAAAAATCTATTCCTATGCTATTTGAATGAAATGTTGCTAGTTGCTTCCACATTAAGGAACCTGTTTGATAGGTTGACCACTTACTCCCTGGAATATTGGGATAGAATTCGGCATTGCCAATGGAGCCCTCGTCCACTAGCTGCAGACTGACATGAGATGCCTGCCACCTCTTTTAGGGAAGGCCCACTGCATCTTTTGCTCATTACATGTCAGTGACCCTGGAGCTGGAGTCCAGACCACCGAGAGGTGCCATTCAATCAGCAGCCAAAATCTGTATTGCGTGGCAGTGCCATCAGGGAGGGGGTGGCTGCTGTGGTTATGATACCCACCCGAGACTGATAATTATTGTTGGATCCCAGAGTAAAGTTAAAAATCACACACAACACCAGGTTATAGTCCAACAGGTTTAATTGGAAGCACTAGCTTTCGGAGCGCTGTTCCTTCATCAGGTGAAAGAGCAGCGCTCCAAAAGCTAGTGCTTCCAATTAAACCTGTTCGACTATAATCTGGTGTTGTGTGATTTTTAACTTTGTACACCCCAGTCCAACACCAGCATCTCCAAACCCAGACTAAAGGTGAATGATAGCAGGAAGGAGATGGCAGTATATAGGCTGTCCACAGACCTACCCACCATTGATTCAGTCCGACTTCCTAAGCCATGTACCCTCGAAGCCACATGGCTGCTCACTCTGATGTTCCCTGCACAGTATTTGGTGCTGGCAGACAGGTTGCGGCATTGACTTCTGGTTCTGGAAATCACTGTTGTGCGTGAGTTTGGAGGCCCACGCAGCTGTTAAGAAAATTAAGGTGAATGCCAGTCCCTACCCTCCAACATGCAGCCCATTGAAATGCTTCTTTGCCAGTGAAGGGTCCAAGATTATTGTCCATTGTTTCCATAGATTAGTTCTGAATTTGTCTCCCTTCTGAAATAACTCCACAGAGGCTGGTGTTCCATCACCAGATCACTCTTTATTTACTTGTGGAGAGTCCTTGACACTGATCCAGCTCCGTCCAAGCCAGGTCTCAGAGTGAACAAAGCCTTTGGCATACCTGTTCATATCTGTCAGCCAGGACTTCCTGGTTGGACCAGATTAACAGCCCCAATCAGGGAACTTGTATTATATGACGTCCATTTGGTTGACCTTGTTACAAACACTGCACCTTCAAGACCCTGTTGTATGGTTTGAATGATCAGTGTCA
Organism: Chiloscyllium punctatum; assembly: GCF_047496795.1. Classification (NCBI taxonomy): domain Eukaryota; kingdom Metazoa; phylum Chordata; class Chondrichthyes; order Orectolobiformes; family Hemiscylliidae; genus Chiloscyllium; species Chiloscyllium punctatum. Next base: position 22,373,659 of record NC_092765.1, on the reverse strand, counting down.
GGTGAAATTCTGTCATGGCCTACATTACAGAATCATGGAGTCATGCAGCATTGAAGAGGCCCTTCGGCCCATCGAGTCTGTGCCAGTCTGTCTACAGTCAAGTCATACAGTCATAGAGATATATAGCATGGAAACAGACCCTTCAGCCCAACTCATCCATGCCGACCAGATATTCTATATAAGTCAAGTCTCATTTGCCAATACTACTAGTTCCACTTTCCAGCACTTAGTCATAGCCTTGAATGTTATGATAATTTCAAGTGCTCAACCATATAATGTTGAAAGGTTGTGAGATTTCCCACCTCTAGCACTCTCATAGCTAATACATTCCACATTTCCACTGCCGTCAGAGTGAAACCAATTTTCCTCAAAACCCGTGTAAACCTCCTGTCTTTCATTTTAAAGTTTTGCCCCTTTGTTATGGACCCTTCAACTTAGGAGAACACCTGCTTTCGATCCATCTTGTCCATCAATCGGGTATCTCTTCAGCCTTCTCTGTTCTAAAGAAAACAACCTAAGTCTATCCAGCCTCTCTTCACAGCTAAACTGCTCCTGAAATTCACCTGGCAACACCTTGGTGAACCTCCTCTGCACACCTCGAGTGCAATCCTTTCCTTCCTAAAGTACAGCAACCAGAACTGCACACGGTACTCCAGCTGTGGCCTAATCACAGTTTTATACAGCTTTAATATAATCTTGCTGCTCTTCTCATCTCTGCTACATCCGATAAAAGCAAGTGTCCTGTCCCTTGTACATTTGGACCTATTCTATTAACCTGTCCTGTTGCCTGAAGGATCTGTGGACAAGCACCTCAAGATTCCTCTGCTCCTCTGAGGTTCCTAGTGTCCTGCCATTCATTGATTACTCACTCCCTTGTCTTCTGACTTCTGCCAATCTACCTAGCAGTGTCTTCCTGTTGTCTCAGACTTTCACTGTATTATGGGGATCCCCGGGCTTTGACCCTGTTGAGTTTCCTGACTTCAGTGAGACGGATCTTAGGGTTGCCAACTCTCCAAGACTGCCCTAGAGACTTGAGGACATCTAGACCATCTCCATGGCACTGCTGTTATTATTATGACATAATAAAGTCAAGGGATAGTTCAAAAACTGCAGGTTTTTCAACTTTTCTTCGAACAGTTTAATCTGTGAGTAATACAAGTATTAGAGATTTGGAGGAAATGCCCTTTCCCCACGGTGAAGCCATCAGGCTAACAGAGACTGTATTTCTTTTATGATTGGCTGTAGGAATAGGGCACCATTGACAAAAGTTTGGGGAGAGGTAGTTTGATGCACTTTGTCATGTGATGCAAATAGTGTTGGCAAGTCTGCCAGAGGAGCCGGTGAGATGGTTGGTGTGAAGCACACTTGGCTTCGGAGAAAATAAATTATTCTGAATTCCCAGGTCTGATAGCACACCCATGAGTGATTCCTGTGGAATGGAATTCCTGTCTGAGTCAAAAGCACAAGATAAATTGCACCACCCCCAAGAGAACTCCCTTCACATTAATTGCTGGGGTGGGTTCATTCAGAAAGAGAAACAACTTGCCTACTCCTGCATTTCAGTTTTTTTTCTCAGATGTTTGGTTGGTGCTTGTTGTAACATCTGGTCTTTATCTACGTAACATTACTACAACAACAACTCAGACAGCCATGTCTTTAACCCCAAGAAATCTTCCAAGGTGCTACAGCACTCTCAAACAAGGTAGGTCACTGAAGTACATAAAGAGATTTTAGGTCAGATGACCAAAAGCTTGGTCAGGTTTTAAGGAATAGTGTTAAACAAGGAAAGCAAGGTGTAAGGAGGGAATTGTCTAACTTGGAGCTGAGCCAGCTGAAGGTACACCCACCAATGTGGATCAGCTGTAATTGGGAACAGACAATAAACCAGGTTTGAAGGAACACAGATATCCTGGAATGTTTTGGGCTTGGAAGAGAGTACAAAGGGGCAACGCCATGGAGGGATTTGAAAACAAGGCTGAGAAATTTAAAATCCGGATATTGTTTGACTGAGAGCCAGTGTAGGTCAGCAAACACAGGGCTAACAGGGGAACGGGGCTTACTACAAACTAAGACAGTATATTGAAAGAAACTGAGGTTTAGGCTCACAGGCAATACTGAGCACTGCAATGACAGACCAAGGCATCCCTTTCTCTAAAGCCAAAACCACATTTAGGAAATTAATGGATAGAGTAATATAGAAGGGGATGAGAAACAAACTTGTTCTTTCTTTCGCAACCTGCCACATGGGTGTGTTGATTACAGACATGTCTGACAGATTACTGATGGTGACACAGTCTATTCCCTGTTGTTTGGTGCATTTGGAAGGGTGCAAAGTGATGTCATCAAGTGAGTAAAAAGATGAAAGAATTCCACAACTGAGAGAGAAATGGTTACCTCTGGACCAAGGGAGCATCATTTTACAATTGGAGATAAGCCATTCATGATTAAAATCTTAAAGCAATTTTTCCACATGGGGCATAGTGGAAATCTGGAACCACCTTCCCTCCATTGACCATAGAAGGATTGAAATGTCTGAGATTTGAGATGGACAGATGTTTACTGTGTCTGGATGTCAAGGCTTGTGGAGAAGGAACAAATAAATTGAATGTTTAAGTTCAGATCAGGGATGTTCTAATAGAATAATGGAATAGGATTGGTGGCTGAATGACCTATTCCTCCCCATATGTTCCTTGTTGTGAAGAACAAAATGTAGGAGTGAAGCAATCTTTTTTATTAGTTCTTGGCTTCGACAGACATTCTTGCACAACATCACATTGTGCAAGTAAGTTTGCATTCACAGCTGGAACCTCCTACTGACTTTCCATCCCAATTTTCACAAATCCAAGATTTGTATCTTGTTGCTGCTGTGTAATGGAGAGCATTGTGATAGCCTTTCCGTACTGACTCCTGCTAGCATCAGTTCCATGAGATGATACGGTACAGAAGGAGGCTATTTAGTCCACTGTGCCAGTACCAGTTCTTTGTTAAACCTATCAAATTGGTCCCACTCCTTGATCTTTCTCCAAGTGCTTCCACTATGCTTAGAGGCATCACAATGTAGATTTTGTGTCACAGGAATCTTTTGTTTCATTTATGCAGCTTATGGAGCTTAGTCTTTAAGCCAGTTGCAGAAGCAGTTGTATTTTAGACAGTTCTTCTTCCTGCCGTAGTCGCTAAACATGAGGCTACAGGCTAAAATTTGGTATGCTACAGAAGATGATTTTGCATACAGTTCTGATCGCCACACTACCAGAAGATATGGGGGCTTTCGAGAGGGTACAGAAATGGTTTACCAGGACGTTGCCTCATTTGGAGGGTATTAGCTATGAGGAGAGTTTGAACAAACTTGGTTTGTTTTCACATGAATGTTGGAGGGTGATCAGATTTACCAAATGAATAGATGGATAGTTGGAATATTTTTCCCAGGGTAAAAATGTCAAATACTAGGGGACATAGGTTTAATGTAAAATAGGGAAAGTTTAAAGGAGATGTGGGAGCCAGGCCTTTTTACACAGAGGGTGGTAAACACACTTCCAGAGGAGGTAGTGGAGGCAGATAAAATAGCAACATTTAAGACGCATCCTGACAGATACATGAATAGGCAGTGAATAGAGGGATGCAGACCACATAGAGGCGAAAGGTCTACAGTTTAGAAAGACATCATGTGTTGGTGCAGTGTTGGTGGGTTGAATGGCCTGTTCCTGTGCTCTGCTGTCATTTAGTGCATTTCCCCTGCCTTTATAAAGTTGAATTAATCGGCATGGTAAGATATGGCAGCAGAAATGCATGTCTGTTAGATTATTGACGTTGCAATTGGAGCCATTTCCCTGTCACAAATCCGCACTTGGTTGGACAGAGATCCTTCCCTCAGATGCACTGTCTCTCCCTAATCTCCTGTGAGAGTTGTTTTCAGCTTCTCCCACCTTTCTTAACCATGTAAAGGCAGTCAGCAGACGCCTATCTTCCCCCGCCCCAGACAGAATCCAGGCAGGAAGAGCCCTGCTGATGTGTCAAACAAGTTTCCTCATGCCATGATAGCTGAAGTACTTTCCCTAGGCATTTCCCTACTCCTCCTCCCACCCTTGCTCCTCCCATTTCAGCCTTTTGTGTATCCCAAGTTTCATCACTGCTGTGTTCATAGCTGTCTTTCAGTCCCCAAGACCCTGAGTCAGGGCTTCCCAAAATGTGAGTCAGGACCCCAAGTGGGATCGCAAGCTGAAAGTCTAGGGTCCTGCATCCTCCCCGATCTCATAAGTCTACTCGTCCCCCACTCCATCACTTTTTGAGGGTCGTAACAATTTTTTAGCCTCAAAATGGGGTCATAGGAGGAAAAGGTACATGAAGCACTGGCCTAAGTCCCTCCTTCTCAATCTCACCCCTTAAGGATGCTTCTTAATATTCATATACCTTTAACAGAACTTTCAGTCATCAAATATGTCCTTCTCTAGCTCAGTTTTGAATTGTGTTGATGGCTCCTAAGAGCTACCGCGGAACTTTTTTACTAAGTTTAAAATCCAGAAATAAATGCAAGTTATTATGCATTTTCCTAACCTTACCGAAACAATTCATTTTACCACTTATCAATAAAACAATCATCAAAGAAATTTTAAAAAGGAACAAACAAAATAATGAATGACTAAGAAATATCTTCTAGCCTGTACAGTAAATTTTGGGTTTAATAACTTGTTATTTGTTACAGTTCCAGTCAGTAGTTTTCTTATATAGCTTGTGGGTGTGTGGAGCGAAACTTTCCTTTAAAATAAAAACACCATGCATGAATTTCTCGTACAACTACTCAGCATTTTCCCTCAAAAATTACTCTCTTCTGTAGCTACTGTTTTTTAAGCCCTTGAGAATTGAATTTCCTCTACAGCCTTTCAATAAATACACATGTTTTCAATTACGCAGCATCTGCAAAAAGAAAACGTTTCAGTTAATTCCTCATAGTCAACATCACTCAAAGTAAAACTGGGGACTTTTGTAGACTCTTGGAACAACAATAAGTTGCATTCATGTGCTGCTGTTAACAGACAAGAGACTTCACAGGAGCATCATCACCCTCACTCTTATTTCAAGCTACATTAAGACAATATTAGGACAGATGTTGTAAAGCTGGTCAGCAAGTTAGGTTTTAAGGAGCATTATCAACTTCAGAGAGGTGGAGAGATTTAGAGAGACAGTTCCAAGATTTAGGGCCTAAGCCACAGATCACTCATATCGATTGTTCTTGAGGTAAACCCAGTGACCCGTTTCTACACAGCAGAATTGCACAAACTTCAAATGGTTGAAAGGATTTGATAATGTGCCTAAGTCCCACTCTAGATAGACAAAGTCTCCCTTATCCCTCATTACGTGATCTGGTGGCAGCAATCAAGTCTTATAGAATCGTACAACCTTAAAACACGAGGCTGTTCAGCCCATCATGTCTGTGCAGGCTCTTTAAAAATGTGTCCTATTCGTCCCATTCCACTGCTCTCTCTCTCTCTCTCTCTCTCTCTCTCTCTCTCTCTCCATAGCCCTGAAAATTTTCTGTCTTTCCAGGTTTACACCCTTTTCTCTTGGAAGTTTCCATTGAATCGATCTCTGCCTTTCTTTTTAAGCAGTGCACTCCACATCATCATTACCTGTTATGTTAGTAATTCTGTTCAATCGTGGATGGACCTGGACTTTATAAAAAGTTATTGGAGTAAGAGAACTGTTTGACATAAAAGAGGAGACCACATTTCCTTAAGGTGTTGAAATTTGGTTGTCCATGTGGGATCAGACATAATAATAGGCTGAGAATGTAGATGTAGGACAAAGGATTACAGAAAGCAGGAGACAACAGCTTCACTTCACTTGGAGGTCACCACTGATGATGTTACCTAGCCAGGTAATGAAACGTCTGGATATCAAACCTACAGCTCAGCGAGCAAACCTACACCCTAAACCTCAAACTGAGCTACAAACCTTCACAAACCTTGCAAAAACTTCTTTCCTTTAAAGATTGTAGGCTTCAATTAATCCAACTTTTTAAAAAAATAAATGTGAAGACCATCTTTCACTTTCTGTCTGTCAGTAATTTTCAGCTCCAATTTCTCCTGAAACTTCCCTTTCTATTAGATTCCCTACAGTGTGGAAATAGACCCTTCGGCCCAACAAGTCCACACTGACCCTCTGAAGAGTGACCCATTCCCCTACCCTACATTTATCCCGACTAATGCACCTGACACTATGGATAATTTGGCATGGCCAGTTCACCTGACCTGCACATCGTTGGATTGTGTGAGGAAACCCACACTGACACAGGGAGACTGTGCAAACTCCACACAGACAGTCGCCCAAGGTGGGAATCGAACCCAGGTCCCTGCTACTATGAGGCAGCAGTGCTAACCACTCAGCCACTGTGCCACCCCTAAATGCTTACACTGTTGGGGAAAGTCTCCTAGTACTCAAGACACTCTCAATCTAAGTGCAATTTCAGCTGTTTTACTGGCCTTCAGTCAATCTACTGTGATATTAACACAGCTGGAAACAGTCATTAACACTAACACAGAGACATAGAAACACACACAAACAAACAATAAACTGGACAGGAACTTTTTACCATTTGGCCTTTGGGCAGGGTTCAGATTAGACTGTTCTCCATTTGCATCCTTTTTCAAGTCTGTTCGGTCATCTCAATCTGATTCCAAGGGGGCATGGGCTTGCAACAAAAAAAAACACAGCCTTTCTCATTGGGACTAAAGTTTCCTCCAAATGATCAAACAGTTGATGGGAACTGTATATGATGTGAAGAAGTAGCACACTGGTGCCTTAAGGATTACTATTCTGATATTGGGGTAGACCAGACGGAGTATTACTCAACTTGACACATGTTACTTGTAACTTGACTGTGACACTGATATCAGCCACCAAATTGAGAATGCTCCATGCCACTGATAGTTCTTGCCCCAATGTTGCTTCCCACATCAACTGGAGTATTGTGTCCATTTAACATTAACAAACATATTCAGATCTTGGCAAAGATGCAGAGATTTCCCCGAAAGGTGCCAGGAATGAGGGACTTTAATTTCATGAGGACACAACACCAGGTGAGTTGTTCTCCCTGGAGGGGAGAGATCTAAGGAGGGATTTATTGGAAGTGTTTAAAATTACACAAAGTGTTTCGATGGAGGACATGGATAGCAAATGTTTCTGGCAGCATGATTATTAGACGACACATTTTTAAGATAATTAACAAAAGGACCAGAAGGGAAGTAAGGAGAACTGATCTTAAGCAGTGAGTTGTTTGTGATATGGAATGCACTGCCTGAAAAGTAGGTGGAAGCAGTTTCAAAAGTCACTTCCAATAAGGGACTGGAGAAATACTTGAAAAGGATATAATTGTTGGGCTTTGCAGGAAGAACAGGGGAATGAGGCTAACTGGGTAACTCCTTCAGAGAGCTGGTATAGACTTTTTCTTTTATTTCAAAAATATACTTTATTCATAAAATAATTTGATGGTCTGTACAGTTGAACATGCCATACATGTGTAAACATTCCATTTCTTTGCATACCGAAACAGAGGAATCATTCCTATTTACAGGTCGGTATGATTACATTTTTAGCTGAGGTGTCAGCAGAGCCCAAATGACTGCGTGGGCCCCCTGTTCTTCTTTAGGCAGGCAGATGTTACACGGTGGTCTTTCCCCACCGCACCTTGGCGGTAGCTGCCCCAAGCTTCAGCACGTCCCTCAACACGTAGTCCTGGACCTTGGAATGTGCCAGTCTGCAATACTCAGTCGGGGTCAACTCCTTCAGCTGGAAGATCATCAGGTTTCGGACCGCCCAGAGAGCGTCCTTCACCGAGTTGATGATCCTCCAGGCACAGTTGATGTTCGTCTCGGTGTGCGTCCCGGGGAACAAGCCGTAAAGCACGGAGTCCCGCGTCACGGCGCTGCTCGGGACAAACCTCAACCTCCTAATAGTCCTAGAATCGTTGAAGAAAGGATTGCGAAGATGATTCAGGAGAAGAGTGACAGTAATAGGGTGATTGTTATGGGAGACTTTAACTTTCCTGATATTGATTGGGAAAGCTATAGCTCAAGTTCGTTAGATGGGTCAGTGTTTGTGCAATGTGTGCAGGAGAGTTTCCTGACACAATATGTAGATAAGCCAACAAGAGGTGAGGCCATACTGGATTTGGTTCTGGGTAACGAACCAGGCCAGGTATTAGAACTAGAGGTAGGTGAGCACTTTGGGGACAGTGACCACAATTCGGTGATTTTTACTCTAGTGATGGAGAGGGATAAGTGTGTACTACAGGGCAAGAGTTATAGCTGGGGGCAGGGAAATTATGATGCGTTGAGGCATGACTTAGGATGTGTGGATTGGAAAAGTAGATTCCAAGGCAAGAGCGTAATTGATATGTGGAACTTGTTCAAGGAGCAACTATTGAGTGTCCTTGATAAGTACGTACCTATCAGGCAGGGAGGAAAGGGTCGTGTGAAGGAGCCGTGGTTTAATAAGGAGTTGGAATCCCTTGTTAAATGGAAGAGGGCGGCCTTTGTAAAGATGAGGCGTGAAGGTTCAATAGGGGCGATTGAGAGTTATAAGGTAGCCCGGAAGGACCTGAAGAGAGAGCTAAGAGCAGCAAGGAGGGGACATGAAAGGTCCTTAGTTGGTAGGATTAGGGAAAACCCTAAGGCTTTCTATAGGTATGTTAGGAATAAAAGAATGACTAGGGAGGGAATAGGTCCAATCAAGGATAGTAATGGGAAGTTGCGTGTGGAGGCTGAAGAGATTGGGGAGGCGCTGAATGAATACTTTTCGTCAGTATTCACTCAGGAACAGGACATTGTTGTCGATATGAATACTGAGGCACGAATAAGTAGAATGGATGGCTTTGAGATATGTAGAGAAGAGGTGTTGGAAATTCTGGCAAGGGTGAAAATAGATAAGTCCCCTGGGCCTGATTGCATTTATCCTAGGATTCTCTGGGAAGCAAGGGAGGAGATTGCAGAGCCATTGGCCTTGATTTTTGTGACCTCTTTGTCTACAGGAGTAGTGCCAGAGGACTGGAGGCTAGCAAACGTGGTTCCCTTGTTCAAGAAGGGGAGTAGGGATAATCCTAGTAACTATAGGCCAGTGAGTCTCACTTCTGTTGTGGGCAAAGTCTTAGAGAGAATTATAAGGGATAGGATTTATGCACATCTGGATAAGAATGATGTGATCAAGGATAGTCAGCATGGTTTTGTGAAGGGCAGGTCGTGCCTCACAAACCTTATTGAATTCTTTGAGAAGGTGACGAAGGAGGTAGATGAGGGGAAAGCGGTAGATGTAGTATATATGGATTTTAGTAAGGCGTTTGATAAGGTCCCCCATGGTAGGCTACTGCAGAAAATACAGAGATATGGCATTGAGGGTGAGTTGGAGGTTTGGATTAGGAATTGGCTCTCTGGAAGAAGACAGAGGGTAGTAGTTGATGGCAAAGATTCATCTTGGAGTGCCGTCACTAGTGGTGTTCCGCAAGGATCTGTTTTGGGACCATTGCTGTTTGTCATTTTTATAAATGACCTGGAGGAAGGGTTAGAAGGTTGGGTGAGCAAGTTTGCGGATGATACGAAAGTCGGAGGAGTTGTAGACAGTGAGGAAGGATATGGCAGGTTACAGCGGGATATAGAGAAGCTGCAGAGCTGGGCAGAAAGGTGGCAAATGGAGTTCAATGTAGCTAAGTGTGAAGTGATTCACTTTGGTAAGAGTAATAAAAAGATGGATTACTGGGCTAATGGTAGACTACTTGGTAGTGTGGAAGAGCAGAGGGATCTTGGTGTCCATGTACACAGATCTCTGAAAGTTGCCACCCAGGTAAATAGTGCAGTGAAGAAGGCATATGGCGTACTGGCTTTTATTGGTAGAGGAATTGAGTTCCGGAGTCCTGAGGTCATGCTGCAGTTGTATAAGACTCTGGTGCGGCCGCTTCTGGAATATTGTGTGCAGTTTTGGTCGCCATACTATAGGAAGGATGTGGAGGCACTGGAACGGGTGCAGAGGAGGTTTACCAGGATGTTGCCTGGTATGGTAGGAAGATCCTATGAGGAAAGGCTGAGGCACTTGGGGTTGTTTTCTTTGGAGAAAAGAAGGTTTAGGGGTGATTTGATAGAGGTGTACAAGATGATTAGGGGGTTAGATAGGGTTGACAGTGAGAACCTTTTTCCGCGTATGGAGTCAGCTATTACAAGGGGGCATAGCTTTAAATTAAGGGGGGGTAGATATAGGACTGATGTTAGGGGTAGGTTCTTCACTCAGCGAGTCGTAAGATCATGGAATGCCCTGCCAGTAGCAGTAGTGGACTCTCCCTCTTTATGGGTATTTAAGCGGGCATGGGATAGGTATATGGAGGATAGTGGGTTAGTGTAGGTTAGGTGGGCTTTGATCGGCGCAACATCGAGGGCTGAAGGGCCTGTACTGCGCTGTATTGTTCTATGTTCTATGTTCTAAACACCACTGCATTCCTCTCCAGACTTCTTCTGCGTAGGCATATTCCAGAAGGAGGTGTGTGACAGTCTCGTCCCCACCGCAGCCACTTCGAGGGCAGAGTGCAGTGTGGCTGAGAGTTCGGGCCTGCATAAAGGATCTCACAGGCAGAGCCCTTCTCACCACCAGCCAAGCCATGTCTTGGTGCTTGTTGGAAAGTTCTGGCGATGAGGCATTCTGCCAAATGGCTTTGACAGTCTGCTCAGGGAACCGCTCGATAGGATCCGCCCTCTCCTTTTCCCGAAGGGTCTCAAGGACACTACGTGCTGACCACTTCCTGATGGACTTGTGGTCAAAGGTGTTTTTCTTCATAAACTTCTCCGCGAAGGACAAGTGATACAGAATGGTCCAACTACTCGGAGCGTTCCACGGCAACGAGGCCAGGCCCATCCTTCGCAATACCGGGGACAGGTAGAACCTCAGTACGTAGTGACACTCGGTGTTTGTGTACCCGGGATCCATGCACAGCTTGATGCAGCCACACACAAAGTTGGCCATCAGGGTGAGGGTGGCATTGGGTGTATTTTTTCCCCCGTTGCCCAGATCTTTGTACAGCGAGTCCTTTTGGACCCGGTCCATCTTTGACCTCCATATAAACTGGAAGATGGCCCGGGTGACTGCAGCGGCACAAGTTCTGGGAATAGGCCAGACCTGTGCCACGTATAATAGCAATGACAGGGCCTCACACCTGATGACCAGGTTTTTTCCCGCGATGGAGAGCGACCATTGTTTCCATCTGCCCAGTTTCTGCCTCACTTTGCTGATCCGCTCCTCCCAAGACTTGGCGCATGCCCCAGCCCCCCCGAACCAAATACCCAGCACCTTCAGGTGGTCGGTCCTGACGGTGAAGGGGATTGAGGATTGTTCGGCCCGGTTCCCGAAAAGCATGGCCTCACTCTTGCCTCTGTTTACCTTGGCCCCCGAGGCTCGTTCAAACTGGTCACACATGCCCATCAGTCTGCACACAGACAGCGGATCCGAGCAGAAAACGGCGACGTCATCCATGTACAGGGAGGCCTTAACCTGCAGGCTCCCGCTGCCAGGAATAGTCACCCCTCTCAGGCTCGCATCCTTCCTGATGGAATCGACAAATGGCTCTATGCAGCTCACAAAAAAGGCAGGAGAGAGAGGGCAGCCTTGCCTGACTCCAGATCTTACAGGGAAGCTATCTGATTCCCACCCATTGATTGAGACTGCACTGACAATGTTGGTGTAGAGCAGTCTGATCCAATTGCAGATTCCCTCCCCAAAGCCCATTTTGGAGAGAACATCTCTCATATATGTGTGTGATATCCTGTCAAAGGCTTTCTCCTGGTCCAGGCTGATCAGGCAGGTGTCCAACCCTCTGTCCTGCACGTAGGCGATCGTATCCCTGAGGAGTGTGAGACTCTCAGCGATCTTCCTGCCTGGTACAGCACAAGTTTGGTCAGGGTGAATCACTGACCCCAGAGCAGACCTGACCCGGTTAGCGATTACCTTTGACAGAATTTTGTAATCCGCATTCAACAGTGAGATTGGTCTCCAATTTTTGAGTTCCTCCTTCTCCCCCTTCCGCTTGTAGATGAGGGTGATGATGCCTTTCCTCATGGATTCACTCATTGTACCTGCCCAAAGCATACTGACATATACCTCCAGCAGGTCCTGGCCGATCAAGTCCCAGAGAGCAGAATAGAGCTCGACCGGTAAGCCGTTGCTTCCGGGAGTTTTATTCTTTTCGAAGGACTCGATGGCCTTGGTCAGCTTGCCCAGAGATAGCGGCTGGTCCAGCCTCTCGCATGTTCTGTCGTCTAAGACCTCCATGATAGAGGACAGGAATGACTGGGAGGCCGTGCTGTCGGTCGGCTTCGCATCATACAGACTGGCATAGAAGGATTTACTGATCCTCATGACGTCAGCCTGAGATGACGTTATCGAGCCATCTTCTTCCTTCAGGTTGCTGAGCACAGAGCTCTCTTTGTGCACCTTCTGGAAGAAGAAACATGAGCACGTCTCGTCCTGCTCCACCGAGCGGACCCTGGACCGGAAGATTATCTTGGAGGCCTCCGAGGCAAAGAGCGAGGTTTGCTGGCCCTTCACCTCCTTGAGGTCCTCCATGACATCGACCCCCATCGTCTACAGCAGGAGCAGGTTCTGCATACTTTGCTGGAGCTGGGACAGTTTTCCCAACCTCTCTCTCGCCTCCTGAACACCTTTGAGGGTGAAGAACCTCTTGATGTTCCCTTTTACTGCTTCCCACCAGTCCGCTGGGGACTCAGAGGGGCTTCGCGGTTCTCCAATCTGCGTAGTCCCGCTTGAGCTCCTCAATGTTTCCCAGGGTCAACAGCTTAGTGTTCAGCTTCCACGTTCCCTTACTAGCCCGCTGCTCGTCCTGTAGGTGACAGTCGGCCAGCAGGAGGCAGTGGTCAGAGAAGAACACCGGCTTGACGTCGGTGGATCGGACCGAGAGCGTTCAGGACACAAACAGGTAATCTATCCTTGAGCGGATAGACCCGTCTGCCCGTGACCAGGTGTATCTACACTGCGCTCCGTCTGCAGGGGTCCTGAAGACGTCGTGCAGTTTGGCATCTTTTACCGTGTCCATCAGGGCTCTGGACATAGCGTCCCGTTTACTGTCCCCCCCCCGCCGGATCGCCCATCTGCATCAATGATACAGTTGAAGTCTCTGGCCAGAATGACCGGCCTGGACGTAGTCAGCAACAGTGGAAGCTGCTGCAGGACGGCCAACCGTTCACTCTTACCCACTGGGGCGTACACATTAATCAGTCTCAGGGGAGCATTCCTGTACATGACGTCGGTGACAAGGAGGCACCCGCCCACCACCTCCTTAACCTCGGAGATGGTGAAGTTGCCTCCACGCAACAGGATACCCAGGCCGGAGGCGCGGCTATCATTGCCCCCCCGACCAAACTGACGGCCCACGGGCCCACAAGCTCGACCATCTCCTGTAGCTGCTGAGGTGCGGTATCCCACACTCCTGCAGAAACAGGACATCGGCTTTAACATTGGCCAGGAAGGCCATCGTAGAAACACATCGCGTAACCGATTTGATGCTACGCACATTGATGCTGGCAATTTGTAACGCCATTTTAACAGTTTACGGGGTTACCAGTGTCCATTTTCTGCTGGTCTTGCCCCTCTGGGGTAGCTGTGTGCGTCCCCATGGTGACGGCAAACTGCTGGGCCCCCCCAGGGCTGAGGTAGCTGTCCAGACCCACGCTGGGACCATTTCCCTGCTCTGGTGTCTTCGGGTCGGGCCCAGTGTCCACACCATCCAGTTCTCCATCTGACAGCAGGGCTGTCACTGGACCGCTGCTCCCAGTAACCTGGAGCTGTGGGCCGGTGGGTACCTCTTGGTTCTCAGCGGGTGGGGGGAGGCCTTTACCCATCCCCTCAGAGGGATCATCTTTTCCTGCTTGGGCGGTGCTGCCCTCCTTTTTCCCCGCGGCACTCTGTCTCTTTCTCTGGTGACGACCCTCCTTGCGCCTGTCCTCACCGTCGGAATAGCTGCCTGTAACCTCGCCTTGTAGGTGTCGCTTCCCCCTTTGCTGGGTGGCTTTGGGGCCCTTGAGAGGCTTCCTCTTCCTGCTTTTGACAGTAATCCAATCCTCTGCCTCCTTTGATCCGTCCTCTTCCATTTCCTCCGTCCGTCTTGAAGGAGCTTGGGTCGGCTGCTGCATCTCCCCGCTGTCTGCCGCCTGCTCTGCTACAGCCTGCCCTTCCTCCTGGGTGCCTCCAGACACCGTTCCTGTGCTGCTTTGTGGTACCTTGCTGGTCTTAGGCGGTCCACGGCTCATGTTGCCACCTCCGGCCATCTGTGCGTAGGTGGCGGCCTCTCGTCTTGGGCAGGCCTTCTACATGTGGCCCGCCTCTCTGCACAGATTACAGTTCTTGGCCTCCTTACATTCCTTGGTCGGGTGGCCTTCCTGCTTGCAGTTTCAGCAGATGGTCACCTTACAATCCGCCGCCATGTGGCCTGACCTCCCACAGGTTCGGCACACTTTTGGCTGCCCTGCGTATGTCAGGTAACCTCTGCTTCCTCCAATGGCAAAGCTGTAGGGTGGGTGGAGAATGTTCCCACTGGCATTGACCCTCAGGGTTACCCTGACCTGTCGTTTGCTGATCCAGATCCCAAAAGGATCGACCACATCGGTACTCTCTCCCTCGAACTGGACGTATCTTCTCAGGAAGGTTAGGACATCTGCTGCTGGGACGTGAGGGTTGTACCCGACTCCTCTGCACAGGAAGCACACACAACAGGACCGCCGTCAAGTTGGAGAACAGAGGTTCCCCTTCCTTCTCCTTGAAGACCTTCAGGAGCTGCTCGCAATTCTTCATGCTCCTGAAGGTCACATCGAAATAGCCTGCCGCAGGGAAATCCTACAGGCTTTTTTTTAATTTCAAAATATACTTTATTCATAGAAATAAATCTTTGGTACTTGTATAATTTGCCATGTCGTTCATAGATATATACATTGCATGTCTTAACTTTACAAAGAACAGATTGAATTAATCGAATTTATAGTTATCCTATTTACAGTTACCTTTATTAACCATCCAGTCTCTTGGTATTTAGCTGTGGCTTCAGTGGAACCCACCTACTGAGTGGGTGCCCTGTTATATGAAAGCAAAGGAAACTTCTTTAACCCCCAGTTTATGGGGTTACCATTGTCCATTTGACTGTCCTGTCTCTGGGGTAGCTGTCTACATCCCCAAGGTAAGCATGAACTGCTGGACCTTCGCTGGGCTGAGGTAGCTATCCAGCTCCTCACTGGGGTCATTTACCAGCTCTTGTGTCATTGAGCCAAGGCAAGGGTCCTCACTGTCCAGTTCTGTGTCTGACAATGGGACTGTCAGAGGATCACAGCTCTCAGTTGCCTGTAGTTGTGGGGCAGTGGGTACCTCCTGGTTCTCACTGGGTGGAGGGTGGACATCGGGGGGTCCATTGTTTCCTGATTGGGAGGAAATGCCCTCCTCTTTACCTACGGTGCTCTGTCTCTTCTTCTAGTGGTGATGGCCTTCTTTGCGCCCATCTTCCCCCTCCGAAGAGCTGGCTATCCCTCACTCGTGCAGCTGTCTTTTCCCCTTTTGCTGGGAGGCTTTGGGAGCCTGGCAGGATTTTCTCTTCCTGTTTTTAACAGGTATCCACTCCTCTGCCTGCTTGATTACCTCCTCCTCCATTTCTTCCATCTGCCCAGCTAGAGCTAGGATCAGCTGCTGTGTCTCTCCGCTGGCTGCCGCCTCCTCCACTCCAGCCTGTTCTTCTTTCTGGGTGCCACCAGACTCCGTTTCCCTGCTGTCTAGGTGGACCTTACTGGTCTTTGGGGGTCCACGGCTCACATTGCCACCTCCAGCCATCTGTGCGTAAGTGGGGCCCCCCCATCTTGAGCAGGTCTTGTACATGTGGCCCGCCTCTCCGCACAGGTTGCAGCTCTTTGCTTCCTGGCAGTCCTTAGTCAAGTGACCCTCCTGTTTGCAGTTCCTGCAGATGGTCACCTTGCAATCCGCCGCCATGTGTCCCGACTTCCCGCAGGTTCGGCACACTTTCGGCTGCCCTGCATATGTCAGGTAGCCTCTGCTCCCTCCAATTGCGAAGCTCGAGGGTGGGTGGAGGATGTTCCCATTGTCATCGGCCCTCAGAGTTACCCTGACCTGCCGCTTACTGGTCCAGATCCCAAAGGGGTCGATCACATCAGTGGCTTCTCCCTCAACTTGGACGTACCTTCCCAGGAAGGTCAGGACATCAGCCGCTGGAACATAGGGGTTGAACATATGGATTGTAACAACTCTGTGCAGGAAGCACACACAATGGGGTCACCGACAAGGTGGAAAACAGCGGCTCCCCTTCCTTCTCCTGGAAGACCTTCAGGAGCTGTTCGCACTGCTTCACGCTTCTGAAGGTCACATCGAAGTAGCCTGCCCCAGGGAAATCCTGCAGGCAGTACACATCCACTGCAGCGAACCCACAGCATCCCAATAGTACTTTCTTAATAAACAGGATGCGGTTGACCAGTGTACGATCCTCTACCTTCTTCACAGTCACCCGGACTGTGTTTTGAACCCCCTGCCCAGGACTGCAGGCAGCTGTTGAGGCCATAGCTCTGAGGTTAGCTGGTCCCTGAATTGGCGTTAGGCCAAAGCCAGCATGAAGATCCACCAAGAGCAGGTCAGCACAACCAAACAATCCTCCAACATCCAATCACAATCCAGCGATGATCTCCACTAGCTCTGATGACTCACAAGTCGACTCCTGTCCTGATAAGAACAGACACTTGATCTTAGCCAAAAGGCCGAGAAGAGAAATCCTACAAGCAGTATACATCAGCTGCTTCAAACTCACAGCACTCCAGCAAAATCTTCTTCATGATCAATCAGTGTGTGCTCCTCCACCTTCTTCACAGTCACCCTGACTGTGTTGCGAATGCCCTGGCCTGGGCTGCGAGTGGTTGCTGAGGCCATAGCTCTGAGGTTAGCTGGTACCTGAATTGGCGTTAGGCCAAAGCCAGCATAAAGATCCACGAAGAACAGGTCAGCACAACCAAACGATCCTCCAACGTCCAATCATGATCCAGCGATGGTCTCCAGCAGCTCCGACGACCAGCAACACAATCCCGTGGTTTCTCCCCCGCCAGCACATGTCCGCTGTGTCGAACCTGCAGCACTCGAGCAGAATCTCTTCCTCTGGTCCTCAGAAACTACACATATTCCGAGCCAAAAGGCCGCATGGAGACATGATGGACTTCCTACTATGCTGTAAGATTCAAACAAAATCAGTTTGCCTTCACTGGCACTCAGCAACAGACTCATTTCTACTGTGTGAACGTAGGCGGGTCCTATAGCAGACTTATCTTGGAACATGCAAATTGGTGCCACTACGAACTTGTGGTCTATCCTGCTTCCCCTTGGAGATAATTTGTGAATCTCAGACCAGATTTTTATTGCTGAAGCAGAGCCATGAGTCAGAACTGTATTTTAAAATGGCAGCCAATGATTGGTCTAATTGAAATGGTTTTGCATTGAGTCATCTACTGTCTCTGTGGGAGTTTCGGCGTGGCAAGCAAAGTTAGATGGGCTTTTCAGACTTGGGTGGGAAATTAGAAAATGCTGGAATCAAAGGAATTGTCCCGGGTGTGCGGGGAACAACAACAGAAGGGCGGCACGGTGGCACAGTGGTTAGCACTGCTGCCTCACAGCGCCAGAGACCCGGGTTCAATTCCCGCCTCAGGCGACTGACTGTGTGGAGTTTGCACATTCTCCCCGTGTCTGCGTGGGTTTCCTCCGGGTGCTCCGGTTTCCTCCCACATTCCAAAGATGTGCAGGTCAGGTGAATTGGCCATGCTAAAATTGCCCGTAGTGTTAGGTAAGGGGTAGATGTAGGGGTATGGGTGGGTTGCGCTTCGGCGGGGCGGTGTGGACTTGTTGGGCCGAAGGGCCTGTTTCCACACTGTAAGTAATCTAATCTAATCTAATCTAAACAGAAGAAGTAAAAGTATGCTGTGTGGACTCCTTAAAACTTATATTCCTTCCTGCTCCACTATTCAGTACGCTCATAGCTGATTTCCCATTCTATCCTTATATCCCTTGACTTCTGCAATGTCCAAAAAAGATCTCCATTGATGAATTCTAAATTTTCCAATAATATTGCCTCTCATTCTTCTCAACTCCAGAAAATGTAGGCTCCTTCCACTCAAAAATCTCCTCAGATGGATGACCCACTCAGGTAGGGATCAATCCTAGTGAACCTTAGTTGCAGTCCCTCTAAAGCAAATAAATCCTGCATCACTCTGACCTCTGCAAAGCCCGTTGTAATTGCAGCAAGACTACCTTGTAGCCTGCTCTGAACCCTCCCCCACCCCCCACCCCACCTGCAATGTACCATTTAATCTCCTAGTGGTTTGTTGGATTTGCAAGATGGCTTTCTATGATTTGTGTTCAAAAAGAACAAGAAACTAGGATTAGGGCTGTTAGCTCCAGTGTGGAGCTAGCATTGACATAAGCATGATGGTACAGTGATACAGAGCTTTCTGTGATTGCTATTCTGTTGCAATGTGTAGCCTTGGCAGCATCGTCAATGTTTGAAGTGAATTCTCAGGAACTGATCAATCAAAAAATCAGGCCACTGTTATTTTCCCAGCGCTGAACGTAAAACGGTATCATATTTATAAAATAATGCAATGTTTTAAAATCACACCGGACAGCAGCATTGAAAATAATTTGCTTTGCTTTATTTTTTAATATGGGGGAATATGGAAAACACTGTTTTGAGTAAGCTCTGTCTCCCGGAGAGTACCATGGATTTTGGAATGAGAATGTTGAGTAGGGCAGAATGTGACGGTTCTCGAATTTGGTTTTTAGCAACAATCCAGTGGTCTGCATGGTTAATTTGTCAGGTACCAGCCCATGAGTGACCATATTTTCTTTCTCATTAATTTCAATTTGCTGACTCCACCATGCTGGAATTGTGTGCTTTACTTCATTCATATAAAGTGGGTATCACTGACTGGACCAGCGTTTTTTGCCCATCCCTAATTGCTCAAAGGGCAGTTAAGAGTCAACCACATTACTGTGAGTCTGGAGTCACATGTAGGCCAGACCGGGTAAGGCTGCTAGATATCCTCTCCTAAGAGGCATAGTGAACCAGAGGGGTTTTTTTTGACAATCAGCAATGGTCATCATTAAACTCTTATTATTGAAGTCAAACTCCACCATCTGCCATGACACAATCCGAGCCCCAGTTGCCAGAACATTATCTGGGTCTCTGCATTAATAGTCTTGTGACAATACCAGTAGGCCATCACCTAGTGGTCTTGGTTGAGGGAGAAATATTGACCTGTGATACACATCTTCAAGGGGGAAAAGGTAGAGAGGTGAGTGTAAGGATGAAATTCCAGAGCTTGGAGCCTAGGCAGCTGAAGGAAAGGTTACACTGGTGAGAGACAGAAATCAGGGGATGCACAATAGGCAAGAATTGAAGGGGAATAGAGGGTTATAGAAGCCAAAAAGGAGTTCAGACACAGAGTTGGCATTTTCGTGTGCAATTATGATAGTGTGAAGGATTAAAATTTTAGTTGGGAGAAAAGATGAGTGGTAGGGCACCATGAGACATAATATCAGGGAAACCGATGGACTATCACCCAGAGTGAATCTCTCCCTTCAGAGTATCTGTACAAACTGCACAGAACAGCTGCAATATGCTTTCAACCAAGATGGGGCCCAGCTTTTCAGCATGGGCTAATAGATAGGAATCAGAAATGGGAGCACAGCAAATTTTCCTCTGTTTAGGATCATGCTTCAATAATTTGAGCATGTGCTCAAGTGAACACGATTAGCGATTGAGTACAGGAAGTTTCTGTAGTAGACTCATCCTCCTGTGCAGTACTAAGGAATCTACCACCAGTGAAAATGACAACTAAAATCTTTCATGACCCAGGGCGCAAATTAAAAAGTGCAAACTCATTTGTAAAATTGCAAACAGCTCCTTGAATGTCATTCCAGTTCAAATTTTAATCCATAAACTCACACGAAAGGTAGGTATATCTGCCCAGTCAGATAGACATCAGAGAGTCCCATTGGAAATCTCTTCCTCCAAAAGGTACTCAGCTCAATTGATCCTTCAAAACTCCAGTTGATAGTTTTTTGCTTTGTAAGGTATCAAAGGATATTGAGCAAAGGGAGATAAATAAGGTTGAGGTGCAGATCAATCAGGATTTAATGAATAAATCTATGGGCTCGAGGAATTGAATAGCCTACTCCTGTTTCGAGCATTCTTATCAAAGTTAATATTTCTCCCTCAACCAAGACTATGCAAACTAAAGGTGACTAATTGGTCAGTTATCTAGTTCCTGCTCAAGAGATCCTAGATGCTAGATATGCTTGCATGACTACAGTCATTTTACTTCAAAGTAATTCTTATGGGCAATGCTTGTAAATCTTTCTAACAGGCTTGACAAGTATCTGTGTACTCAGAATTTCATAGATGTTTATAACATGGAAACAGACTATCCACCCCAACTGATTTATGCTGGTATTTGTGCTGTACATGAGCAGCCTCCCACCAACTCCATCTCAGTTTATCTATATATCTTTCCAATCCTTCTTTTGTTATGTGCTAATCTAGCTTCTCCTCAAATGCTTCTATATACTCACCTCACTCCATACAATAATGAGTGCCACAATCAAGCCACCCTCTGGAAAAAGATATTTCTCCTGAATTCCCTACTGTAATTATTAGTGGCTATCTTAGACTTATGACCCCCAAGTCTTTAACTACAGCCGGTGGTGATATGATGCAGTTATTCTGAGGGTTAATTGCAGGTACACTGTCTGCTTTTGCCATACATGATGCACCTTCAACCCAATAATGGGTACTATTATAATCTGGTTAGAAATTGTGGCCTAGAACACTCAATCAAATGTAAGAATGTTAAAAATTGGATTAAGGTTAGGCCATACATATCCATGAGGCCAGAGCTACTTCAATAAAATCGTGGCTGATCTTCTCTTTCCTCTCTACTTTCCCACCTATCTCCATGTCCCTTGGTTCCTTCATTGTCCAAACATCTATCCATCTCTGTCTTAAGTATATTCAAATGTGGGAGCACCCACATCATGGAAATTAGCCACAGAGCTGAAGCAGGCCATTGCTATGGTTTACTCTGTAGTAGTCTTTGCTTTGAGTCATTATCATCGTGCTGTTAAAGGAGCATAAAGTTTAAGAGCAGGAATAGGCCATTTAACCAACTGGGTCTGCTTTGCCATTCAATAAGATCATAGTTGATTTGGCTGTGGCCACAAATATACCTTGTTGCCTCCATGTTCCCACTCCCCAATGCTCTACTCCCTTGTCTCATCGCCACTCACCTGCATTCTGCTGACATGCCCCCCACAGACCCCACTGTCACTATCCCCACCCCCCAGAACCCCAAGGGGAACACTACCCCTGCTTATGACTCCACCCCCATTCCCCCCACCATCATACCCACTCCAGTTACAGGTTCCGCCCCCACTCCCAGCTCTACACCCACACCAGATCCCAACTCCCAGCCCTGTCGAGTTTTCACCATCCCCCAAGACTTCCCTCTCACTGAGGACGAACTATCAGTCCTCAGCAAAGGACTCACCTTCATCCCCCTCCGTCCACGCATCAATGAATTTAATACACGCTGTGACATCGAACAATTCTTCCGTCGCCTCCGCCTCCAAGCTTACTTTCACAATCAGGACTCCCGCCCACCTTCCGAGGACCCCTTCGCTCACCTCCAACACACTGCATCCACCTGGACACCCCGCGCTGGCCAATTACCTGCTCTCGACCTCTTCATTTCCAACTGCTGCCGGGACATTAACCACCTCAACCTGTCTACCTCCTTCCCCCACTCCAACCTCTCACCCTCACAACGTGCAGCCCTCTAATCCCTCTGCTCTAATCCCAACCTCACCATCAAGCCAGCGGATAAAGGGGGCGCAGTGGTAGTCTGGCGCACTGACCTCTACACCGCTGAAGCCAAACGTCAACTCGAGGACACCTCTTCCTACTGCCCCCTCAACCATGACCCCACCCCCCCATCACCAAACCATCATCTCCCAGACCATACAGAACCTCATCACCTCAGGAGATCGCCCACCCACAGCTTCCAACCTCATAGTCCGGGAACCCTGCACTGCCCGATTCTACCTCCTTCCCAAGATCCACAAGCCTGACCACCCTGGCCGACCCATTGTCTCAGCATGCTCCTGCCCCACTGAACTCATCTATACATGTCTTGACACTGTCCTATCCCCCCTCGTCCAGGAACCCCCCACATACGTTTGAGACACCACCCACGCCCTCCACCTCCTCCAAGACTTCCGTTTTCCCGGCCCCCAATGCCTCATCTTCACCATGGATATCCAATCCCTCTACACCTCCATCCGCCATGACCAGGGCCTCAAGCCCTCTGTTTTTTCCTCTCCAGACGTCCCCAACAATATCCTTCCACCGACACTCTCATTCGTTTGGCCGAACTGGTCCTCACCCTTAGCAATTTCTCCTTTGAATCCTCCCACTTCCTCCAGACCAAAGGGGTAGCAATGGGCACACGTATGGGCCCCAGCTATGCCTGTCTCTGTTGGCTACGTAGAGCAGTTGATCTTCCGTAATTACACCGGCATCACTCCCCACCTCTTCCTCCGCTCCATTGATGACTCCATTGGTGCCACCTCGTGCTCCCGCGAGGAGGTTGAGCAATTCATCAACTTCACCAACACATTCCACCCTGACCCTAAATTTACCTGGACCATTTCTGACACCTCCCTCCCCTTCCTGGACCTCTCCATCTCCATTAATGACGACCGACTTGACACTGACATTTTTTACAAACCCACCGACTCCCACAGCTTCTTGGATTACACCTCTTCCCACCCTACCTCTTGCAAAAATGCCATCCCGTATTCCCAATTCCTCCGCCTCCGCTGGATCTGTTCCCAGGAGGACCAGTTCCACCACAGAACATTCCAGATGGCTTCCTTCTTTAGAGACCGCAATTTCCCTTCCCACGTGGTTAAAGATGCCCTCCAACGCATCTCGTCTACATCCCACACCTCCGCCCTCAGACCCCACCCCTCCAACCGTAACAAGGACAGA
Source organism: Chiloscyllium punctatum (assembly GCF_047496795.1). Lineage (NCBI taxonomy): Eukaryota > Metazoa > Chordata > Chondrichthyes > Orectolobiformes > Hemiscylliidae > Chiloscyllium > Chiloscyllium punctatum. The sequence continues at coordinate 22,350,543 of NC_092765.1, read as the reverse complement.
ACGCCCCTAGTTCACACCTTCCACCCTACCAACCTTCACATAAACCAAATCATCCGCCGACATTTCCGCCACCTCCAAACAGACCCCACCCCCAGGGATATCTTTCCCTCCCCACCCCTTTCCAACTTCCGCAAAGACCATTCCCTCTGTGACTACCTGGTCAGGTCCACGCCCCCCCACAACCCACCCTCCCATCCTGGCACTTTCCCCTGCCACCGCAGGAACTGTAAAACCTGCGCCCACACCACCTCCCTCACCTCTATCCAAGGCCCTAAAGGAGCCTTCCACATCCATCAAAGTTTTACTTGCACATCCACTAATATCATTTATTGTATCCGTTGCTCCCGATGCGGTCTCCTCTACATTGGGGAGACTGGGCGCCTCCTAGCAGAGCGCTTTAGGGAACATCTCCAGGATACCCGCACTAATCAACCACACCGCCCCTTGGCCCAACATTTCAACTCCCCCTCCCACTCTGCTGAGGACATGGAGGTCCTGGGCCTCCTTCACCGCCGCTCCCTCACCACCAGACGCCTGGAGGAAGAACGCCTCATCTTCCACCTCGGAACACTTCAACCCCAGGGCATCAATGTGGACTTCAACAGTTTCCTCATTTCCCCTTCCCCCACCTCACCCTAGTTCTAAACTTCCAGCTCAGCACTGTCCCCATGACTTGTCCGGACTTGCCCTACCTGCCTATCTCCTTTTCCACCTATCCACTCCACCCTCACCTCCCTGACCTATCACCTTCATCCCCTCCCCCACTCACCCATTGTATTCTATGCTACTTTCTCCCCACCCCCACCCTCCTCTAGCTTATCTCTCCACGCTTCAGGCTCACTGCTTTTATTCCTGATGAAGGGCTTTTGCCCGAAACGTTGATTTTGAAGCTCCTTGAATGCTGCCTGAACTGCTGTGCTCTTCCAGCACCACTAATCCAGAATCTGGATTCCAGCATCTGCAGTCATTGTTTTTACCTCATCAATAATCTGTCTACTTCAGCCTTGAATGAATTCAGTCAACTAACGTCCATTTCTTTCTAGGGTAGAGAATTCCACCAGCTAATGGACATCTGAGAGTAAAGAATTCCTCCTCACCTCCATCTTAAACTGTGCCCTGAATTCTGCTTGTGGGGGCTTGCTGTGTGCAAACTGACAGCAGTGTTTCTAACATCACAAAAGTTACAGCGCTTTCAAAAATGGCTGGAATAACCAAAGCACATTAGAACATGCAAGAGAGAAGTCTTTCTTTTGCCATCTGACTGAACTTGCAATCTGCTGTTTAAATTGCTTTTCTGAAATTTTCTAATTTGGGTAATAAAAGGGTTTTTTTTTGCCATATAATTCAGTGGCTTGTGCTTTGCTCGCGATTAATGTGCATTGGCAGCAAAAATGCATATTAGAAGATTGATTTCATTGAGCTCAGAGGATGTTAATTGGTGTATCTGTATCTGAAGAAGGAGGATAGTTTAATACAGGTATATTCTCAACATGACAGTGAGGGGGGGTGTGGTGCTGGAGAGGGGGAATGGTTGTACCCATTTTCCATATGTTCACTCCCTTATTAGGGGGACATTTGAAGAGAAGATGCATTGCACTCACTGAAGGAGCTCCGACAGAAACATCTCCCCCACCCCACCCACTTCCAGGGCACCCAAAAGATCAAAGAACGTCATGCATTAACCAGAATGCAACTGCATGGTCTGCAGTTCCATTTCTCTGAGCTTGCAATCTATCAAATGTATAGCTGGCAGCTCTCAGTGACTCACCATTTGTCAATATGGACACTTGTTTCAAAAAAAGGTCATTGATTTTCTGTAGCAAAATATTTGTCATTCATTTCATCCATTTATAAACCAAAACGGTCACGCCTTTGGAATTTTTACACTAGTTTATGGTACTCAGGCAGCAAATTACACCACACAAGGAAGATATAAAAATTCACAGAATTCAATGCACTCCTTCATATTGACTGAACGACTGAGATATCCATGTCAACATATGGGAATCTTAAGTGTACTTTCATATTATGAGCAGAAGAAACTAAGACCCAGCTGTTTCAGAGCAGCTCTCTCTCACCTGAAGTGTGTATAATTAGCTTACAGAGTTCACAGGACAGATTTTGTTTTCCATCTGTATTAAGTCCCACAGAAATAAACCTCTGGTTCCACATGCACAAGTTGGTGATTATTTGTAGCCCATTACATCAGAATGAGTCATGGGAGGGCTTTGGGTTTGCTGCCTTTTTATAAACAACCTTGTAAACCTTGCGAGGAGCTCCTCACTGACTGAGTTTGCAGAATACACGAGACTTCGAAAGGAATTGGAGAATAGCTTTGAAAAGATACCAACTTCTCTTTATTCAAAGTTATTCATTCACATTACCTGACTGGCCTGTGGGGGGAAAGAAAACCAAGATATCCGCAGTGTTACAAAAGGTTCAAAACAAAAATGGGCTTGAGCTTGGAAAGAAAGAGTTTAAGATGAACCTGACAGCAAACCGATAAAGAAGGAAAAGGACATCAGGTTGAAATTAAATCGATGCATTTCAAGACAGAGCAAGCATTAAGGAATATGGTGAGCAGCTCACCACCATCTCCTAAATGGCTGTTCGGGATAGAAAATTAATGCTGAACGAGCTAACAATATCCACATCACATGAACAAATAGGAGAAAAAGGTGGAGATTGTCAGACAATGAACAGTGCAAATGTAAATGTGAAATTAGGTCCCAACTCAGAATTAGATGTTCCAGAAGTAAATATCACCCAATGCAAACTTGAAGACATGAAATGTATTGGCACATTTTGTTGATAGAAGCAAGTTTAATAGTAACTTTCACAAGAGTTTTGGATAAATCCTTGTAAAGGAAACATTTAATGCAGCAATGAGGAAAGAGAGAGGAGGGTTGAACTAATTGAAAAGCACATCTAGTGAGTCAATGCAAGTACAATGGGACAAAAGGTCACCTCCTCGACTCTGTATTTCGGTGGTGACAGATGCCAACCATGGAATGATTACAATCTGCTGAAATCTTCTAGAAGTGCTTTGCAACTGACCTCAAAAGGCCCATTCAACTTAGATGAGGATATTCACTCTAACATCTGTTTTACAGAAGAAGCTGAGTCTTTTGTTTTTTTTTTCTCAGCTATTTGATGCACATCTTGGGTCATCGTAGGCCACATGTCTACATTAGTTTGCACAAATCTCAAGCTGCTTTCACTTACAGACCTTGTTGTTGTAATTAGGGATTTATCCATAAATGAGGCAGCCATGTTGGAAATTCCAACAAACTTCCAGACCCATGGAATTCAAACCAATAGATACAAAATACAATTAAATATCTTGGACTATAAGCATAGATTATTAAGGTTTTTGGACTACGGTTTGCAGGTTACCGGTGTAGGAGATTCAAGCACTGTGACCTGGTCAGAAATCTCTTCAGTAATTTTCCGATATTCCCCTCCCCACTCTATCAGAAAAATGTAAAGTTGGTGTTAGGACCTTTATTATTTTATCCTTTCTTTCCATCCTCTTTAGGGTTTCCTGCCTCTTTTTCCTCATGCCATTCATCTCACCACCTCAACCTACAGTGCAGTTCAAGATTGGCATGGATTGATCAACAGATGCCCCAGTAAATTTAATGAGGTGAGTGATTTTAACACCAGGGGATTTTTCCATAGACCCCCACCCGTATGGAGACGCTGGATATCCCTCACAGCAACAGGACAGAGATGTAACTGACACAATCTCAAATACCTTGGAGCTAGTCCACATTACAGCAGCATCTGACCAATTTATACTTCCTTGCCTCCCTTTTTCTTTCAATCAATTTATTTCTCTTTTGCTTCTCTCCTTCCCTACGTGGAGATCTTGGCTACGTTGTGGTAATTCTCCAAATATCTGTTCCAAATATCCAACTGTCATCTACATACTGGGATATGTCCCATGGATACCAACAACTTTTCATTGCCACATCCAAAGCATTATGTGTATATGAACCTCTCTAGCTAAATGATCACAAGGTACTGGACATGAAGTATACTAAAGGCAATTCTTAGCCCAGCTCCATCCCATATTCACCTTCCAGTAGGAATCATCACCACAGGAACAAGAAGAACAAGAGTGAGCAGATCTCTGTGTACATCAGTGTACCTCTCGGCACACATCAGTGTACCTCTCTGTGTACATCAGTGTACCTCTCTGTGTACATCAGTGTACCTCTCGGCACACATCAGTGTACCTCTCTGTGTACATCAGTGTACCTCTCTGTGTACATCAGTGTGCCTCACTGTCCACCAGTATGCCTCTCTTTAGATCAATGTACCACTGTGTACATCAGTGTACCTTTCCACACATCACTGTATCTCCCTGCCCATCAGTGTATCTCCCTGTACTGCATGTGAGCAATCTGATGGATGATCACTGGCCGTGGACTGGAAGGTCAGCAAAGGTAATGCTGGTTTTTCTTCTCCAAAACGAAGAGAAAGCACAATGCAAAGTTTGATTTATAGTTCACATGGAATAATAACTGTTCTTATAGTGTGCAGGTGTCTGAACAGGTTATCTCATGGGGTTAGACACACAGATTTTATAGACTAAAACTAAACCAGTTACAGCTAAAATAACATTCCTTATTTCATACTGTCGGCAGTGTGGAGGGAATGTCCACACACTGAGGTTTTGTTTCGATTAGAGTTTCATTTCCTTTATAATAACAGGAATTATGAGGTTTATTGGAAAGCATTTTGGATAGAAATGACCAGCTCAGACTCCTGGAATGGTTCACTCACATGGAATAGTGAAAAAAGGAAGGGGCTGGACATGTACGCCTCCTGTGGGTGTGGCATCGAGCTTGTAAAATAGGTCAGGTGCCAGCCTGCCACTTTTCTGTTAGGCAAAAGTTCTATTGATTATGCTAACAGGCTGCCCAGGCTTAAACCTGGCAGATTGGAGCAAGCACCCAGTTGAGCAGAGGCACATCTCATTTGGGGGGCATAAACTTCCCTCTTCCACCCAGATACCTTCCCATCCTTTCCTCCCAGGACATGTGCCTGACCAAAACTGCCCCCTCCCCATCCCAAGGCGATCAATCCCTTCTAATTGTAAACCTCTAACATCGTGCCTTTCCGTAAGAGCCATAATGCTTTTTGAGGCACTTCCTGCAGAACTGGCAGCACCTGCTACTGACTCTGGCATTGCCAGGAGTCATGAAGCAACCAGCCATCATATTGACTGGCTGTTCCTGAGGGTAGGCGTTCCTCCTAGGTGGAGGTCCTCCAATTATCCAATCTGACCATTCGCAGTGTGCTGTGGTTGGGGGGGCGGGGCTGCTTCTGGTTGGGGAGTCACCTTCTAGCTAATTTTCTTTTCCCTGGGACCACTCACCTCCTTCCACATCTCCATGAATTTCTGCCAAAGCATTACTTTGGCTATCAGTGTGTTCCCACTTTGTTTTTACACTTCCCTGCAGGTCATGGCTTGGTTACAGAACCATTTCCAAGGCTAACCCTTTTTTAAGAGTTGATGCAAATGTGCCAGGATGGAGGCCAGGTTATGTATCAACTTTCTCTAATAATTTACCAGCTCAAGGAAAGACATAAGCTCCAGTATAAATGCGAGAGCTGAGGCATCTTTGATTGCCCTCACTTTATCTTCCAGTAAGTGTAATCCAGACTTGTTGACTCTGCAGCCCAAGTAGATCATTTTTCACATCTGAGGTATATGCCCACTTAGGAAAAATACCTAAGGATTATGTCCAAATTCTCTAAGTCCTCCGTATTGGTCTTCCCTGTACAGGGGAACCTCGATTATCTGAACGTGATGGACGGGCACTGTTTCATTCAGATAATCGATTATTCAGTTAATCGATTAAATGCCTTTCCTCTGGGGCTCAGAGTTTTTAAACTCTGCCCCCTGTTCAGGAGACTGCAGCAGCACACAGCGCACGGGCATCGCGCCCAACTCTGTGCAACACCTCCCCTCGCCCCAACACCGTGCCCCCGCCCCCAACCCCGTGCAACACCTCCCCACCCGCAACCCTGTGCATGACCTCCCCCCGCCTCCAACCCCGTACAACACCTCCCCCACCCACAACCCTGTGCATGACCTCCCCCCACCCCGACCCCGTGCAACACCTCCCCTCACCCCCAACACCGCCCCTCCACCCTCAACACCTCCCTCCGCCCTGACCCCGTGCAACACCTCCCCCCCCGACCCCAACAACGAACCTTCGCCCTCAACACCTCCCCCTGCCCCGCCCCCGACCCCATGCAAAACTTCTCCCCGCCTTCAACACTGCTCCCCCTGCCCCCAATACCGCCTGTCCCGCCTCCCAACACCGTTCCCATCTCCAACTGCATGCAACACCTACCCCCGCCCCAAACCCCATCCAAACCCCATCCAACACTGCCCCCTCTCCGGGGCAGCTGGACTGTTGGAGAGATTATCTGGGGAAGGGGGGTTGGGGGGGGTTTTAGGGTACACCCCTCTGTAGAGCCCCAAGGAAAGTGTGGGGTGAGAGAGAGGTTGGGCAGTCAGTCATTTGGAGATGGGGCCTGTTTAATCACTGTGCATAATAGGCACGATCACTGTTGGAAACACGTCTTTGATGTAATATTTCCATCGGGACCTCAAGATCTCCTTCGGATAATCCGATTTTCGGATAATTGGTATTCGGATAATCGAGGTTCCATTGTAATTAGAATATCCTCTAGGTAAATGACTACCTGGGGTTGGCCTTGTAAAATGTTCTCCATTGTCCACTGAAAATTTACACAGGCTGATGATGCCCCAAATGGCAGTCTGGTATGTAGGAACAAGCCCTTAGGGTATTAATTGTAGCACACTTCTGGGAATCCTTATCTAACTACAATTGCAAATACACATGGCTCATGTCCAGCTTTGTGTATAAATCCTCTATGTGAGGGATTGGGTATTTATCCAGCTGCAAAAAGTGGTTTACCATTTGTTTAAAATCCTCACAAAGGTAAACTGACCCATCAGTCTTCACAATCAGTGTGACCGGTGCTGCCCGTTTCACAAACTGGACTAGTTTGATAATTCCTTCACTTTCCAGCATTCTGAATTCTGCCCCTACTTTTGCCTGTAAGGCAAAGAGCACTGGGTTGGCCTTGCAGAATGGTGGAATTGGTTCCTGGTCAACATACAAGGTGGCCTTGGCTTCTTTGACAGTCCCCTGACCTTTCTGAATTACTTCTGGGTATATGTAATTAGGACTTCACTCAGGCAGCCATTTTCTAACAGAAAAGAGGAGAAAGTGAGGACTGCAGATGCTGGAGACCAGAGCTGAAAAATGTGTTGCAGGAAAAGCACAGCAGGTCAGGCAGCGTCCAAGGAGCAGGGGAATCGACGTTTCGGGCATAAGCCCTTCTTCAGGAATGAGGAAGGTGTGCCAAGCAGGCTAAGATAAAAGGTAGGGAGGAGGGACTTGGGGAGGGACGTTGGGAATGCGATAGGTGGAAGGAGGTTAAGGTGAGGTTGATAGGCCGGAGAGGGGGTGGGGACGGAGAGGTTGGGAAGAAGATTGCAGGTTAGGAAGGCGGTGCTGAGTCCGAGGGTTGGGACAGAGATAAGGTGGGGGGAGGGGAAATGAGGAAGCTGGAGAAATCTGAGTTCATCCCTTCTGGTTGGAGGGTTCCTAGGCGGAAGATGAGGCGCTCTTCCTCCAGGCGTCGTGTTGCCATGGTCTGGGGCGATGGAGGAGGCAAGGACCTGCATGTCCTTGGCGGAGTGGGAGGGGGAGTTAAAGTGTTCCGCCACGGGGCAGTTGGGTTGGTTAGTGCGGGTGTCCCAGAGGTGTTCTCTGAAACGTTCCGCAAGTAGGCGGCCTGTCTCCCCAGTGTAGAGGAGGCCACATCGGGTGCAGCGGATGCAGTAAATGATGTGTGTGGAGGTGCAGGTGAATTTGTGATGGATATGGAAGGATCCCTTGGGACCTTGGAGGGGGGTGAGGGGGGAGGTGTGGGCGCAAGTTTTGCATTTCTTGCAGTTTCAGGGGAAGGTGCCGGGAGTGGAGGTTGGGTTGGTGGGGGGTGTGGACCTGACGAGGGAGTCGCGGAGGGAGTGGTCTTTATGGAACGCTGATGGGGAGGGGAGGGAAATATATCCTTGGTGGTGGGGTCTGTTTGGAGGTGGCGGAAATGACGAAGGATGTATCAGGAAGTTGGTGGGGTGGTAGGTGAGGACCAGTGGGGTTCTGTCCTGGTGGCGATTGGAGGGGTGGGGTTCAAGGGTGGAACTCCCCCTCCCACTCCGCCAAGGACATGCAGGTCCTTGGCCTCCTCCATCGCCAGACCTTGGCAATACGACACCTGGAGGAAGAGCGCCTCATCTTCCGCCTAGGAACCCTCCAACCACAAGGGATGAATGCAGATTTCTCCAGCTTCCTCATTTCCCGTCCCCCCACCTTGTCTCAGGCCCAGCCCTCGGACTCAGCACCGCCTTCTTGACCTGCAATCTTCTTCCCAACCTCTCCGTCCCCACCCCCTCTCCAGCCTATCACCCTCACCTTAACCTCCCTCCACTTATCGCATTCCCAATGTCCCTCCCCCCGAGTCCCTCCTCCCTACCTTTTATCTTAGCCTACTTGGTACACCTTCCTCATTCCTGAAGAAGGGCTTATGCCCGAAATGTCGATTCTCCTGCTCCTTGGATGCTGCCTGACCTGCTGCGCTTTTCCAGCAACACGTCTAACAGAAAAGAGTTGAACCAATCTAGATGAATCTTTCTCAACCAATTGCATCCCATCAAGCTTGAGCCCTGAGTCTTTCACTACAATCAGTGTTAACTAAACCAGCTGATTCTCAAACGGGACAGGAATTGATGTTGTACCCTTAATCTGTAAATGTTCCCTGGTATATGTTCTCAGTCACGTCAAGGTCTCAGTCAGTCTAGTCATGAACCTAAAATATAGAGTGAATTTTGTTAAAGACTGATTCTGTGATCACTGAAATGGTTGTGCCAGTACTGACCTCCTTTAGAACCGGGTGACCATTTAATGAAATGTCTATTTTGATTGGTTCTGATTTGGATGTCGCCAAGCAATTTAACTGTTCCAAACTAACTGCAGTAGGACTTTCCAGGTTCTCCACTCTCCTGGATACTGGCCTTTGAGTTTCTCCTACTCAGTTTAGGTCTAGTGGGACTCTTCTCTGTCTCAAGTCCATATACCAGCAGCAACTACTGTGCCTTGTCGGCCCAAATCCTGAAGAAGATTTTTAGCATTTGGCCAAGGCTTGGCTTTGTTTTGGGGTTTTACTGTGGACTGGCCTAGATTCCTTCTGTTCACGAGATATCCTGAGTGAGACTATGAAATTGCCTTCACCCAAGTCATGTTCCCCAAGTTCAGTCAGCCTGGTGAGGGTGTCCACTTCGATCGGAATACCCTGCAACTCATATTTGATTAGATTACCTACAGTATGGAAACAGGCCCTTCGGCTCAACAAGTCCACACCAACCGTCCGAAGAGTAACCCACCCATACCCATTCCCCTACATTTACCCTGAATACTATGGACAATTTTGCATGGCCAATTCACCTGATCTGCACATCTTTGGATTGTGGAAGGAAACCGGAGCACCTGGAGGAAACCCACATAGATACGGGGAGAATGTGCAAACTCCACACAGACAGCCGCCTGAGGCGGGAATCGAACCCAGGTCCCTGGCACTGTGAGGCAGTAGTGCTAACCACTGAGCCACCCCGTGCCAGCCCTACGTTCCACTTGCTGCATTTTTCAACGATAAAGCCAATTGTACTGCCTGTTTAAAGGCCAGTTGGGCTTCAGCTAGTAGGCACATTTGCATGGTTATATCATTCATCCTACTCTTGTTGCCACTGAAATAACTCCACTGAGGCTGATATCCTGTCATCTTTTCTTTACATGTGGAGAGTCCTTGACACTGATCTCGCTCGCTCAGAGCCAGCTGTCAGAGTGAATACAACCCCAAGTACTCTTAGATTAGATTAGATTAGATTACTTACAGTGTGGAAACAGGCCCTTCGGCCCAACAAGTCCACACCGCCCCGCCGAAGCGTAACCCACCCATACCCCTACATCTACATCTACCCCTTACCTAACACTACGGACAATTTAGCATGGCCAATTCACCTGACCTGCACATCTTTGGAGTGTGGGAGGAAACCGGAGCACCCGGAGGAAACCCACGCAGACACGGGGAGAACGTGCAAACTCCACACAGTCAGTCGCCTGAGGCGGGAATTGAACCCGGGTCTCCGGCGCTGCGAGGCAGCAGTGCTAACCACTGTGCCACCGTGCCGCCCATTGTTTATATCTGTCACTCTTGTTTATATCTGTCAGCCAGGGCTCCCAGATTGGACCAGATTAACAGTCCCAGTCAGGGAACCCATGTTCGAGAGGTCCACTTGGCTGACTTTGTTACAATCACTGCAATAATGTAATTTCTTTGTCAATTAAAGCTGGAGGTTGCATGTGAATGGGATTGACTGAATGCACATATTTCATTCTCACCCTTCACTGACTGCATTTTAACGGAGAATTATCGGAAGACTTTTCACAATTTTTCTTTGTGACTTCTGTTTTCTGTGGTCTTATCAATACTCTGCTTAATGGATTTTTGCTGAGTAAGTAGAGTTTGTTTGCTGTAACATAGCCCGTTCATTGTCAGATTTTCCGTAAGTCCAACTCAGCCAATGTTTTGGAGACAGTGGGTGATAATAATACTCACTCCTTGTTATTTTGGAACCTGCTCCTGAATTGTTTACAGCAGAAAGCTCTTCTTAATTCAACACTTTCAGTTGCCAGCTTACCTCCTGTATACTTCCAGCTTCTTCCACTTCCATCTCAGATTCCCATGATTTGCTAATTTGCTGCAGACATTCCTTCTGCTGCTAGTCACCATTTTCATAGGTGCAGTAACATAGTGGTTACGTTATTGGTCTCGTAATTCAGGCCTGCACTCGAGTTCATAGTCACACTATGCCACTCTATCAATTTGAATTCAGTTAGAAAAACTAAGAACAAAATATAGTCACCATGAAACTTTCAAATTGTCCTAAATACTCAACAGGTTTATAAATGTCCTTCAGGGAAGGAAATCTCCTGCCCTTTTGCCATCCTGGTTTATACGTGACTCCAGACCGACAGGAAAGTGATTAACTCTTAAGGGCCCAATAAGCAACCCACTTGTATCAAATGGCTGTTAAAAAAAAGGTGTAGTCACCTCCTCCACCACCAACCAAACAAGGGTGCAGTGTGTACCACTTTTGAGATGCACCGCAACAACTTTAAGCTTTCAATTGCAGCACCTCAAAAATGGGTAACCTCCAACACCTACAACAAAAAAAGTGTAGCGGGGACAATCTGATCTCCACATTCCCTCCCAAACCATCCTGACCTGGGAGGGAACTGGGTGAAAATCCTGGAACCCCCTCCAGAACAGCATGATTGGTGCATTTACATCACACAGACCACAGCGGTTCAAGAAGGTGACTCATTTCTTAGTTTTTCAGGGACCAACAGAGATGGGCAATAAGTGCTGACTTGTCAGTGACACCCACATCCCGTGAATGAATAAATTGAGTTGCTGCCGTTGTTTTTATGGAAACATTTTAGCTGAATCTCCATTTACTGGTTGGAACTGTCCACCAGAACAAAAAACACATTAATATCGATGCTGCAAAAAAAACCCTCAAAGTATAGAAAATCCTCTTCACTTTGTTTGTTGAAGAGAGTTAATGTTGGTGCTGGACATGGCCTGGGACTGTGTGAAATGCAACTGAACATTGAGACAACAGGGCCCTGAACAATCAACGAATAGTTTGCGCTTCAGTCATACTCCCATGAATTGGACAGCAGAATTAGTAATCACAGAATCCCCACAGGATTCCAGATATTTCATTGTTGACAATTTGTGAGAAGTTAATACTTTATTACAACACACTTACATTTTGTCTTTTGTGTTTCCTATATTATGAAGTAGTTACACTTTAGAAACTCAGGTCCTAACTTAGGAATTGATGCCAAGGAAGGTATATCATAACATGGCCTAACAAGTAAATCCTTCCAATTTATCTAAAGCACACGGTTAGAGCAGGACAGTTTCCTGATCAACCAGAACTGTGTGGTAAATGCAGTAGAATAGCAACTTAAGGTTAAAAGTCTTTATGCATAAATTCTCCACACACACACACTTACGTGCATCCTTCATTAACAAGCACTTTGTGACACCCTGAGGCTATGTACAACACTATAGAAATGCATTTTTAAGGCTGTATCTGTTTCTCCTTTCAGCCATGTCAGCAATATCTGGCATCCAGCCCATGCAGTAGGCTCAGTGCTGATTTCTCAAATTCTGAGACCCTCTGAATTTCAATCTTAGATGCCAACTGTACGCCCAAGGTCATTCTCAGAAATGGCTTTCCAGGAAACAGTTTGGTGAGCTTCTTACTGCATATCTTTGGCACAGTGGCTGCAATTTTGTAAACAGACCAGCACGTAACTTCTGAATCAAAGGCATGTTGGTGCGAAAGCCGTCTAATTGGCTGCATTATTAAGATCATGTGTATTGTCAGTTGCCCGATTTGCAAACATTAATCACCTTCTGACAATCCCCCGTTGAAACTTGTTCTATTGTGCGAAATAGACAGTACTACTGGCGTTGAAAAAGGTCATGATTGTTGAACACTTTTTAACCTCCTTTTTGTCAACCAGGGGTTAGTGGATAGAGACAAAAGAATTGCCGATGCTGGAATCCAAAGTAGACAAGTAGGAGGCTAGAAGAACACAGCAAGCCAGGCAGCACCAGCAGATGGAAGCCTGAAGAAGGGTTACGTCTGAAACATTGATTTCTTCATCTCCTGATGCTGCCTGGCTTGCTGTGTTCTCCCAGCCTCCTGCCTGTCCATCACGAATCAGGAGGCCATGGGTTCAAGACCGAATATAGAGGCTTGCACACAAAATCTTCACTTGGGAAGTAATTTATTGGCTACAAAAGTGCTTTTAGGGGTTTTCAAAAAGTTGCTGATTTAATGCAAGTCTCTCCTTTCACTAAGAGTTAATGATAAATGATTCCAGTCAGTTTGTGTGGCAAAATTCTGCTGGTTGTGTACTCCAGAGGTCATCAACGTTCAGACTGTCAATGGAGTATTTCCAACTCTGCAGACCCTCACCAGGGTGCAATGCTCTGAAACAATCTGCTTTTGGTGTTTAGTCTGCAGTTATCATGACACAATGAAAAAGTAATTAGAATTTTAAAAACAGCCAAATTAAACTGTTTCAAGGCTATTACTTTGAAAGTTCAAAAGGACATAAATGGAAAAAAAATAGAAGCCAAATAATGATTATTAGTTGACAGCTCTTTTATCATAAATCCTTGAGCATAGAGATTAACGATTAGGTACTATTTATTAAATGATTTATATGCAGCATATCTCAGAACAATTTTTTTTTCCTTTTACCTATAACCACAAAGGAGGAGGTGAGGTCATGAGTGTGGCATGTGTGCTCATGACAGGTACCTCAAAGGCCCTAGTGAAAACCCTGAAGCCTTAGGATAGGAACTGGGAATCCTGGAATTAGTACTTCGTGACTATATGAAAATCCACCCCATTGAATTCAATTAGTTGACAATAGAAGTATCTAAGACTCACTAGTCATAGAGTCAGAGATGTACAGCACGGAAACAGACCTTCGGCCCAACTCATCCATGCCAACCAGATATCCTAAATTAATCTAGTCCGATTTGCCAGCACTTGGCTCATATCCCTCTAAACCTTTCCTATTCATGTATCCATCCAGTTATGTTTTAAACGTTGTCATTGTATCAGCCTCCACGGCATCCTCTGGCAGCTCATTCCATACATGCACCACCCTCTGTGTGAAAACGTTGCCCCTTAGATCCCTCTTAATTCGATTTATAGAGTCATCGAGATGTACAGCATGGAAGCAGACCCTTTAGTCCATGCCGACCAGATATCCCAACCTAATCCAGACCTGTTTACTAGCACTTGGCCCATATCCCTCCAAATCCTTCCTATTCATACACCTATCCAGATACCTTTTAAATGTTGCAATTGTACACGCCTCCACCACTTCCTGTGGCAGCTCATTCCACACATGTACCACCCTCTGTGTGAAAAAGTTACCCCTTAAGTCCCTTTTATATCTTTCCCCTTTCACCCTAAACCTATGTCCTCTAGTTCTGGACTCCCCCATCCCAGGGAAAAGACCTTGTCTATTTACCCTATCCATGTCCTTCATGATTTTATAAACATCTATAAGATCACCCCTCAGCCTCCGACGCTCCAGGAAAAACAGCCCCAGCCCATTCAGCCTCTCCCTGTAGCTCAAACCCTCCAATCCTAGCAACATCCTTGTAAATCTTGTCTGAATCCTTTCAAGTTTCACAACATCTTACCTCTAGGAGGGAGACCAGAATTGCACGCAATATTCAAAAAGTGGCCTAAGCAATGTTTTGTACAGCCGCAACATGACCTCTCAACTCCTATACTCAATGCTCTTACCAAATGGAGATTGATAGATTCTTAGTGAGCAATATTATAATGACTTATAGGCAAAACTGTCCTAATGAGGTCTGAGGTGCAGATCAGCTGTGATCTGACTCAATAGCAAACCAACCCCAAGGGACAGAATGACCTTCTGTTTATTCTAATGTCACATGAAACTGGGAAACATAGTTTAAAGGACAGAGTTACACCTTTCAGGAATGAAGTTAAGAAATGTTACTACAGACAAGGACTGGAATCAAATGCGGGAATAGCAGCCCTGACCATCAGATATTCTACACAGCCTTCCAAGGGCACAGGATCCCAATTAGTCCCTGAGCCACCAATAAATTGCACTGTGCTCCAGGATAATGGATATCAATATGTTCATTATTGTACCTCAGCGACATTTGGCAGGAATTCCACATCCATTCCCTCCAACCTCCAACAACTTGATCGCAGGAGGTTATTTCCCCCCAGGGGAGGCTGACATGGTCCCACTCCTTCCATTAAATGGTTCTAGGCAGGAGGATATGTAAAGAAAAAAATGGTAAGACAGATGTACATGCAACTGAAGGGAATACTTCAAACTAAAAGAATGATTTCCAACTTTGGATATTTCGAAACATGGACATCAGGCGAAAAGTGAATCTGAAATTAGGTCTGAACCAGATACCAAAATACATGGAACAATAATCTGGGGTTGCACATCAGATCTTCCTTTTCACCCACTCTCACACAAAAGCCTTCCCCAGCCAGTTATTCAAACTTGATGGTTTCATATCCCCTGAACTCATAAGGGTTGGCTGTGACGGCTCAGAGTTAGTAACATGGAAGGTTGCTGTACAATGTCATGTGTATTTTAAGAAAGAAAGAACTGAAAAGGTTCCAAAATATTTTGCAAACAATGAACTACTTTTGAAATTTAGCATGTTTGCAATTTAGGAAATGTGGCACCCAATTTGTGCATATCAACTCCAGCAACCAGCAATAGAGTAATAAAAAGAAATCTGTTTCTGTGATGTTGAATATGGGAAAAATACAAGGAGCATGTCCAGCATTTTTATAAATAGCATCATCAGATCTTTTATGGCAAGCTGAGAAAGTTGTCTGTGCCAGGGCTATTAGTTAATTGTCTTGTTCAGAACACACATCCCCAACAGTTCAGCACTCACACAGTACTGCGCTAGTGTGTCAGCCTGGATATTGTGCTAAAGTATCTGAAGAGATATTTTAACTTAGAGTGTCAACAACAGAAAGATGATTGAATCATAGCTGTTTTTAAGTAGCAAGCTATCTCCTCCAGAAATTCTGGATGACTACTATTTTGCGACAAAAAAAACGAAAGAAGATGCAATGTTGTCACTGCTCTTTCTGGTTTATCCATCCCATTTCCTTACAACTATCAAATTCAAATTGCAAAATTGTTACTTCTGGTTAGTCAGTGAGTGAAAGGGAAAGGTTGAAAGTTTGGGTGTGGATCTTGCAGTTGAACAGTTCTGACAAAGGCTCCCTGCCAGTACCTTGCTCTAGCAGGTGCTGATAACCTTGATTAGGATGTGCATGTTCCAACTCTTGTCTTGATTTTAAGAGTAAGGCTTCTCAAAGGCCTAGAATGAAAGGTTACAGCACTCAGCCCTACATCCCAGGTTTGATCACTAGTTGGTTCGGTAATAGTTGTTGAAAATTATGAGTAGTATCGAAAGCATCTGGTCTAAAGCATGGGCACAATTAAAGAGAGTTCCTAATCCTGTACGCTATTCCATGACTCCTAAAGGATGAAAATGGTGCAGAGAAAGCACAGGGTTGGACTTGAACTGCGTTGCCCTTCACGGGTGGATAGTCTGCCAACTTTGAGGATGGCCACTCAGATGAAGCACCAGAGGGTCTGTCACTGAAGGAGAAAACAAATGAGAGTCAGTGTCTTCTGGAGAGGAGGGATGAGCAAGAAAAGAATGTCCTGCATTTTTATAGTTAAAATCACATAACACCAGGTTATCGTCCAACAGGTTTATTTGGAAACATTAGCTTTTGGAGCACTGCTCCTTCATCAGGTAGCTACCCAATCTAGTCCCACCTGCTAGCACCCGGCCCATATTCTTCCAAACCCTTCCTATTCATATACCCATCCAAATGCCTTTTAAATGTACTAGCCTCCACCACTTCCTCTGGCAGCTCATTCCATACATGTACCACCCTCTGCGTGAAAAGGTTGCCCCTTAAGTCTCTTTTGTATCTTTCCCCTCTCACCCTAAACCTATGGCCTCTATTTCTGGACTCCCTCACCCCAGGGTAAAGACTGACTATTTATCCTATCCATACCCCTCATGATTTTATAAACCTCTATAAGATCACCCCTCAGCCTCTGGGGCTCCAGGGAAAACAGCCCTAGCCTATTCAACCTCTCCCTATAGCTCAAACCCACCAATCCTGGCAATATCCTTGTAAATCTTTTCTGAACCCTTTCAAGTTTCACAACCTCTTTCTGACAGAAAGGAGACCAGAATTGCATGCAATATTCCAACAGTGGCCTAACCAATATCCTGTACAGCTGCAACATGACCTCCCAACTCCTGTACTCAATACTGTGACCAATAAAGGAAAGCATACCAAACGCCTTCTTCACTATCCTATCTACCAGAGACTCCACTTTCAAGGAGCTATGAATCTCCACTCCAAGGTCTCTTTGTTCAGCAACACTCCCTAGGATCTTACCATTAAGTGTATAAGTCCTTCTAAGATTTGTTTTCCCAAAATGCAGCACCTCGCATTTATCTGAATTAAACTCCATCTGCCACTTCTCAGCCCATTGGCCCATCTGATCAAGGTCCCATTGTAATCTGAGGTAACCTTCTATGCTGTCCACTACACCTGCAATTTTGGTGTCATCTGCAAACTTACTAACTATATCTCTTATGCTCGCATCCAAATCATTTATATAAATGATGAAAAGTGGTGGACCCGGCACCGATCCTTGTGGCACTCCACTGGTCGCAGGCCTCCAGTCTGAAAAACAACCCTCCACCACCACCCTCTGTCTTCTACCTTTGAGCCAGTTCTGTATCCAAATGGCTAGTTCTCCCTGTATTCCATGAGATCCAGTCAGTCTTTCATGGGGAACCTTGTTGAACGCCCTACTGAAGTCCATATAGATCACATCTACCACTCTGCCCTCATCAATCCTGTTTGTTATTTCTTCAAAAAAACTCAATCAAGTTTGTGAGAATTAATTTCCCACACACAAAGCCAAGTTGACTATCCCTAATCAGTCCTTGCCTTTCCAAACACATGTACATCCTGTCCCTCAGGATTCCCCCCAACAACTTGCCCACCACCAACATCAGGCTCACTGGTCTATAGTTCCCTGGCTTGTCCTTACCACCTTTCTTGAACAGTGGCACCACATTAGCCAACCTCCAGTCTGCCGGCATCTCACCTGTGACTATCGATGATACAATATCTCAGTAAGAGGCCCAGCAATCAGGATACTCAAAAACATTTTATAATCAATGAAGTTCTCTTTGAAATGATGTCATTGTTGGAAAGATAGTTGAAAAAAGGCAGGCAATTTGCAAATAGCAAGCTTCCACAAACAGTAATGGGATCGAGACCATGTAATGTTTAATGATGTTAGTTATGTCAGAAAGTGCTCCCCAGCCCTTCTTCAAAATAGTGGCAATGCATCTTTTACATTCAGTGTGGTAATGACCAGAAAGTCTGAATTTATTGATGGTAATGGAGGAATAAATTTGAAAGATCTTTTGCATTCTCCTGAGAGAATGCATCATCCTCATCCTATCTGAACAATGGCATTTGTGACTGTGTGGCACTCTCTCACCACTGTACTGGAGTGTTAGCATGGACGTTGTGCTTAAGACTGTGAATTGGACTTCAACTGAGATCAAAAGCTTTGAGACCCTGATGTTGCACTTTTCTTGTGACCCTGATTTTGCTCTTTTCACCTTGGTAAGATCAATCTGCGAGATCCATGAGTTATGCACAGAATGACAGTGTACTTACCTCTTTACAATAGCAGATTCTCGCCCCAGGAGAAAACGCTTATGATGATTTTTCAATCATTTGTACTTAAAAAGATTACTACATCACTCGACCTCAAAAAACATAATTTGTAACTAGCTATGATCACAGATACAATGCTAATTTATCATCAGAAATGCTCAATTAACTATCTTATTCAAATTATGATCTTTCTAATTCTTGAGTCATCAAAGTGCTCAATTGCCACCACAGCTTGTGGAAGTGATCGTTCAGCATTAAAAGTGATCACAATGATATCAGCTTCCTATCTGTTAGATTAAGAACAACCCGAACAGCTCTTAACACTTATCTTTAAAACTTTCCCCAAGAACTTTCCTTGTTCTATCCATTTCACCCGGTAAGATACCATCTCTTACTTCTCCTAGTTGCCTCTTCTCTGCTCTCCACAACAGCTACCTATATCTCCAGCACTACATCGTTCATCACTGTTTCTGTCACTTCCTGCCCTCTTGCTGGCTCCTTCTCCGCTGCCACAGCCACTACCCCACAACAGGTTCAGTCGCCACCACTGTTTCTGTCCCCAAAACTTTTCTGTCGCCAACTCCATTTCTGCCCCCACCACTGTTTCAGACCCCACCACTGTTTCAGTCCACACATCACTGTTTTAGCCCACACCACTGTTTTAGCCCACACCACTGTTTCAGACCCCACCAATGTTTAAGACCCCACCACTGTTTTAGTTCCCACCACTGTTTCAGTTCCCACCATTATTTCCGTCCCCACCACTGTTTTAGCCAACACCACAGTTTCAGACTCAACCACTATTTCTGCCCCCACCACTGTTTCAGTCCCCATTACTGTTTCAGCCCCCACCACTGCTTCAGCCCCCACCACTGCTTCAGCCCCCACCACTGCTTAAGTCCCCATCACTGTTTCAGTCCCCACCACTGTTTCAGCCCCCCACCAATGTTTCAGCCCCCACCGCTGTTTCAGCCCCCACCGCTGTTTCAGCCCCCACCTCTGTTTCTGCCCCCAACACTTTTTTAGCCTACACCACTGTTTCAGTCCCAATCATTGTTTCAGTCCCCACCACAGTTTCTGTCCCCACCACAGTTTCTGCCCCCAAACCCTGTTTCTGACCCCACCGCTGTTTCAGCCCCCACCACTGCTTCAGACCCCACCGCTGTTTCAGTCCACATCACTGTTTCAGACCCCACCACTGCTTCAGTCCCGATTACTGTTTCAGACCCCACCGCTGTTTCAGTCCACATCACTGTTTCAGACCCCACCACTGCTTCAGTCCCGATTACTGTTTCAGACCCCACCGCTGTTTCAGTCCACATCACTGTTTCAGACCCCACCACTGCTTCAGTCCCGATTACTGTTTCAGACCCCACCACTGTTTCAGACCCCACCACTGTTTCAGACCCCATCACTGCTTCAGTCTCCATCACTGTTTCAGTCCCCACCACTGTTTCAGTCCACTCCACTGTTTCAGCCCCCACCACTGCTTCAGTTCCCATCACTGTTTCAGTCCCGATTACTGTTTCAGTCCCCACCACTGTTTCAGTCCCCACCACTGTTTCAGGCCCCATCACTGTTTCAGACCCCCCCCCCCACTCTTTCAGACCCCACCACTGTTTCAGCCCCCAACACTGTTTCAGATCACACCACTATTTTAGCCCCCACCAGTGTTTCATTTCCCACCACTGTTTCTGCCCACAACGCTGTTTCAGACCACACTGCTGCTTCAGTCCCCACCGCTGTTTCAGACCCCACCACTGTTAGAGACACCACCACTGTTTCAGCCCCCAACACTGTTTCAGATCACACCACTGTTTTAGCCTCCACCACTGTTTCATTCCCCACCACTGTTTCAGTCCCCATCACTGTTTCAGTCCCCACCACTGTTTCAGACCCCCCCCAACTCTTTCATACCCCACCACTGTTGCAACCCACAACACTGTTTCAGCCCACAACTCTGTTTCAGCACACTACAATGTTTCTGCTCACACCACCATTTCATTCCCCACCACTGTTTCATTCCCCCCACTGTTTCAGCCCCGACCATTCTTTCAGTCCCCATCACACTTTCTGCCCCCAACACTGTTTCAGTCCCCACCACTGTTTCAGTCCGCCCGACTGTTTCAGACCCCACCACTATTTTAGCCCACAACACTGTTTAAGCCCACTATACTGTTTCTGTCCACAAGACTGTTTCAGACCCCACCACTGTTTCTGCCCACAACGCTGTTTCAGACCACACTGCTGCTTCAGTCCCCACCGCTGTTTCAGACCCCACCACTGTCAGAGACACCACCACTGTTTCAGCCCCCAACACTGTTTCAGATCACACCACTATTTTAGCCCCCACCACTGTTTCAGTCCCCGCCACTGTTTCAGCCCACACGGCTGTGTCAGTCCCCACCACTGTGTCAGTCCCCACCACTGTTTCAAACCCCACCACTGTTTCAGTCCCCATCTCTGTTTCAGACCCCACCACTGTTTTAGCCCACACCACTGTATCAGACCCCACCACTCTTTCAGCCCCTACCACTGTTTCAGTCCCCACTGCCGATTCAGCCCCTACCACTGTTTCTGCCCCCACCACCGTTTCAACTCACACCACTGTTTCAGCCCCCACGGCTGTTTCAGTCCCCACCACAGTTTCTGCCCCCACCACTGTTTCAGACCCCATCACTGTTTTAGCCCACCACTGTATTAGCCCACACCACCGTTTCAGCCAACACCACTGTTTCAGTCCCCGTCACTGTTTCAGCCCACATGGCTGTTTCAGACCCCACCACTGTTTCTGCCCCTACCACTGTTTCAGAGCCCACCACTGTTTTAGTCCCCACCACTGTTTCAGACCCCACCACTGTATTAGCCCACACCACTGTTTTAGCCCACACCACTGTTTCAGTCCCCACCACTGTTTCTGCCCCCAAACCCTGTTTCTGACCCCACTACTGTTTCAGAACCCCCACTGTTTCAGACCCCACCGCTGTTTCAGACCCCACCGCTGTTTCAGTCCCGCCACTGTTTCAGACCCCCCCTACTCCTTCAGACCCCACCACTGTTTCAGACCCCACCACTGTTTCAGTCCCCATCACTGTTTACCCTACACCACTGTTTCAGTCCCCACCGCCGAATCAGCCCCCACCACTGTATTAGCCCACACCACCGTTTCAGCCAACACCACTGTTTCAGACCCCACCACTGTTTCTGCCCCTACCACTGTTTCAGTCACCACCACTGTTTCTGCCCACACCACTGTTTCTGCCCCCAACTCTTTTTTAGCCCACACCACTGTTTCAGTCCCCAAACCCTGTTTCTGACCCCACTACTGTTTCAGAACCCCCACTGTTTCAGACCCCACCACTGCTTCAGTCTCCATCACTGTTTCAGTCCCCACCATTCTTTCAGTCCTCACCACAATTTCTGTCCCCACCACTGTTTCAGTCCCCACCACAGTTTCAGTCCTCACCACAATTTCTGTCCCCACCACTGTTTCAGTCCCGCCACTGTTTCAGTCCCGCCACTGTTTCAGACCCCCCCTACTCCTTCAGACTCCACCACTGCTTCAGCCCACAACACTGCTTCAGCCCACAACACTGTTTCAGTCCCCACCACTGTTTCAGACCGCACCACTGCTACAGACACCACCACTGTTTCAGTCCCCACCACTGTTTCAGTCACCCCCACTGTTTCAGACCCCCCCCCACTCTTTCATACCCCACCACTGTTTCAGCCCACACCACTGTTGCAACCCACAACACTGTTTCAGCCCACAACTCTGTTTCAGCACACTACAATGTTTCTGCTCACAACACGATTTCAGTCCCCACCACTGCTTCATTCCCCCCCACTGTTTCAGACCCATCACTGTTTCATTCACCCCCACTGTTTCAGTCCCCAACACTGTTTCATCCCACACCACCGTTTCAGCCCCTACCACTGTTTCAGTTCCCAACACTGTTTCAGTCCCCATCACTGTTTCAGTCCCCACCACAGTTTCTGCCCCCACCACTGTTGCAGACCCCACCACTGTTTTAGTCCACCACTGTTTTAGCCTACACCACTGTTTCAGTCCCCACCACTGTTTTAGCCTACACCACTGTTACAACCCCCACCTGTTTCTGTCCCCACCACAGTTTCCGCGCCCACCACTGTTTCAGTCCCCATCACTGTTTTAGCCTACACCACTGTTTCAGATCCCACCACTGTTTCAGACCCCACCACTGTTTCATTCCACACCACTGTTTCAGGCCCCACCACTGTTTCAGCCCCCATCACTGTTTCAGCCCACACCACTGTTTCAGTCCCCACCACTGTTTTAGCCTACACCACTGTTACAACCCCCACCTGTTTCTGTCCCCACCACAGTTTCTGCGCCCACCACTGTTTCATTCCACACCACTGTTTCAGTCCCCACCACCAATTCAGCTCCCATCACTTTTTCAGTCCCCACCACTGTTTCAGACCCCACCACTGTTTCTGAGGCCACCACTGTTTCAGTCCCCACCACTGTTTCTGAGGCCGCCACTGTTTCAGTCCCCACCACTGTTTCAGTCCCCATCACTGTTTAACCTACACCACTGTTGAAGTCCCCACCACTGTTTCAGTCTCCGTCACTGTTTCAGCCCCTACCACTGTTTCAGTCTCCGTCACTGTTTCAGCCCACACCACTGTTTCTGTTCCCACCACTGTTTCAGTCCCCACCACTGTTTCAATCCCCACCACAGTTCCTGCCTCCACCACTGTTTCAGCCCCTACCACTGTTTCTGCCCCTACCACTGTTTCAGACCCCACCACTGTTTCAGAGCCCACCACTGTCTTAGCCCCACCATTGTTTTAGCCCACACCACTATTTCAGTTCCCACCACTATGTCAGTCCCCATCACTGTTTTAGCCTACACCACTGTTTCAGTCCCCACCACTGTTTCTGACCCACCTCTGTTTCTGTCCCCACTACTGTTTCAGACCCCACCACTGTTTCAGCCCCCACCAATGTTTTAGCTCCCACCATTGTTTCAGTCCCCACCTCTGTTTCTGTCCGCACCACAGTTTCTGCCCCCACCACTGTTTCAGACCCCATCACTGTTTCAGTCCCCACCACTGATTCAGTCCCCACCACTGATTCAGCCCCCACCACTGTTTCAGTTCCCACCACTGTTTCAGATCCCACCACTGTTTCAGTCCCCATCACTGTTTCAGTCTCCACCACAGTTTCTGCCCCCACCACTGTTTCAGACCCCATCACTGTTTCAGTTCCCACCACTGTTTCAGATCCCACCACTGTTTCAGACCCCATCACTGTTTCAGTCTCCACCACAGTTTATGCCCCCACCACTGTTTCAGACTTCACCACTGTTTCAGACCCCACCACTGTTTTAGCCCACACCACTGTTTCACACCCCACCACTGTTTCACTCCCCATCACTGTTTAACCTACAACACTGTTTCAGTCCCCACCACTGTTTCACTCCCCATCACTGTTTCAGTCCCCATCACTGTTTCAGTCCACATCACTGTTTCAGACCCCACCACTGTTTTAGCCCACACCATTGTTTTAGCCCACACCACTGTTTCAGTTCCCACCACTGTTTCTGAGCCCACCACTGTTTCAGACCCCACCACTGTTTCAGTCCCCACCACTTTTTAAGTCCCCACCACTGTTTCTGAGCCCACACTGTTTCTGTCCCCACCACAGCTTCTGCCCCCACCACTGTTTCAGACTCCACCACTGTTTAAGCCCCCACCATTCTTTCAGTCCCCACCACTGTTTTTGCCCCCACCACTATTTCGGTCCCCACCACTGTTTCAGACCTCATCACTGTTTCTGAGCCCACCACTGTTTCAGACACCACCCCCCCACTCTTTCAGACCCCACCACTGTTTCAGACCCCACCGCTGTTTCAGTCCCCACCACAGTTTCTGCCCCCACCACAGTTTCAGTCTCCATCACTATTTCAGACTCCACCACTGTTTCAGCCCACATTACTGTTTTAGCCCACCTCACTGTTTCAGTCCCCACCACTGTTTCAACCCACACCACTGTTGCAGACCCCATCTCTGTTTCAGCCCCCACCACTGTTTCCGTCCCAGCCACTGGTTCAGACCCCACCATTGTTTCAGCCCCTATTACTGTTTCAGTCCCCATCACTATTTCAGACCCGACCACTGTTTCAGCCCCTCCACTGTTTCAGCCCCTCCACTGTTTCTGTCCACATCACTGTTTCTGCCCCCATCACTTTTTCAGCCCACAACACTGTTTCATTCCCACCACTGTTTCAGCACACACCACTGTTTGAGTGCACACCACTGTCACAGCCCACACCACCATTTCAGACCCCACCACTATTACAGCCCCCACCACTATTACAGCCCCCACCACTGTTACAGACCCCACCACTGTTTCTGACCCCACCACTGTCACAGCCCCCACCACTGTTTCAGCCCACACCACCGTTTCAGACCCCACCACTATTACAGCCCCCACCACTATTACAGCCCCTACCACTGTTTCTGACCCCACCACTGTCACAGCCCCCACCACCGTTTCAGACCCCACCACTATTACAGCCCCCACCACTGTTACAGCCCCCACCACTGTTACAGCCCCCACCACAGTTTCTGTCCACATCACTGTTTCTGCCCCCATCACTTTTTCAGCCCACAACACTGTTTCATTCCCACCACTGTTTCAGCACACACCACTGTTTGAGTGCACACCACTGTCACAGCCCCCACCACTGTTTCAGCCCCCACCACTGTTTCAGCCCACACCACCATTTCAGACCCCACCACTATTACAGCCCCCACCACTATTACAGCCCCCACCACTGTTTCAGACCCCGCCACTGTTACAGCCCACACCACTCTTTCTGTCCCCACCACAGTTTCAGCCCCCACCATCGTTTAAGTCCCCATCACTGTTTCAGACTCCACCACTGTTTTAAGTCCCCACTGCTTTTTTAGCCCACTCCACTGTTTCAGTCCACACCACTGTTTCTGCCCCCACCACAGTTTCTGTCCCCATCACTGATTCAGACCCCATCACTGATTCAGACCCCATCACCGTTTCTGCCCACACCACTGTTTTAGCTCCCACCACTGTTTTGGTCCCATTACTGTTTCTTCCCCATTACTGTTTTCACCACCTCCAATTGATATATGATTAGATTTATTGCCATATGTACTCAAGTACAGAAGTACAGTGAAAAGTGTATAATGTCGTCACACATGGCGCCATCTTAAGTACCTTGGTACAAAAACTTTGGTACAAAGTAGTAACAGAAACAAAGTTTGAAAACTTCAACATTAACTTCATAGAATTAATAGAAAAATAAAGAAATAAGGTAATTGTTAACATTAAAGCCCTTCTAAATATAAACTAGAAATAGGCACGATGGCACAGTGGTTAGCACTGCTGCCTCACAGCGCCAGAGATCCGGGTTCAATTCCCGCCTCAGGCAACTGTCTGTGTGGAGTTTGCACATTCTCCCTGTACCTGTATGGGTTTTCTCTGGGTGTTCCAGTTTCTTCCCACAGTCCAAAAATGTGCAGGTTAGGTGAATTGGCCATGCTAAATTGCCCTTGGTGTTAGGTGTAGGGGAGTGGGTCTGGATGGGTTGCTCTTCGGAGGGTCGGTGTGGACTTGTTGGGCCGAAGAGCCTGTTTCCACACTCTAAGTAATCTAATCTAAGTTAAAAGTTTAATGGTCTTTGATGTGTCTTCCATTTAGCTTGCTGTCCGGGAGTCACCACTGCTGCAGATACCGAGAATAGTTAGCTATTGCTAACTCTTCCAGCGTCACAAACCTTGGAGGAAATATAAGGGATGCTCTGTAAGAGGAGTGGGGGTGTGGGGGAGAGCAGGGGATGGCAATGAGGGTTGTTCTGGTGTTATGCTGGTAGTGACCAGTGGAGTGGTTCAACCCTCTGCTTCTAATTCTCTCCCATTGCCCCACACCCTCTTCCCCAGCCAAGAGTCATGAACACTCAAATCAGACTGTTCGTGGAACCCCCATCCAGAAATGTGCCTGGGTAGTAATGCAGCCTCTCTCTATGTGCCCCCACACCTCCTTTCCTCACCCTAGACCTGTACAACATGTCCCCAAACCAGTGTAACTGGCCTCTCACATCAGCCACGGACAACCTTCTTCTGTCACTTCACGTTTCAGCGTCTGAACACCTCACCATTGGTGAGAAGGCTTCCCCAGGTACAGGCAGGGGGAAGCAGACTCACTAGGCTTTGAGCTGGGAGGCAGTGGGTTTGTGGGGGCGTGGTGAGAGGGAGTACTGCATGTGGTGAAACCTCTGGACAGTATGAATGATATTGCTGCCAAGTGGCAAATGGTGGAGTTAGAGGATGTAAGAAGGTTCCATAGTAGTGGGGGTGGAGGAGGGGCAGGGGAGTGCTCTTCATGGACGGTAGAGGGCAGGAAATTGGAACTGAAGAGTGGAGGAGGGATGTAGAGGGAAAGGGAATTGGTGCATCTGCTCAACTGGGATGAACAATCTGGAAAAATCTATGCAATGGTAATGAAACCAGGCAAATCCAAATGTAATGAATAAAAATTGTGTTAAGAATTAACACATTTATGGTTGAGATCATGAAATAATCTTTGTGTTGCTTTTGTGATTTGGAATATTGTAAATAAATTTGGTCGCATGAATACAAAGTTTATTCTCAGGATGTAATTAAAATCAGGTGCACATCTAAACACATGAATCCCCATTGAAATTGTCACTTATGCATTTCTTACAATCATCTGCAAGATTTTTTCAAACTGAGACATTGAACATGCCTTTCAAATGGAATTTTATGAGAACAAAGAACATTACAGCACAGGAACAGGCCCTTCGGCCTTCCAAGCCTGTGCCGCTCCAGATCCTCTATCTAAACCTGCCGTATATTTTCTAAGGGTCTGTATCACTTTGCTCCCTGCCCATTCATGTATCTGTTTAGATACATCTTAAGTGACATTATTGTTCCTGCCCCTACCACCTCCGCTGGCAACACATTCCAGGCACCCACCACTCTCTGCGTAAAAAACTTACCACATATATCTACGCTAAACATTTCCCCTCTCAACTCATGACCCCAAGTAATTGAGTCTTCCACTCTGGGAAGAAGTTTCTTGCCATCCACCTTGTCTACACCTCTCAATATTTTGTAGGCCTCAAACAGGTCGCCTCAACCTCCTTCTTTCCAATGAAATAACCCTAATCTACTCAACCTCTCCTCATAGCTAGTACCCTCCATACCAGGCAACATCTTGGTGAACCTCCTTTGCATCCTCTCCAAAGCATCCACAACCTTTTGTTATGTGGGGACCAGAACTATACGCAGTATTCCAAGTATGGCGAACCAAAGTCTTATACAATTGTAACATGACCTGCCAATTCTTATACTCAATATCCCGTCCAATAAAGGAAAGCATGCCGTATGCCTTCTTGACCACTGTATTGACGTGCGGTGCCACCTTCAGGGAACAATGGACCTGAACACCCAGATCTCTCTGTACATCATTTTTCTCCAGGACTTTTCCATTTACTGCATAGTTTGCTGTGGAATTGCATCTTCCAAAATGCATCATCCCGCATTTGTTGGGTTGAACTCCATCTGCCATTTCTCTGCCCAGCTCTCCAAACTATCTATATTCTGCTGTATTATCTGACAGTCCTCTTCACTATCTGCTACTCCACCAATCTTCATGTCATCTATGAACTTGCTAACGAGGCAACTTCCCTCCAAATCATTTATGTATATCACAAACAACAGTGATCCCAGCACGGATCCCTATGGGACATCACTGGTCACATGTCTCCATTTTGAGAAGCTCCTTTCCACTACTACTCTCTGACTCCTGTTGCCCAACCAGTTCTCTATCCATCTAACTAGAACACCCTGGATCCCATGAGACTTCACCTTCTTCATCAGCCTACTGTGGGGAACCTGATCAAACGCCTTACTAAAGTCCACGTTTATGACATCTACATCCCTTCCCTCATCAATTAACTTTATCACCTCTTCAAAGAATTTTATTACGTTTGTAAGACATGACCTTCCCTGCACAAAAAACATGCTGCCTGTCACTGACGGGCCCATTTTCTTCCAAATGGCTATATATCCTATCCCTTAGTATCTTCTCCAGTAGCTTCCCTACTACTGATTTCAGGCTCATAGGTCTGTAATTACCTGGATTATCCCTACTATCCTTCTTTAACAAGGGGACAACATTAGCAATTCTCCAGTCCTCTGGGTCTTCCCCTGTTTTCAAGGATGCTGCAAAGATACCTGTTTAAGCCCCAGCTATTTCCTCTCTCGTTTCCCTCAGTAACCTGGGATAGATCCCATCCAGTCCTGGAGACTTGTCCATTTTAATGCCTTTTAGAATACACAACACATCTTCCCTCCTTATGCCGACTTGACCGAGAGTAATCCAAGATCTATCCCTAACCTCAACATCCACCGTGTTCCGCTCCTCGGTGAATACTGATGCAAAGTACTCGTTAAGATTCTCACCCATTTTCTCTGACTCCACACACATCTTTCCTTCTTTGTCCTTGAATGGGCTGACCCTTTCCCAGTTACCCTCTTGCTCCTTATATATGAATAAAAGGTTTTGGGGTTTTCCTTAACCCTGCTCGCTAAGGATATCTCATGCCCTCATTTAGCTCTCTTACTTCCTCATTTCAGATTGGTCTTACATTCCAGATATTCTTCCAAAGCTTTGTCTGACTTCAGTCACTTAGTGCTTATGTACGCACCCTCTTTTCCTCTTAGCTAGTCTCACAATTTCACCTGTCATCCATGGTTCCCTAATCTTGCCATTTCTATTCCTCATTTTCACAAGAACATATCTCTCCTGAACTCGAATCAGCCTCTTTTTAAAAGCCTCCCACATCTTAAATGTGGATTTCCCTTCAAATAGCTGCTCCCAATCTACATTCCCCAGTTCCTGCTGAATTTTGGTAGAGTTGGCCTTCCACCAATTTAGCACTCTTCCTTTAGGACCACTCTCATCTTTGTCCAGGAGTATCCTAAAACTTATGGAATTGTGATCACTATTCCCAAAGTAATCCCCCACTGAAACTTCAACCACTTGGCCGGGTTCATTTCCTTACACCAGGTCCAGTATGGCCCCTTTACGAGTTGGATTATTTACATACTGCTCTAGAAATCCTCCTGGATGCTCCTTACAAATTCTGCTCCATCCAATCCTCTAACACAAAGTGAATCCCAGTTAATATTGAGAAAATCAAAATCTCCTATCGCCACCACCGTGTTGCTCCTACATCTTTCTATGAGCTGTCTACATGTTTGTACCTCTATCTCATGCTCGCTGTTGGAAGGCCAGTGGTACAGCCCCAAAATTGTTACTGTACCCTTCTTATTTCTGAGCTCTGCCCATATTGCCTCACTGACCAGTAATGCAACTCCTCCACCCCTTTTATCTCCCTCTCTATCCTGCCTGAAGCATCAATATCGTGAGACATTTAATTGCCAATTATGCCCTTCCCTAAACCAAGTCTCAGTAATAGCAATACCATCATACTCCCAGGTATTAATCCAAGTTCATCTGCCTTACCCACTATACTTCTTGCATTAAAGCAAATGCATCTCAGACCACCAGAACCTCTGCATTCATCAGCTGCTTCCTGCCTACTCTTCCCCTTAGTCACAATAGACAATAGACAATAGGTGCAGGAGTAGGTCATTCTGCCCTTCGAGCCTGCACCACCATTCAATATGATCATGGCTGATTATCCTTAATCAGTATCCTGTTCCAGCCTTATCTCCATAACCCTTGATTCCATAATCCTTGAGAGCTCTATCCAACGCTTTCTTAACTGAATCCAGAGACTGAGCCTCCACTGCCCTCTGGGGCAGAGCATTCCACACAGCCACCACTCTCTGGGTGAAGAAGTTTCTCCTCATCTCTGTCCTAAATGGTCTACCTGGATTTTTAAGCTGTGTCCTCTGGTTTGGCACTCACCCATCATCAGAAACATGTTTCCTGCCTCCAGAGTGTCCAATCCTTTAATAATCTTAAATGTCTCAATCAGATCCCCTCTCAGTCTTCTAAACTCAAGGGTATACAAGCCCAGTCGCTCCAGTCTTTCAGTATAAGGTAATCCCACCATTCCAGGAATTGACCTCGTGAACCTACGCTGCACTCCTTCAATAGCCAGAATGTCTTTCCTAAAATTTGGAGACCAGAACTGCTCACAGTACTCCAGGTGTGGTCTCACCAGGGGCCTGTACAGCTGCAGAAGAACCTCTTTGCTTCTATACTCAATCCCTCTTCTTATGAAGGCCAGCTTGCTATTAGCCTTCTACACTACCTGCTGTACCTACAAGTTTACCTTCATTGACTGGTGTACAAGAACACCCAGATCTCTCTGTACCGCTACTTTACCTAAATTGATTCCATTTAGGTAGTAATCTGCCTTCCTGTTCTTGCCACAAAAGTGGATAACTATACATTTATCCACATTAAACTGCATCTGCCATACATCTGACCATTCACCTAACTTGTCCAGGTCACCCTGTAATCTCCTAACATCCTCGTTCCATTTCACCCTGCCACCCAGCTTAGTATCATCAGCAAATTTGCTAATGTTATTGCTAATACCATCTTCTATATCATTAACATATATTGTAAAAAGCTGCGGTCCCAGTACTGATCCCTGCGGAACCCCATTGGTAACTGCCTGCCATTCCGAAATGGAGCCGTTTATCACTACTCTTTGTTTCCTATCAGCCAACCAACTTTCTATCCAAGTTAGTACTTTGCCCCCAATATCATGCGCCCTAAGTTTTCTCACTAACCTCCTATGTGGGACTTTATCAAAAGCTTTCTGAAAGTCCAGGTACACTACATCTACTGGATCTCCCGCTGACTTCACACTGACTTCATTATCTAGTTTCTTACAAGCTTTAGTTACTACCCCCTTCCTGTCCACTAACTTCGTCATTTGGATCCCATCCCCCTGCCACATTAATTTATATCCTCCCCAACAGCGTTAGCGAAAGCACTCCCAAGAACATTGGTTCCAGTCCGGCCCAGATGTAGACCATCCAATTTGTAATAGTCCTGCCTCCTCAGAACTGGTCCCAGTGACCCAAAAATTATTAAGAGGACACGTGCCATCACATAAAGGGACTGAATAAAATGGAGATTGTGGGGTGCAGGAATGAGGAGGGTGAAGACTGGGGATAAAAATCTACTGGTGAGCTGCATAATGGGTCATGAATTAGTGCCTCTGTGCAAATGTCAAGGGACCACCTGAAATTTTATTTGGAAATTGTATCCACATTTGCTTAGAGCACTGTTCCTCTAGATCCTCCCGCCCTCACAATATTACACTCTATAGTGACTTGTGTGCTGGCCTCATGTTAAACAATCTATACACTGCCTGCACATATTTCATCATTTGGAACTTAGAAATGTCTGTGAAATGTCTCAGAAATGCCTAAAAAAGAACATCTTAGAAATGTCTAAAACTTAGTCCATTTTCCATGATTGCAAAAGGTTTTCACTCAAAGTTCCTTGAGCACTATTGATGTCTTTGCAGCACTTAACTAATGTTGGATAATCACAAATGATGTTGCTTGAGCCTTAAATGATTTGATTTCATGTCACTTGATTACCAGTTACGTCATTTGAGCATTTTCTAATGTTTGAATAGACGGTCACGTTTGAACCCAGATGATCATAAATGAGCACATACATACACTGTTGAACACAGAATTACCTCAAAATCTTTTTGAAATGGTCTTTCCTCAAGCTGATCCATATTTAAGGAATGGTCTTTATTGCAGGAACTTATTCCCAAAGTTAGACTGGAAAACGTGTACCTTTTAAAAAGTATTTGCTGCGGATAAACACCTGGACAGTGAGAGCAAGTGGGTGTGCATATAATTTTCTTTTCTTTGTTGTGCCCAAAGTGGTTGAAGGAAAATTATAACAGAATTCCATCAATCAGAAGGTTCACTCACTTTAAGTGGAAATTCACTCCATCACAGGGAGAAAGATAAAAACAATTCCATGCCTTTTTACATCTTTATTGTGATGGTAATGAGTCAGTTTTGACATGATTCACTGCAAGTGCTCAGCAGTTGAATGGAAAAGCATTGTTTAAACATTTCTTGAGGGCTTACATCTTAAAAATATTAGTTTGCACAATAAGTATTTTTAAGTACTTATCAGTCAGAATTGATCAATGCGATATGTTTTAGCTGCAAATGTTATTTTTTTGTTGGCGTGAAATATTTCCAATGTGACTTTGTTTTCTGTGATGCAGTGCTGAACTCGAGGTCATTCTGAAAACAACCAACCTGTTCTGCGGTGTAGTTTCATCAGTGCCACATCTCGAAGCATCTTACAAAGTTGTAATGCTAAAGGACATTGTATCATTTGGGAAGGGTCAGACTTTGGAGGGATTTGAAAACAAGGATGAGAATTTTAAAATGACACTATTGCTGGACAGAGAACTAGTGTCACTCAGTTAGCACAGAGGGTAGTGTGGGATATGGTGCAATTGAGGGTGTGAGCAGCTAAATTTAGAATAAACTCAACCTAACGGAGAGTGTGATAGGATTATGTTGGACTAACTGAGTCTGGAGATAATAAAGAGGATCAAGGATTTGGCAGGAGATGAATAGAGGCAGGAGTAGAGCTGGGATTCCTGGACATTTCATACATTAAAGGTGCAGACTACAACTCCAGAGATTAAAAAAAAGACCATTCTAAAACGAATCAAATTATCTTTTTTTGGCCTTTCGCACTGTTTGACCAGAGTTATATTTGCAGTGATTTGCTCCTTGTGAACTGTGACCCCTGGAGTAAATTAGTTGAACAGCAACCAAGCTCGCCCCACCCAAAATGGAATGTTCTTTATTTTGTTGGTTTTCTTCAGTGCAAGAAGTTTGCTGAGTTTTCTGTGCAAGCTGCAGATTATATTTTTAAAATATATATTCCATAGTCATTCAGCCTTTAAATCCGCACAAGGCAAAGGGCAGAAGGATTCCCTCCTTGTAATAATTGGGTTGCAGTGAAGAAAATAATGACAACAGGAAATGTTGTAGTGAATGGAAAAAGTAGGCAGCACTGACTGCAGAACTTCCTCTTACATCACAGACCAAATAAGGTTCAGTGAAGTGACTTTACTATCAAACCGTGTCAGTATCTTGTTGTCATGTTTCTACCTCATGGGCTGCTGTACCGTGCAGAACTGCACAGACAGAATCGAGATAGCAGAGTTGGGGGGGATTCAGGATGATTCCTCCCAGAGGACAATCACACCGCGCACAACACAGGTAACAGCAACTTGTGTTTCTCTTTACTGTTGAATTATTTCACTTCAATGACCAGTGGGTGGGTCAAACTGCAAAGGAGTTTTATCTGTTCCATTTTTTTCTCTCTCCCTCTCTCTCGTGTCTAAGTGTCATGCTGTGAAAGCGCCGTGTCAGTCACTTAAACTCAATATTACTGCTTTGAAGCCTCCTTTCAAGCACTGTAGAGGCATGACGATGTGTAAACATTAACACAACTGTTTCCGCATTGAGAACAGATCTCTGTTTAAGCTTGTTCCTGTAAGTAAAACTGGTAGTTAAGCTGCAATTTTCTCACTGACTTGCAAGCAAAGCTGCCTCCCCAGCTGAATAAACTTTCTAGTGTTTCCTTAACATTAGTTGCTTAGGAGCTGAAGGCTTTCTTCCTGGGGTGAGATTTCTTCCCGCTAAAGCAGTGAGAAGCTTTGAGCATTACGGATGTCAGAGCAGAATGGGTATTCTGGGCAATACGTATGTCAGTGGTTGCCCATCTTAAAGCAACATTGTCTTTGAATAAGGAGCGTGACTTTTTAAATACATGAGAGGATGAATATGAATGATCTGCCCGCTTAATAACAATTTAAGGGATTTTTAAAAAATCATTTAATGTCAACTTGTTTACAATTTAGCCCCATTATGTTTTTTTCTAAACCTAATATGAATTTTGTGGAATATTTTACTGATATTGCTGATTTACAGTGCACTGATATTATTGTAGGATGCTGCAAATATTTCAGTTTATTTGGGGGAATGCCGATTCTTTATGTTTCATTTTGTTTGAGTTATTTCTGCTCTCCCTGCTTCATTTTGTCTTTTTTTTTGTCTGAATTTATATATTTTTTAAAATTACCACAGTCCTAAACCTCCCAGCCGGCGTGTGAGTTTAAGTGAAAGTTCTGGTTTCCGGCACTAACTTTTCAAAGTGCCCTGGGTATTTTCCCACCAGCTGTTTTATTTCACGCTAAATTCACAAAACTCTTGTGCCTGATTCTCTCATCAAATATGTCGTGCCTCAATTATATGAACAAACTTCAATCATAAATGAGTCTTTCCAGGAATGTTTCAGGGTGGAGGTGAGAAGTATTGGGTTGGGAGGGCGACGAGGGTGGAGCAGGGGGTTGCTGTGGGTCAGAGCGTTCAGCAAGAAATTTTTGGTCAAGACTAAAAACTGCTTGCTTGGTAAAGTACCATTTCTCTTTTCAATTTTTCACATCTGCTGTATTCCGGTTCAAGAAATGCAAATGTATATTTGCATAGAGCTATGCAGTCTGGACACCTTTTTCTGTGAAAATCAGTTAGTCACAGCATTATTTGAATGCATGTACATGATAAACAGCATATGTGTTACACCTATAAATATTGCATCAGTTCTGGAAAAGGGAATCTGGCCATTTGACCAATTGGTCTGTACCACCATTCATACTGCACTTGAGCCTCCTTCAAGCCTTCTCTATTTGAATCTTCCAGCATAACTATCTATTCTTTACAGGAAACAGGTTCCTTCTTCTAATCACTATCTGGATTGCAAAGTTTCTGCTGAATTCCCAACTCATTGACACTCCGTGAGTCTAGTCTTCTGTCAGTGGAAATTTTCTCCATTTATAGCCCATCAAACTATATACAAGTCTCCATTAGGTTTCCTGACATTTTTCCAGATTAAAAAATCCCAAACCTGTTTAATCCTTCTGGTTAACTATAAACTCTCTGGCCTGTCATCATCTGAGTGTTTTTTTTAATGATTTCTCCAATGACTTATTGCATTTTGGTAAAACAAACAAGGGTAGGCTTTATACAATTAAAAGTAGGGCCTTAGGTTGGAGCAAATTACTGCAGATGCTGGAATCTGTACTGAAAATAAAAAATGCTGGAGATCACAGTGGGTCAGCCAGCATCCATGGAGAGAAAGCAAGCTAACCTTTTAAGTCAGCTAGACTTATAACATTAACTTGTTTTCTCTTCATAGATGCTGCCTAACCCACTGTGATCATCAGAATGTTTAGGGCCTTGGGTTGTAGAACAGCAAGACCAAGGGCTTCAGGTACATAATTCTTTGAAATTTGCATCACAGGTAGAGAGGATGGTTAAGAAGACATTTAAGCATGCTTGCCTTCATCACTCAGACCTTTAAGTTTCAGAGATAGGACAACATGCTGAGATGTACAGGATGTTAGTGAGGACTCTTCTGGAGTATTGTGTTTCGTTTTGGTTGCCCTGTTACAGGAAGGATATTATTAAGCTGGAGAGGATTCAGAAAAGATTTATCAGTATGTTGGCGGGAATTAAGGGTTTGAGTTATAAGAGGAGGCTGGATAAGCTTGGACTTTTTCATTGGAGTGTAGGAGTTTGAGGGGTCACCTTTTATAGAAGTTTCTAACTTCATGAGGGTATTGATCAGGTGAATGGCAGGTGTCTTTTCCCTGGCTTGGGGGATTAAAGACAAGGAGGCACTTTTTAAGGTGAGAAATGAAAGTTTTAACAAAAAAAGGCAACTTTTTAACATATTGTTCATGTGTGAAATGAACTCCCAGAGGGAGTAGTGGATGCAGGTGCAGTTACAATGTGTAGACATTTTGATAAGTACATGAATAAGAAATATTTTGGGGGATATGGGCCAAGTGCAGGGAGGTGGGACTGGTTAGTTTGGGATTGTGGTTGGCAGAGACTGGTTGGACTAAAGGGTCTGTTTCCATGCAGTATGACTCCATGACTCTATGATTTAGTGTGTGTGTGTGTGTGTGCTTGTGCTTCTATATATGTAGAAATGTGTGCAAATGTACATGCATGTGCATGTATACATGTATGAGTGTGTTCACATGTGTGGCTGAAATACATACAAGTCAATGAAGTCTATGTATGTAAGGGCAGTATTTTCCATTCACTGCTACACTCCTGGCAGTAAATAACATCTGTTCTCTGCGGGAGCTGTAACTCTTGCAGTCCATTCAGGAACCATACTGTAAGTTCCTCTCTGAAAATGATACTGAACTGAGCAGTGCTGATTGTGCTGGGTGAATTTGAATCGCTAGAAATGCCTTAGTAGATTTTTATGTTGGTCAGCCAACCAAGACACATTATCTTCAATAACCAGGAAACTGTGTCAAGGTAATGCCGGTCTGAGACAGCCGATGGCTTTCAGTTTCCTGTTGTCTGAGAAGCCCCTGAGTAAACTGGAGGAGCAAGGGGGAAAGATTGGCAGCAGTTTCAAAAATGGAAATGAACCTTGCAAGAAAAGCAAAACAAACAGCAGTATCATGTTTTAAGGATAACAATTGTAGTTTGTTTGTCAGAAAGATAAGGGTACGGGTTCCCACCAGTTTGTTGGCTCACTCACTCCATCAGGTTTTAATACACAGCGTCCTTCCCCGTTGCAAATGCTGATGACGTCAGGTGGGGGCAGTTCTTTCTTGTGAAGTTACTCATGTCTGAAGGGCTCCCTCATTCACTCTCTTCCTGATGCTGCTTGCCAGTAGGTGGGGACAACTTGCTCAAGATGAGCAAGTGCTTGCGGGAAGCCATCCACGGAGACACTTCCTAGTTTGCAGCCCCTGTCACATCGCAAATGGTGAATGTAATCACAAGCCGAGCAAAGCACGTCAAAAAGAATCGAGAGCCCCAGCCCCTGGTCTATCCGGGATCAGTTGTTTTTTTCCCCATCTGCATCCATGTGTTCAGAGCAAATATTCGTCTTCTCACTCACTCGAGAACTTGCTGGGGGGAGTCATTGATAATCTGACTGCCTTTTCCTCAGGTGAAGGACAAACAGGACAAAGATACCCTGACAGAGCGAAATCGGACGGTGTTTTTAATCTTTCCTCCTGAACCCATGTTTTGTTTTGTTATTAATACTCACTCATCACACCTCACTGTTACTGACAAATATTGTGCCTTTACCTGGTCTTACTCTCAAATCTTAATAGGTGGGTTTTGAGTTTGAGTCACAATAGGCTTTTCAACAACGAGACCCTCACCGATCAACTTCTGATTTCAAACTCTGCTTACTCCTGTCACTGTCCTGATAAAGGGTTTTTACCCGAATCGACTACTCTCCTGCTCCTCGGATGCTGCCTGACCTGCAATGCCTTTCCAGCGCCACCTTTTTTGACTCTTCTTCCTGTCTTAGTAGACTCTACTGTACAAGTCCTTACAACATCAGAAACATGCTTACAAACTGAACCTGTGTTTCCTCAAAGTTCACAAAGGATCTTCTCATCAGCTCCACTAACTTAGGCAAAGGGCCGCGTGACCGTACATTGGGTAGGACCTAAAGATCAGTTCCCAGGCCTGTCTGGATTTCAGCTGCTTTTGTAGCTGTGACAAAGTGAGGGCTGCCCCCGAAACGTCGATTCTCCTGCTCTTCAGATGCTGCCTGTCCTGCTGTGCTTTTCCAGCGCCACACTCTCTTGGCTTGGTGACTGGTCCACTCCACTTGCACTCTGTGTGACTCCAGTCTCTAATTGGCTAAAGGTGAAGAAATTCAAAGTTTGAGCCTCCCAGCCCTGATCTGACTGCAGTGAACCTTGTTCTGTGGGTTGAGAACAGGATGGCGCTTGCTCTGTCCAGTTCTGTCAAGACGTGTGTGTGAATAATGCATGGTTCAGTTAGATGAGGGAAGGCACCTTGAGACTGAAGAGTAATGACCCAATGAAGAGTCATCGCTCTCAGACAAGGGATGTTAAGAGAAGAAAATTACCAAGACAAACCTATGTCATTACTACTACAGCCCTCCCACCCTCTCTTAAGGTAGGTTGCTAACTCCAGTTGCACATATTCCTAGAGGTTTCGTCTTATGACGTACTGGTTCCAATTATTGCTTTCTCCCATTCATGTTCCCCAGCGCATTCATTTCAAAGAAGCTGCACTAGTTACATTATAACTTCGAAAGCACTAGACAACTTAATTAACTGATTATCAGTCAAACTCACTTTTTAACAAGTCTGCAAATTCTTTTTATAACTATTGAGTGAAAACACTGCAAGCAAAAAAATCTTAAAACTTCTTTTATTAAAACTCTTAACATCCTTATGGTTTCTTCTCCCTGTTACTGTAACACCATCACCTGCCCATTCCTTTCCAAGCCACTCACCTTGGAAAACATATCGTTCTGCCTTCACTGTCGCCGGGTCAAAATCCGGGAACTCCCTCCCTGAAGACATTATGGCTTTAACCTACAGCAGTGGTTTACCAAGGCAGCTCACCACTACTTTCTCAAGGGCTTCCCGCGAGTGAAGAGATTAATCTTGAATTCTTGGAGACTCCGGGAAAATCCGGAAGGATTGGTAACCCTGCCCACTGGTTGTCGACAGGGCTGAAACTAAGACAGTGTACATTTTGCGTTACTCTTTCAAAATGGAAACAAATTGCAAATTCTTTCGCGGTGAAATAAACTGATGCCACGCCAAAGAAGGGAAGGGCAAAGGATGGGTCAATCTGGCTTTAAAAGGAGGCAAATGAAAAGCCTGAGGGGGGTATTTCCAGGGCGTGAACCTTGGTAGTCAACATATCGTTACCAATTACAGGGTGACAGAAAGGGTTTATCACTCAAAGAAGTTTATTTGGAGAGTTCCAGGGAGATGATTAGAAGATGAGGAAATCCCAATTCTGCTCTCTCATAAAGAGATTTATCGTAAACCAATGACAGCCTATGATCTGATTCACCTGATTCCAGTAAATGTTCCCTCTAAACTGCGTGGGTGTAGTAATCCAGAATGGGATGCACAGGGAGAACTGACTGCACACAAGCAATAATCCCTTTAAAATGTATAACAATACGACATTCCGCAACACAATAAAACGGCCTATGAGGCATGCATGCCAAGAGAAATAAGAGTCGACACTGATTACAAAGAAAGGTAATTCCGTGAACTGGATGGTGGTTAACACTGCTGCTTCACAGCACCAGGAACCTGAATTCGACCCCCCCTCGGGTGACTGTCTGTGTGAGATTTGCACATTCTCCCCGTGTCTGCGCGGGTTTCCAACTGGTGCCCCAGTTTCTTCTCTCAGACCAAAGGTGTGCAGGTTTGGTGGATTAGCCAGGCTAAATTACTCATAGTGTCCTGGGATGCGCAGGCTGGGTGGGCTAACCGTGGGAAATGCAGGGTTACGGGGATGGAGTAGGGTGGCCAGTCTGAGTGGCATGCTGTTCGGAGGGTTGGTGTGAACTCGGTGGGCCGAATGACCTGCTTCCAAACTCTTTCAATGATTGGATGAAACATTTGGTGCTTCAATAGAAAAAGTCCAGCTTTGAACACTGGCAAATCTATTGGCAGAAACTAGCAATCGGCAGCGCGGGAGACCAGGGACCATTAAAGTGAAAAACTTACCATTCGTCATTTTTATATAAAAAAGAAGCCTTCTAATGAAACATTTTAATGATGAATGTTGTCAAGAAAACAATTAGGGCTGATCGTATTCTTCCAGTCGAGCATAAAGTGACTCATTGATCTAATCGGTGACAGGAGGGGTATTGAGTGCACAGTATTATATTGAGACTCAGCTTTGATTTGCGACATTACAAACATATTTGTGTGAGCATGCGTCAATTGTTCAAATTAATAGAGCTCTGTACAGTTTTATGTTGCACGAGAGACATGAAACACTGCAACTTCTCATTACAGAAACAATGCAAACTTGCTGCCACTTTCTAGGAAAGGCTGTAGAATTATGAAAAGTTCCTGTTGATTTTTCTTTGCATAAAAGAACTGTAATGTTGTATCTTGCCTTGGTCATAATGACAAAATGGACATAGTGCCGGATATAGAGTTGTGCCACCGCTGTTTTCTGAACTGCACTTTCCCATTCCTTGCTTTCTCAGTGCCCCTGTTTATTTTCCGAGTGAGTGGGATGTTCCCGTCTGTGGAGTCTATGTGGATTACATCAGGGATGCTCCCTTGTCACCCTGGCAAAAAGCCCACTTCTGCAATGCGCAGAGGAATTCCTCCAGAGCCAGTTGCCTCGCCCCACCTCCGGATGATCTCGCCATGATTAAATGCTTGCCCCAGGTTTCAGCTGGGAGCCAAAACTACAGTTTGAGCTCGAGCTGCACACAGCAAGAGTCACCCCCAGCAAACAGCAGATTGAATAGAGGCAACACTCAGGAAACACTTGGCATTTCTGCTGTTTTCAGCAAATGCATTTTATTTTAAAAATGCAAAATGTTATTTTAAAAAATGTCCAACGTTTTCGGCCTCATTTTCCTTATTGCATTCCGGAAGGTTTGCAGCGGACTCTGTCACAGCATTGTTAACCTTTTGCTTACAGGTTGGGACTTCTGACTTTCTGTACCCAATTTTTTTTTTAGATTACTTACAGTGTGGAAACAGGCCCTTCGGCCCAACAAGTCCACACCGACCCCCGACCCCCCCAAACCAGACCCATTCCCCTACACCTAACAACAGTACTGACAATTTAGCATGGTCAATTCACCTAACCTGCACATTTTTTGGACTGTGGGAGGAAACCCACGCAGACACGGGGAGAATGTGCAAACTCCACACAGACAGTTGCCTGAGGTGGGAATTGAACCCGGGTCTCTAGCGCTGTGAGGCAGCAGTGCTAACCTCAAACAAAATAAAGTATAAAACAAAACAATCATTAATGTCAAAAGAAAAACATTGAAATAGACAAACCCCCGTGTAAAAGCAAGTGCCATAGACTTGCATTCCCTTGAGTACAGTAGATTAAGAGGTTACTTAATTGAAATGTTTAGGACAATTAAAGAATTTGGCAAGGTAGAAACTTTGGGACAAAATCCAAACCACAGGGATATAATATGAGAGTTAGAGCTAAGCCACTCAGAGTTGATGTCAGGAAGCATTTCTTTTTATACAATGTTGTGGAAATCTAGAACTTTCAGAAAATCTGTTGGAAACTTCATGAAGATAGATAGAATTAGGTGAGCCCAAGGTGGATAAATACAAAGCAGGAATAAATTGAGTGGTAGGACAGACACAAGGGAAATGGAATGGCCTTCTCTTGTTCTTAAATCAATGAACCTGTATGGAGCTGCTGTAACTGAGTTCTATCTTCATCTAACACACAATGTTGCCCGAGTTCAGACCTGCAGCTTCTCAGTCACAAGCAGCTCAGAGTATTCAATGTCCCTTGTGGGTTTTTTGTGCCTAATTAAAAGGAGTCTGGCAAAGAAGTGTTGGAAGATTTTGTGAAGCACTGCCTGCCTGTCTTGCCAACATAGGGAATACCTGACATTCAAGGTCACCAGAGACCGGTGTTCATTAGAATCAGCCAGATGGTCTTCGCACATGGCTAACTAGCCCATGTTGTCAGGCCTGAAATAAGAAGGCCTGGAACTGAGTTGACAAGGTCACCATTGCACAATAAAAGAGAGATGAAAGAGTTGGAATTGTACCTCATACTTTGAGTGAGAAAGATGGGAAAACATTTCTAATGGAATTCTTCACTAGAGGTGGCCAGATAAATTCAAATGGGTTAAGGTATTTTCCCCTTTTAGAAGCATATCCATCCTTAATTGTGTTACAGTATTTTCTGGTGAACATATGTTCATAATCTGCACTCTGCCATTGTTTGTGCAATTCATTGCAGTATCAAATTTACTGGTAGATATGCCTAAAGTCCTCAACTCGTAATACTAGTCCAGCAACGTCTTAAACTAAAATTTCTCCTTGTGCTGAATTCATTCCATTGCCTCATGCACCCTAGCAGCGGCCTACACCTCACCCCACCCCAACCCCTGTAAACCTTTGCAGTCTGATTGTCATCATTCTACGTTCAGCTATTGTGGAAATCCCTCCCAACACCTCACCACTCTCTTTGCCTTTAAGATATTCATAAAAACCTTATGGTCACCCAATCATCATATTTCCTTGTGACATGATGTCAAGTTTTGTTTGCTCATGTGTGTGATAATATTTGAAGACTGTTGGGTAATTTTAAAACATTCAAACAGCCAATAAATACAGATTGTCATCAGAGTGTATAAATGCTATTTTTTAAATGGATTGACACCTTTTAAATAATAGACAAAGGAGTAACATAGAGCTGTGTTCAGACTTTATCTCAATACCATCAGTAGTCTATAGCCATCAAAGTACAGGCTTATGGATTCAGCGTTGGGAAGTTCACAGCAGCAGGCAAGTCCTTCTGTGGTAACCTATAGGCAGTAGAAAGACAGCCTTTTATTGACTTGAGCGAACACCTCTCAGTAGAGAGCAAACAGAACACCAGTATGGTCCCCTTGACTTACCCTGACTAAGCTGCAGTAAGCCTGATTGAAATTGTTTAGTTTGTTTATAAGTGTTTTCACCCCTTGTTTCATTTTGTTTCACACAACATTTGGGCTCGTGCACTGGTACAGATGGTCCCAACCAAACAATAGGAGGTGCAGAAAAAAATATCTGAAGGATTTATTTGAAGTCACAAACATTCTAAAGCTGATGTTGCATTTGGGCAACTCCGACTGAGAAATGACCGAGGAGTGCAGCTTATATAAGAAATAGGAGCAGGAGTTGGCCATCTGACCCATCGAGCCTGCTCTGCCATTCAATATGATAATGGGTGATATTACATTTGATTAGATTACTTACAGTGTGGAAACAGACCCTTCGGCCCAACAAGTCCACACCGCCCCGCCGAAGCGCAACACACCCATACCCCTACATCTACCCCTTACCTAACACTAGGGGCAATTTAGCATGGCCAATTCACCTGACCTGCACATCTTTGGACTGTGGGAGGAAACCGGAGCACCCGGAGGAAACCCACGCAGACACGGGGAGAATGTGCAAACTCCACACAGTCACTCGCCTGAGGCGGGAATTGAACCCGGGTCTCTGGCGCTGTGAGGCAGCAGTGCTAACCACTGTGCCACCGTGCCGCCCACAAGTGGACTCAGCTCCACTCATTCGCCCTCTCACCACAACCCTTAATTCATTTGCTGTTCAAAAATCTATACATAATTCCCTTAAAAAACA
The DNA here is from genome assembly GCF_047496795.1 of Chiloscyllium punctatum. Classification (NCBI taxonomy): domain Eukaryota; kingdom Metazoa; phylum Chordata; class Chondrichthyes; order Orectolobiformes; family Hemiscylliidae; genus Chiloscyllium; species Chiloscyllium punctatum. The sequence continues at coordinate 22,306,740 of NC_092765.1, read as the reverse complement.
TTCAATGAGGTAGTGTCAACTGCATCACTAGGCAAGGAATTTCACACATTCACAATCCTTTGGGTGAAGAAGTTCCTCCTCAACTCAGTCCTAAATCTGCTCCCCCTTATTTTGAGGCTATGCCCTCGAGTTCTAGTTTCACCTACCAGTGAATACAACTCACTGATCCTATCTTATCTATTCCGTTTATAATTTGGTTTCTATAAGATTCCCTCACTTTTTCTAAATTATAATGAATGTAGTCCCAGCATACTCAATCTCTCCTCATAAGCCCATCCTCTCCACTCCAGAATCAATAGAATGAACCTCCTCTGCACCCCGTGTAGTGCCAGTACATCCTTTCTCAAGTAAGGAGATCAAACTGCACACAGTATTCCAGGTGTGGCCTCACCAGCATCCTATACAGGCTAAATCTCCCATGGCAGTCATTCTCTGACCATTGGAAATTCATGGAGAGAAATATGGTGACTGTGAATCTTGTTATCTTGTCTGTATTTCTGAAAATATCCAAAGCAGAAACCAGCTTTGTGTAGAAGCAAAACTTCCTCACAAGTCAAATAAAATTGCGATTGTTAATGAACGTTTCATATAACGTTCATGGATCAGAGGGTATCAATATTGCTTCGGAGTCCAAAGATATAGCCTGTGACGCTCGACTGCTCCACTGGGAGAACTGATGAGAGTCCTGTACTGACAGGATCATAATTAAGGGAGCACATTTTGTCAAAGGATCAGTCCCCAAGGAGCACTGAACTTTTGCAGGATCACTATCATGTCCGAGGATGTGTACCACACCATGGGAGGGTCAATACTGAGGGAGTGCTACGCCGTCGGAGCGTCAGTGCTGAGGGAGCACTGTACTGGAGGAAGAATCCTCCATTGGATATGATGTTAACGGGTGGCCCTATCTACTATGCCATATTGATGCAGAAGATCTCGTGACAATACTTTGAAGAATGGGATTTCTCTCCTGTGTCCAGGCCACCAATGTTTATCCCCTGACCACCATTGTAAAATTGGTCATTTGGTCATTATCACGCTGCTGTCTACTGGGAGCTTGCGATGCACAAATTAGCTGCTACTATTTCCTACATCACAAAGCACTTCACAGGCCATGAAGTCTTTTTTATGCCTGAGGTTGTGAGGTGCTGTACAAATGCAAATCTTTTCTCTTTCTTGTTCTCTCTGGTGCATAGTGATAAAGGACGCTTTTGCTCAGAACTGTTCTATGTTGACGTGTCCACTGACGTGTCCTTAGGTCATATCAGTGGCACCTCATATCAGTCTTGGACCGGGAAGCTGTCCTTTCCATGTGGCAGGAAGAACCGGCTATTTCAAGTGTAAGTGCCAGAAGATCATTCAACATAGCACAGACTTTCTCACCAACTGTTGATTGAGGACTTGCTGTATTTTAATGGGAGGTGAATGTCATCCTCTGAGTGATACATGCTACTTTGGTTCATTGAAATGTCACAGTGTGATTCAGAATCTTCAGGGGAGCTGGGGACATATGCCCCAGTTTGAGCCAGTATTTCAGAGGAGGAGCAGTGACTATGGGTGGAAGGTCAGTTGGGATTTAACTTGGAAGGATCCAAATTGAAACAGGATTCTGTTTGTGATCTTTATTACTGTGAAGTTGTGGTGGAAGACAGTCAGTGTTTTAAATGAAGGGTTGCGTGGCAGAGATTTAGTATCGAGAAACTCACTGGTCTGGAAAAATACCTCCCGTGAGATGCACTGTTATTGTTTGGTGATCTCAGATGGGGCTCATGTCATCTGCTCAACAGCTTGCATTGGTTGAGCAGGAGGGAAATGGAGTAGTTGGGTCTGTCAGAGAGACAGCAGAGGAGAATGCTGTAAACTTGGAAAAATCCTTCTTTTTCCATTTAATTAATACCTGAAATTCAAAACAAATTTTCTCCCCAGGACATCGCAAAGCATATTATTGAATAACGCAGCAAATGTGACTGCCATTTAATACACAAAAGATTCATACACATCAATATTCCAATCACCAGATCATTTTATTTTGAGGGATTTTGGTTGATAAGTTAATAGTGACTGGAACACAAGGGAGAACTCCCTTGATTCTTCAGGTGGTGCAATGGGATCATGGCTGAGTGCATCAGATTTTTAATCAGTAAGAGAATTGAGGTTTATGAAGAAAAGGCAGGTAGGCGAAGTTAATAATGATCAGATCAGCCATTGTCTCATTGACTGAAGTAGTCGACTTGATGGGCTGAATCACCTCTTGCTGCTATATCTTATGATCTTTCTTATCTTCAACTGAAAGGACAGACACCAGTTTAGTGTTTTGTCTGAACATAAGTTCTGACAAGGTAGTGCACTCTCAGCACTGCACTGGAGTTGGACTTCAACCATCTGATACAGAGGCAAGTGTGCTACCCAGTGAACCATGATTAACCACTGTAAACTAGTCCCACTTGCCCCCAACCTTGGCCTCTCTTGCCCTGTGGCCCTGCAACTTTACACTCTTTCATGCAACTCCCCTTTGGAAGAGACTGTCAAATCTACTGTCTCCACTTGCCATGATCTACTTCCCCCATTGGTGTATTGTTCTACATCGCATTTTTCCTTCCAAGCTGTGTGACCTTCTAACCAAAACTTGGCAGGAAGACTATGGAGGAGGAACAATGCACATTCCCTCTGCGTCAAGGCATAAGTGCTGACGATGAGTGGGTTTTATTTCTTTAATCCATGAATTCGACAAGACCTGATTGCTTGTGGGGAAAGCAGAAAGCTTCTGGTTTCACCCTTTAACAATGGCCTCTATTTTGACTGTTCAATTTTAGGAATTACTTTTATAGATATTCCACAGTTGTTTCAGTTTCTAGTTCAGACAGTATCTAAAATCCAAAAAACACAAAGAAAAAATGTGATATTTAGCCCTTACCAGGTTGCTGACAGTAAACAGATTGACTTTATGACTGTGAGAGACTTCCAAAGATTGTAATGGCCTGTTCAGTTCTGGCTACAACACGGTAGGAAAGATATATCGCCTATGAATTGAGTGCAGTGCAAATTTACCAGAATGGAACCGATCCAAAAGGACTCCGTTATGAAAACTGGTGACAAAAATATGAGTATGTCCATTGAATATCGGAGTGTTTAAAACTATTGAAGGAGTTGATTTATTGGGGAGAGTGAAATTATTTCCTCTGAGTGGAGTTCTGAATAAATGTGAATAAACTGAAAATTAGAGCTAATCTCTTCCAGGGTAATGAGAGGAAGCATTTCTTCATACAAAGGTAGTGGAAATTTGGAACTCTTCCTCACAAAAGCTATGGAACCTGGGGTTTAAATGAAAATAAAGTAGAGGCCTTGATTTTGTCAGTGGTGAAATGATGCACTCGCCATTGACCTCAGAAAGGTGCCCAGACAAATTTGTGTTGCAGATTTCCCCATTCCTGCTGTCACTTTGAATCTGATGTCAAGACTGACATCTAGCAGTAGTGATATCATCAAATAGGGTGAACAGCATTGAAATAAATATTCTTACAGGCAGCAAACCAGAAACCACGGATTGTCCTTTACTTTTTAATGAAAATTAATTGCAAAGAGTGAAATAAATTCTTGGGATATATGCATGGAATTAGGAAAGAAGCTGAAATAGCAAGCAATCTTTTAGAAACTGTACATTTTTTAAAAGATGCTTTGTTTCCCCATGGAGTAATTGGACATTTCCCAAAAGTAAAAGTAGTTGTCCAGAGTCAGAGGTTTTTTAGCATAAATTATGAACTCTGAAATTTGTTTAAAAGTTAATTTGCATTCCATTCATCAAGTGATAACTCTCTTGTTTTGTTGTTTCAAAAAAAAATGGTAAGAGACAAGTTTTCATCAAGTTCTATTTCATTAGGGAAGCCTGGAATCCCTGACAACAACTTCTGGATTTCTGCAGTTCAATGGGTTGATTACAGAAGTTGTGGTTAATTTCAAAGGAGTTGTGATGGCAAACAGTGCAATAACAATAACAATGAAGTTACCAAAGTCAGACCATGGGCATTAAAAATTTCAGAACCAGGGCAGTTAGGTGGAGTTCAGATTCATATCTTAAGATTCATATTGATCATATTTGTATGACAGAACTGGATTCTAGGGTTCCTGTGTCCCTCAACTATAGCCAACTGGTCAACAGAAAATCTCCAAGTTGCAAAGACGGGTGGTTCAGTTCCTTTGTCTATGATAGCGTAGCTCATCAGAGTGAGAAAACTTCAGAACACTTGCCCTGCACAGAGGGGGAATGTAGATATCTGTACAAGTGTTCAGTCTAATCAGATTAAAGTGTGTAATCTTTGCTACAGTAAGTTCCACGTACAAGGCATTGGAAAAGTGCAAAATTGGGTTCAGCAGTAATGATGCATGAGACCTGATGTCACGTGTGAACTAGTACAGTCATTGTGACTAAGTTCCATCTGTTGAGCTACCTTTTGACTTGTACCTCATTGAGGGTCAGCATGTACAATAAAGGGATGGAGAAACAATCATGAAATAACTTGGAAAATGAGATAAGTTGCAGGATTGCAGAACCATTAAATATTGTTTTTTCACTGGCAGCCACGAGGCAGTAGCCAGACCTATCAACATAGGAAACTGGAGCAAGAGGGGACCTTTTAACCCCTGACTCCTGCTTCACTTTTCAATACAATTCATAGAGGATCATCAGCCTTAACTCCACTTTTTCACCCATTTCCCATAATCACGTGATTCCTTGAGACTTAAAATCTAACCATCTCAACTTTAAATTATTCAATATTGAAGCATTCATAATGTTTTGGGGTAAATTTTAAATAATTCACCACCCTTTCTGCCCCATTGGCCTATAAGACCATAAGACATCGGAGTGGAAGTAAGGCATTCGGCCCATCGAGTCCACTCCGCCATTCAATCGTGGCTGATGGGCATTTCAACTCCACTTACCCGCATTCTCCCCGTAGCCCTTAATTCCTTGTGACATCAAGGATTTATCAATCTCTGCCTTGAAGATATTTAGCGTCCCGGCCTCCACTGCACTCTGCGGCAATGAATTCCACAGGCCCACAACTCTCTGGCTGAAGAAATGTCTCCACATTTCTGTCTGAATTTACCCCCTCTAATTCTTAGGCTGTGTCCACGGGTCTTAGTCTCCTCGCCTAATGGAAACAATTTCCTAGCGTCCACTCTTTCCAAGCCATGTATTATCTTGTAAGTTTCTATTAGATCTCCCCTTAATCTTCTAAACTCCAATGAATACAATCCCAGGATCCTCAGCCGTTCCTCGTATGTTAGACCTACCATTCCAGGGATCATCCGTGTGAATCTCTGCTGGACACGCTCCAGTGCCAGTATGTCCTTCCTGAGATGTGGGGACCAAAACTGGACACAGTATTCCAAATGGGGCCTAACCAGAGCTTTATAAAGTCTCAGTAGCACAACGGTGCTTTTATATTCCAACCCTCTTGAGATAAATGACAACATTGCATTCACTTTTTTAATCACAGACTCAACCTGCATGTTTAACTTTAGAGAATCCTCGACTAGCACTCCCAGATCCCTTTGTACTTTGGCTTTATGAATTTTCTCACCGTTTAGGAAGTAGTCCATGCTTGTATTCTTTTTTTCCAAAGTGCAAGACCTCGAATTTGCTCACATTGAATTCCATCAGCCATTTCCTGGACCACTCTCCCAAACTGTCTAGATCCTTCTGCAGCCTCTCCACATCCTCAGTACTGCCTGTCCACCTAACTTCATCTCATCGGCAAACTTCGCTAGAATGTCCCCAGTCCCTTCATCCAGATCATTAATATATAACGTGAACGGCTGCGGCCCCAACACTGAACCCTGCGGAACACCGCTTGTCACTGGCTGCCATTCCGAAAAAGAACCTTTTATCCCAACTCTCTGCCTTCTGTCAGACAGCTAATCCTCAATCCATACCAGTAGCTCAACTCGAACACCATGGGCCCTCACCTTGCTCAGCAGCCTCCTGTGTGGCACCTTATCAAAGGCCTTTTGGAAGTCTAGATAGACCACATCCACTGGGTTTCCCTGGTCTAACCTACTTGTCACCTCTTCAAAGAATTCCAACAGGTTTGTCAGGCACAAGCTCCCCTTACTAAATCCATGTTGACTTGTTCTAATCTGACCCTGCTCTTCCAAGAATTTAGAAACCTCATCCTTAATGATGGATTCTAGAATTTTACCAACAACCGAGGTTAGGCTAATTGGCCTATAATTTTCCATCTTTTGTCTTGATCTTTTCTTGAACAAGGGGGTTACAACAGCGATCTTCCAATCATCCGGGACTTTCCCTGACTCCAGTGACTTTTGAAAGATCTCAACCAACGCCTCCGCTATTTCCTCAGCCACCTCCCTCAGAACTCTGATAACCAAACACTGTCCCTGTGTTCTAGATTCCCCAGGGAAGAAAACCAATCTCTCAATGTCTACACTGTCAAGCCCCTTTTGGGATCTTGTATGCTTAATTCTTCTATATTCCAGAGAAAATAGTTCGGGTTGCTTAGCCTCTCATTTTAGGACAACCCTCACATCCCAGGACTAACCTAGTGACTTTTCACTTTGAGCTTTTAATGTAAGCATATCTTTTCTGAAGAATGGAGACAGAAATTGTGCACACTACTCCAGTTGTGTTTTCACCAAAGCCCTGTCAATTTGAGCAAGATGTCTTTTATTGCAAGGGAAATGGAGTGCATGAATAGAGATCAATATACCATTTACCTTTGCTTGTTAAAACTGCTAAGTTCATGTGTTCATTGTACAAGTTTCTCCGAACATACTTTGAAAAATGTTGTTTTTCTATTACTGTAAACTAAATGTATAACCTCACACATTCTCACATGTATAATCCATCTACCACCATGCTGCCCACTCACTTAATCTATCTGTATCTCCTTGCAGTCACTTTGTATCTGCTTTAGAGTTTATATTCTCACCTACATTTGTATCATTAGCAAGTTTGGATATATTACTCTCTCTTTGTGAGAGTCATTAATATAGATTGTGAATACCTGAGGCAGAAGAACACAGAATTCTACTGTATCCAGCCTGTCAGTTCAAATGCTTTGTTTATTCTGACTCTAAAGTAAATAGTAAATTCCACAATGTTTTATTCCAGTTGGTTATCACAATATCAATTGGATGCAGTGCATTCAAAATTGCAGGCTATGTAAGATACAGCTCACAAGCTGACCAACTTGCTCCTCTTAGCAAGTATATTATTACGAGCCTAGATTTTGTTGGTGTTGTTGTCTTGGTGGTTGTGGTGAAGTCCACAGTCACATCATTCAGATCTATCCAAACCAACAACTTGAGATACAAGGGCCTCCAAAGGGCCTGGATTCATGTAGAAGTTCATTGCTGAGAAGGATACTGTTAAGCTACCATGACTGTATTAGATCATTGCTTGAACAATAAAATTTCTGAAGATTAGAAGCTTGGCTGTAACAGTTTCATAACACTGGTGTGGGATTGGCTAAATTGACTCATGTCATGTGATGCAGTTGGATTTCAAGGAAGCATCGCTCATTTGTGGAGCAGTCATTTTGGAGCAACATTGCATGTTGCTGCCTAAGGGTTGCTCGTCCTTCTTTGAAAATCCAGTCGAAAATTATACCTGTTTTCTGTGTTTCCCGTCTGCACCACTATGATTGACCTCTACCCAGTTTTTGAAATATTATTCTGTGTTCTTGCTTTGCATTGTAATTTGTTGTGGCTCAGTTGGTAGCATTCTGGCCTCTAAGTCAATAGATCATGAATTCCAGTTGCATGCCAGAAACTGTAGCATGTATCCAGAATGACACTGCCAGTGCAGTTTTGAGTGAATGATATTCAGTTTGAATTTCTGGCTTTAGAGTGCGATATTAAACTGAGTTCACATCTGCCCACTTAGGTGGTTGTAAAAAGATTCCAGAGCACTATTGGAAAAAAGAGAGCAAACATGTTCTCCCTGGTCCCTGGGCAATTTTTATTATTTAGCCGAATTATTAAAACAAATTATCCATCATTCATCACAGTACTGTATGCAATTGGCTGACCCATTTCCTACTTTACTAAAATACGATCATCCTAAAAAAATACTAAACTGGATGTAAAGAGCTCTGGGATATCCAGATGTCATAGATGGCAGTATATAAATGCCAATAAATTATTATCTTACAATTTATTCATTAGCAGAAGCCTGTTACAATTTTCTGATTAGTATGAAAAAGCCATTTGTTGTTCTTGGCCAACGCCGTTTTAGTTTCGAGTAATTCAGTAGGATGATTACCCAAAATCAAGAAACATAGCAGCATGTTTTTAAAAATATGTTTTTGATGTATGTAGGAAAGTAAGAGATCTAATAGCCATTAAGGCTTTGATCGTTATGAAGTCTTGCTATAGAATTCCAGGAAGCTTTCTGTTCATTATTTTCCAACCTCAGTGTGTGGAATTCATGGGTGATCTCATAGCATTGGAACGTAGAAACAATATTCTTACCTCACAACAATATCCAGATTGCATTCTTCAATCAACAAGCAAATCAGCTTAAGCCTCCTCACCTCATCCAATGACTCGGTAACATTCCTTTTCTGTTTTTTAGTTTTTTTAATCATTCATTCTTATAATCAGGGGATCACTGGTAAGACTGGCATGTACTACCATCCTGTATTTCAATAATTGTACCTCCTCTCTTAGTAGTTAAGAATCAAACATATTAGTGTATGGCTGGAGTCACACACTGACTTGATCAGGTAAGGATGGCATATTACTTTCTGTAAAAGACCTTAGGCCAATCGTTTCGAACTTGTTTGATGACAGTCTAACTGCTTCATGGTTAGTCATATCAACTTCTTGTTATCAAATTTCTCTTATCATGGACTTCACATTTTCAAGAAGGATTTGAATTTTTATTCTCCAGCTTATTTGTTTGATATCATAATCACCACACCACCTCTTTTCCAATGTTTTGTATCTGAAGTTTTTAAACAAGGTTGAAATGCCAACTTTTCTTGTCTTCTATCAATTGCTGATGTACTTTCGGTTGAGTTTCAACAAGTTATAATTTCAATGGAATCTGACTTCTTATAAGCCAGCCAGCTATTTGACTAGGCCATACTATTTTTCGGGGTGGAGGTCTCACTATGTACAATCTAGTCTCCATTGCTACAAATGGGATGTAGGAGCACTAGAGAAAGTGTGAGCAAAGATCCACAGGAATTCAAGGTCACCACTGCTCAGTGAAAAAGACTGGAGCTCTTTTCTCTAGAAAGGGAAAGGTAAGTGATCACCTGATAACGGGGTCATCAAAGAACATTGCAGCACAGGAGCAGGCCCTTCGGCCCTCCAAGCCTGTGCTAACACATTTTTGCCCTTCCTTGCCAAAACCCTGTACCCCTCTATTCCCTTCCTATTCATGTTTGCATCCAGGTGCTGCTTGAATGCGGCTATTGTGTCTGCTTCCACCACCACCTCCCGTAGCAGCATGTTCCAGGCACTCACTACCCTTTGTGTGAAAACCTTTCCTCACACATGTCTGTTGAACTCCAACCTCAACTTCCCCATGGCCACCCACACTCTGATCCTGTGTCAACATTTCCTCTTTATCCATGCTATTCAAAATCTTATAAACTTCTATCAGGTTGTTCCTCAACCTCCTGCATTCCAGTGAAAACAAACCCAATCTATCTTCATAGTTGAATCTCCCATAGCAGGCAACATCCTGGTAAACCTTAAAATTAGGAAGTGCATGTGGGAAAAAAACATGCTTGCATTTGTGTGGGAACCCAAAACTAGAGGAACAAATTCAATAGTCTATTTTCTTAAGAGAACATTTTTGTCTGAGAGGGAATGCAACAACATTTATGACAGTGATTCCTCACAAGAGGTTATCTTGTGAGGAGACATTGAGTACACAAGGCATGCATTTACAGCAGTGTAGAAAAATGAGACGTTCTAATTGAAACATGCAAATCTCCTCAGGGATTTGACAGAGTTAATGCTTGGGAATCTGGAACAGGTGGTCACAGTGTCAGGATAAGGGGTTAGCCATTTCAGACTGAGCTGAGAAATTCCTTCAATCAAAGGGTTTTGAATATTCTGAGTTCTCCAACCAAGGTGTGTGGTATTCTGGGTATTCACGACAGAGGTTGTTAGATTTGTCAGTATTTAGCCAGTTAAGTGATTGGACGATAATGTGGCAAGGTAAAGTTCAAGTCGAAGATCAGCCATGATCGTTCTGAATTGAAGGGTAGGCTCAAATGGCCAGCTCCTGCTCCAATTCCTTCTGTTCTTTCATTCAACTGTAAGAAGTATCTTTACCTAGAGAGTAGAGTCAAAGAGCTTAACAGTACACAAAAGCAGACACTTCAATTTTGAATTGACTGTCGGAGTGAGTCATTGGGACAAGTGGTATGCGTTCAAGTAACCTAAATTATGAAGGAGAAAGGACTGTGCTATTTGAGTGTGGTGGTGGTGGTGTAGTGGTAATGTCACTAGACTAGTTAATCCAGAAGCTCTGGCATATGTTCTGAGGTCATGGGTTCAAATCCCACCATGGCAGATGTTGAAATTTAAATTCAGTAAAATCTGGAATATAAAATGGCAAGTACCTAACCTATTTTTTTGTTGTAAAAAGCTATCTGCTTCATTAATATCCTTTAGGGAAGGAGATCTGCCATTCTTACCTGGTCTGGCTGACATGTGATGTCAGAACTACTTATGTCTTGACTCTTACTTGCCCTCTGGGAAATTGGGGATGGGCACTGTATGCTGGCCAAGCCACTGACATCAACATCCCATGAATGAATGAACAATAATAATTAAATAAAGAGAGTAGTATCCTGTCTTCATTCATAGGATGATGGCATCACTGGCTAGGTCAGCATTTATTAGCCATCCCCAATGACCCAAATGGGCTTTTCCTTCAACTGACTCACAGTCAGCATTAGATTCTTAATTCCAGATGTTTATTGAATTCAAATTCCACTACCTACTATGGCAGGATTTGAACCTGGGTCCCCAGGACAGTCCCTGAGTCTCTCGATTAACATTCCAGCGATAATATTACTCAGCTATCACTTCTCCATCTATTTACTTGCTGTACATTTCTATGAAATCTGAGTTCTCAAAAAAGTAAAACAAACTAACGCCAGAACTGTTTCACTTGATTTCTTAAATGACACACATCCACCTCTTCATTTCTCACAGTGACATCAAATAATACATCATGAGCTGTATGGGAAATGACGTTAAATGCGTGTGGGCAGGAGATACACAGTCCTAATTCCTGTCGTCCATTCTTGTTGACATTGGTTTTGCAGGACAATATATTTTTCTGAAATAAAATAATTGCAGTTGCAGGTATGAGCACAATCATGACATGTTGTAGATAGCAGCCCTGTAGAAATGTACAGTTGAGTAACAAATAGAACAATGATGGCAGGTCAATACTCCAGCCTGCCTCTAGCTGATCTCTGTGGCTTATCATGTGAACTTCATGGCTTGAAGTGCAGCCTTATGAGGGCGGTCAGTATGAGAGTGGTGGGGGAGTTATCAACTTTACTGCTGTCTTTCCCCACCTTCAAGTGAATGATCTTCAGAGCAGAGGAGGGGAAATCCCACCTTCCACCCCAGAATTACGACTGCTGGGCTATTAAGGAGGAAGTCCCGAGAGACTTGGCATGCTTCCAGCTTAAAGTCCACATTGGCTGTATGTTTACTGGAAGGGAGCATGTTGAATTTTGCCTCATGAATGAATTGTGATCTTGAACCATTCAACTCGAATGAATTTGCACTACAAATCGCTGGAAGTCCGAACTAAGAACAATGGCAACAGGACAATCCAGACCTTTATGAACTATGGGACAAACAGCCTCTCATCTCTAACCAGTGAGATCCAAGGATTGAGATAGAAACCGAGGAAGGATGAAGAATGAAATAGTGAATTAGGATCAAATCAAATACAGAACAATAAATAGAAGAAAGAAAAGATTGGATTTGCAAGCTGACCCACAGCAGAGGCGCCTTAAAACCATTTGTGGTGTGACCCTGTATTAATGTCTCAAACTTTGTGTGACCCCAGAGTGAAGATCAGGGGGTGTATGGATGTTGTTGTTTGAGCAGTAGATGTTTTCATGTGGAGCTGGTGGTTGTGGGGATGGGGGGAGGGTAAATTAGTTTTTCACTCAGTGGGGTGGGAATACAGGAGTTTTGTTGGATTAGTTGATTTAAGACAGGGTCTACAAAATTAAACTTGAACACCTACCTTTTTCATGGGTTTTCTTTTAGCAGCAGCAGCTGCAATTGAGTCTCAAGGGGCAGTTCATTGGATCTCATTCGTCACGCAAGGATTTAAAGGGGCCTCTCAGTTGTCAAAAATTAGTCCATGCTTTGTGGCTAATGACACAATACCCTCATCAGGTGAGATCATGACCCACAGTTTGGACTGAGTCACAAAATTTTCGCCAGGTTTTCCTGCTCTTGATTGCTGTCTATGCTGTGACTCAGCGGATGGCACCCTTACTGCACAGTTTACAGGTTAAAAGTTGAAGGTCACTTCATGAGTGGAGTATATAATCTGGGAAGCTATTTCTGTGCAGTTCAGAGAGAATGTTGCATTGCAGGAGGTGCCATTTTCAGATGAACCATCAAACCAAGGCCTTCCTTTCTCCATCAAGTGTAAGTAAAAGATCTGTGTCACTATTTTCAAAGAAATCTTCTCCTCAGTATCCTGACCTGCATTTATCCCTTGACCAGTATTATTTATAATCGGTAGTGACATGACTGGGGTCTTGCTGCTTGCATACAGCCTGCTGCCTTTTTCATTTTGCCACAGTGACCATAGTTCAAGTCGATATTTCATTGGCTGCAAACACTTAATGACATGCTATTGCTGTGAAATTCACCAGCTGAAGGCAATGGCAGCACATTAGGTCTGGCAGAGAGCTAAAACATGCAGTGCCAGCATCGTAACATTCGGCACCTATTGCTGAAAATCTTTCAATAAGCTTTGTGTTGCATTGTGAAGTGTTTGAATCTTATCAGAAGAGTGTGCAGTGCCTCAGGGAGTCACTGTTTTGTCATCTGGGGTAGATTTCCAATTATCTTCTGGCAGTCAGTGAACTTTCATGGCTGCGGCCCTTTCCCAATTGTGTAGCAGTGAAGAGAGGTGACCCCTTGAGACTGATAGTGATATCACAGAGTGAAGGCAGGTCGTGTAACATGTGGAATTAATCCTTGGGAGGGACAGGCTTGAGTTTTGAAACACATTACACCTTTCCACCAGCAATCTTCAGTATGGTGGTCATCTCATTGCTAGCTTATCTCCTCTCTTTCATCTTGGTGGAGGTTTGGGGTTGGGGAGGGGGTGAGCATCCTTAAGTCTCAGATTTCTCTATTTAAAGCTAGAAAGTGGTCCATCGAATGTTACCCTGTTTCAGCCCGCCAACTATTACTGAATAGTCTTTCTACAGAGTAGACAAGTAAAACACATCCATTTAGCAATTGTAAATAGGTATGTGCACATTAAAAAGTCAAGTGAGCATACTGGCGCCATCTGATGGTTTTTCTTGGAGGAGCACCTTTGCTAAATTCTGCTGCATTGCAAAAGTTATAGCCTATATGTTCCAGGGATTATACTGATGCATTAACAGCACTCATTACTATCAATGCACAAAAGAATCTTGCAAAAAATGGAGTAAAAGAGGTAGGCTATGAGTTCTGATTCTCCACCAATTACCATCAACCTTGTTATAACCAATCAAATGACAAAAGAGCCTACATTCATATAGTGCCTTTGACAACATCAGGACATTCCAAAGCACACTGTAATAATGACGTACAATTGAAATGCAGTCACTGTTGTTGTGAGAAACTTGCCAGCCAATGTGGGTACAGCACATAGATGATGTAGTCATTATCTCATTACTACCTTCGTGATGTTGGTTGAGGGATAAATAGTTAGCTAGGACAGGAAAGTCCCCTGCTAGTTTCCCCAAGTTGAAGTTAATGTCAATCACAAAATTGGACAGAGTTCAAATTATTTCCTGTCGTGGTCATTTAGGGCTTGTACTTAATATTGTTGAAGGCACTAATCCTGACATGATTGATGGTCCTGATGTGAAACTTGTCCTAGGGCATCAATAAAGTTCTGGAATCTCACTCTAACATGTAGCGAATTACCTGTAGAGTTTTTTATTTTATTGGTCGTATATTTGCAGCGGTTTTGCCACCATGACTCATGTTGGTGTTAGAAGACAATCATTTTCACATTGTATCACTGTTCAACATTCGGAAATGCAAATTAAATGGATTTGTTTCAGAAAGTAACATCTTGGGTTGCTCTATATGAGCAATTTGAGACATGCTGTGTGCTGAATGTGGCATTCTGTGGGAAGAAGAAAACACTTTGAACTTAATCATTCCAAACATTTTCTACCACTGGGGATTTTCATCGTCTCATGCCTGAGTCTGTTATAAAGCTTTATTGCTGTGGTTGATTAAAAACAAATCTATTGCTGAGGTATCATGTGACTGCCAGGACAATGGGAGATGAAAACGATAGACCTGGATCCTTTTATCTAGTTATTCCTGAAAAAGCAATCCCAGTATTCCTCAGTGTGATGACCTGGATGGCTATTCTTCACTGCTTAGATGTGGAATATTTCTTTTATTTAGTGGTGCACAACTCCATAACTTTTCAGGGGCCAACCGTTCCCAATTCAACAGATTTCAAATGCCCACTTTTTCTGTTTGTTCTTTTTCACGTCCTCTTGCTCCCATTCTTTCCCTTTCTTCTTCTCTCTGTTCTCCACATTTCGGCCTCGCACATCCAGCACTACCTGCTATGAGTTAGAGCTGCTCTTTGTGAAACAGTATGAAAACTCAACTCTGCTTTACTAGAAAAGACCTATCGAAAAAGAAACGGCCAGCAAAATTTAACCTCAATACCTCCCCTTCCAAGAACTAACAACGTGGAAGTGTTTCTGTTGCAGATATCTGGCAGATACTGGGGTGCTCTCTTCCTCCATGCAGTCTGAATGTAACTTTGCAAGGCTGATGTGTTTTGAAGCCTTTAGTCTTTTGGATTCCAGATTCAAGCCTATAGTATCATAAATTGAAAGTGGGATAATTGTTTTCATTGGCCTTTTGCATTGCCAAAGCTATTTGTATTGGCTACATATGCTGTCAGACTGGGTGACTGCTGAAATAACTATTGCGGTGAACTAACAGGAAATATCTGCAATGATATGTTTTGGTAGCAGTTCATTTTCTCTTTCTTTTTCTTCCTCAATTACTGTGGGTATTTTAACTGCTCTTTTACTGATGGATGAGTGGATGTGGAGGGGAAGGTTAGCGGGGAGTGGATAATTCTGGGATTGAGGACTTATCCATACTAAATTTGTTTACTGCCTACAGTCTCCAGTGATTGGAAAAAAATTAATCCCAAAACATTGTTGCAAGTAACTTCCAATCCTTCCACCCCAACCCCTCCCAATCCCCCCTAAGAGAGCTCACAAAGCGTCGCTCTGTGTCAATGCTATCTTGAATCTTGTATTAAGGAATCAAAATTGCACGACCATTTTAAAAAATAAACTGAGCCTTTTGATTTGAATTTCCCTTATCCCGTTTTTTCTTCAAATCATTCATGAGTATTTATTGACCATTGTTAATTTTTCCAAGAAGGTAATTAAATATCAACTATATTGCTGAGGGTTTGGAGTCATATGTAGGCCAGATCCAGGAAAGAACGGCAGATTTCCTTCCCTAAAGGACATTACTGAACCAGCTGGACTTTTACGACAATTGACAAGGAGTATGTAGTTGTCTTGAGACTATTTAATTTCTTCTTCATGTTTATCGGATCAAATTTCACCACCTGCTGTAGTGAGATCGGAATTCATACCCCTGGCATATTAACCTCTGGTTCTGGATTACTAATCCATGGATTGCAAACTGAATTGAAGATACCAGTTCAACTGGCAGTCAAAATGATCCAATTGTGTTTCTTTAATAAAAAATATTGTTAGCTTCTCAATTGTCAGGAATGAGAGTCTTCCTGAGACCGGACATATCTCATGACTGATAATGTGGAATGGGGACTCACTGGAAGCCAGAAATCATGTGACCACAACTCCTAGGAAATGTCATATCAGAGTTGTCAACCCTAGCCGTGGAGCAATGTTTCATTGAATTTGAAGGGTGGCATGGGGGCTCAGTGGTTAGCACCACTGCTTCATATCATCAGGGACCTGGGTTCAATTCCAGCCTCTGGTGACTATCTGTATGGAGTTTGCACATTCTCCCGTTACTGCTTGGGTTTCCTCCGGGTGCTCCATTTCCTCCCACAGTCCAAAGATGTGCAGGTTAGGTCAATTGGCCAAGCTAAACTGCCCCTAGGTGCATTAGTCGGGGGAAATGTAGAGTAATAGGATAGGGGGATGGATCTGGGTGGGTTACTCTTCAGAGAGTAGGTGTGGACTTCTTGGCCAAATGGCCTGTTTCCACACTGTAGGGATTCTATGAAAAATACAAAGGCAAAATGTCAGGCAATTTCATTGATACATTAGAGGGTTGATGCAGCTCTGTCTTTAACAGTCCAAGTACACCAACTGTGACATTACTTCCATTTTTCTTTATTGATCTTTGTGTTTTCCTTTTGCAGAGAAAACTAAAACAGGAGCTTGTGAAGAACCAAAATCAAGAACTACAGGTACATCAGGAGTTTTGCTCAGATCTATGGAAATATTCTATGATTGAAATTATCCATCAGTTATTTTTCAATTTTCTTGGCTTTGCAGTTGAGTGTGAGTTGATTTGTGTGCTAAATGACCCACATGCTTTCACTCTCTTGCTTATAGTTTAAGTTCACTTCAAACTGTGCTGACCCTGAAACTTCCCAAAGCAGCTTGAATCTCCTGCAGATGGGCTGTCAAACCTTCAGGATTATTCTAAAGCCCGAAAGAAATAATGGTTAAACTCCAGGATGCTACAATGGGCAAAATGTTGGTGAAACATCAAGGAACCGTAAAAAAAAAACAAAATTTCAGTCCTATTGTGTGTTAAATGTATTATTGTTTGGGGCAAGAAAACGGCCTTTACTGACAATCAAAAATTATCCAATCAGAAAAGCAAGTGTGTGTTTGGGCAACCAATGAGGGAAGCTCAGGGTTGAGGGATTGTGGAAGGGGGTCATGTCTGAGAACCCTGAGGATCAAATTCAGCTGCTGGCAATGATCCCTGGATGAGTATAATAATGGATGTTCGGCAGCACAGTGCAACATGACAAGTAATGCCATGTCCCCAGTCAATTGCACTTAAACCCATTGAGCTGAGCTTCTTCCTCCGATTGCTCTCACCCTTTTGCAATTTTGTTCAACATCCGGTCAGCTGTAACACTAACTTCTGACCTTGTCCTTCATCCAAGTCCTAGAAGATCATCAGTCAGTAGCTCAGTTACTCAGCACACATACTTGTGAAGATTGTAGGCTCATGCCCTGCTTGAGAGACATGAGCCCACAATTGCCATTTAGTACTTTGGGAATGATGCAGTCAATCATATTCACATTTATCGGTAGGTATTCAGCCAAGGACCCATCTGCCCACTCAAGTGGATGTCAAAGGTGCCATGGCCCTATGAACAGGGGATGACTCCAATATTGAACCAATATTAAGAGCATAAGAACTAGGAGTAGACAATTTAGTCCCTCGCACCTGCTCAACCATTTAATATAATCATGATCTCAATTCCACTGTCCTGCCCTCTCTCCATAATCCTTTAACCTGTTACTAAATAACAATCTCTCTCCCCCTCAGATTTATTCAGTGTCCCAGTATCCACCTCACTCCTGGGGTATTGGATTCCATAGATCCATGACCCTTTGAGAAAAGTAATTCCTCATCATCAGTTTTAAATCTGCCACCCCTCAAATGATACTGAGTGACTACACTGAAAAAGTGCTTAATTAACTGTGTCGCACTTTGGGTCATGAAAGATACTTTTCTTAAATGCAAGATTTTCAGAGGAATCCTTCCAACATGCCATTTCTATATTTTCTCTTTGTATATAATGAGCAATTGATATTAGACCATGTCTGATCAATGAGCTGGAATGGGACCAACACTGATCTTCTGCAACACCTACTTCATGTTGCCCATTTGTGTTTCTGTTACGGAATCACTGACTTGGTCACTTTGTATTGGGTTCAAAGACTCCATCCCCATGGCATTAATGTAGTCAAGAGGCAGAGCTCTGCTTCAATAATAATTCACTGGTAGCAAAGTTTCTAATGCCAACTGGCTGACAGGACAGTGGTCATACCAGAAATGAGCTTGGGTAGACTCAGTTCAGCTCTTCGGAAAACTATCCATAGCAGGGTGTGAACTAATTTCAATATTTGGTTGGGCAGTCTCACTCATTGAGGAAATAGAATAGTCTTGCTGTTGGAATAATACGGAAGAGTTAGCCCACTGCTCCTGTCCAGCCAATATGCATGAACTGGGACTTTCTTTTTCTTCCCTAGGTTTATGCTGTCAGGAGCCAATAAACTTTAATATTCACTAAGACTTATAACAAAGACGGACAAGCACAGTCACAATGCTAGAGACCCAAAACACATCTCATTCCCTCAGTGTTGTTTGTGATGGGGAAACCGGGCAGCATGGTGGCTGATTGGTGCGCACTGTTGCCTCTCAGCACCAGGAATGGGTTCGATTCCACCCTCGGGTGACTGTCTGTGCAGAGTTTGCACATTCTCCCCATATCTGCATGAGTTTCCACTGAATGTTCCCATTTCCTCCCACAGTTCAAAGCTTGCCCTGTAGTGTCCAGAGATGTGCAGGTTTAGATGGATTAGCAATGGGAAATGCAGGATTGCATGGACAGGGTAGGAGGTGGGTCTGGATGGAGTGCCCTTTGGAGAGATGGTTTGTACTCGATGGGCCGAAAGGCCTGCTTCCTCACTGTGAGGATTCTGTGATCCTACGAAATCAGGAAGGAGGTTCAAAAGCTGAGAGGTATCAAGCTTCTCTCAAGCAGCTTATTAAATCATATCAGGAAAAATCATTCATTACATCACATCCGAAACTACGAGCAAAGCACAAGATGGTGTGCAAGGAGTCTCTCAACCAAATCATGGCATGTTGGTCCACCAGCTTCCTGAAGGTAGTGTCAGCAAGCTAAAGATGCCATTCTCCATGGCCTAGTTTGGTAACTCACCGGTCACCAAAATGCTTCATGAGAGACCAGCGGTAAAGTTGAGGGTAGACAATGGTTGAGAATGTCTCACTGTTCTTTCTTCTTCACATTTTGGATAGCGTCGTCCAGTGTCTGTTTTACAGATTTGCCGATTAGAATGCCAGGTACTTGAGGAAATCAGTTGCATCTTTGTTCACTGCCGCCATTTGTGGAACAATCTGGAAGATGTGCCAGCAACAGGCAACGGGGTCCCACTCCCGATTTTTTTTCCAAAGGTCTAGATTTAGTTTGAGGTGCACAGAATGCCAACTATTATCACCAGTAAAGTGGGTGGCATCGACCATACTGGATCCATTTTACACCAGTTAAACAGGTATAGTGCCATCAAATTCTGAGACCAAATTCTTTCCACAGATGTAAGGGACTTTGTAGAAATCAGTTCAGCTCTGGTGAGAATGAAACCTGACCAGAAAATCTCAGGCAGGAAACTGTATTGTCTCATAATTCAAGTTAGAATGGTCTGAGTTTTGATCTTTTATGGGATAGGAATGTTCCCAATGATGCCTTGTGAAGGATCTATAGTGTGCTGGGATCCTGCTACAACAGTAATTGCAATAGTATGTATAATCCAAAGGAAAGCATAGTGATGGTCTTATTGAGTGCCTAACGTTGGTCCTTTTAGGTAACTTGCTGATTTTAGAGACAAGGATATGTCAAAGACAAGTTTTCCTGGAATATGGTTGGAGTTGACGGAACGATGGCCAGGCGTTGAAATAATACCAAGACAGATTTGTGAATTTAGGAGGGAAAAGGGATGTTAGCCGATAACTTCATTTCTTTTCAGATTGGAAGTCATAGGTTATCGGCAAATAACTGAGGTCAAGAGTATAAAGAGAGGGTTTGAGTAATATTCCTACCATGTCTAAAATGTAATGAAATCATTGATGTGTTCACTATTTGAATTTTACGTAAAAAACCAAAACAGTATGTGAAGTAGATAAAGAGTATCACACCTTTTAGATGTGATAAAACAGAGCACTGCAGATGCTGGAAATCTGAAGCAAAAACAGGAATACCAGGTAAACTCAGCAGGTCTGGCAGAATCTGGAAGGAAAGCAGACTGACCCTTCTTCGGAATAGTTCCAGACTCAAAACATTAACACTGCTTTCTCTGTGCAGATGCTGCCAGATCTGGTGAGATTATGCAGCATTTTCCATTTTTAGATATGGATTGAGTATTGATGATATTGCCAACTGGGTTTTCTGGGTATGTGAATGATCAGTTTTCCAAATATCTGCAGTGCTTTAACACCAACACTGGGTATAGCACAATCTGTTATAGATACATTTGCAGTGCCTGTATCCATTGGAGTATTTTGTTGCAGTAAATTTCCAAGTCAACAACTATTTGTTTTTATAAATTTGCATTACATGTAGAACAATGTACACGTTGTTTCTCAGGAGTTCAGTCATTATAAAATGTGAAATTGTTTGATGTGAGGGAATACTGAAACAGGAGGTAAGTTTTTGAAGGGCTGCCTTAACGGAGCAGTAAGAGGCAGGGTAGGATGTTTTTTTAAGATTTAGATTAGATTACTTACAGTGTGGAAACAGGCCCTTCAACCCAACAAGTCCACACCAACGCGCACCCCACCCAGACCCATTCCCCTACATTTACCCCTTCACCTAACACTATGGGCAATTCAGCATGGCCAATTCACCTAACCTGCATGTTTTATTTGCACTGTGGTAGGAAACCCACTCAGACACGGGGAGAACATACAAACCCCACACAATCAGTCGCCCGAGGCGGGAATTGAACCCGGGTCCCTAGCACCGCGAGGCAGCACTGTGCCACCATGCCGCCCGAGTAGGGGCTTAGGTAATTGCAGGACCACTGGTGATGGAGTAATAAATGCCTCTGATGCAAAAGAGGCCAGAGTTGGAAATTTCAGAGGCTTCCAGTGGTGAAGCAAGTTAATGAAATGAGGAGGGGTAAGGCTGTATTAAAAGACAAATCAGGAATGAACAAGTTTGGGTCACACATGCCACCCATAAGTAAACATAAACTTAAAACATGTGGATAAACATTGCAAGAAAATGGGATTCTGTTCCTAATTCTAGCTCTCGTCTACATCCAAAAATTAACTAATTAGCTTCTAGATTTCATTTGTTCTGATGACAGAACAAAACTAAACATACATTTATTCTGCACCTTAATAGTTACTCGATGTGTTACAACAATAAAGAATCAGTCATTCTATGGTGTAACATGCTCACCTCTGTGTCATTATGGTTGTGGATTGAAGTCCATTTTCAGATCCGGTACATAATCCAAGTGGATACTCCGTGCAGTACTGAGGGAATTCAATACTGACTGAAGTGCCAGCTTTCAAACAAGATGGCAAACTGAGACAGCCTCCTCCCTGTGATGCAGTTGTAAAAGATACATGGAATCTGGAATTCACTGCCTGTAGTGAGTGCAGTAAAAACAGAAACCCTCCATTCATTGAAAAGATATCTGTCGATGTGACTCAAGTGCCGTAACTTGCAGAGCTATGGACCAAATGCTAGAAAGCATAGGGCGGCACGGTGGCACAGTGGTTAGCACTGCTGCCTCACAGCGCCAGAGACCTGGGTTCAATTCCCGACTCAGGCGACTGACATTCTCCCTGTGTCTGCGTGGGTTTCCTCTGGGTGCTCTGGTTTCCTCCCACAGTCCAAAGATGTGCAGGTTAGGTGAGTTGGTCATGCTAAATTGCCCATAGTGTTAGGTAAAGGGGTAAATGTTGGGGAATGGGTGGGTTGCGCTTCGGCGGGTCGGTGTGGACTTGTTGGGCCAAAGGGCCTGTTTCCACACTGTAAGTAATCTAATCTAATCTAATCTAAAAAAAAAGCAGGATTAGGCTGTGTAGCTCATTTTACAGCCAACACAGACATGATAGGCCAAGTGGCCTCCTTCTGTGCTTAACTATTCTTTGATTTTATCCTATTCCATGATTTGAAGGAGAGCAGGGTAATTCCACCAAAGTTCTGGCTGACATTTAATTATTCTGTAACAACATGAATTATCATTTATCTCATTGTTACTTGTAGGACTTTGTACAAATGGGCTGCTGCATTTCCTTCTCTGCAATACTGACTGTGCCTCAGAAAAGCATCTCGTTGGCTATAAAACACTTTGGAATATTCTGGGGTTGTGAAAAGCATTTCAAAAGATTGGAATCTACTTTGCATCTACTGGTCCTGTATACATTAAAGATATACTCTTAATGAGTATTATTAAACAACAAAAGCAGAACTTTGAAACGATATTTTATGAAAGTTCTGTTTGATCCTTTCTCTACAATTGGATGGGCCTGATGATTTGGAATGACACACGTTTTGTTTTCAAATTGTGTGCAGTTCTAATCAAAGGGACAAAATATTAAGATGTTTTTCTCCACAATATGCTGTTAATTGCAGGGAACCATTGCATGTTTGAGCTACACAACTCTATCATTGAGCTCTTTTTTAAAAGAAAATCCAAATAAGTCATTTTTAAACAAAAATCCCCAAAGTAGCAATTCTTGTTCTGCAGATCAGGTTAAGCATGTTTTTATTGTTCTGGTTGAATGAAAGAATCCAACTAAATTTCTCCTGATCTGTCTGCAGCAGTCAGAATTAATGTACAATTGATTTACTTTTAATTGAATAATTCCTTACCCTTTAGTCTTAAGTAATATTGACTGGATTTTGTGGCAGAAAAGCATGAACATAAGTGCTTTAACTAGATAACTTGTTGTACTTGGGCAGTTAAACCCCGGAGATGTTTTGATTTGTAGTATACACTGTATATACAATACAACTAATGGAATATGACTGAAGGACTGTAACAATATGGCTACAATGAAATGAATAGATTTCCACACCTAATTTTATACCAAATATCTGAATCAACTGAAGATTAATCTCCTGGACTTCTGGAATTGACACAGTACAGAACACTGAGTAGAAAATACCAGTGCAAGCAGACACAAATTGATAAGGCTTTGGGAGTTTGGAGTTGACAACTTTTGAAATATTCCTGGATGTCTCATCATATGATTTCCAACCACACTTCCTGCCATTGGTCAGCTAACATCCCACCTTTCTCTTGGTTGTGGATCCATGTAGCAATTAGACTCCCAAATCTAAGATACGAAGAGATTGTGCATTGGGGTTTAACTTTTATTACATTGCATTTGTAGACTTGGAAAATTGTCCTGCTGTCTACTGGGTGCCCTGGACTAGAGGGTTTGATGTATAGAGACAGCCTCAGCCTTTTCAGACTATTTTCCTTTGAGCGTCAGAGATTCAACAGGTGACCTTTATAGTGATTTATAAAATCATGAGAGGCATGGACAGGGTGAACAGAAAAGGTCTTTTTCCTAGGGTGGGGGAGTCCGAAACTAGAGGACCTAGATTTAAAGTGAGAGGGGAAAGATTTAAAATGGACCTAAGAGGTAACCTTTTCACTCAGAGGGTGGTGCATGTATGGAATGAGCTGCCAGAGGAAGTGGTGGAGGCTGGTACAATTACAGCATTTAAAAGGCATCTGGTTAGGTATACGAATATGGAGGGTTTAGAGGGATATGGGCCAAAAGCTAGCAACTGGGACTTGGTCAGATTAGAATGTCTGGTCAACATGAATGATTGGCACCAAAATTTTGTTTCCCTGCTGTATAACTGATTCTGATTCATGAGACTACAATGGGACAGCAGGAAACAGACTATCTGGAATGTGTTTCAATCAAGTCTCCACAATCCATTCTTTGTTTCTACCGGAATTGACTAATACTCCCATCTTCAACCTTTGATAATGATCAGCTAGTATTACACTTTGCCCTCTACATTTCAACTTGGACCAAATCCTGCTCACCCCTTAGCTTTCTTCGTAGCCTACAGTGACTCCTAATTTACAATGCCCTTGGTTTAAAAGTGTCATTGTCATTGTTTTCAATTCCTCCATTTTAACCGTCTGTAATCTCCTCCAGTTTGACAATCCATCAGGATCCTTGTGCTCCTTTGTTTTATTTGTTAGAACATAAGAACTAGGAACAAGAGTAGATAAAGTTAATTCAGCCCTCGAGCCTGCCCTGTTATTGGATACAATCATGGCTGATCTCAACTCTGCCTCAACTCCACTTTCCTGTTTTATCATTAGTCACTGTAATTTCAGCTGCTCCAACCCTAACCTCTGGAATTCCTCTCTCAAACCCTCTACGCTGTCTCATCTCATTTAAGATATTCCTTAAAACTTACTTTTTTGACCAAACTGTTATGTCTTTGTGGTAAACTTCAAACCTATTTTGATAAACGGTCCTGTGAAACACATTGAGTTCTTTACTCTGTTTAGTATACTACATAAATGCAGCTTATTGGGCCGAATGTCTGCCTTCTGTGCTGTAGGATTCTGTGATTTAGGGGGCTGTCCATGTTCTTAGAATTAAAGTTAGGTTCGTGGCAAATGGTGGTCTATGTACTTATTAGTGAAGCATGCGCACTGACCAGCTCTGTCTGAGCACTTACTCCAGCAACCTGTAATTGAGGCAAGTTAGGAGTTTGGATTTGGAATCAGACAGCTTATAACTTCAGGTCATTAACTGCTATTTACCTGCAACATTTTGGTGTCAGTTAGCTCAGTTGGCTAGATGGCTTGAGTATGATGTAGAAAGATACCAATACAACAGGCTCAATCCTCATTCTGGCTGTGATTGTTCATGGTAACCTGCCTCCTCACTATGACCAACCTGTGCACACCAACCTGTATGACCACTTAAAGAGAAATGCCTATCATCCCCCAAGGACCGTGCCAAATTACCATTACCAATAACAACCTGAGATACTTTGCTTGCTTTCTCACTTTGACATGCTTACTGTATTCAGGTGAAAGAAATAAAAGCATATGTTAACAATGTTAGCTCAGCATTCAGATTGGCTTTATTGTCACGCGCATTCAAATGAATGAAATGAAAAGTTTGTAATGTGGCGCCATCTTAGGTACAGGATACCGAGATACAGATTCTTAAGCATTTGGTACAGAATTGAAAGAATTATAAATAATCCAGCAAAAGAATAAAATGAGTTTGAAAAAGTACAAATGACAACCCCTTCACCAAGTCTGTGCCAGCACTGAGCCTCCAGACCACAAAACGGCCTTCAAAACTCGAGGCATCTTTTCATGTTTGCAAGGCCTTGCCTCCCCAAGACAGCCTCTGGTATGGGACTCATTCCCTGGACTTGCGTCCAGGGAGCAGGCTTATGTGGACACTTAGCATAAACTTCCTGAGGCAAGTAAGCATAAATCCACTCGAAGAATAAATGCATTTGAGGTTTTTAATGTATTTTCATGAAGCTGTATGAAAAGGAAGAGTTTAGAGGGACGTGGGCCAAGTGCTGGCAAATGAGACTAGATTAGGTTGGGATATCTCGTCGGCATGGACAAGATGGACCAAAGGGTCTGTCCCCATGCTGTACATCTCTATGACTAGCTGACCTACCAAGGAGTTTTCTCACAGTCAGTCAGCAAGTCTGCTGGCTTCAAAAAAATAATTCTGTTTGTCGACAGCGCAGTGGGAAATGGCACCTACTAGTGAACTTACTCTAAGGCTATACGACACCCAAGGCTTTCAATATATTATAGTTAGACATATCCTGTTTCTTAGTATTGTGAGGAATAATTCCCTACAGTCACCTGTCATTGAAGAATTAAGGGATTAAACTTCCATAGCATCTGTTAGTGGTGCATACTTGGAAATTAAGCTGTGCTCCTCCCTGACATTTCCAATCCATCAATCTTAATGGTTCACAGTTTGATCATTTCTAGTCATACCTGTGATTAGGGTGTGTAGTGGTGAGAGTATGAAACTTGTCATCACGTATGTTGTTCAGGCAAAGAGCATAGATGCATTTAAGAGGAAGTTAGATAAGTAAGTAAGGGAGAAAGAAGTTTATGCTGACAGTTATATGACAGAGGCAACAGACCATTATTGGCAGGCATAGACTAGTTGGACAAAATGGCTTCTCTTGATGCTAAAAATTTGAAATTAGTACTCCTAACACAACCAAGACAGGAGATAACTTTAAAAGTTCAGTCCAAGTAGCTGAGACTCCACTCTTTTGCTAAATAAGTGATAATAGAATTGGAGGTGTATTTACAAAATATATTTACAGTTATCCCAGAATGACAAGTTCACTTCTGTTTAGAAAACCTGGTATTGAGTGCCTGCCTGAGCCATATTGAGAAAAATAAACTGTTTGTAGTTTAGAGAAAGAAGATTTAATATCAAAAGGATAAGCGAGGAGATATATATTTTCCCTGGAATTCTTAAAGTGAAGAGGAAGATCTTCAATGATTAGAGCAAAATGAGGCGGTTCTGTTTGGATGTTTGCTGATTTGAAATCGCTAAACATTAGTTGCTTAAACATTTAATACACTCAGCCTTCCCTCCGCGTTACTGCAATTCCTCAGCAACAATAGCTTTGTAAAAGTTAGTTTTACTCCAATTTGCTCCACAGAATTTCTTCAGCTACATCTGAATGTGATGTCCCATTTCACATTTCTCCCACACACTGACCCTGACACATGTCACTTCCAAACTTAACTTCCCCATCTCTTGCTCCACATCTTCACCACCCCCCCCCCCCTCCCCAACCCCAATTGTCTCCTGCCTGCACCAATAACTCAGTAGAAATCAGTACAGCTGACCATCTGTAGGAGTTGGAAATTCCAAAACTATAACCATTGTAACTTCTCAATTTCGCTGAAAAGTTATTTTACTTGTAAATTTGATTTTTTCTCATTTGAGAATCTGTTAAGCCACTGAGGAGGAGAATCAGAACATCTGCAACTGTATGTTATCCTGAGCTTTCACTTGCTTGTTCTCTTAATTCCGTACCCCCTCTCGCACACTGACCTCTCTTGTTCTCAGCCTCAAGTACTGTTGGAGCATGTTGAACAGAAGCTCAACCATTTTTGATGAGGCTTCCCACTTTCACACTGATTTAAATAACTTTTATTCATAAATACTGCTCCCACCTTTTCAGACAGCAAGTGCAGGTACCGATTAATTCTGTTATTTCTATTACCATCTTTGCAGATACTGGAAATCTGAAATGAGAATGAATAGGAAGGGTTTGGAGGGATATGGGCCAGCTGCTGGCAGGTGGGGCGAGATTGGGTTGGCATATCTGGTCGGCATGGACGGGTTGGACCAAAGGGTCCGTTTCCATGCTGTACATCTCTATGACTCTAGTCTTTAAATACTGGAAAGATTCAGCAAGTCTGGCAGCGTCAATAGGGTTAACATTTCAGGCGAATGACTTTCTGTTTGAACTGGATAATTCTATTCTGATGAAAAGTCATTTACTTGAATCATTGCCTCTGCCTCTCTTCCACCTCCCATGGATGCTGCTGGATATGCTGGGTATTTCTAGCATTTTCCATTACTATTCCTGCTTTCTTTGCTAATCTCAATGAAATCCTATCAAGCTTCAGCCATTATCTCTTGAGTCGTTTAATCATTCCAGCATTTCTCCTTATGTCTTTGCTCCACTCTTCTTTTCCCAGGCTTAATACTTGCTTCATTCTGTTCAATCCCAAACAGAATTTGTAACGTTAAGCTTGTTTCTCTAACCTGCTGACCATGTCCACCAGTCTTCGTTCTTTCTTTAATTAGTTTAATTGATTAGTTGATGCAGTCTTAGACCTGTTTTACTGGAGACGTTGTGTGTGTGTGTGTGTGGTCTACTGATACCCATGCATAAAGATGTCAGAGTATTGATAGAATGGCTTGGAGGACTTTGATTTTTGTTTTATTTGTTTGTGGAACATGGGTGAGGCCACAATTATTGTCAAACCTTGTACTGTGAGGTTGGTGATGACTTAAGTAGCAACACACTTGAGGAGGGGTAATATTCAGTGTCAGGCTGAAGTCACCTGTAGGCACCTTTTACCTGAGGTTCCACAAGACAGTAATTTAGAAACAAGAGCTAAGGTCAAACCAAGTTGGCGTGAATCATTTCTGTGTTCTCTTTTTCAGGATTAATTCCACAGCAAGATCCTCCCCAAAAATAAAATGCCTAGGAAACCTTTGGCACGGAATCTAACAGCCAGTACTTATTTTGTAAAAGGCTTGAACATACCTGAGTAGCCTAGGCATGCAAAACATTGTCTGGCCTCTTGCTTATCCTCGGTTTTCACTGATGCACCATTGGTGACTTTGCATTTAGCTGTCTTGATCCCAAATTCTAGAATTCTCTCTGTAAACCTCACTTCATTCCACCTCCCTTATGATGCCCTTGTGCATCTCGTTGTTTGACGAAGCTTTTTGCCACTTGCCCTAAAATCTCCTTAAGTCTTGATGAGTCAAACTTTCACCCAGTGCCTTAGAACATTTCACACAAGTGCAATACAAGTGCAAGTTGCATTAAAGGATGCGTCATACAAGTGCAATAACTGACTGACTGTCCTTTGTGTTTTGGTTGAAGGAATACAGTCAACTCCAGGCTATAATGGAAGAAAACAGAAGCTGTGAAGAAGGTTCAAGAAAAATGATTTGGAATGACAATCTCGAAGTTGCATACGATTGATAATTGCCTTCAAAGGAACTCGCCATGAAGTGAACTTTAAATAAATGTCCCTTTTCTTTGCATCAGTTATCAAGCAGGAACACTTTTATCAGCACCGTAACAAAATAAACTGTTGCAGCATTCTCAACAAATGCGAGCAGCGCAGGGCTTTGTTGTTTCCTAAAAGACGCAACGTTTAGCAAATGAATCCTGCCAAGCTCCAACGCAATAGTACTTGAAGGTCATGGATCCTGAGCCAAGTGGTGCCCACCAGAAAAGTACAGGAAGGGCTGAACAGAGCCCTTGCAGGACACCGGGCACAGGTGACATCTCTCCCTCCACTGTAAGGTCCACCATTGCCTACCAACCAAGCCAGCTCCATCCTCCAGGAAGCCTTGGTGGTGACGTTGTCCCTCCTCCTCCGTGTTTCTCAGCCCCGCTGCAGCTTCCCACAGGGGAGAGGGCTCACCCACTGACCCCAGGGCCCGAGCAGCCAAAACCCCACCCCTGCAGTTATTCCTTTGAGCAACCGCAGCCCGGGCCAGCCCAGCTCCGGCAGCAGCCCATGCCCCCAGTCTTCATGGCCCCAGTAAAGCCGGAGCTCGGTCTGGAGAGACGCTCCTGGCAGCTGTTTGACCCTCGAGGCCCCGTGGCATCGGGCTCTTACGTCCACGGTGGGCTTCCATCACACGGCGGGCACCTTCTCCCCTCCCATTGCCCCAAAGAGGACCCTGTCTACAGCCACCAGGTGCCCCTGAAGCAAGACGAGGCACCCAGGAAGGAGAGAAAGCCTCAGAAGCCCGGCAAGTACATCTGCCATTTTTGCGGGCGGCCCTGCGCCAAGCCCAGCGTCCTCCAGAAACACATCCGGTCCCACACGGGCGAGCGCCCTTACCCCTGCCACTCCTGCGGCTTCTCGTTCAAGACAAAGAGCAACTTGTACAAGCATCGCAAGTCCCACGCTCACAAGCTTAAAGCAGGGCTTGTCCCAGGAACCAAGGGGGAGATGTTGGCGGGGACCTCCACCCTGGAGATGGAGAAACTCAGCGGGGACGAGCCGGAGGAGCACACGGAGGGCGATGAAAGCACAGACTCAGAGGACGAGACCGCAGCAATGTCCGCCCACTCGCTCACCGACTTGCCCCCCAAACACAAGCACATTCCAAGCTCCAGCTCCCTCGGTGCCCAGGAACTGAGCCCCAGGCGTGCAAGCTTCACAGCAACTCAGCAGAACGAGACGCCATCGCTGGAAGAAGGCTCGCAGGTCTCCGAGACCTCCCTCGATCTTTCCTTCAGCCACAAGCCCGAAGACTCTCACACCATCAAGCAAAAACTGGCACTCCGGCTCAGTGAGAGGAGAAGGGCGCTGGCCGATGAACAGTCCCAGACCTTCCTGAGTCCTGGGAGCAAAGGGAGCACAGAGTCTGGTTATTTCTCTCGCTCGGAAAGCGCAGAGCTGCAAATCAGTCCTCCCCAGGCCAGCGCAAAGTCTTACGCTGAGATCATTCTCGGCAAGTATGGTCGGTACAGTCAGAAAACCTCCATGATAGCAGCAAGTGCCACCCAGAGGATGCAGCCCATGGCCTTGGAAGATAAGCCCAGTTCCCTTTCC
Source organism: Chiloscyllium punctatum (assembly GCF_047496795.1). Lineage (NCBI taxonomy): Eukaryota > Metazoa > Chordata > Chondrichthyes > Orectolobiformes > Hemiscylliidae > Chiloscyllium > Chiloscyllium punctatum. The sequence continues at coordinate 22,276,348 of NC_092765.1, read as the reverse complement.
TTTTCCCTGCCCAAGGCCCAGATGGAACAGAATGTTATTGAACACATCACCAAGCTCATTACCATCAACGAGGCGGTGGTGGATACCAGTCAAATCGACAGCGTCAAGCCTCGTAGAACCTCACTGTCCAGACGCGGTAGCATTGAGTCTCCAAAGCCAAGTACCTCCAGAGAATCCTTCCAGTTTGACCTGAAGTTGTTGGGCTCCGATCCCAGTAGACACCCATTCTCAGCAGCAGCGCGCCATGTCCACAGTGCCACTGAAACAGTGCCTCTGACCAGGAGCAATTCCATGCCTTCTGCAGGCAGTGCCTGTTTCCCGCCAACGTTCAAGGGAAGCTACTCCTTTGACGACAGGATGGCTGACCCTGGGCAGGTCTTCAGCCAGAGCCACGGGCTCGTCTCCCAGCACCGCATGCTGAAGAGGCAGAAGGCCATCGAGTTGCCTTCGGGCATGGAGTACCAGACAGGGGAAAGCGGCTTTTCAGCCAAAGAGATGCAGGCACCACCCGGCAGGTCGGGCGAGGAGCAGGAGCCTGTGGAGGGCGATCCCACCAAAAAGACCAAGAAGGGTTCACGGGTGAAGGGGCTGATGTACGAGTGTGACATCTGTGGGGCCCGCTACCGCAAACGGAACAACTACGAAACGCACAAGAAGTATTACTGCTCGGAACTGCAGGCCCCAAGGTCCCGGCCGTATCTCGCTCACATTCCTCGAGAGAGCCAACACGGAGCTCTACCTCACGACATGCAGCCACAGATGGTGCACTACAAGCTACGTCCATCGCTAGAGCTCACACCAGCGAGGAAGAGGAGGAAAGAGAAGAGCCTTGGGGATGACGAGGAGCCGCCGGGTGACTACAGCAGCCGATCAGCCCCTGTCATGGTGCCCAGTGTGCCATCCAGTGTCGGCACTGCTCCCCCCGGCTCGGCACCTCTGTCATCTCAGGCTGTTGGCAGCCCGTCAGGATTGGCCCACCCTGGAGCCAGGGGTGAGGCCACAGAGGCAGGCTTGGAGCTGGGCATCGGAGCTGGGCCCACGTCGACGGAAACTCAGGTCCTGGGTTCGGACAGCAGCAGCAAAAGGGCGACCGCAAAAGAGATCTCGGTGATCCAGCACACCAATGCTCTCAGCAGGCCGAGTTCTTTCGAGAAGTCCGAATCTCTTGAGCACCTCAGCAGCGTGAGCTCCCAAGAAAGCCTGTCAGTTGAGTATCCGTCACAGTCGGTGGGGGCAGAACCAAGTTGGCACTCTGTCCCTCAACATCCTCGCCATCACCATCACCACCACCACCATCCCTTACAAGCCCGTCTGGTCCGTCAACGCAAAATCCAAGTCCCTGAAATTCTTGTGACCGAAGAGCCGGATAAATCGGAGAGGGACAAGGAGGCGGCCGTGAAAGAGCCAGAGAGAGCCCCCGAGGAGTTCCAGTGGCCCCAGAGAAGTCAAACCCTCTCGCAGTTCCCGACAGAGAAACTGCCGCCCAAAAAGAAGAGGTTGCGCTTGGCCGAGATGTCGCAGTCTTCGGGAGAATCGAGCTTTGAGTCCGTCACGCTGGCGAGGAGCCCGAGTCAAGAGAGCAGTATCTCGCACGGTTCCAGCCACTCGGTATCGTTTGAAAGGGAAGAGTATTGCAAGCCAGGGGAAGCCTCCTCATTAAAGGAAGGGGTCGGGCCGCTGTCTGAGATCCATGCCAGGCCCCCGGGCTCTCACATGCTGACTGTGCCCGCTCATTACCATCACCAACGTGAAATGAGGCGGTCCTCGTCCGAACAAGCCTCCAGTGGGCAACCCCCTTCAGAAACACCTGAAATCCGCAGCAAGTCCTTCGATTATGGGAGCCTGTCCTCCGAGTCGACCTCCGGCCCAAAACTGGCCTCCCCTTTGAAAGAGCGGCGAAGGTGTTTCTTAGTGCGCCAGACCTCATTGAGTGGGTACGGCGAATCTGAGCAAGAGGCCAAATCCAGTTCAAAGCAAGATAAACCCGAACAAGCCCACGTTCCTGGCAAATCTTCTGTTCACGGGCTAAGTTCTCGTTATCATTCTCCCCCTCCCCCGCCATTGTCTCACTCCTGCCAGCCCAGCGTTTCCCAGCTGCCATCTGAGGCTGCCCAACTGTTTTACACCCAACCACCAACCGAGGCCTTCCAAGTATTTCAGCAGCCATTACCACAAGCAGGGCAGCAGCAGAAGCAATACCAGCAGCAGCAGCTCTCTCCCTTCCCAGCTCCACACCACCTTCAGCAGCAAGGGCAGATATCATCGCTGCTGCCATCGCTGGTGATGCCAGAGGTGCTTTCAACTCCTGTAGCCCTGCCTCACGTCCCCTATCCTCTGTTTGCATCACCGCAGCTGCCCGTTCGACAGGCCCAATTGCAGGCCTCCCAACAGCTGCTACAGCAGCCTGTCGAGTTGTCTGTTCATCCTGCGTCGCTGCTGCACAGACAGCGATTGGCTCCCTCATCCACTTCACAAGCTGCCTACCTGCCATTGCACTCGCAGCTTGCCTTTCAGCTGCAAGCAGAAACCGGCGGTCATTTCAGGGAGCAGAAACACCCGTCCCATCTGTCTCCCCCGGTCCGCGTTCCTTCTTGCTCACCACCTTTCCCTTCTCAGTCCGAGTACAGTTCAGCCGGCGCCGTCCACTCTTCAGCCATCTCCTCTCCAGGCACTGCGTCATTGTCAGCATCACAGCCCTCGGTCACTGAATTTCCTGAGCTCCTGCAGCCTGTGGTGTCACTTGTAGTGCCCGTCAGGGTCCAGACCCATATGCCAACCTATGGCAGTGCCATGTACACGACTCTGTCACAAATGTTGGTGACGCAGTCAGCAGAAAGTCCTTCTGCAGTGGTCATTTGCAGAGTGGAAGATTGCAAACCCAAAGGTACCCTTGTATGTACTGCAGCCATGCAGGGTCTAGGGCTCGATTTGTCACAGATGATTGCTAGCCATCATAGAGATCTGTTCCAATCGCCATACTTAAGAATACCATTTCCCATGACAGAAAGAAAGGGTTATATACCACTCACATCACCAACAGAAGGCATGTGTGGTACAGACAGTTACCAGACCACCATTGGGGGAAGCAAACGAATGTTGTCTCCAGCAGGTAGCTTAGAATTGACCATGGAGACCCAACAACAGAAACGTGTGAAGGAGGAAGAGATTGAAGAGGAAACTGAAGAGAGCACTGAACCAGTTAAACATTTAAGCATAATGCATTCAAGGGCAGAGGACGCTACAAGACGACAGAAACCTCAGCTGCCAAGACAACAACTGACTGAGTCAACGGCCTCATCGACACAAACCTCCCAAGAGTGGGACTCCAGTGCAAAGCAGACTCTGCCCCTCCCACAGTTCTCCCTTCAGTCACCCGGGACATCAGAGGTATACAAACCCTGGCCCGTACACCAATACGGAAATAAACCGCTTTTAGGGTCAGTGAAGAAGGAAGATACTCAGGAGCCTGTCCGAGAGAGAGCCCCAGTCCATGCCCAAGAGCTCCAGCAACCTCCCACCAGCACTTTACCTGAGCCACCCACCTGTCCCAGTCCTGCAAAGCCAAGCGCCTATCTGACAGATGTTAGTGACATCCAACAGGTCCTACACTTCCCGAGCCTCCATACAACGACTAATGTCAGTTGGTGCTACCTGAAGTACACCAAGCCAAATCCCGTGCAGCAAACTGACCGAAGATCTTCAGTGTATGCCAGTTGGTGTATCAGCCTGTACAATCCCAACCTACCCGGCATGTCGACCAAGCTAAGCCTTGCACTCCTGAAATCAAAGCAGAAAACCAGCAAGGAAATCTACACCATGGCTGCAGTTCCACGGAGAGAGGCAGGAAAACTAGTCCCATCGAACACCAGGAAACTCAGAGTTAGCGAGGTAAGGTTAACATGAGACACATCTTTGATGTTAACACTGTGTAGTAATAGGTCCATTAAGAGGAACAGATATAAATAGTCAGCAAACAGACAGATATAAGCCACATTATTTGGATGGGCTTTAAAAAGGAACCTAGATCTTTTGCAATTGGGACTTAATGTGAATTTTGTGGTTTTCTTTTCTTTTTCTCATAAAACCTCTGAACGTTGCTGATTTTGTTCTGACCCAAATAGTTACAAATTGTTTAAGCAACAGTTTGACAGGCACTCTTATAGAATCATACCTTGCAGACTATATCCCAAAAAAACACTATTACTGTCTTGGTTATGTCTTGTCCCACCAGGATGACAGGCCCAATAGAGAATAGACAGTCAGAAGGGAGTTGCCCCGAAAATCCTCAACATTGACTTTGGACCCCACAAAATCTCATTGCATCAGACCAAAAGTGGTTAAGGCAGCCTTCTGCTGATTTCCACATAACACAACCTCCCCCTCCCCTAGACTGATCAATCAATGTTCTTCCATGTTGAACATCATTTGCAGAAAGCACAGAGGGTGGAGAAGACATAGAATGTACTTTTAGTGGGAACTTTAATGACATTGTCTGAGTGACTCAACTGCATCACTATTGACTGAACTGGGTGAGTCTTAAATGACATAGCTGCTATACTGGGTGTGGCAGTATTCAAATAAACTAACAAGAAGGAGAAACATACTTGATGTCATCCTCACCAATCTCCCTGCTCTAGATGTATCTGTCCATGACTGTATTGACTGGAGTGACTATTACATAGTTTCATCTTCAATATGAGGCTACTTTTCAGTGTGATGCATGCCACTACCATTGCACTGACTTCAAACAGATCTACTCAGTTAAGACTGAGCACCCATGAAGCACTGTGGGCCATCAGCAAAATTCTACTCGTGCACAATCTGCAACTTCATGGTCTGATTATATCCCCTTAGACCATCAAGTTGGGTGATCAACCCTGGTTCAAAGAAAAATACAAGAGGTATTGCCAGGACCATCAAAAGGTCCAAAATGAAGATGTTTGCAGTTGATCACACAACATTCAGCACTATTCATGATTAATGATACCGAAACGGTTTGTGAGCAAATGCAACAAGACCTGGGCAATATTCAGGCTTAGGCTAAAAGTTCCAAGTAAAATTCATGCTACACAAGTACCAAACAATGACCATTTCCAAAGAAGAATCTAATTATTGCCACTTGCCTTTTCAATGGCATTTCCATCATTGAAACCCTCATTACCAATATCCTGAGAGCTACCATTGAGCACACTAGACTAACCATGTATATACAGTGGCCTCAGAAGCACATCAGAGACTGAGAATTCCGCAGTGAGTAATCAACCTCCTAAAAGCGGTTTACCATTGACTTCTCAAAAGCAGCCAGAGATGGGCAATAAATGCTGATGCATCCAACAAAGTTCAGAAATGAATTCTTTTGAATAAAAGCTCCATAACCTCACCACAAATTCCACCCTTTTTTTCTGGCCACTGATTCAGTCATAAGTTGGTTTTTCCACAACCTCAAAGTCAATGCACCCAATGCATACTGGAGCATTGGTTAATGCATATATTTAGTTTTCAGTGACTGGGTGTTCAGTACTGAACACTCAATGCAGTAAGCGAGGGCTGACCAATGCATTTAATTTAACTTCTGGTGACTGGCATTCCACTATTTTGACTACGATTTACCAAACATTTGCTATTTTTTCTTTCATGGGATGGGGGCATTGCTGATGAGAGCAATGTTTGTTCTCCATTTGTATTGTCCTTGAATCAAGTGGCTCATTGGACAATCCAGGGGACAGTGAAGAGTCAGTCACAATGCTATGAATCTTGATTCACATGTAAGCCAGTAGGTTGCCTTCTCTCAAGGACATTAGTGAAGGAGTTAGGTTTTTTACAACAACCGGTGATGGTTTCATGATCATCATTAGTGAGACCTGTGTTCAATTCTTTTTTTTACGCTCCGTCAGTTGGATTTGAACCTTAAGAATTAGCCTGGGCCTTTGATTTACTGGTTCAGTGACATTACCACTACAACACCGTCTCTGTAACAACCAGTTTAGACATTAACGGTTATAAGGCTGCAATTACTCCCAGACCTCTCTTGTGTGGTGATAGCAAACATATTACCCACAATTGTACTAATTATGCAATTCGAATCTTCCTGCACAGATCCATACACCTACCCCACTTCCTGGTGATGGGAGAAAAGAAGTCTGCAAATTAGAGAAGGAAGAAGAAAGGAGGGAGAAACATGAAGATGAAACCTCAACACCCAAGAGACTGGAACAAACTAGAATTAAGATTTTTGAAGGAGGGTAAGAGCAGTATTCTAACATGTCTACAATATTGTTCTGAAGTGTCCTTTTCTGTTGAGGTAGTTTGCCTGGGGAATTTAACACTTTAGTGACAAGTATTATTAGAATGGTAAAAACGCTTTGAGGTGAATCTTCTCTTCCCCACCCCACCACTATTGAGTCAAAGAAGATACAAATATTTAAGCAATTATTTTATTTGACACAAAACTTGAGATACTTGCACTGCAACTTGGCATTGAAGGTGCTTAAAGTAAGAGAGGTAATCACCAATGTTTCTGGAGTTAAGATGAATTGACGGACACAGTGAAACATGGGTTAAATACCTTCTGTTCATATTTTTGATATTATTAATGGACACTAGTATTAGAATAGCATAAAAAAACACAGAAGCTGCATTTAAAGACTGGATGTTTATCATTCTTGCTGAGCGCATGTTTAAAATGAGGCATTTGCAAATAGTTCTCATGTTGGCATCATTCATCTCATCCCATATCCAGTTTTTAAACAAGCATTTGTGGTCCTGGTTGCAGGTTGCTCATGATCAGTGCAATTAATTAATATTGTTATCCTGAAACAGTGAGCAAATTCCCATATTCCACTTGATCAGATCGAGAAACCCTCTCGGCTTAAAAGACATACAATTCCAAAAATATATCTATAAATTCATAAAATTTAAACCAGACACCAAAGGCCTAATATTTAGGTACTAATTATGCAATTCGAATCTTCCTGCACAGATCCATATACCTACCCCGCTTCCTGGTGATGGGAGAAAAGTAGTCTGCAAAATACAAAACTTCCATTTGTTTCACAAACATTTTTATTTGTTCATTGGATTTGGGCATCACTGGGTAGACTAGCATTTATTGCCAATCATGAATTACCCAAGGGTGATGGCCATCCGCCTTCTTGAATCACTAAGTCCATGAAATATATATGCACCTGCCATGCTATTATGGAAAGAACTCCTGTCAATGAAGGGGCAGTGATATGGTTCCAAATCAAGACAGTATGTTCTAGATAGTACCTTGTATGTGAAAGTGAGGACTACAGATGCTGGAGATCAGAGGCTAGATTAGAGCGATGCTGGAAAAGCACAGCAGATCTCTTTGTGTGTGCCATAGTTCAGTATTCTTCTTAGTCTCGTGTACATTCAGTTTCAGTTTCAGCCAGACAATTAAAGGTGGAGGATATTTGAGGTAGTACAGTACTGGCTAACTTCAATCACTGGTAGTCTCCCACAATATTTCACCCCTGTTTAGCTGTGCAGTCACCCAACAGCATTGAACAAATTTTACAAACTGTCTACACTTACAAGGAATTCCTGATGAAGGGCTTTTGCCCGAAACGTTGATTTTCCTGCTCCTCAGATGGTGCCTGACCTGCTGTGCTTTTCCAGCACCACTCTAATCTAGACCCCAGTATGTTGCATATGGTGGTGTTCTTATGCATCTGCTTGAGATCTGGAAGTGTAATTGAAGAAATTATGGTATGTTGTTTTGACATGTGTGGATGGTAGATATACTTTCGGATTCCATCTTCTTGTCTACTTGAGATGGAATAAAAGTCATTGGTTCTTGAGTGATGTAGGTGTGGAGCATCGAGTGTTTGAGAGGAGCTAATTGTACACTTATTGGGTAAGAGATTTATTGATGCTTGTACTGACCCCGACCACTAATGGGAAGTCATTGAACATGTCGCAGGACTGCACTCAGATTCTGAGGGTCCGGAACCACAGCATCGAGTGTCACAATCTTCTACTCCCATTGTCAGCTGAGAATTTGTTTAAGGGTCTTTGGACTCTTGTCAGTTGATAATTCTCCTCTATACTTCCCAGACCAGACGCTGCAATGCATTGTAAGAAATTCATGCAGCCTTCTCTTTGTATGTGCCGTAGTTCAGTTTTCTTCTTAGTCTCGTGTGCATCCAGTTTCAGCCAGGCAATAGTAGGCAGAGGATATCTTTAGGTAGTACAGTACTGGCTAACTTCAGTCACTGGTAGTCTCCCACAATATTTCACCCCTGTTTAACTGTGCAGTCACCCAACAGCATTGAACAAATTTTACAAACTGTCTACATTTACAAGGGAAGCAATGTACTTGTGTTAATTGTGCATTGTAATCTCTGCACCTGTTTTCACATTTTAAGCAAATTTTGTGGTCTGCAGATTTCTTTGGCAGTTTAGAACTTGAACCTGCCGGCGAGTCTTTGGGAGGGAACCCTGCAACTTAACATTTGCCATTTCTGTTCAAGAGGCCTGGCCTAATAACTGTATAAGCTGCCACAATGGAAGCGCAGGGGAAAAGTGGCAGTTAACTTGAGTGGCATTTATTCCAGTGCAGCTTTGAGAAAGCCGCAAGAACCTTTGCGTTGTAATGTGATTGGGTCAGGAATCCAAATCGCAAACTCCCTGGAAATGCCCTGGGGCAGTCTTCGGGAACAATCATCCTTCAATATCCTATGAAACCAACTTTAGCAGAGTGACTTGATCAAATGAGATGAGTTGATGCAAAAATCCTCCTAGTGACTCTAACTAATTTGACAATTCACAACTTGTTAAAATGTAATAATTTACTCATTTGGCCTTTTTTGATCTCCAGTTCACTACTTCTTTCAACTTGTTACTTCTATCTCCTGAACACTCGCTGTGAGCTGGAAGCACTGTAACACAGAGCTCAGAGATGGAAGGAAGCAGTGAGTTGTTTGCAGGAAAGGCAAGTGCTGAGTGATAGCTTCAGACTTCAGAAGCCGATCTGAGTGAACTGTGGCTGTTAAGTCCACCTGAGTAATCATCTCCGGCTTGGCTCTCATCTGTAAATTTCCTGTCTTTGAGGAATTTGCTAGTACTTTACCTCTGGGCTAAAGTGGCAACAAACCACATTTAACCATCATGGTGTGCATAGCTGTAATATTGAAGTGCGTGGTACTTGATGGATTGTTATGTGATTGGATAGGCATTCATCTTAAAGGGAACACTACCCCATAGTTAATGATAGAAGAGAAAGGTATGGTAAAATGACAAAGTCAATCATTTCAGCTGGAACTTGCCATTTAGAAGCAGTTAGAACAGTCCTAGAATTCAGAGATCACTACAATTGATCTATTTCAAGTGAAGTCAAAAGAACAAATAAGCAATTAAACTTTAAGTTACTTTGAACCTGGATTAGTGGTGAGCAACATTGCAAGAGGACAGTAAGTATATTATAATAAAGACTAAACTAAAACAAATAACTATGGTTGCTGGAAATCTGAAACAAAAACAGAAATTGCTGGAGGAACGCAGCAGGTCTGGTCACATCTGTGGAGAGAAAGCAGTCACTGGACTCAAAATGAAGACTCTGCTTTCTGTCCACAGATGCTGCCACACCTGCTGAGTTTCTACAGCAATTTCTTTTTGTTAAAGACCATAAGGCTGACTTGTGCAAACACCTATTCGTTGTACCTCTAGTCATATGTACTCCAGAAAAGTAGATGATCTAACTCCTCAAACAGGAAAAAAAAAAGCAAAGATCCTGAAAATCAGAAACAAAAATAGAAATTGCTGGAAAAAATTAGCAGGTCTGGCAGCATCTGTGGAGAGAAAGCAGAGTTGACAGAGTTGACAGTTGACAGTGACCCTTCTTCAGAGCTGATTAACTGTTTGTTTATTTCCTGTTCATGTAAGTTATTATTGAAGAGATAATCTTCACTGTGTTAGTATTTCATTAAGCACAGTCAGGCCAGTTTCTTTACATTCTCTGCACTTCTGTTTCACTAATTATTTAAACAACAGGGAGGATTCGAGATTGTCCAAATCTTTGGCTGGGTGAGAATTCCATTGAAAGCATATCACTCAGACAATTGCTCTGTCAGTGCGATGCTATGGACATGGTCCTTGATTTTGAGCTTTTCATGAAATGTCAACTGATTAGTCGTGTGCGTCTTTGTGTGTGTATATGTACGTGGCTGTGTGCATATACATACGTGTAAGTATTAGGCCCACACATCTTCCACTGAAGACGTCACTATTTGGAAGATGCACATGACCTTTAAAGGTCAAGTTGCTAATGATAGATCAGAAGGATTTGCTTGAATGTCAGCAATGATTCTGTGTTCTATGTCAAACGTTCATTTGGATTTTAAGGATCTTGGACACTTCTGTCACCAAATGAGATTGCAGTATTCACTTTAAAGTATCATAGCATGATTACTGGCTAGAAAGCTGAATTTCCTAGTGTTTAAAGTAATGAGTGCGTCCACAAAGGTAACATTAGATGAACTGATGATTTGCCCAATGAAGTGTAACATTGGTTGGCTGCAATGACAATTGGCACGGATTTGAACTGCTGCCCCTGTGGGCTACTGTTAAATTGATAACTGATTTATTTGCATGAATTAATGTGCTTAAAATATTGACAGGATTTCATCCATTTACTGTTTGTATCACTCAGCAGCCAGATTAGTATAACCTCGACAGTTGCTCCAGTGTCAGTTGGAGGATGTACTCACTGAAATTGCAGTCTTTTTGGTGATACAGGAAACTAAGTTTGAGGCCAGATGCCAAGTCGAAGGTTTTCAAAAAAATCCTGAGGAAAATGTATTTGTCTCTACTTTTAGCAGTAAATCAAATAATCTTATTAGTGCTTGTCATGGAGTTTTTACAGCACAGAAAATGGCCTTCAGGCCATCACGTCTGTGCCATTGATCAAACATCCATCTGCTATTGTCTCATGTTTCCGCACTTGGTCCATAGCCTTGTATGCAATTGGTATTTCAAGAGTTCATCTAAATAGTTCCTCAATGTCCTGGGGTCCCTGTGTCCACCACCCTTTCCAGGCCGTGAGTGTCAGTTACCCGCAGCTCTCGGAGTGAAGAATCCTTTTCTCAAATCCCTCCTAAATCTCCTGCAACAGGGTGGCTCTGTGTTTGGAACTGCTGCCTCGCAGTGCCAGGGGACCAGGTTTGATTCCACCTCGAATGACTGTGTGGAGTTTGCACGTTCTCCCCCATGGGTCTGCGTGGCTTTTCTATGGGTGGTCTGGTTTCCACCTGCAGTGCAAAGCTGCACAGACCAGGTGGATTAGCCATGGGAAATGCAGGGTTACAGGGATAGGGTTGGAGGGTGTGGGTGGGAGGTACAAGGGGAATGGCGGGGGGGGGGCGGGGGGAGGTGGGTGGCATGGATCTGGGAGGAATGCACTGCAGAAGGTCAGTGTGGACTCAGTCGGCTGGATTACCTGCTTCCATCCTGTCTGGATTCTATGAGAAAGGGTCTATTTTGGAACTATAGGTCCATATCCCTGTTTAGTCTTTACATGTGTTGCCTCTTATATAACTTAACGTCACCTGGTCATTGCAATCTTCAATTCCTTTCTCCCTCATGCACTTATATAACTTTTGCTTAAATCTATAGCACAATAACGTAGAACAATACAGCACAGAACAGACCCTTCGGCCCTCGATGTTATGCCAACCTGTGTACTAATCTAAGCCCATCCCCCTACACTATCCCATCATCATCCATGTGCTTATCCAAGGATTGTTTAAATCTCCCTAATGTGGCTGAGTTAACTACATTGGCAGGCAGGGCATTCTACACCCTTACCACTCTCTGAGTAAAGAACCTGCCTCTGATATCTGTCTTAAATCTATCACTCCTCAATTTGCAGCTATGCCCCCTCGCACAAGCTGATGTCATCATCCTAGGAAAAAGAATTTCACTGTCTATCTTATCTAATGCTCTGATCATCTTGTATGTCTCTATCAAATGTCCTCTTAGCCTTCTTGTTTCCAATGAGAAAGACCCAAATGTCTCAGCATTTCCTCATAAGATCTTCCTTCCAGACCAGGCAACATCCTGGTAAATCTCCTCTGCACCTTTTCCAACGCTTCCAAATCCTTCCTGTAATGGGGCAACCAGAGCTGTGCTCCATTCCAAGTGAGGCCCCACTAGCATTTTGTATAGTTGCAGCATGACACTACAGCCCTGGAACTCAATCCCTCTACCAATAAAACCTAACACACCGTGTGCCTTCTTAACATCACTATCAACCTGGGCGGCAACTTTCGGAGATCCATGTACATGGACTCCAAGATCCCTCTGCACATCCACAGACCAAGAATTTTCCATTGACCCAGTATTCTGCCTTCCTGTTATCTTTCCCAAAGTGAATCACCTTACATTTAGCTGCATTGAACTCCATTTGCCACCTCTCAGCCCAGTTCTGCAGTTTATCCAAGTCCCCCTGCAACCTGTAACGTTCTTCTACACTGTCCACTACTCCACTAACTTTAGTGTCATCTATAAACTTACTATCCACCTATCCACCTCAGTTATTTATAAAAATGACAAACAGCAGTGGTCCCAATACAGATCCCTGTGGCACACCACTAGTAACCAGACTCCAGGTTGAATATTTTCCATCAACCACCACGCACTGCCTTCTTTCAGAAAGCCAGTTTCTAATCCAAACTGCTAAATCAACCTCAATACCATGTCTCTGCATTTCCTCCCTCGGCTTACCATGTGGAATCCTTTCAAAGGCTTTACTGAAGTCCATATACACCACGTCAACAGCCCTACCCTCATCCACATGCTTGGTCACCTCCTCAAAAAACTCAGTGAAGTTTGTGAGGCATGACCTGCCCTTGATGAAACCATGTTGACTATCTGCAATCAAATTGTTGCTTGCTAGATGATTGTAAATTCTATCTCTTATAATCCTTTCCAAAACTATTTATGCTTTTCATGAATAGGAAGGATTTAGAGTGATATGGGTCAAGTGCTGGCAAATGGGACTAGATTAATTTGGGATATGTGGTCAGCATGGACAAGTTGGGGCAAAGGGTCCGTTTCCGTGCTGTGGATCTCCATGACTCTATGACCTCCACTGTGTGAGGTAGCAAATTGCACATTCTTACCAGTCTCTATCTTTTTGTATTCTTCAGAATAGCAAAACTTCTCCTGTTTTCCTTATTGAATTGATTATTGACTTTATTAATTTTATGGCCACCTGTTTTGGTCTCTCTCTCAACTGGAAATATCATCAAAAACAAGTTCAGGCCCACAGAGTTTTAAGATTAGATTTAAAATGAGTAGTTTGTAAGGGAGTTTGTCAGGCACCCAGGTGGTGTGGTGCTTTGATCACTTCCTGACTCGGAAACTGAAGTTGTGTGTTTGGACTGCTCTGAGCAAGCAAGGTATGTCATCAAAGCAGGGAAATCTACCCACAAACAGTGACGGGACTTTTGGCAAAACCACACTGTAGTAGAGGGAAACACAACATTATGAAGGGAAATTCTGAAAGTGTTTGTGTTTCACTTTTTTCCTGTTTGGCTAGCGACAGGAACGCGCTGTCGGGTTAGCAAGTCCTTATTTAATACCATTTCTCCTGGGGGTTCTGCTGGTTGTAAAAGCTCTTCCTGCTCCAGGATGGGATCAGCAGATAATTAAAATTGATTAATGGGTGAACCCGCAGCTTGATATCCCACCATGCAAATGGGCAGATCACAGAATTGGCTCTGTCTTGCCGTCTCCAACCCTTGTTCCCATGAAGCAAGAAGTGGTCAGAAAGCAAAGATCACTTCATCTAATCCATTGTTGTGTTCACTTCTAAGAACCATGAAATGTTTTCATAAGTGGCCAGCTTCACAGCTCCATTTTCTGTTTGTCAACTTTTGTGCACCGCTTTATCTTCAAGTGCATTGTAGACATACGCTTCCTGAAAGCACATTTGAGCCAGTGGCTGAGGAGTGGCAGATGTAGTTTAATTTAGATAAATGTAAGATGCTACGTTTTGGGAAAGCAAATCTTAGCAGGACTTATACACCTTAATGGTAAGGTCCTATGGAGTGTTGCTGAACAAACAGACCTTGGAATGGAGGTTCATAGCTCCTTGAAAGTGGAGTCGCAGGTAGATAGGATAGTGAAGAAGGTGTTTGGTGTGATTTCCTTTATTGGTCAGACTATTGAGTACAGGAGTTGGGAGGTCATGTTGCAGCTGTACAGGACATTGGTTATGCCACTTTTGGAATATTACTTGCAATTCTGGTCTCCTTCCTATTGGAAGGATGTTGTGAAACTTGAAAGGGTTCAGAAAAGATTTACAAGGATGTTGCCAGGGTTGGAGGATCTGAGCTACAGGGAGAGGCTGAATAGGCTGGGGCTGTTTTCTCTGGAGTGTTGGAGGCTGAGGAATGACCTTATAGAGGTTTTATAAAATCATGAGAGGCATGGATAGGAGAAATAGACAAAGTCTTTTCCCTGGGGTGGGGGAGTCCAGAACTGGAGGACATAGGTTTAGCGTGAGAGGGGCAAGATATAAAAGAGACCTAAGGGGCAACTTTTTCATGCAGAGGGTGGTACGTGTGTGGAATGGGCTGCCAGAGGAAGTGGTGGAGGCTGGTACAATTGCAATATTTAAAAGGCATCTGGATGGGTATATGAACAGGAAGGGTTTGGAGGGATATGGGCCGGGTGCTAGATGAGACTAGATTGTGTTGGGATATCTGGTCGGCATGGACAGGTTGGACCATGTTGTACATCTCTATGACTAGTTGCCATTGTTGCCTAACTTGCCCTCAGTACATGCAACAGGAGAGCACTGCACTGAAACCTGAGCAGTTGGCACCTAGATTGCCAGTCTGGCTGTGAATCTTTGTCAGTGTGAGTCTGGTACTGTTCAGTAATATGGAGGAGCTGGAGGCATATGTGTGGGCACCCGGTAAAAATCAGTAATATGCTCAGAATGAGTGCAGCCAGGACTGGGTTCTGGATTGACGGACCCTCGCATTGTAACATCAGCATATGTGCTTCCTGCAGCTGTGCATGGAAGCAGTTTATCAAAGTCCCCTGCTGAAGCAATGTGTTAGCACTTCCAATTGCAAAACCACGAGGTTGCTTAGTGCTGTGGCTTTCCCGAGCCTCACTGCTCACTATTGAAGACAACCTTATAGTGTAAAGTGGGCATCTAATGCCAAGGGCTGTTTGAGTTGTGCCAAAGCCAGTTGGAACACCTCCAGCTAGTTCTAGCCCATTGTAGTGACGCATTCTGAACTAATAGCAACTGACTAACGTGTGATTAGATGTGGTTCTGATGCTCTGCTGTTGCTTGCTGCGCTTTTACTTTACTTTGCAGTTTACTAATTCTTAACGTGGTTTCAAACCTGTGACTAAATTAATCTGTGCCCTTTAGCTTAGTTCTAATAGTCACTCTTATTTTCTAATGCGCTGTTAGTGAGAAGCAGAAGCAATGCTTTCTAAAATGAATGTGTCTACAGTCGGCTGCTGCACTCACAAGCAGTTTTTTTTAACCTGTTAATTCCCCTGGGGATTGAAATGAAGTCAGTGCTGAGGCAATGGGGCTGTCCACTGAGGTAAACTCTCTCTAACCAACTCCCAAGTTAGAGCTAGAGACGTAACTGGTCAGCTGATTTACTGTTTCAAAGTCAAAAGGCTGTGATGGCAAAGTCCCACGCTAGGGACTTGAGCTCAAAAATCAAGGATAACCCTCCAGTTTAGTACTTAAGGTGTTTGGCAGTGTAGGAGATGCCTTCTTCGAGATAAGACTTTCAACCAAAGTCCCTTTTGAGGGTGCAAGCAGAACATTAACACCTGGGTAAGCTGTGGGCCACAAGACTGTAGGCATAAATTCGAAGTAATCACTTAAAAATAATAGATTATCTGGTCATTCTCTCAATGTTGTTTTTTCGAAGCTAGCTGTGTGTGCAAAACAACTGCCAAAGTTTCTCCATTTTCACTTTTGAAAGTTTTTAATGGCTGTAAATCACTTTTGGAGGTTATGTGATCATAAAGGCGCTATATAAATGCGAGTCTTTCTTTGTCAGGAGTTAGGAAGGCTGACAGAAAATGGGAGGAAACCCATTTCTCACCCCTTGACTACTTAAGTAGTATCTCTAACACCAAGAGCAAAATACTACAGAGGCTGGAAATCTTAATTAAAGAGGGAAAACATTGGAAATATTCAGCAGGTCTGGAAACATCTGGGAAGAGTAAAAGACTTAACCTTTCAGGTCTGTGAAGTTCATCAGAACGGTTCCACCATTAACTTTAACTGTATTCATTTCTGCACAGATGCTGCTTGAAATGCTTATTTTTTTCAGCATTTTGTTTTTGTTAGTATTTTTAAGCATTCATAAGAAAATATTTGTCACTCTGCATTTCCTTAGCCATTAATAAGGTAGTGAATATATAGTAAAGAGGGCTCTTGTGTGGCATTGGTAGAGTCATTAACTCTGAGCCTGGAGGCACAGGTTCAAGTCCTACCTGCTCCAGAGGTGTATCATAAATAGACAGGCAGGAGGCTAGAAGAACACAGCAGACCAGGCAGCATCAGGAGGTGGACAAGTCAATGTCTTTCGGGTGTAACCCTTCTTCAGGATTCCAGAGGTGTATCATAACATCTCTCAAAAGGTTGATTAGAAAATATCTGCACTAGGTTTGCTTCCTTTGGCTATAGTTTTATGGGACATTTGCTGATGTTGCAAATGTCAGCAGATCTTAGATTGGGGAAGATGGAGCTGGAGTGAGAGCTGGATTTCCTTGTACCCCAATCCATGAAAGTCAGCAGACTGCTGAAGAAGGCACGTGGTCTGTTGGCTTTCAAAGTGAAAGGATTTGAGTAGCAGAGCAGGGATCTCTCGCTGCAATTGTACAGGGCCTTGGTGAGACCACACTTGGAGAATTATATGCAGTTTTGGTGTCCTTATCTGAGCTAGGTATGGAGGGAGTGCAACAAAAGTTTGGCAGACTGAGTGCTGGGATGGCAGGACTGACGTATGAAAGATCAGTTAGGACGATGTTCACTAGAATTTATAAGAATGAGAAGGGATCTCAAAGATGCCTAAAAACTTCTCTCAGGAATAGATAGTGTAAACACTAGAAGGATATTCCTGAGGACCAGGGGGTTCAGAACCTTGGGTCTGAATACAAGGTAATGCATCTAGGACTGAAATTAAGAGAAATTTCTTCACCCAGAAAGTGGTGAGCCTGTGGAATTCCGTTCCACAGAAATCAGTTGTGGCCAAACTTGAATGTTTTCAAGGAGTTAGATATAGTTCTTAATGTTAAAAGGTAAAAATGGAAACAAGGTCCTGAGTTGGATGATCAGCCATAATCATATTGAATGATGCAACAGACTTGAAAGGCTAACGGCCTAGTCCTGCTCCTATTTTCTATGTTTCTATGATACACCTGTGCTCCGCCTGTGATCAAGAGCAGCTTGTTTTGATTGTGGAGAGGTTCGGGTGCAATTTTACAGAATCACAGAATTGTTATGGCACAGAAAGATGCTGTTCAGCCCATCACGCCTACGTTGTTTCTGTTACCTAGTGCCAACCTCCTGCCTTTTCCCAGTACCCCGCGCACATTTTTATCCATGCATTCATCCAATGCCCTCTTCAGTGCCTCAATTGAACTTGCCTCCACCATATCTCCAAGCAATGTATTTGCATACCCTCGCTGAATGGAAAAATGATCTTTTCTCACACCACTTTTACTTAATTTGCTCATCAATCAATATTTACTGTGGAAAAGGACATGGAAGATGTAGAATGTAGGGAAATAGATGGTGACATCTTGCAAAATGTCCAGATTACAGAGGAGGAAGTGCTGAATGTCTTGAAATGCATAAATCCCCAGGACCTGATCAGATGTACCCGAGAACTCTGTGGGAAGCTAGGGAAGTGATTACTGGGCCTCTTACAGAGATATTTGTATCATCAATAGTCACAGGTGAGGTGTCTGAAGACTAGAGGTTGGCTAATGTGGTGCCACTGTTTAAGAAGGGTGGTAAGGACAGGCCAGGTGGTAGGCAAGTTGTTGGAGGAAATCCTGTGGGACAGGATGTACACGTATTTGGAAAGGCAAGGACTGATTAGGAATAATCAATGTGGCTTTGTACATGGGAAATCATGTCTCACAAACTTGATTGAGTTTTTTGAAGAAGTAACAAAGAGGATTGATGAGGGAAGAATGGTGGACGTGATCTATATGGACTTCACTAAGGCGTTTGACAAGGTTCCCCATGGGAGACTGGTGAGCAAGGTTAGATCTCATGGAATACAGGGAGAACTAGCCATGTGAATATAGAACTGACTCAAAGGTAGAAGACAGAGGGTGGTGGTGGAGGGTTGTTTTTCAGACTGGAGGCCTGTGACCAGTGAAGTACCACAAGGTTTGGTGCTGGGTCCACTACTTTTCATCATTTTATATAAATGATTTGGATGTGAGCATAAGAGGTACAGTTAGTAAGTTTGCAGATGACACCAAAATTGGAGGTGTAGTGGACAGCGAAGGAGGTTATCTCAGATGACAACAGGATCTTGATCAGATGGGCCAATGGGCTGAGAAGTGGCAGATGGAGTTTAATTTAGATAAATGCGAGGTGCTGCATTTTGGGAAAGCAAATCTTAGCAGGACTTGTACACCTTAATGGGAAGGTCCTAGGGAGTGTTGCTGAACAAAGAGACCTTGAAGTGCAGGTTTATAATTCCTTGAAAGTGGAGTCACAGGTAGATAGGATAGTGAAGAAGGCATTTGATATGCTTTCATTTATTAGTCATAATATTGAGTACAGGCGTTGGAAGGTCATATTGCGGCTGTACAGAACATTGGTTAGGCCAATGTTGGAGTATTGCATGCAACTCTGGTCTCCTTCCTATCGGAAAGATGTTGTGAAACTTGAAAGGGTTCAGAAAAGATTTACAAGGATGTTTCCAGGATTGGAAGATTTGAGTTATAGGGAGAGATTGAATAGGCTCAGGCTGTTTTCCCTGGAGCATCGGAGGCTGAGGGGTGACCTTATAGAGGTTTACAAAATTACGAGGGACATGGATAGGATAAATAGCCAATGTCTTTTCCCTGGGGTTGGGGAGTCCAGAACTAGAGGGCATAGGTTTAGGGTCAGAGGGGAAAGATATAAAGGAGACCTAAGGGGCAACATTTTCATATTGAAGGTAGTACATGTATGGAATGAGCTGCCAGAGGAAATGGTGGAAGTTGTCCAATTGCAACATTTAAAAGGCATCTGGATGGATATATGAATAGGAGGGCTTTGGAGGGAGATGGGCTGGGTGCTGGCAGGTGGGACTAGAATGGGTTGGGATATCTGGTCGGCATGTACGAGTTGGACAGAAGGGTCTGTTTCTGTGCTGTACATCTCTATGACTCTGTGACTTTAGTTTGGTGTTCCTTCATTCTGTTTACTTTTATAAGCTTCTCCCTATCTACTTTATCCAGTATGTTCAGCGTTTTGAAAACCTCCACCAAATGTTCCCACAGCTACCTTCCGTCCAAGGAGAACAATCCCAGATTCTTCGAACTATCCTCATGACTGGAGTTTCTCATCCCTGGAATCGTTCTTGTGAACAATTGTTTTAAATGAATCTTTGAAGTGCCACCTGCTAACGTGGTACTATCCATCCCTCTGGATTAGAAGATCTGGGTTAAATTCTTACCTCAGGATGATTTTAAAGAATGTATAAGAACCAGTTTCCACCTTGGGTCGGGACACTGGTCACTAGTTGAGAAAAGGTAGTTTGCAATAAAATGACAAAAGAATCGGGGAGGCAGGTGAGAATTTAGTTTATGCAGTGAGTTATCATCTGGAATGGTTGACCTGAAAGGCTGGTGGAAGCAAATGCAGCATAAACTTTGAAAGAAATTTCTGTAAGTAGAATCCCTGCAGTGTGGAAGCAGGTCATTTGGCCCATCGAGTTCACACTGACCCTCTGAAGAGCATCCCACCCATCCCCACCCCCAGCCCTGTAACTCTGCATTTCCCATGGCTAATCCATCTAGTCTGCACATCTCTGGACAATTTTAGTATGGCCAATCCACCTAACCCCCACATCTTTGGACTGTGGGAGGAAACTGGAGTACCCACAGAGACACTGGAAGAATGAGCAAATTCCAAACAGACAGTCGCCAGAGGGTGGAATCAAACCCAGGTCCCTGGCGCTGTCAGGCAGCAATGCTAACCACTGAACTAATGGACTGCCCTGCTTGAACATTGGGGCTGTGCAGAAAGAGGAGGGGAATGGGATGAATTGGAAGGCTCTTACTAAGGGTCAGCACAGGCACAATGGACTAAATAGCCTCAGTTGCTTTCAGATTCTATGTGAAAAATGCCATAGAAATGCCCTTCTGCCCCTGAGGAATTATTCAGTGACTCCACTCAACCAACCAAGTGTTTTGAACTATTCAACGTTGCTAGTTTGCATGACCAATCCAGACATTTATCATTTGTTCATAGAATCCGACAGCCCACAAGAAGGCCATTCCTGATGCATCAATATGCTATGTCTAGAAGATGGAAGGCATGTCCAAGCTTCCTTGTGTTGAATCCATCATCTAACTTGGCTGTCTGAACGGAAGCCAGGCTTCCTGCCAGAGTTGGAAGGCAAGCCACACTGAGCTCCTTGGTCATGTTCACTCCTGGAGTGACCCACGTTGTTCCACCATGCAGGAGGAACAGGTGAAACAGAAATGTTCATTTTGGAGTGGAGCGTCTTTGAGGGTGAAATCGTAGCCAGCTTAAACATCAGAAAATAATTCACTTCAGACCTTCATGGTTGTACACTCACCACATCTGCAAACATTTTATGACAAATTAGTTTTTACCCTGTGGTAAAGTCAGTGATGGAATAAATATCATTTGTTTAGGGGTAATCCCCAGTGTGGTTTATAAATAGTCCACTGTATTACACCATTGTGGAGACACCAGGCACATCGCAGTCTGTCAATAAACAGGTCAAAATAGCCTCACCATAGTTACATTCTTCCTCGATGAGCTCTTAGAAGCATGATGGCAGCATGAAGCTAACCAATAAAGCGTTTCAGATGGTGAGGAATTTCAGAAACGTCTCAGGAGGTACTTGAACACACCACCTGTACTGAGAGACTGTTCCACCATCGGCGATGCTGTGTTTTGGATGAGGCGCTCAGAGCCTCTTGGCCAGGTGTTAAATACTGTATTGCATTATTTGAATGAGACCAGTCAATATTCTGTGTCCTGGCCTGTATTTATCTCCTAGTCTCATTTCAAGTAATAGATTTTTTTGGTCATTTTTACTTCAGTCACAGAGGAGAACATTCCCTGTTTCCTTAGCAACCAAAAATACAATACTATCCTTGAAGCAGATATTCAATGTCCCATAAGCAGTCTGAGGCCATTCTTAACTCCCAGGGTTTACTTTTTTCCTTTCTCACTCGCTTTGAACTTTTAACCTCAAACCTCTCTTCACTGTGAAGTTTTTTTCCTCCCTCTAATGCAAGCTACAGGTTGTTCTGCTATAATGTGACAGTTGTGTTCCTCTGCAGGCTCACGCTTTAGAAAATCGTGCTATGGAAAACCACGACAGAAAATTGCGCAATAAAGATTGCTATGCCCTTTCAGTAAAACATTTGCATTATCCAAACAACGTCGACAATTTGTCAGTAGTGTTATAGCCAATTTGTGCAGACAAAATACGCTTTGTTGCAGAACGACCTGTATTTGAACCATAACTGATTATTGAACCATAAAGTCTTGCTGCCAATTGCTGCTTTCCCTCTCTATCTCCCTCGATCCATTGTCAGTTCACAGACTGCTACCATTCTCTCCAAGTGTTGACACCTTCCACTTTCCTCCCAGTGAAACAGTCTGGACCGCTTTAATCTTTAACAGCGAAATCAGCTAGAATTGTTCTCAGGGAGACTCCAGAACAGGCCACGTGATGTTACATTAAGTTAAAGACACCATGCCATAAAATAACAATCTTTTCAGCCTCATCATTGAAAGAAGATCATTTCACAACGTTTTTTACTCTTTTATAATGTGAGCCTTCTGGCTGGGCCAGCATTTATGCTCCATCCCTAATTGCCGAAGATCATGGGGCGCTGTCTTGTTGAACTGTTTGAGTCAAAAGGTGTAGGTACTCCCATAATTCAGGGATGCAGAGACTTCCTAGATTTTGAGCCGAACACAAAGAACTAACGGCAATAGAATTCCAGGCCAGGACAATCTATGCCTTGAAGGGGAACTTACAAGTTATGGTCTTTCCATTGCACCTGCTGCCCTTGTCTTTCTAAGTGGTAGAGGGTGCAGGTTTGGACATTAGCATACAGCAAAGTCTCCTACATCATAACAGTGAGTACACTTCTATTATGAATTAGCAAAAACTTTGGAATGTCTTGCGGTTATGGAAGGAATTAAGGCAAAGATCCTACAATGAATAATGTGTTAATGACTAGACAATCACTTTTAGGGATTGGATTGATATTAACTGGAGCACTGGAAAAAGCTCAATTCATTTTCAAATAGTGCCACAAATAGAACCTTCCTTCACTTCTTTATTTATGCACGTTCTTTCTCTGAAAAGGGTACAAGAATGTTTCAGCAAATTGGATGGGTATCATCATCAGAACCAAGTAAACAAGACTGGTGCAAATATCAAGCAGATCTTGTAACTTACTTGGGATTCAGAGTGGATGCATAAATCCAGACCTTTGGCTCTCAGTTTGCGTAATCGGAGGGGGTTCTGTTGGGGCCATGGTGTAATCAAGGAGCACAGAATGAAAGTACTGAGCTCACTTCCACAAGGGAACCTTTATTAATTGCTGGCAAGATTGTTATTCTAAAGACCATGTTGAATTTGTTGTGTGCAGTGTAAGTACTTTTTCTTGAAAGTGCATAGTCTTTGGATAGCAAATGATTACTTGCAGATGGGCTTACAGTGAGAGTTTGTTTAAAAGCATTCCACAGTTACAGTCGTACCATGTGGTGACTCCCAAAGGCCCATCAGGCAGCAAGTCTTACAACTACCGTATTTATTGGAATAAACAGGTTGAGCTTATTGATTTATTTTTGCCTCTGTTTTCTCCCTTCCCCTGAAGTGAGTGACTGGTGTGTGAAAACCAATTCCGCTCACAACATCAGTCCCCATGGTCATCCATCATATCAGCAGATTTGCCAACAGATGGTAGAATTTGCAGAATTGAAACCAGTTACTACTTGCTGTTGTTTATCCTTCACTGAAATCTTTTCCCAACCTCAACGCCTTGTATAAATTCCATCAACATGACCGTTTGATCTTTCACTTTTGTGTGCTTTTCCAGCTTCTCCTTCATCTCAACTGTTCCCTGTGGTTGCAGGCTCCATGACGTCACCATGTTGAAGAATTTCTTTTTCCTGAATTCTCTATTGGATTTATTATTCCTATTATAGCACCTAATTCTGGTCTTGATCACTCCTGAGGGGGAGGGGTGGAGGAGTTTGGAGTTGTTCAGACAGTCTCTCATGTGTGAGAGTCCCCACACACCCAGCCACCCACTGAGGCCAGGCCAGTAGTGGGCTGAGGCATGTATGACCACAACACTCAGAGCCAGAAAAACTCCACTCCCAGTCAACTCCGCTTCAAAACGGTGGCCAGCGGACCTTTTGAATCCCCTGAGCCACCAGGTGAGCCTCAGGTTAACATTTTATGTAGTATGGAACTGAAGAGTTAACCTGTCCAGAAGGAGTAAAACTGGAAAAAAAATGACATATATTGGCCCATTTATTTTGTGTTCCTTGAAATGGAGTTCAAGTACAATCTACACATTTATTTCCAAGTCTTACTTTTCTTTTCCTTCTTACTAGCTTTTCCTTCTGGGTGGATTTTAGGTTCTGTTTCCAAGCACTCAACAGTTAAAACAGCAGTGGGAAGCACCCGATTGCCATTCTAACCAGCTGTGCTCCTTCCAAGTGGGAAGGCTTACAATTAGCTCTGAGGTAAATCATGACGTGATAATTGAGTTATGCAATTAGGTTGGAACTCTCGGAGAGAAAAGGATGCAAGAGGGAGCGAGAGAGAGAGAAAGAAAGGGGGTAAGAGGGGACACAAGAATGAGGAATTGAATTTAAAAGAGCAAAAAGTGTATTTTTTTACATGGCCTACCTCCCATGATTTCATCCATAACTAACTGCAACACTATCAATATCTATTGGTTCTCTTCTGTGAAATAATTGATGAAACGTGACCTTGTTTCTACACAGGAATGTTTGGTGGGTAATGAGCCATTTCCAATGATGTAGTATAGATTAAATATGAAGGCTGAGCATCCTCAGCCAAGGAGTGAGATTTACGATCAAAGCAAGTGAGACTGATTTGCAACCCTTTTAAATAGAAGGAGCTGGGCTTATTTCAAAGAGAGATGTACGATCAAATCAATGGCATTGTTCTGACATAACACGGGAACAGGAGGACTCCATTCAGCCTCCTGAACCTGTTCTGCCATCCAGTTAGAGTTTGAGGATCTAAGTCTCACCTCCACATGCCTGTCTTGGTTACGTTGTTCCGTTATGCCTTCGCCCAACAAAAGTATATGGACCTTAAGCAAAATGAGCATGACTCTACAGTCTTGGAGAGAATGATTGACCCAGAGCTCTTCTAAGTGATAGAAGTAATTGTTTGTTGGGAAGACCGAAGCCAATGATTTTTAATCTCAAAATTCTACCTAACTGCCAATTCCATTCCTCTCCCTGTTAAGGCTTTGAAATTCTCAGTCTGTTTACAAGTTTTGATTGTTGAAATTTCTTGTTTTGAGCAAAAGGTCGGGCCATTTCAGGGAAAAATTCTGTGAACTTCCTCCCTGAGTTGCTGAGCATCAAGAGACTGATTTAACGGGATAACAAAGCTCCGTCCTTTACAGAGATGTTAACGTGGCTTGGTAAAATCAGAGGGATCTGCATAACCCTTCTGCTTTCTGTGAGAAGTTATTTTGATTTATTTTTCTTCATAACAATCGGGCACGTTTCAATAATAATTTGAAATAATTTAATCTCTTTCCAAGTATTGTCACTGTGGTTACATAGGCAATCACAACAGCCAATTTATACAGAGTAAACAGCAATGACCAGTTGACTCATTTTGGTATTGGTTTAAGAAGTCAATCATGGGAAGGACATTGGGAGCACTCCCTGCTTTCTTTGCATTTCAGACCAATTAAGTCTGGGCAAATGAGGTCTTTGGCTTCTTATCCGGTGTATCACTTGAGAGGATGGTGGGGGTACAGTCAGTTGTGGCTTCCAGAAGGGAATAAGATTAGAAATTCGCAGAGTGCAAGGCAAAAGGCAGAGCAGTCGGAATTGGCTTAGGGTGGTCTCAATGGGACAAGTAACAGCTTCCTTGCCATACACTTGGTGGCGACTTTCAGGGATCTATGTACATGGACATGATCTCTCTGCTCATCCACACTGCCAAGAATCTTACCATTAGCCCAGTACTCTTTATTTCTGTTGTTCCTTCCAAAGTGAATCACCTCACACTTTTCTGCATTAAATTCCATTTGCCCCCCCTCAGCCCAGTTCTGCAATTTATCTACATCCCTCTTTAACTTGCAACATCCTTCGGTACTGTTCACAACTCCACCAACCTGAGTGTCATCTGTAAGTCTACTAACCCATCCATCTCCGCCCTCATCCATGTCATTTATAAAAATGACAAATAGCAGTGGGCCTAAAACAGATCCTTGCGGTACTCCACTAGTAACAGAACTCCAGGATGAATATTTCCCATCAATCACCACCCTCTGTCTTCTTTCAGCTAGCCAATTTCTGATCCAAACCGCTAAATCACCCTCCATGCCATGACTCTGTACTTTGTGCAATAACCTACAGTGGGGAACCTTATTAAACACCTTATTGAAATCGATATACACCACATCAACCTCTTTACCCTCATCCACCTATTTGGTCACCTACTCAAAGTTGTGACTTGGCGGATTAAAGCACCTGTCTAGTAAACAGGGGATCCTGGGTTCAAATCCCAGTGATGACTATCCATTGTTTTGAAGCATCGTTGGTTCAACTTCTTGGAGTGGGCATGGTGGCTCAGCACTTAGTACTGCTACCTCACAGCGGTAGGGACCCGGGTTCGATTCCCACCTTGCGTGACAGGCTGTGTGGAGTTTGCATATTCTCCCCGTGTCTGCGTGGGTTACCTCCGGGTGCTCCGGTCTCCCACACTCCAAAAGATGTGCAGATCAGGTGAATTGCCATGCTAAATTGCCCATAGTGTTAGGTACATTAGTCAGGGGAAAATGAGTCCGGGTGGGTTACTCTTAGGAGGGTTTTGTGGACTTGTTGGGCTGAAGGGTCTGTTTCCACACTGTAGGGAATCTAATCTAAAGACCTCGATAAGGTTTGTAAGGCACGATCTACCCTTCACAAAAATGTGTTGACTATGCCTAATCAACTTTTTCCTTTCTAGATGATTATAAATCCTATCTCTTATAAGCTTTTCCAACACTTTAACCACAGCCAAAGTAAGGCTCACTGGTCTATAATTACCAGGGTTATTAAGATCTACAATGGGCTTCCTGAAAGGGCTGTGTAAGCAGATTCACTAGTGACATTCACAGATAATTAACAAAAATGCTTGAAGGAAAATCATTTATAGGGCAATGGAGACAGTGCCGGGGAATAGAATTAATTGGATAAAACCGTCAAAAGCCAGTATGTGCATGATAGACCGAATGGCCATATACATATATTTATTTTTTATACAGGTCTACACTAAGTGGACAAATAGACAGTTTCTGGTTTGGCAACCTTTTTATTGCAATCCAGCAGATGAAACAGTAGCCAAGGCTGATCCACAGTGTTGTTCTGACAGCCCACAACAATAAAACATCATTAAACCTCAGCGCCAGTGCTAAGGGCAAAGATTGTCACCCTTTGCCTTTGTGCTGAATTCTCCAGATTCAGTTAAGCAGAATAAGAAAATTCTGATGCTTCAAACATAGGCTGATTAATTTAAAAAAACTAGACTGCAGACTCCAGTACAAATCCAATATTTGTACTTGCCAGACTCAAAGGCACATATGTCCTGAGACCTGATTTTAATTTTAGAACTGTGATTAATGAAGGCTCTTCGAATTAGAAATATACAAATGGCATTAGAATTGGTGAAACTTTAAGTAAATCTTTCAAAAAATGTCAACTTGTGATGACTGACAAGGACTCCAAGCATTACATGGGCTATATGCTGCTCCCAATGCAGTGGATCACAGATCAATATAACACCGGGAAAGATTCATCAGATTGGAGCCTGTTTAGTTTAAGTGTAGGCTGAGGGGGGGACTTGGTAGAAGTCTTCACCCAGTGCTACAGGTTAAAATCTTCTTATCATGTTTAAATCTATTCAAAGCCTTGCTCTTTCTTAATTCTGCTACTTCAACCAGCTGCCTCAAAACTTTCAATTCATCGGATCTGGATTTGGCAACCCCCTCTTCTGTTTGCCTCACCACTGGATGGGTTTTGATAAAGTTGACACGGAGCTGATATTTTCACTTCGAGGGGAGGCTAAAAGCTAGGGACTATAAATAAAACAGGAGATAACTCCATAAGAAATTTACAAGAAACTTCTTCACACACACAATGTTAAAAATGTGCAACTTGCTACCGCATGCAACTGTTTAGGCGAATAGTTTATTTGGGGCAGAGAGAGAGAGAAGTGAGTTAAGCACTTGAGGGATATAGCAATCGAAGGTTATACTGATAGGGTTAGATGAAGTAGGGTGAGAGGAGACTTGTGGCATATAAGCACTGGTACCAAACAGATGTGTGGATAGCTTTATGCTGATTATTTATATTTAATTCTGGGCTTATAATAAAGCTTGTCACTCTAGCATGGTGCAGAGGGGTGTCATACTAGTAGGGCTGCTGTCATTTAGATGAGATACTAAACCAAAGCCTAATTGCCTGCCCTGCATGTCAAGCACTGAGTGACATGATTCAAAGAAGAAGAATTTTGGCCCCCATCCCTCACTCACCGTAAGGAACCAAAGCAGACTGAGTAAGTAAATCTCCTCATCGTTATTTGAAGGATGTTGCTGTGTCCAAAATGGCTGCCAGATTTAACGACCACAAACAAGTAAAAATTCCTAATGGTGGAATAGTAACTTGTAAAAGTAAATATTTGAAAAAGAGGAACTTGTAGAACTATGTGAAAGGTGCAGGTGTGTCAGAGTAATAGTTGGATAGATGGTGTGTCAGAGTAATAGTTGGATAGTTGGTGTGTCAGAGTAATATTTGATTAGATGTGAAGAACCAGCACAGCCATAACAGGCCAAGTGGCTTCTTCCTCCATGTTTCCAAATTTACTTTGAAACATAACCTAAGTGCAAACCAGTTTTCCTGATAAGTTTGCTTTTATCTAACCAGGAATCCATCATCCAATCACTATCTTGACACTGATCCAGCTGTTGCTTGGCTGCTAATGCAGATTGAGCCAGTCTTCATGCAATTTTACTAAAGCTGAGTTGAGCATCCAACCCTAAATGCCCTGCCTCATGAAGACCACTGACTTCCCATCTTTGCCCATTTTTGTCATGGCATCAGCCCCTCAGTTGCTGATCACCTCATCCATGACTTTGTCACCTGCAGACTTGCAGCCTGACTATTGTCTCCTGGGTGATCTCTGTGTAATCTGCAGCTCATCCCGAATGCTGCTATGTGTGTCCAGATCCCACACTGAGCTGTCGTTACCTGTCACTACTGTCTTGCTGACCGATGTATATTGACTTCTAGTCACCTAATTCTACAGTTTAAAATCTCATCATTTTAAAATTTGTTTCAAGACTTGTTTTTTTTCTTAACTCTGTTACATCAGCCAGCTGTCCCAGAAGTTTCTGTTCATGTGAATTGGGAGTTAGCAATCCCTTCTTCCATTCCAACAGGATGACATGTCTTTTTAGTTATCCAGGCCAGATCTCATTTTGTGTCCCTAATCCACTGCACCTCCTGCATCTTATTTGAGAACTCCCCCCAGTGCCCAACTTCAAGCCCACCTCTTTGCCCTCAGCATTTAGTCATTCTTAAAATACCCTGCTTTGGATTTGCCTTCATGATTTTACCTCAATGAATCGCTTTGGGGCACTTTATGTTCATATTAAAGGGTCTTCTAAATACAAATACAAATTGTCTATGTTACTTTTTTTTAATGTCATGATACTTTGTAACAGATATATTATTCTGCTGTAAGTGCATATTTTACACTGACAATGATTTTTAATTCTGCCAAACTGGCACTAGTCTGAAGGAAAACATGTCTGGGTTTAGTTTTCACTGTTGATTGTGAAGTTGTCTTGTGTTCTGTTTTAGTGTTGTTGAATCGAACCACATATGGGGTTGAAGTGAAAGGTTTTTATTTTTCTCACACCTTTCTCTAACTATGACATCTCTGAGGACTTCTCCGCCAGTGAAATACTTTTGCAATGCTGTAATATGACAGTGTAATATAGTGAAACAAAGCGGCTACTTTGAGTACCATAAGAGTTGACAAACAGCCTGACAAACCCCTGTCTGGTTGACAATGTCTCAATTTTACATCACATCTAAAAGGCAGCCCAGATCAGGTATTTCAAAGAAAGAGTGTGCACAAGTCTCATTGCGAGTTCAAATCTTAGGGTTGTACTCGGAGGCAGCAACGGCAGTTGTGGACTCTAACTAAGTTATAACAACCCTGTGCCATCCTTGATAGACTTTTGGTCTCCTGGATCTCACTGAGATGTCTTATAAATAAGGTTTGGGAAGCACTTGCCTATGTAATGTGCATGAATGAATGGATTGGGGCTTGAATCCACAATCCTCTGATTCAGGGTACAACCTAAGGTACTAGAGCCTACAACGTCTCTTCATGAGCTGCATTTTTTATTTTTTGGCAGTCTAACACCTTAGAATTCTTTTTTTATTATTATTATTACAATCTACACTGTTTTCCAGGCCGGTAACCTTGCCATTGGCGGTGTATATGAAAACTAATTTTCAGCCTGATCATAATCCAAAGAAGGCTGTTACTTCCTTAGTTTGTTACATTAGAGGATGACCGAGAGTTCTTCTATCCATGCATGACTTAATTTTTCTCTTCAATGACAGCTCCTGAGTATAACGCAGCACATTCCAACTTTCCATTCAATGATTGTTCCAAATTTTCATCAGTGCCAAGTTGCTGTCACTTTGCTGGGAGTCCAGGCTCTAGATGTGTCTAGCACCACTTTGTCTAGTGTGCCACTCTTTTTACAGCACTTGGCTAATTAGTCTGGGATTCCCGAACCAATAGTAGAGAGGTGGATTCTCAATACCTTGAGCTACTATTTCATCTGTGGTTAGATTTAACGTTTTACACTGCGGAGATGAGTGAAGGATTTTTCAGGCTGCTTTTGCAACTGTGCACTATGAGTAAGAACTTTGTCCATGCAAGTCACCATTAAGTAAAGATGACCGTGTCATGTGCTGACTATTCAGAGAAGAGTATGAATGTGGACCCCCAACCCCCCCAAAAAAGTTTCAGTACCTCATATATTTGAAACTCACAAGATTGATACTTTTTTTAGAAGGGAGATGACGTTAGTGTAAATAATTGAGTTGACATATTGTTCAGCCATAAACAACTAAACACCAGAGCAAGCCTGGGCGGACAGAATGGCCTCCTCCTGCTCTTCATGTTCCCTCTGTGTGTGGCTAATCTTGTATGGTATAATTGTTAATGATTGCAGTAAGTGTTTAGAATTACAATGTCATAAACCACCATCATATACAGGTACTTCACTTTCTCAGACTTGAAATGTCAGCTTAGATCATGGCTTAGAACATTGGGCTAATGCATCATCTTAACCTGCAATTTGAAAAGTAGTGTTTAATTCACCATATCCTTTTGGAATCTTTGCCAGATCTGTTTTTTGACACTGATACTGAACAATCCAAACATGTTGCATAGTTGTGGCTGTGTGAGAGCCAGCTCCACCGTTTTTGCTAAAACCACATTCCTAATGAAGCAACATTTTCAGGTTAGGAAGTGGTGAGAAGTGATGGGACCAACAATCTTCAACATCGCGGGTGACACGGTGGCTCAGTGGTTAGCACTACGGTTGCACAGCACCAGGAACTTGGGTTCAATTCCAGCCTCTGGCGACTGTCTGTGTGGAGTTTGCACATTCTTCCGTGTCTGAGTGGATTTCCCCTGGGTTCTCAGGTTTCCTCCCACACTCCAAAGATGTGCAGGTTAGGTGAATTGGCTGTGGCAAATTGCCCATAGTGTTCAGGGATGTGTAGGTTAGGTGCATTAGTTAGGGGTAAATGTAGCGCAATAGGGTAGGGAATTGGGTCTGGGTTGGTTACTCTTCGGACGATTGGTGTGGACTTGTTGGGCCTAATGGCCTGTTTCCACACTGTAGGGATTCTATGATTGCGATGCCTTGATGCAGAAGAGTATGCCCACACCATTTAGTGACTGATTTCAGTGTGACAGATGGGGAAGAGGGTAATTCCAAAATCCTTCTGACCAGCTTTTGATATTGAAAAATGCAAAACAAAAAGGGAATAAAATATCTTAAAAAGAAAACCTCATGTCGACAAGTAAAGTTCTACATCTGTCGCAATATAGATGTGATCTATCGAAGCTAGCATTGCTTTAAAAATAAGAATGTATTAAACTCATCATCTGTGATCCTCTTGTTTAACATGCAGGATTTGACATTGGGGCAGTTTTAAACCAGAGCACCCACAGACAATCTGACGGGATCAGGTGAAGGATTGCTTTACATCCAAACCAGTTTACACTTTGTTGGATTTGGTGAAGGCAATATTGGACAGTTTGCACTTGGCAAGTTGGGTTGGAGTTGCCCCCTTGGCTGTCTGTTTGCAGTTTGGCTGAGGAGTACCTGTATGTGGACATGGGGTGAGCTATGTTCCCTCTCACCTTTCCTGCCATCATGCAAACCATGAGGTTATGCACAGCAGTAACATGTGGTGCTGGAAGTCCAAGCATGGCATGTCTATCTGTGCATACAGACCCTCCATGTGGCTGCACAGCCACACAGTTTAGAGGAAACGTTGCTAGTGAGAACAGAGCAAAATACACCCAATGATAAAATGTAGGAACAGAAGTAGGCCGTTCAACCCATCATGTCTACTCTGCCATTCAATGAGATCATGATAGAGCTGGTATTCCTCCGCTCCACTTTCCTGCCTTTTCTCCATAAACTGCTATTGATTATACATCTTTATATCTCAGTCTTGAATATGCTTCAAAACTCCTCTGCAGTATAATAAAAATCTACAGATTCAGTTCCCTTCTGAGAGAAGAAATCCCTTTTATCTCTGTCCTAAATGGGTGACCCATTTTGGGAAGGATTATGCTCTCTGGTCCTAGACTCTCCCTGAAGAGGAAACAACTTTTCTAAATCTACATTGTCAAGTCCCCCAAGAATCTTGTATTTCGATAAGGTTGCCTCTTCTTCTAAATTTCAGTGAGTACAGACCCACTCCATGCTATCTCTCCTCATAGGAAAATCCCTCCATCCATGCAATCAATCCAGTGTACCTTCTCTAGGCTGTACCCAATGCTAGTATATAC
The DNA here is from genome assembly GCF_047496795.1 of Chiloscyllium punctatum. Taxonomy (NCBI): domain Eukaryota; kingdom Metazoa; phylum Chordata; class Chondrichthyes; order Orectolobiformes; family Hemiscylliidae; genus Chiloscyllium; species Chiloscyllium punctatum. The sequence continues at coordinate 22,243,730 of NC_092765.1, read as the reverse complement.
TTCCTTAGATAAGGAGACCAAGCTATTCATAGTATTCTAGGCATATTCTAACTTTAATGTTTTATGTAATTTTAGCAAGACATTCCCTATTTTTACACTCCATTCTCTTTTGAGTTAAAGGTCAACATTCCATTGGTTCCCCCGCTGAGCTTGTATGCTCACTTTTGATGATTCATGCACACCGACCCCCTCATCCCCATACCTCTATGCTGCATCTTTCTGCCGTCCTGACTCATGTTCAGCTCCTCTAACCGTCCTGCCAAAATGTATAACCGATATTTTTCCACATTATATTCCATCTGCCAATTCTTTTGCCCACTTGCTTAACATGTTTATATCCCTCTGCAGACCCTCACCATTTGCCTTTCCACCTGCTTCTATGTCATTCGCAAACCTGGCGACGGTACGTTCACTTTGCTCATCCAAGTCATTCTTAAATATTTAAAGAATTGCAGCATAGTGTTAAAGGTTGCCATCCTGAAAATGCTCCTTTATCCCAACTCTGTCTTTTGTTGGATAGCAATTAATTGTTAATGATAATATATTACCCCAAAAACGTGTTAAGTAACCTTCTGTGCAGTATCTTGTCAAATGCCTTTTGGAGGGTGGCATGGTGGCTCAGTGGTTAGCACTGCTGCCTCACAGCACCAGGGTCTTGGGTTTGAATCCAGCCTCGGGCGACTGTGCAAACTCCACACATTCTCCCCATGTCTGCGTGGGTTTCTTCCAGGTGCTCCGGTTTCCTCTCTCAATCCAAAGGCGTGCAAGTTAGGTGATTTGGCCATGACAAATTGCCCATAGTGTTCAAGGATGTGTAGGCTAGGTGTATTAGTCAGAGGTAAATATAGGATAGTAGGGGAATGGGTCTGGATGGATTATTCTTTGGAAGGTCAGTGTGGACTTGTTGGGCCGAACAGCCTGTTTCCACACTATAGGGATTCTATGGAATTCAAAATATATTACATCTACTGGTTATCTTTACCTATCCTGCTTGTTACCTCCTCAAAGTATTTTAATACATTAGTCAGGCATGGTATCTCCTTTACAAAGCTGCGCTGACTCTTCTGTTTGATTTATATTCTGTATTTTTAAATGATGTGCACTACATCCTTTGCTGCAACCTTTCACATTTTTCCAAAGACGGATATTAAGCTAATCTGTCTATAAATAAATGTTTTTATCTCCTTCCTTTTTGAATAAAGGTCTTGCATTGCCAGTTTCCCAATCTGCTGGGACATTTCTAGAATCTAAGGATTCTTGGAAGATTACTAACAGTGCATCCATTCTCTCTATAGCTGTTCTCTTCATCATTCTAGGATGCAGTCCATCAAATCAGGGGGTCTTATCAGCCTTTAGTCCCTTTATTTTCCATAGTACTTTATCTCCAGTGACAGTTATTGTATTATTTCTTCTTTTCCTTTTTGCTCCTTGATTATTTAGTGTTTTTGGAATGCTATTAGTGTCTTCTACCATGAAAACTAATGCAAAGTATTTATTCAACTCCTCTGCCATTATTATTTCTCCAGCCTTATTCTGTAAGGGGCCCATGTTCACTTCGGTCTGAAACTTCCTTTTTAAGAAGCTCTTCCTATCCATTTTGATGTTACTTGCGAGTTTACACTCAAAGTTTATTTTCTCCCTCTTTTTGCTATTTTTTCATCATCTTTGTTGATTTTTTTTAAATAACCTTGCCTAAACTTCTGGTTTATCATTTAATCTTTTCAACATTGTATGTTTTCTCTTTCAATTTGTTGCTATCATTAACTTCCTTGTTTAATCGTGGTTGGTTTATCCCCTTTTGAGAATCTTCATTCCTCACTGGAATATATCTTTGCTGTGTGTCATGAACTGTTTTCTTAAATGTCTGATATTGTCCAACAGTCTTTTTGACTAAACTCCTTTCCCGGTTCACTCCAGCCAAATCTGTTCACACTCCTTTGTAATTACCCTCGTAAGTTTAGCACAATTGTTTCAGACCCAAATTCTGGAAACCTGGAATAAAACAGACATATAGGAATTACGCAAATGGCCAAGCAGCATATGTGGAGAAGGAAACAGAGTTAGCCTTTCAGACCAATGGTGTGGATCAAAACTCAAAAGTTAGAAGTTAAACAACAGTCCAGACATGGAGGTAAGATAGGGGGAGAGAAGGAAAGAACACAGGGGAAAGGATGTAATAGAGTGAAGAACAGAAATGGTTAAATGACAAAAGAGATTATGGAATGAGAAAAAAAGGCAGTATGTAGGACAAAACAATCAACTAAACTTGGGGCTAAAAGAGGTATAAGTGGCAGCTGCAGAATCATTACCACGTGGTCAAGGTGTAAAGTTGTTAAACTCCAAGTTGAGATTGGGGCAATGTTGGAGGTCAAGGACAGAGAGGTCCAGGTGGAAATGGGAAATACTCAGCAAAATAATTACCCAATCTGTGTTTGATCACCCAGTGTGGAGGAGCATAAATTGTGAACATCGTTATATAAAAGGTTACATACATCATTTCACTTGCAATGACCTATACCTCTTTTTTTTTTCTGGATAGCCAAACACAGAACATACCACAATAAACTTTGTGAAGCTCACATCATTGAAATGATATCTGACGTGAATCCTGATCCCGGTGCTTGAGAGTTGAACCTTTTTATTTGCATGATCACATGGGACTTTGATGTTCTCATTTTCAATGTTTACTTTACAGTGTTTTTTTAATAATGCTCTGAGACCATATCCACCAAAAACCACACCCCAAAACAAATCTGTCAGTGTTGTCATATTTATTCAGAGCTTGTAGTTACTCTGTAGAGGAGAGTGGTTGATATTAAATTGGAATGAAGATTAATCAGGATGAAACATTGCTGTAAAGTTAATGATTGTGTAGTGCAGTGAAGAAAATTATAGCCCTGACCTTGCAGATTATTAAAGATTGTGTGTAACACAGTCTTCAGCTAACAGACTTGAGATGCACACTTGAAACTAGTCGAGTGTGGAACTCTGCTGCCAATTTAGGATTTTACGAGGTGCAAAATGTATAGTCATTGGTGCAAGTTTTAATTAGTTTTGAGACTATAGCCCAAACAAGCACTTAGTGGTGATTCCACTGAGTATTTGCTTCTGATGAATGTCAGTCAGTTAGCATTGTTTATTGAAACAGTGCAGTCGTACAGCAGTATGTATATTGGCAGAATGGTGTGACATTGAATCATTCACATTCCCTTCTTCATACATCTCCCCACTGCTTCCCTGCAGGAATTGAAAAATAAAGAGAAAATCTTTCATTTCAAAGAGGCTAGTCTCAGAGGACACGTGGGAGATTTTCCCTCATCCAGCCTCTTGACTGGAGAAAGGAGATTAACATATGACACTGCTTCACAAGAAAAGGGAAATGAAGAAACACACTAGTTTGAATAGAAAAGTCCCACCTTTATTTTGTCCGTTAGTGGTGTCAGTTTGTGGCTGTCTACCCTGTAAGTATCTTATGCTTCAGAGTAAACTCTAATTCTAGCGCATTATTCAAGGACCAGTCAACTATGGGAGGTCTCATTCTTTCAATGAGCCTTAAAGCTGGGCCTTATCCACTTGTTCCAATGGTTCGGGTGGCTGTTTATTGGAGAAAGGAATAAACTTCTTCAAGCTCAGCAGAGTAATTAGTCGCCTATTTCATGACTATTTCTGGCATCATGCTGTGCTAAATGACATCCCTTTTTGGTCTTATTGCCTTACTCACTGCAAATGATAGTTTGTGCCTCCTGTTGAACAGTGTTTGCATCAGAAGGTAACCCTCTGAAACTGCCCATCACCCTGAAGGTTGGTTGAATTGAAACAAATAAATAAGCCTCCCCCCTCTCTCACTATTCCCAGTTCAGTTGCTAAAACTTAGTAGATCCAGAAATTATTGACCTACTAACATTTTGCATGGACTCTAATTATGAACAATAGACAAAGCAGAGCAGGGCTTTAAACATCTATGGAGCTGTATCTTACCATTTTCAGAAAAGAAGAAGGGAAGAGTTGGGACACAATATAGTTAAATCTATGTGAGCCGCATCATCAGCCAGCCACCTCTTTACCTCTCCCATAATATAGATAAATACCCCACCCAAGCACTCTCCAGGCAAACCCACAATGCCTATCATTAAGAAAAACAAGGAGGAAATACCCACATTACTGCCTGCAAGATCCCTTCCAATTCATTCTCACACCACCCTGACTCGGGACCACTTTGTGGTCCCTTCGCTGTCAATGTGAAGTAAAGTGCAGAAACCCCATCCCTAACAGTATTCTTTGTACCCATGCCAAATGGATTGCCATGGTTCAAGAAGGCAGCTGGTCACCACCACCTTGTAGGGGCAATTTGGAATGGGCAATAAATCCACACCTTGCCAATAAGGCCACATCCTATGAATAAATTGGGGTGGGGGGGGGGGGCGGATATCTATGAAAATTCTTCTTTCACAGAGGTCAGGAACTCTGACAAAACTGTTCAAGGTGAAATATGGCGAAAATGCTTTGGTCTTATCTGACAATGCTCACTCTGTTGCCAGTTAAAACAGTCACTGTCTGCTGATGCATATATAATTTGCTGACTCAAAAGCAGAGCACAGATACAGATGGTGTGCCGTACTGTAAACCCCCTTTGTGCAACCCAGAGCTAAAATAAAGAACCTTGTGTCATTGCATTTGTTTGTCTGATGCAAATGATATGAAAATATTAGAACTGCAACCCAAGAAAAAATAGCTTCACAGTTGCATCTGTTGCCCTTCTGAGCAGTAAGATCTCATTCAAGAAAGAGTTTGGTATCTACAGTTATACCAAAGACTGGCTCAAAGCCCAAAGAGAAAGGGAAATGTTTCAGGGGAAGTATTCAGTAGTTTCACAGTCAGTGCTTCTGTTTGCATTATAACGGTGAGTGCAAAGTGCCAGGCTTGTTTAAAGTCCTCCCTCACCAACTGATATTCTTGAATGTGGGATGAGGGAGAAATATGTCAATTGTAAGACTTTATCTTGTCATCTAAAGTATGCGTCTATATTGTGATACCAGCAGGGGAGCAAAACCTGAGGAAACAAAATTTCTTTTTGCAGGGACTCGTAAAGGTTGACAAGGTGAATCACATCAAAATAAACTTTGAAGAGAAAGTCGGCATCTGGGTTTTGCATCCAGCCAAACATAATTCAACCAAGCTGCTGGAGAGCCCATCATTTTCAGCCAGAGTTATGTTATTTTCAACACCTAAATCACAAGGTGATTTAGTGCCTGGTGTTTCACTTCAAGGACTGTTAAATTAATGGCATGTGCTACCCCTGTGCAGTGGTTAATGTCATAGTATGATAAACTTAACACTGGGTTAAGTGGTCAGTACACCAACTCCCAACCTCCCAGCGCACTCCCATTCCAACCAGATTGGGTTTCAGTCAGTTGGATTATTTTGAAAGGATTTCTGTCCTACTAGATAGTATTCAGCTCAGGAACGGCAAGTCTGTATATTCATCTGAGGGGTGTCTGGCTGTGAAGTGTGGGATGAGAGATGTATGTGAGATTTTGATGTCGTATTTGTGGATTGTGGGGGGGCAGTATGGATGCATTGTTGACAAATTTAGGAAATTAGCTAAGTGGGAGGAGGCAGAAGGGATGATGGGCAGGTGCTTAACCAGAGCTGAAAAATGTGTTGCTGGAAAAGTGCAGCAGGTCAGGCAGCATCAAAGGAGAAGGAGAATCGATGTTTCGGGCATAAGCCCTTCTTCAGGAATGAGGAGGGTGTGCCAAGCAGGCTAAGATAAAAGGTAGGGAGGAGGGGCGTTGAGAATGCAATAGGTGGAAGGAGGTTAAGGTGAGGGTGATAGGCCGGAGAGGGGGTGGGGGCAGAGAGGTCAGGAAGAAGATTGCAGGTCAAGAAGGCGATGCTGAGTCTGAGGGTTGGGACTGAGAAAAGGTGGGGGGAGGGGAAATGAGGAAGCTGGAGAAATCTGCATTCATCCCTTGTGGTTGGAGGGTTCCTAGGCAGAAGATGAGGCACTCTTCCTCCAGGCGTCGTGTTGCCATGGTCTGGCGATGGAGGAGGCCAAGGACCTGCATGTCCTTGGCAGAGTGGGAGGGGGAGTTAAAGTGTTCAGCCACGGGGCGGTTGGGTTGGTTGGTGCGGGTGTCCCAGAGGTGTTCTCTGAAACGTCTGCAAGTAGGCGGCCTGTCTCCCCAATGTAGAGGAGGCCACATCGGGTGCAGCGGATCCAGTAAATGATGTGTGTGGAGGTGCAGGTGAATTTGTGATGGATATGGAAGGATCACAAATTCACCTGCACCTCCACACACATCATTTACTGCATCCGCTGCACCCGATGTGGCCTTCTATACATTGGGGAGACAGGCTGCCTACTTGCGGAACGTTTCAGAGAACACCTCTGGGACACCCGCACCAACCAACCCAACCGCCCCGTGGCTGAACACTTTAACTCCCCCTCCCACTCCACCAAGGACATGCAGGTCCTTGGCCTCCTCTATCGCCAGACCATGGCAACACGACGCCTGGAGAAAGAGTGCCTCATCTTCTGCCTAGGAGCCCTCCAACCACAAGGGATGAATGCAGATTTCTCCAGCTTCCTCATTTCCCCTCCCCCCCACCTTTTCTCAGTCCCAACCCTCAGACTCAGCACCGCTTTCTTGAGCTGCAACCTTCTTCCCGACCTCTCTGCCCCCACCCCCTCTCCGGCCTATCACCCTCACTTTAACCTCCTTCCACCTATCGCATTCCCAATGCCCCTCCTCCCTACCTTTTATCTTAGCCTGCTTGGCACACCTTACTCATTCCTGAAGAAGGGCTTATATCCGAAACGTCGATTCTCCTGCTGCGCTTTTCCAGCAACACATTTTTCAGCTCTGATCTCCAGCATCTGCAGTCCTCACTTTCTCCTAGGTGCTTAACCAGCTCAACATGATTCAATGTTCCTACAAGGATCTGTGTTAAGGTTACAAGGACTCACCATGTCTATAACAACTTAACCGATGGGATAGAAAGCTACAAATTCATATCTGCAGAAAGCACAAAGGAAGGCATCACTGTAAGCAGTGTAAGTGAAATAAAATTACTGAGAGAGATTAATGAATGGATTGAATAGAAATACTTTGACAAATATATCTCAATGCAGATAAATGAGGGCCTGCAATTTGGGCCTAAGAAGGATAAAAAATAGTACTTTCTAAATGTTGAAAACATGAATAAATGTAAGTTCTAAGAGACTGGTGTGGTTGGGTTCAGATATATAGATCATAAAATGCCAGGATTCAGATAAAGGTTAATGGAACACTGGCCTTTGTAGGTGGAGGACTATGAAACAAGAGGGAGAGCAGTTCTGTGACAATTCAACTGCATCTGGATGAGAATGCACTGGGGGCAAGTGGTGATTGACACAAGGGCAACCAGGTGGACATCATAGAATTACTTCTCTGATTCAGGCTGTTAATCCAGTCCAATCTAGGAGCCCTGGTTGACAGATATAAACAGGAGTGTCACGGGTTCTGTTCACTCTGAGAGCTGGCTCTGAGGGAGCTGGATCAGTGTCAAAGACTCTCCATGTGTAATAAAGGGTGAGTTAGTGACAGGATACCAGTTTCTGTGGAGTTATTTTAGGGGCAATGAGACAAAAGCACGCTTCTGAAGAAATTCACTCATAACAGTCATCCTTGAGTTGGGATAAGAATTTCTGCCATCGTGCTGTCATTTGGGAAGCTTGACTCATTCGATCCTGTGGTTGAAGACTGGGCCCACTAAGTTGAAAGAATACATTGTTATTTCTTGGTAAATGACATTGGGGCAGATGAAAAACAATGAGTAATTCACCTGACAGCTTGTGGACCCACAGCTTTTTCAACTATTAGGAGCCTAACTTTCCCTGAGGCACCAGATATGAAAACCTTTCAGGAGTTGACAGATTTAGTTCAGGAATATTACGACTCCAAGCCTCCATTAATTCTGAGATGCCAAGGCTTTCTTTTAGCAACTCAAGAATCAGGGGAATCTGTATCGGGATGTTTGACTAGATTAAGATGACTGGCAGAGGTGTGTAACTTTGGTTTAAACCTTAATGAGATGCTGTGACACTGTTTGGTACATGGGATTAATGATATAACCATATAAAAGCTCCTACTAGCTAAAGCCCAATTGGCCTTCAAAAAGTCACTACAATTGGCTTTATCATTGGAAAATGTAGCAAGTGGAGCTCAAGGGTTGCAGGGTATTCCGATGCAAGTAGATGCTCTCGCCAGGCTGACTGAACTTGGAGAACACCACTTGGGTGAAGGCAAATTGCACAGCCTCACTCAGGACATATCCTGAATAGCGGGTCTGTAGGTCAACCCACAGCAAAACCCTAAAACAAAGCCAAGCCTCAGTCATACACATAGAATTATCTTCAGGATCTGGGCCATTTTGGTTGCTGCTGGTCTTCAGGCAGCAAGATTCCCATTCGACCTAAACTGAGTCAGAAAACTCATTGGCCAGTATCCAGAAAAATGTACACCCTGGAAAGTCTGCCTGCATCTAGTTTGGAACAGTTAAATTGCTTAGCAATTGTCCAAGTCAGAACCAATCAAAATAAATGTCTGGTTAAATAGTCACCCAGTTCTAATGGTGGTTGATACCAGCACAGATATTTCAGCGATCACAAAACCAGTCTTGCACAATATGTGCTCTGGACTCCAACCCTCAAATTTGTACAAGACCTCGGATGGACTATGAACCTATTCCGGGAAACATTTACTGATTAGGCATACAACTTTGGGTCCAGTCTTTTATGAGAAGCAGTTGGTTCAGTTATCACTGATTGTAGTAAAATACTCGGACCCACGCTTGATGAGGCAACATAGGTTGAGAAAGATTCACCTGGATTGGTTCAACGTTTCTTGATTAGACAATGGCTGCCCATGTGAAGTCCTAATCAAATACCTGGAAGTTTTTCAGGAAAGTCGAGGGACTATCAGAGGAGCCAAGGCCACCTTGCGTGTTGACCAAGAAGCAATTCCACAATTCTGCAAGGCCCGCCCGGTGCCAATCGCCTTTTGGGCAAAAATTGAGGCAGGAATCAGGAGGCTGGAAAGTGAAGGAGTCATCAAACCGGTCCAGTTTGCGGAATGGGCAGCACCAATTGTGAAACCTGACATATTGATTTGCCTTTGTGAGGATTTTAAACAAACAGTAAGCCATTTTCGCAGCTGGATAAATACCTAATCCCTCACATCGAAGATTTATACATTAAGCTGGCGGGGGGGTCTGCCCTTCACAAAGCTGGACATGACCCATGCACAGTTGCAAATGCAGTTAGAAGAGGATTCCCAAAAGTATGCTACAATTAATACCCATTAGGGTTTGTGCCAATATATGAGACTGCCATTTGGGGTATTGTCAGCCTGTGCAATTTTTCAGCAGGTGATGGAGAACATTTCACAAGCGTCTACCCCAGATCACCATTTTTCTAGATAATGTGCTAATAACAGGGAAGCTGAAAATGTGTTGCTGGAAAAGCGCAGCAGGTCAGGCAGCATCCAAGGAACAGGAGAATCGACGTTTTGGGCATAAGCCCTTCTTTAGGAATGAGGAAAGTGTGTCCAGCAGGATAAGATAAAAGGTAGGGAGGAGGGACTTGGGGGAGGGGCATTGGAAATGCGATAGATGGAAGGAGGTTAAGGTGAGGGTGATAGGCTGAAGTAGGGTGGGGGCGGAGAGGTCAGGAAGAAGATTGCAGGTTAGGAAGGCGGTGCTGAGTTCGAGGGATTTGACTGAGACAAGGTGGGGGGAGGGGAAATGAGGAAACTGGAGAAATCTGAGTTCATCCCTCGTGGTTGGAGGGTTCCTAGGCGGAAGATGAGGCGCTCTTCCTCCAACAGTCGTGTTGCTATGGTCAGCACCGCCTTCCTAACCTGCAATCTTCTTCCTGACCTCTCCGTCCCCACCCCACTTCAGCCTATCACCCTCACCTTAACCTCCTTCCACCTATCACATTTCCAATGCCCCTCCCCCAAGTCCCTCCTCCCTACCTTTTATCTTATCCTGCTGGACACACTTTCCTCATTCCTAAAGAAGGGCTTATGCCCGAAACGTCGATTCTCCTATTCCTTGGATGCTGCCTGACCTGCTGCGCTTTTCCAGCAACACATTTTCAGCTCTGATCTCCAGCATCTGCAGTCCTCACTTTCTCCTCGAAGATAATAACAGGGAAGACCAATAAGAAGTATATAAATATTTCTCCAAGGCAGGTGTGTATGTTAGAATGTGAAAATGTGTGTTTGTTTTGATTTAAGGTTTTTAAGTTATTTAGAGGAATGGATCTGGGAGCAGATCAAGCAAAAGAATTTTTTTGCAGCTTGGGGAACCTAAAACTAGAAGATTTAGTCTGTAAGTAGGCGTCAGAATCTTTCATGATTGAAACTAGGATTCATTTCTTCACACAAAAGGTGGTAGAAATTTCAAATTGTCTTCCATGGAAAAATACATTTTATCTTTGATGTGACCTTAAATGGAGGCCTGCCCCACCTGATCTATTAGATCCTGTGGTACTGTTTTGAAGAAGAGCAGAGGCTCATATTTTATCCGGAACTAAGAGCACCTAAACTGATTCTTTTACTGTTACCACATAATTGTTTGTCGGAGTTTGCAGTGTAAAGATAGTCATTTCCTACATTAGAACAGTGACTACAATTCAAAAGGTATGTCAGTGGCTGTAAAAAGATTTGAGCCATCCAGTTGTCATGAAAAGCACTATATAAATGTAAGAGTTCCTTTCTAACTGCTTAACACTGGTGTCATTCTTCAAGAGAAGGGAAAGTCCTGCCAAAGTTTATATTGGACATTACTCTTGTATTGCCTTCGAGTGTAGCTTTGACTTCTCCTTTTTAAATGGATTGAACAGTCTACCCAGTGTATAGCCAATATCATTCAAGTCTGGGTCCATAGTAGCTTACTATTTTAATAACAGGAGTTCCAAAGCATTGCACCAAATGCTCTTTAAGGTCCACCGCAGCCTTACTTTAGCCATTGTCACCCTTGGTCAGGTGATACTTCCTGAAGCTTCTAAGCCTTTGATGTGACCCTTTTTTCTCCCGCCTCCTGATCGCTCGCGCTCTCTCTCTCACTCTCTCTCTCTCTCTCTCTCTGTCTCACTCTCTCACACTCTTTCTCTCTCACTCTCTCTCACTCTCTCTCACACTCTCTCTCTCTCACACACACACAGACACCCATGCCCCTCATCAATTGCCACTTAGCCTGCTTTTTTTAAAGGTTTTTTGGGGGGGAAGATTCATTAACTGTTGTATTTTTGTATATTGTTTCTGTAGGTATAAGTCCAATGAAGATTATGTTTATGTGCGAGGGCGGGGAAGGGGAAAGTATGTGTGCGAGGAATGTGGAATTCGCTGCAAGAAACCCAGCATGCTGAAGAAACACATTCGCACACACACAGACCTCCGGCCATACGTCTGCAACTATTGTAACTTTGCCTTCAAAACCAAAGGTGAGAAAGTCTTTTCTCTTTCTTGCGCCTCAAAATCTGAAGCCACGCCCCACATCCTGTGCCCATTTCCACACCTCTCCAAAGACAAGACCTGAGAGTTGCCACAACATGTCTGGTCCTTGGTGACCATCACCATGGGAATGGCTGGTGGGAATCCCCGTCACACATGGCAGTGAGGTTAAGACCAAGTCTCTGTCTGTTGAGACATCTGACCTCCTCTTTATGTGGAAAGGGAAGTGCTAAAAATGGCAGAGTAGCTGGATGGCACGTGGGTTCAGGGGGAGCTTAGTTTTGCTGTTGTTCACAGCAACAATGACTGTCATTTGTGGCATAATTAATGCAGTAAAATGTCACAAGATCATTTTCAAACAATTGCAAGCAATGTTACGAAGAATTTTAGGACAGGTGTCCAAAAGTTTAGTCAAGGAAATAGGAGTTTTTGAGTATTTTAAATGAGGAGACAGATAGGCATAATTAGAGAGGGAATTCCAGAGTTTTGGACCCGAGACAGGTAGAAATCGAGATTGCATGAGAGGCTACAACTGAAGAATGCAAAGATTTCCCTGTCCCACTAGAAAGTAAAGAAAATGTGTGAGAACAAAATCTAAGTTAATAATAGAATGGCAGAATGGTTGCAGCTCGGAAAGAGGCCTGTGTCTGTACTGAACTACCGCAAAAGCAACTCGACTGGTCACTGAGCAGCCCTCAATATTGTTTTGAGCATTCAAAGGAGGAAGAGGACTAAACTAAATCTGCTGTTTCTCACTGTGATCCCAAATTGGATTTAACCAAAGTCACTCATAACTCTAATTTTAATTTGTTTTTACCTTTGTCTCCTGAGCTAACAGTTTGGCAGATGTGGGATAGATAAATTAAAGGATGTTAGTGAAGCATGTAATGCTGAAGGTGTGTCAACTAACTCCTTCAGAAAGGAACAGCATACATTTCTGAGAGTGGAGGAGATGAGACAGGCACAGACTGGGGGTAGTCAGTGGGAATTTCTCTGAATAAAGGACTTAAATTTCTGTATTGCTTTTCACCATTTCAAACTATTGGAAATGCTTTACAACCAAGGAAGTAGCTTTGAAGTGTAGTCACTGTTGTAATGTGGGAAATGTGGTAGCCAATTTAACCACAGCGGAGTGCAGTAAACAGCCAAGTATTAATAACCAGGCACTCTGTTTTGGTGATGTAGATTGAAGAATAAAAATTGGTCAAGACAAAGCGACACTTTTGCAGTATAGTTTCCTATTTTCATCTGCCTGGGGTGACAGTCCCCACCTCAGTTTAATGTTTCGTTCTAAAGGGCAACAAATGATGCAGCACTGGAGCGTGAGCCTGACTTGAACCTGCAACCTTTTGATTCAGAGGCAAGTGTCTTACTAACAGACAGCTGCTCCTCCCAAATAATCCTAAATCCTATGCAGTCGCTTGGGCACCTCGCCTGGTTCAGGGTTTGATCCCAGAGCCTAAGGCAGGTAGGTTGGTTTGAAATAGAGACAACCATGACCTCAATGAAAGGGAGCTAACCAGGCAAATCTGATGCCTATAAGTCAGATCCACTCCCGCCCAACATGTGAATGGTATTGCTTTGCATTTGCGTAACTAGCCTACCACAGGGGGAATGGTATCATGCCATAAAGCAATAAATTGAAAATTTCGGAATGTATTTTGAAAAGTAAATATGAAGTTGCCAGTTGATGGTCTTTTTTGGAACACTTAGTAGACTGGAAGCAAAATCCAAACAGCTGTTTCAGGAAATTTAGTCTTTAACCTGAAGGCACTTGCTGTTCTAATAAAAGGTATTTTGTACTGTTTTGTTAACTGAGAGGCCCACCTGCCCTTTCGAGAGAAATAATTTTCTTTGGCAGTTTTGTCTGTCATGTGGGTGGTACACACAGGGGTGCTGCCGGCTTCTATTGATCTGTGCATTCCCAGAAATTAGTGCAAATTATTAGTTCAGTGTAACTCTTTCATAACTGCAGGCTTCCATCTCTGTCACTGCAGAGAGTGTTTCCCGATGTTCATAAATGATTGTGTCATTGCCATTTTTTTTCCACCAGTCAATGTATTTTGCTGTATACATGTCAGAGGCTGAATAAACAAGTTACACAGCTGTGATTCTGGTAACTGCAGAAAATACAGGAAGACTTGCATTAATATAACACCTTCCATGACCTCAGGGCATCCCAAAAGTGTTTCTCAAATTTATAATTGCCTTTGAGTTTTGTAGTGTAGGAAAGGCAGCATCCAAGTTGCAGTCAGCCACCTTTCTCAAATGGCAATCTGGCAATAATGTTTTAGTGATGTTGGTTGAGGGGTAAATATTGATGAGATTGCAGAGAACTCATCTGTTTTTTGCCATTCCACTATGGGATTACTTTGGATCCATCCACGAGGGCTGAAGAGACCTTAATTCAACATCTCATCCAAAAGATAGCATTGTTAACGGCATGTCTCTTCCTTGGTTCTGCAATAGATTTGCCTACCTAGATGATGGGTTCTAAGGCCAGGAGAGGTTTACATCCATGTATTGCTGGCTCAATGAGCCTTCCTACCATTGCCACATTAAATACTTCTCAGCAGTGAAAATATGGGCAATATGGCTGTAATTTGCAGACTGTACCTTCTGGTGTTAAACTCTTCAATCAGTGGAAATAGTTTCTTACCATCCTTACCTTTTAACTTTAACTTTGATCAAATCTCCCATTAATCTTCTAGATTTCAGAGAATATAACCGTAGTTTGGGTAATTTCTCCTCAGAATCTAAACCTTCGTGTCCAGGTATCATTTTGGTAAAACTTAATTGTACTGCATCTCAGACAGGTGTGACCTCCTTAAGGTGTTGTTCTCAGAACTGCATATAGTACTCTACCTGTAATGTGGCTTTAAATAACTGTTGCATGTTCCTCATGCTCCTTTCCTCCCAATGTAGTCAAATAACCCAATGACATACTTGATGTTTGGCTTCTTGGGTGCAGTGCTGAAGGCACACGTGATTGCAAAAAGCCACATCTCAACAAGATCATGGTGAATACGTTGGGCTGGTTTATATAACAGCACAAAATCTTTTTGGTGCTAAAATTAATGTACAAGTCAATCCCAAGTTCTGCTCAGAAATACTTTGTTTACATTTGGAGTCAGCCTCCATTATTCACCTCCAAGATACAGGTTTTACCCACTCTCATGGATTCAAGCAGGTGATAGGAGATGCATTGCCAAGAAGCTGGGTGCAAGTATTAGGCACATCCACACAGACCTGGCTGGGGTGAGCTGCAATAGAAATAGGTATTCCAGCAAAAAGCTAAGAATTCAAGGTTGGTTATGAGCCAAGAGCCATAACATTTGCTAAGTCTTCAAATTACTATGTGGCAACAAGGGAATTTGGTGTTTGTGAATACTGGTGCAGTAATGGAAGAAGAGAGAACCTGTCTTGAAGAATTTGCCCAGGGCTAAGTGCTTCATGAGAACGAGAACCTGGTCTTGAGAAACATGTGACAAGCCATCAGGATGTTAACATCATCACCAGAAGCACAATGTGTATATGCACACTTAAATGTTGAATGCACCAAAAATCTCAAAAACAGTTAGTTGTTGTGACCATTTTATGGATTGAAACAGTGTAATGTTGCAGCAGAAGACCAAAATTGCTCAGAGACTGCAAAAACAAAACCTTATTGTTAAATGAATGACTTTGTTGAATTCCTTGCATTAAATGTCAAAGAAAATGAATTTGATCATTTTTAAAACATTTTGATTGTGGTTAAAAACATCTTTGGAGAGTTACTTCATTCACAAAAAGTGTCACTTATTGAATCACCACTGTTTTGTTTTGCATTTCAAGATAGCAACCACCTATACCAGTGCTGGAGATTCATATTTTATATTCAATGTAAAATTCATGGTAGGGATCGTGTGCTGCAGTGATGGTGTCCCTATCTCTGGAACAGGAGTGCTTGACTTAAATCCCACCTGCCCCAGAAGTGTGTAATAACTTCTCTGAATAGGTTAATTAGGAAATAAATATAATTCATGGTGTAATGCTAATGCACCTTTTGTTCAAGTTCCACTTGCTTCAGAGGAATGCCTGAACAAGTTGACTAAATATGTCGATAATTTGGCCCATATTTTTGGCAGGATTTTGAGGTTTTAAACATCTTTTTACACTGTGATCTTACTTGCACTACATAACTTCTAAAATTGCTGCTGATACAATGTTAAGACAATTCAGATATAGCTTTGCCGCATTTCAAAAGTAGCAATTTTGTATTTCGGGTCCCCCGCATTCACAGTGTTCCTTTTAATAATGATCATAATTACATTTAAAGAGGGTTTTGTGTCTGAAGGCAATTTATCACTGGAAAACAAACTTGTATTTTTTCCCTATTGTCTTGAAGCAGGGCTGGGGAAACTGACACGATTGTTCAGCACAAAGACTGGCTTTTACTCGATGTGAATACAGGATGAGAGGATCTTTTCCATCATAACGTTGGTCATGGTCACAAGCTAAATTAGTTCTGACAGTCTCAAATTAGGTTTCTGAAAAGCTGAGGGCCACAATTACAGCAGAAGAACGGACTCAAAATAAGTGCTAATTTGACAATCCTGGTCTTTGAGATGGCCTGTGTCAGAGGAATTGTCGAGAGATGGCAATGACACAGCTGCTTGTTAGGGTTGTTCTTTGCTCCATGTGTTCTTCGGGTGACGTTTTTGTCTGAAACAAAAAGAGAGTGTGTTGAAATAATGTCTGTGGAAGGAGGAAATTAGTTAGCATTTCAGATTGATGACCTTGTATCAGAATTATTTTTTTAACTGGCACTTAAACTGTGCTGCAGTTGGCCCGCAGGTACACAGTGATGTCTACAGGTGAAAGATAAGTACAATAATCCTTTGCTTATTGTTGTATTTAAGACAGGGATAGAAATGTTCTTGATTGGTAAGGGGATCAGTGATTACTGGGAGAAGGCAAGAGAATGGGTTTGAGAAACATGATCAGCCACAATCAAATGGTGGAGCATACTTGATGAGCTGGACGGCTAAATTCTGCGTTCTGTCTTGTGGTGACTGCATTTCTGAAAAACGCAACTTTAAGCAAATCGGGTTTTCTCATTACAGCTGATACAAAACCTGCAGTTAGTTTCAGAGGGCCTTAGTCTTCAGAAAAATGCATGATACCATCTACTGTCTGTCTCTAATCATAAGAGGTTCTTTGTGGACTACAGCTCCGAAACACATGCCATGTTCATAAATGCAATAATGTTAAAAATGGAATAAATTAAAAATTATATAAAAGAAATGTGCAAACTCTTTTTTTTATTTAATTTCTGCACAGAGCATGTCCCACTTGCTGTCCTTTCTGATCACCAACCTTCCAAATTGCCAACCTTCCCACTCCCTGCTTTTCTCTCCCTTTCCCACTTGTTCTCACCACCTGCTTCCTTTTCCCAAAGACTTGCTGTAAGTGTGGGCTTGGGAAACAGAAGCGCGTGTGAGGAATGGAAAGCAAGTGGCAAAGATGGCCTCTGGGTAAGGCTGCTCCAAAATGATGCTAATCGAACCATGTAATTCGACATGAGCTCAGTACATACTGATGTCAAAACCAAAATCCTGACACTAATTGGACATACAGGCCTCACTATATTTGCAGTGTTATATTTAGGGCAACTTGAACAGGGGATTTGTTGTACTATTTTGTTGAACATCTGTCAATTCTTACCCTTGCAAAGACTATGCAATGCAAAGCTGGTCAGAAAATCAGAGAATGAAGCAGCACAGATGCAAGGCATTCAGCCTTTCACGCTTGTGCCAGCTCTTTAAAGAACTATGCAATTAGCGCGCTCCTCTCTCCTTAGCCCGTAGCCCTGCAACCTCTTGTATTCATCCAATTCTCTTTTGAAAGCTATTTTTGAATCTTTCACCCCTCTTTCTGACAACTGTTTTCCAAACCACAGCAGCTCATTGTGCATTGAAAACAGTCTCCCCCTCTCCCTTCTGGTTCTTTTGTCAATTCCTTCAGTCTTTGTTTTCTATTAACCTACCCTCCTGCCACTTAAACATGATTTCTTTAATGATTTTGCTAATACTGTTCACGATTTGAAATAATGTGATTAAATCTCCCCTTTGTCTGCTCTGGAGAGAACAGCCCAGTCTCTCTAGTCATTCCATAGACACCCTGCACCCCTGGCACTGTTCTAGTTGGATCACAATGGTCTTCTGTTGGAAAACTGCAACTGATAAAAAGTGGCCGGTACTCCTGACACCAGCTCTACTGAAACTGGAAAGGGGAATTCTGAGCCCAGTCAGCTGAATTAGAACAATGATGACTTGCTTTGTGTCTTTTCCCACAACGTTCAAATTTGATGGTGCATAAGACAGGCCAATGCCTTCCTTCTGTGCCACCTGTGGGACAGCCATTCTGATACCAAAGATTCTCCCATCACTATCATGCAAGAAGGGAAAGGGCCTTTGTCATGGACCAATTTTTATCTCTTCATCCATATCTGTCTGATCGGTGTCATGTTTGTAGGAACTTGCTGGACATGAATTGGTTGCCATGTTATGACAGACTGAACTTTACAATATACTTCTGTTAAGGTGCTTTGGGAAGGCCTTTGGTTAGGAAAGGCATTAAGTAAATGGAAGTCAGTGCTTTTCTTATATCAGCAGTTTCAAAGTCACCCTCTTTACTTTTTGTAACATTGGACATCCCCTATTGTCTAGCAGATGTCACAGCGTTTAGCAGTGTGAGAGTTACACTGTTGGGCCATCGGCTGGGCTGAGGTGAGGGGTCATCAGGCTATACTGAGCAGGTTTGGCAGCATATGTGCAGAGAAAAAACAATTTGGGTTTGTTCCCTTTATTTGCAACTAATGAGGTGCTGTTGAGCTATTGCAATAATGCATGTGCTATTTTATGCAAATTTAGTCACCCATATTGAAAATTAAACCCAGGGATACTTAACTCTTTAATAGTTACTTTATTGGGCATAGCAGTAGAGTCTCAACAGCAGCTCTTGCCGCCAGCATTTCAACAAGCTGTAATGAAGCAAAATGATCACCAGCTCCCTCTTTGGGAGGTACTTTCTGCTGAAATGTTTTGTAAAGAATAGGAACTAGAAACCATAGCGATAAAGGTTGAAGAAATGAAAAATGAGTTGAAGCTTCGGTGTACATGACAGAGAAACTTTGAGTGATACTTGCAGGTAATCTCTCTTCAGGCACTACCCCCACCCCTCACCTTAATCCATGCTCAGAATATTCTAACTATGTACGCAGGAAATACATAACCTCCCTCTATCAGGATTGCAGCAAAGATCGTTGCCTCGTTGTGTATGCATGTTCATGCTATTTCCTGCTAACATTCTCTGGCACAAAACCCACATTTGACTGAGGTGTCAGCTGTGGCTCAATGCCAAGTATGCTCCCCTCTGAATCAGATGAAAGTTTGAATCTCTCTCCAACAACCAGGATATGAGTCCAGTCCAGTGCTGTTGTATGATCGCTTTTTCAGACGTGCTCTGACGTGAACGTGAACAATCCTATGTCACTATTGCAAAGAAGAGCGTTGGAGTATTCCTAGCTGTCCAATATTTAGCCTTTAACTGACATCATTAAAAACAGTCAATCTAGTCATTAATGCATTGCTGGTTGTGGGATCTTTTAGTGTGCAGTTTGACTTTTCCTGCATGTAATTTGGCTGCACCACTGCTGCAGTGACTGCTCTTCAAAAATATTTTGTAGATAGTAAAATGCTTTCGGACAACCTGAGGTTGAGGGAGGTGCTAGGTCAATACAGGTTCTTTCTTTTGTGGCATAACCATGAAATAATCAAAGTACAGAATGGGAAGTAAACCTAGATTTTTCAACCCAAGTGGACCATTGTGATACTACATTTGTTAACCCTTCCCCGTCTGTGTGCTAGGAATGGGGGGGGGGGAAGCAGGGGGGTGGAACATGTGTCTCACATTACTAAAATGTAGGCATTTAGTTGTATATAAAGGACACAGTGCATCAATGCTGAATGTTTTGCTGTCACAGATGTTGCATTGCTAAAAGCTGATTGACTGGCAAGGTTCCTGCAATGAGAGACCAGCTGTAAAGTATACAAGCGGGGGAGGTGGGGGGGAGTGGAATTGAGCATTTGAGTCATTAGATCACAACCTTGCTGTCACTGTGTGATAGATCAGCTTTGCCTCTATACCCAGCCAATGCTGAGCCACATTACACCCCAGTACCATTAGGATGATTTATGAAACTTCAGAAGGAGATTGCCTGAGGAAGCAGATTAGCCTCATTGAGACGTTAATTGAGCAGAGACTGGCTATTCAGCCAAGTAGCAGCCAAATGTGATTTACTGCATCGAATCAGCTAAATGCCTCACTGTTTGTGTTCTTCAGGGAACTTGACAAAGCACATGAAGTCAAAGGCTCACAGTAAGAAGTGCCAGGAGATGGGAGTCACTGTTGCATTAATGGAAGACGTGGAATCTGAAGAAGGTACCTTGGGCGTGTTGTATCAATTAATCCCGATGGGGCCATTAAGGATTTTTATTTTCAACTGTTGCTTCACTGTGGCCTCAGCGCTAACAACAGGGCTCTCAATTTTCTGGCAGAAATAGGTAACCAATCATTTGAGTTGGGTGAATTCAAGGGTCATTTCAAAAGGTCAATCCCAAAAGACTGAAGGTTGTTTCCATTGGGTTCACAATTTATTGGAAAAGTAGCAAAGGGAGTACCTGTACTATCACTCTGTGTTGTGGCTGTGTGTTAAAGTGATCTCATTGACATGTGCTGCAAATGCATGTTGCAAACTTACAACCTGTTATTCCAATAACCTTAAATGAAGGGGGTGGGTGGAGTTCCTGTTGCTCAATTGGTAATGTCTCTGCCTCTAAGCCAGAAAATCTGGGACTCATTGGTCACAGAGGGTGCATTTTTTTCATATGGTTCAACAGATTAATCAAGTTTATGAACATTTTGCATCTATTGACTAAAAGGGGGACAGATCATTAAACCCAAATGCAGACTGGGAGCATGCAGTATGTGTCGGGAGAAGCCAAGGGGTCCTTACCCAGCATAAAAGTGCTTACAAAATTTCCTACTTTTCTTTCCTCTTGGGCTTTCTAGTGGGATGCTCTTCTTGATCTTTTGGATTATGTTCAAAGTTGAAAGAGCAGCCTATATTGATGCTGGAGAAAATTAAATGCTATGGCTTGATGACCAACAATTTGCATTTATTTAACCTCTTTAACCTAGTAGAATATCCCAAGGTACTTCACATGGACTTTAATCAGATAAAGTCGAATGCGGAACCACACGGGGCGATATTAGGACAGCATGGTCAAAGGGGTAAGTTTTAAGGGTTGTCTTCTCAGAGACAGAGAGAAGTACAGATAGATGTTGTTCTTTGACCAACTGATCGCTCCTGTGAAGCACCTTGAGATGTTTTACCAGGCTAAAGGGACGATATGAATGAAAGTTGTTTGTTGTTGGATCTGAAATATCCAGGCACTTCAGACTGTGACGAAAACAGAAACTGCAGGGTGTGGCATCATCAGATAGGTCACTGGACTCAAAACGTTAACTCTGCTTTCCCTCCATATGTGCCAGGCCTGTTGAGTTTCTCCAGCAACTTCTTGTTTTTGTTTCAGACTTCCAACATCCACAGTTCTTTGTTTTATTTAAGATTGTGGAGCTGGTCAATAATTGCCCTGTGAATGAGATGGTTGATTTACATGCAGAAAAACCTGTGCTGATATCAATGCAGCTGAAGCAACACTTGACATTTGCCATTGGCCTTCAATATTCCTCAAGTCATTTGGAGACCTGCCTACAACTCCATCAGAGGCCATCTGCCCAGGACATAATCGCACAGCGTGATCAGGTTCCAGACCCTGCTCCCACATGTGAATCATCAGCTGAGTGAGTTTTACGCTGAAAGAAAACATACCTGATGGATGGCTCTGAGGTTTCCAAGCAGACCAGATCAATCTCAGTTACCTTTTGAACTGATGCCAATGATGGTCGATGTGATAACACTTTTTGTCATGAGTGAAAATTACAGTCACAAAATCTGAGTGGAAACTTTTACCCGCAATCAAACCTTTAGCTGCTCTTCATTTTGGGGAATCTAAAGACAAGGAACTAACACTTCAAGGATGCATTTGACGTTGTCAAATTTTAAAATTTGCATTGAAGTGGAATGGCTGCCACATTTAGCTCCTGGAGAGATCAGGGTTCCTCTAAGGTTAAAGGTCACTGCATAGAACTTCGCGTTCCTGCACCAGAGATCATGGACAACCAATGGAAAGAGGAATATCAGACTGGCTCCATTGGGAATTACACTTCTCATTATCCCAGTCAAAGAATTGAAAGTGTGGAGGGATTGATACCAGGACTTACAGCAGTATTTATTCTGCAGTAAACAAGGTCTATTTAGAGTAAGGAACGTAATGTTCTTATGAGGAATTCAAAGTTGTTCCCACAGGCCCAGAACCTTACGCTATCAGATGTGCTCTGCAGTGAAATTGTGATCTGTCATTATTCAGGAAGTGCTTGAGGTGAGATTTGTGATCAAAATGAGTGAGGCAAGTTGTCTTTTTGTGAATCATTTAAAAACATGCATGTGAGGCAGAAGATTGAGCAACATGTTTAGTTTCCCAGTCCAGGCTTTGAGAATCCCAATCTAGAATCATGGGTGTAGAAGCTCAGCTCACGTATCAGTCAGATACAGAGGGAATCCTGCTCTAGATGGAACATTACAGCACAGTACAGGCCCCTTGGCCCTTGATGTTGCGTTAACTGGTGGAACCAATCTGAAGCCCAACCAATCTGCTGTTAGGTGCCACTTTTCAAATAACATGTCAGACAAAGGACCTGTCTGCCCTCTCAGAAGGACATAAAATTTCCAACCTCTATACTTCGGAGGAGGATAGGAACTCCTCTGTGTCCTGACCGACATGACTGAAAGAAGTTATCTGGCCTTTATCACATCACCATTTATGGGATCTTACTGGACTTGCATTGTTTCCCATCATTGGCACAGTGATGACACGTCAAAAAAGTACTTCATTGCTGCAGAGCACACTAGACATCGTGACATCGAGAAGGTGCCAGAGCTGATACCTGATCTAGTTAGCAGCTGTTCATATTAAAGATAATAATACAGTAGCCACTGATGCAGACATACCCATCTATATACTCAACTGTCCTGAAAGAGTTTTATAAAGGGTGAGGTTGCTTCTACAGCTCTCTGACCAGCTAAGTGCATGATGGAGCCTGTTACATTGCATTCAGTTAGACAGCACCTGAAATAGCATGATCTGTGCTGATAGCAGCCAAGGTGAACGGAAGTTAGTGTTATTTGCTTCATTGCCTATTTGGGCTAGGATATAAAGTGCACCTCTGTGGACTGGGTCAGCTTGACTGTGATGCACCCCATAGTCAAATGGCTGGACCTGCCATGCTTGGATTAGAAATGAGAGGGGCTAAAGGCAGGACTAATCCCAGCAGGATGTGTGCTTTCAAAAGAATCGGACATAAAATTGAATGAAGGCAGTGATTTCAAAAAGGCTATAAGCGGATTTAGATCAAAAACAATAATTTGCAATTGTAAAGCACCTTTTAACATAACATCCCAAGTAATGGAACAACTTCCAAGTAATATTACCAGACAAAATTTCACAACATATTAGCAAATATGAGCACAGGTGACAAAAGATAGCATGTGTGACAATAAAATCTAAATAAAATCCAAATCTAAATAGGTGGATCCAAAGTTAGGTCTAAAAGGAGAAAAGCGAAGGAGCCAGGTTAAAGTCAGGACAAACAGCTGGCCAAAATCTAAGGAACGCGTTTCTTGGAGGATTTTAGGGTTGGAGTAGATGGCAAAGATAGTAATTGCAAAGTTAAACTGCGTTGATTTAATCACAAAAGACCTTAGCTTCTTGGAGTGTACCAGATCCATTAACAGCAGTACTGTTTACATAAGGTTAGCATTTTGCTTTTAATTGTTTTCATCTCTGTGAATAAGGATAGAAAGAATTGATTGCTGATACCTGGAATGATTGCAGTGGTCGCCTGTGGGAATCAAGAGTGGTTTGTCTAAACCTGAGGCATGTATATTGAAAATGTCAAGGAGTTTTTCTCAATAGCTGCTGCTGTTACAGAAGGGACAAGAATAAATGAAGTGTTTTGTTAGCCAACATGATGGAGGCAAACTTTCCAGTGGTTTGTGTAGCAGTCAGACATTTTTGATCACCTATGGACTGGCCAGTATTTGCAATGATATCATAGAATTGCAGCACAGAAACTTGTTATTTTCCCCATTTTTTAATGCCAACATTAATGCCTCACAGGAACTTTCTCCACCAAGCTTCATCTAATTCTATTAGTGTAATCTTCAACTCCTTGTGCTGCATGTACTTGTTTCACTTCCCCTTAGATGGCCATATATTATTCATCTCAGGATTCCATGTGATAGACAGTTCCACATTCTAACCACTCCCTGAGTAAAGAAATTTAGACGTTCCAAGGCAGCTACTTGATCTCCAATACAACAGTGATCGCAGAGCTGAGAAACATAAGCAAAACAACAGTGTGAGGAGACAGTCTACCTACTGTCGCGTCATTTTTGTGGATTAAAACTCAAACGTGACAATAGACTGGTTTCTGAAACTCAGTCTACATGGGAAACAGTTCAGTGGGATGGTTTACTGGGCCACCAGTCCCGTGTCACTTACAGTGAACTGTAAGTCAGATTGCATTTCCAGATGGCAGAAACAAAAGTTGCTTTTTGCTTCTGAACTTGATTGTGTTGAGACACAGGACTTAGAGCCAGAGTGCACTGCTGTTCCTGGGAAGGCAGCCTTATCCATCATAGGGAGTGGTGGGGGGAGGAATTGTGTGGGTGAAGGAGGAGTTCAAAAGATCATTAAGTGAATGTTGGGTGCCAGCAGGCAGTTAAATCTACGTCACTCTGAGAACTAGTGTAATAGTTTGGAGGAGTTTCTGAAGTGAATTTCGTTATTATGGTTGCAGTTGTTTTCCTCTGGCAGTGCAAGAGATCGGGTAAGGTTCCCTCGTAGGCTAACATAGTACAGTTAGTTCAGATTTTGTTAAAATGGTACGTAAAGGGATTTGGCCATGCAGGGTCACTCACTTTGATCTAAGAACATGAAACAGAAATATCTTCTTCATGGTAAGAAGTCTGGGAACTGTGGAGGAGTTAAAGAATTCGAGCTATTATGCATGGGGGAGAAAAAGTGATCAAAGAAGCTAAATGAATGTTTGCCTTTATCTTAAAGGGGCTGGAATATAGAGGGGAAGGTTATTCTCCAGTCACACAGAGCATTACTCAGATCTGGTCTGAAATACACCAATCCAAAGGGACCATGTTGGCCTTGGATAGGTTACGGAGTAGATTCACAAGAATTATGAGAACCAGTTGCAAAATCTTGGCTTGGTTTTCATGTAGAAGTGGGAGCTTACTGACGTGTTTGAACTATTAAAAGGATTCAGTGGGGAAGACACAAAATGAACCACTTCCTTTGGTGGAGAGTTCCACAACTAGGAGGCGTGATCCTAAAACAAGAACTAGACCATTCAGGAGTGAGATGAAACTTTGCACAAAGAGCAAATTGAGTCTGGAATTCCCATCTGTAGAAAAATTGATATCTTCAAGAATGAGATCAGCAGATTTTTATTAGTGAAACATTTAGCTAAAACTGCAGCAAAGGTGGTGAGTGAGTGAATGGAGTCCAGTGCCTGTATGTGCCATTCTGGCTTCTATGTTTGTTTCACAATAATACAGTAACTATTATTCTATATTCCTCAAATGGTATTCACAACCATAATATTTGTGGCAATAAAGAATAAGTTAATTAATAATAAATCCACAGAATTCAGGAGAAACGTGTTTTTGTTTCAGAATATAGTTAGAATATGGAACTCACTACCAGAAGTAGTGTTTGAGGCAAGAAGCATAGGTTCTTTTCAGAAGATGTTAGCTAAATGCTTGAATCATAAAGGAATGAAAGGAATCCCTAACAAGGTGGGAGGGTTCTCAGGTGTGCATAAACCTGATAGATTAAGCATTCCTCTCCTGTATTATTGATTCTATGTAATTTTGTTCAATTAATTAATTAAATGTGGATGTCACTGACTAGGACAATATTTATTGGCCATCCTCTAATTATGCTGTTGAAGGTGGTGGTGAGCTGCTTTCTTGAATCTGTCATCTGAGTGCTGTTAGGAAGAGAGTTCCAGGATTTTGATCCAATCCAATCCAAGATTATAGTTCCAAGTCAGGATGGGACATGGCTTGGAGGGAAACTTGCAGGAGGTGGTATTCCCTTGTTTTCCAGGATGTTGGATGGTCATGGGTTTGGTGGGGAAGAGTCGTGTCAAGTGAGCCTTGCTGAATTACTGCGGGACACCTCCCAGATGGCACGCTGCTGCCACTGTGATGGGGAAGGGAGCTTTGAAGATGGTGGAAGGGGTGCTGATCCAGTGGGCTGCCTTGTCCTGAATAGCTTCAAGTATCTTGAATAAAAATATCTGCAGCACCAGTGTAAAGATTCAGGGGATGTGCTGTGATATTGAAAGTTATAAATAGACAATTGCGAACACAGGGATCGTCTGAGACTGTCTGCGAGTTTCCTATTGTGCATTTGACAGCTGAAAAGAGGGCTTCAAAGGACACTGATTCATGATCCTGACAGAATAAAAAGGTTTGTTGCTTTTGGACAAACATCACTGCTTTGGAATGTATGTGGCTCTTCCTGAGCTGTTCCGCTTTCTATCAGTGTCTGCTGTAACTGCTGGACTGAACAAATAATGAAGCCAGTGTGAGGAAAAGAAGACTAAGTGAATTGAAACAATGGCTAGAATCTTCTGCTGTCTAGAATGTAAGTGGGACTCGGGATCAGTTCCAGATCTCCTCTCCTGTCAGAGCGTCCACTTGAAACTTTCCCAAAGACAGCCAATTCAGAGAACATCTCTAGATCCAGTATGTTTGGGGAGGAGAACAAGTTGTTTCTTGAGGTTACAGGCCCAGTTTTGAGGGTGCCTCTGAAAAAGTTAAAATGCAACTAAGAAGTTGGGGAGAGCACCGATGCAGGGCCACTAAGATGGGGAGAATCTTTCAGGAGGTTGGTTGCAACACCTGGGTAAGGATGAATGCTGGGAAGTGGGGGGGGGGGGGGGGGGGGGTGGACGCAGGTATTGAAACAGGAGGCTTTTTGGGTCCCCTCTCCCACGATCAGCCATATGCAAGCCACCTCCACACCCCTGCTCAATTTCCCCACAGTGGGGACATCCCCAATAATTAGATCAGTCAACTCAAATGGGCCTGTAGACATCCAGTTCGGCTACCTGGCCTATCAATTATTGACCTGCCTCTGGTGATCTCTCCAGAACCTCTGGGATCACTGAGTGGACACATATTTCTCTCAAGTTCCTCCTCAACTCACCTTGAACTCGACCTCCACTGGACTGAGAAGCTTCTGCCTACTGTTAGTTGCATTTGGAAGGAATCTTCCAGAAACAGCTTGGGGTTGGAACACTGCCATCATGAGTTGTGAAGCAATCTCTCTGCCTTTGAGATCCCATGTGGGGGAGGCCCCTTCGAGGCAGGAAGTACTTTCAATCAGAAGATGGGCTTTGTAAAATCCCTGCCAGTCCTCACTCGGCAGCAATGTATCTCAGGCCATGGTTCAGGATACCATATTGAAACAAAACAGCCATTTTAGAGGCACAAAGGGCTCATTTGGTAGAACAGATAGAGAACGGGACTAAGTTTGTTGCCAGATTTCTGAAACGTTTAGAATGTTTTCATTTTAACTATGTCAGCTGTGTCCTAATTATTTACATAGAGTGGTGTTTTTCAGACTTCTGTCAATAGCAAAGGAAAGAAATCCTTTGTGAATATAGACATAGTCCTAAGGGACCACCTCTGAGTATTGGGATACATGCTTCTGAAAAAATTGTTGCAAGATAAGTCACCTTGGATTTGGCTCTCTCTCTAAAATGAAAGGTTTCTGGGTGGTTTGAGTACTTTTGCTTGTTATTTTAATGAGAGGGTGAATGCATTTTGTTGTCTTTTACAGGGCCAAATTCATGCAATGTTCATTTTTTAATGTTACTGTTTTGTCCATCTCTCTGATTTAGGAACCAGTGAAGAAAAGTTGAAGAAAGCAGAAGAAATCGAAGGCACAGAACCAGGAGAAGAGCATCAGTTTTCAGATGTTGAGGAGTCAGATGATGATGATGACAACGACGATGATGATGAAGAGGAGGAGGAAGAGGAACAGTTTGTGAGGTCTTCAGAGATTGCAAGTACCAGTCCACAAACAGCTGGGACTGTGTCAACTTCATACAGAGGGGAAACAACCATCCCATTATTAGAGGCCACTTTGAAGCAGGGATCTAGTTTAACCAGTCAGTATTCATCGACGGGTTGCCCCGGGTCACCAACTCAAGTTCAGCCAATGAAATCCTCCGAGCCGGGCATGGTTCCTGTGTGTCAGAGTGTCTCACAGGCAAAACCTGAAGGAAGTATTTCAATACCACCATTGCCATCTGCTGAGCATTTTCTACTGAAGCAAGGCGATCCTCTGATGAAAAGGCAGACTGTGCTAAGTCCAGATGTTCCACCATCAAGAGATACATCACCTAGAAGGCCATGGTCTCCGAAGAGGGAATCATCGCCTCATAGCCTTTTATATCCAGGAGGGGACATTCCATCTGGGAGACACACATCACCAGAGAGAGAGGCATCAGTTCAAGAGCACTTTTCCCCAAGAAAAGAAATGTCACCTCGGAGACGCTTTTCACCAGGCAGGGAATTATCATCCAGGAGCTGCCCATCACCAGGGAGAGGTGTGTCACCAAGGAGACGCCTCTCTCCAGGCAGAGAGGTGTCACCTAAGAGATGTCTATCACCGAGGATCGAAGTGTCATCTGGGAGAGCGTCACCTCGAAAACATTTGTCACCAGAAAGAGATGTGTCACCTGGGAGAACTTTGTCACCGGGTATGAAAATGCTGCCTTCAAGGTATCTGTCTCCAGCAAGGGAGATCTCTCCAAGGAGACAATTGTCACCTGTGCAGCAAGAATCATCTGTAAGACACTTGTCTCCAGCAAAAGATGAATTGCCAAGTAAATGCCTGACATCAAGTTGGCAGAGTGCCCAATGCTCCTCTTTTCCTGCAAAGCACAGTGACTCATCTTCGTTGGGTCTACCTCCAAGGATATCTAGCAAAGAGCTGGAACAATCTGAATCTAAATTGGTAAGAAAGATAAAGGTACTCCATAAAGCTTCCCCTAATGGTGAAGAATGGCTTAACATTACTGGTGCTAGGCATATCTAGTTCAGCTGTGCCATTCCTCTTCTGCCTTCCAGACAATCAAACTGTTTTAAAATTCTGCCCTCAAGGCTCAACAGCAAGTGATTATGGGGTAACCCTGAAGTCTGGACTAAAATTCCAGGAACACAAGTTTAAGTCTCACCACTGCAACTGGGGAATTTAAATTCAGTTAACTAAATCTTGAATGAAAACGCTAGTATCAGTAATGGTAAGCATAAACTTGTGTGATTGTTGTAAGAACCCATCTGATTCAGTGTTCCTGCTGAGGGAAGCAAACTGATCGTCGTTATCTGCTGTGCCCTCTACATTACACCAGACCCACAGTCATACAATTGACTTTTCACTTTCTCTGAAATAGCTGAGTAAGTTAATCAACTGCATTCACCTTAGCAAAGCCAAGTGCAATCAAGGACTGTTCTTAAAGATAAAAATCCCTTGCTGAAAGATCCCTTGTCTAATCACTCTTGGAATATGGGCATCTTTGGCAAGGCCAGCAAGTATTGCCCCACTTCGGTTGCTCTCTTGCACTATTGTCTTGTGGCATGCTGGACATTTCATTAGGCAGTTAAGAGTCAGCCATGTTGTAATGAAACTGAAGGCCATAAGGTTCCTTCCCTAAAGGATATCTTCCTTCATAACATTCTACCAGTTTTTAGTCACTTTTACTAATGGTAATTTTTTCTCGATTTCAGGTTATGGGCCTAGTGTGGGAAGGTGGGACTAGTGTAGGTGGTGGTTCATACTCAATGGGCTGAAGGGCCTGTTTTGTGCTGTAAGATTCCATGATGTTCTCAAACTTTGGGATGTAAGCTTTCACCCTATGGTTTAATAGACCAGTAACATAACCAGGATGCCACCATGCCTTTGTCAGCTACCTCCTTGCGGATCATTCCACACTGTGTTGTTGACTGTTTTCTCGAGAACCCAGGTCATTCATTTTCTGGAAGCAGACAAGTCTCTTTTTCTTTAAAATTGCTTTTCTACTTTCCCTTGGTTTTGTTGGAATCAGATGATGGTAGCTATCATTCTGGGGCACATTTCACTGCAATCCTGCAAATTGCAATTTATTACTGCTGCTTGCTGTAATGTATTCCTTAGCTGTGTTTTTGCATACATACATTTCACTTTTACTTTTTTCCTTTTTGTGCCTCCTGTTTCTTATTCCATCTTGCTCCCTTTATTTTCAGGACATTTCCATAACTTGGCCTTAGATGTAATATAACTCAGACCACCATCAATGTAATTGCCACAAGTGCATCAGCAAAGGCTGGGTGGCTGTACATTATTGGGAGAATTCAGAGAGAGCTTAACTCTATATCTAGAAGCACTCAATCTGATCCATGAGTCATGAAAATGATTTTGGTTGATTGGAACAAAAGAAGTGTTCTAACAGTGCTGACATTACAAACTGTTTGCAATGAAAATACACGTGCATATGCACCTTTCCAAAGGGCTGTTGCCCCCAGACACACCAACATCTCTTCCCAATTCCATTCTCCAACACTCATTCACTCAGCAGCCTCTCTTCCCAGTACATACACTCTCATCCTCTCTCTCCTTCACCCCTTTGTTCTGTCTGCCAGTGTCTGTGAAGCAGAGTTGCTAGCCTAGGGAAAAGGGAGCCTGTACAATAGTCAGACTGGAGAAGAACTCAGCCAGCTCTGAAGCCATCACTCACCTTCACAGCTCAGCTGCATGACCTTCCATTTATTCTTAATCTCCATCCAAATTAAACTTGCCAGCTTCTAACTGTGCCAAGTTAGTGTGCAGGCATCCTGACCTCACTCAGCACTCACCACTAAAAGTATCTTTTGAAGTTGAAGAGCATTTTGAATTCGCTGTCCACGCCTCGCTGTTGGGTGGCATTGATCCAGTATGTCAGCGCTAACCCTGTCGCTATCTCTGGACAGCATTGTTTCCTCTCCACACTCTTAGAATGTAGAACATAGAATATAAAACTGTACAGCACCAGAATGGGCTCTCTGGCCCATGATGTTGTGTCGAATATGATGCCAATTTAAACTAATCCCTTCTCTCTGCATATCCTTGCATATATTCATGCACTTGTCTAAAAGTCCTTTAAACACCACTAACATATCTGCCTATTACCATCTCCACTGACAGCATGTTCCAGTATCCTAAAGCTCTGTGTAAAAAAAAACTTGCCCCTCATATCTCCTTTGAACTGGCACCCTCTCACTTTAAATGCATGCCTCCTAGTTTTAGACATTTCAACTCTGGAAATAAGATACTGACTGTCAACCCTATCTATGCATCTCATAATTTTATAGACTTCTATCAAGTCTGCCTTCAGCCTCTGCTTCTCCAGAGAAAACAACCCAGTTTTCCTATCCTCTCCTTATAGCTCATCCCCTCTAATCCAGACAGCATCCTGGTGTACCTCTTCTGCACCCTCTCCAAAGCCTCCACATCCTCCCTGTATTGCAGTGACCGCAATTGAATACTATACTCTAAGTGTAGCCTAACCAAAATCTTATGAAGCTGCGACATGACATCCTGACTTCTGTACTCAATTCCTCGACCAGTAAAGGCAAGCATGCCATAGGCCTTCTTTACCATCCTGTTTACTTGCATGGCTACTCTCAGCAAGCTATGGACTTGAACCCCAAGATCCTTCTGTAGATCAGTGCTGTTCAGGGTCCTGCTTGTATACTTTTCCTTAACATTTGATCTCCCAAAGTGCAGCTCCTCACAGTTGATTGAGCTCCATTTGCCATTTCTCTGCCCATATCTGCGACTGATCTGTAACCCACTGTATCCATCATTGGTGTTTGGAGGAGGAGCATTCAACACCAAATGTTACCTCTGTGACAGCATTAAGGGTCCGGATTCAAAATGTGAGAACTGATGATTCATACTATTCACCTCAATTAGTCCTACTCGGTAACAGTTTCCGCATTCCGAACCAGTCTTTGGGGTCAGCACAGTGGCACAGTGGTTAGCACTGCTGCCTCACAGCACCAGGGACCCGGATTCAATTCCTGCCTTGGGCAACTGACTGTGTGGAGTTTGCCCATTCTCCCTGTGTCTGCGTGGGTTTCCTCCGGGTGCTCTGGTTTCCTCCCACAGTCCAAAGATGTGCAGGTCAGGTGAATTGACCATGCTAAATTGCCCATAGTGTTAGGTGCAATAGTTAGAGGGAAATGGTCTGGGTGGTTGCTCATCAGAAGGTCAGTGTGGACTTGTTGGGCCGAAGGGCCTGTTTCCACACTGTAGGGAGTCTAAACTAATCTAAAACAGATTTTCCTAAATTCCATTTTGGATTTGTTAGTGACTGACTTGTATCTATGGCTCCCAATTTGTGTTTTGCCCATAAGCAAACCAAGTTTATCACTTGTAATGACGACTCAATTTACATTGATACAATGCCTTAATCTAAAGGTGCTTCAGTGGTGCAAGGAGAAAATGGGCAACATGAGGATGTTAGGAGAGGGTGACCAAATGGAGGAAATTTAAGTAGCATCTGTAAAGAACGAGAGCAACCTAAGCAGACAGCAATGAGTTTACAGCGAATTGAAAGGGCGAAGCTGTGAGGGTTTAAAATTAAAATGTAAAAAGTATAAATTTAAAGACGTGTTTAATAATATTTTGCATTGATCAAGGGTTCTGTGAATATATTCACTTTGAGCAAAATTCAATAACTGACAATTAACGTGAAATATTCCAAGTGACTTCACAGGTACATTATCAAACAAACATTTGACAGTGAACCGATGAAGGAGATATTGGACCAGCGGTTAAAAGCTTGGTCAAAGGAGTGCATTTTAAGGAACATCTTTAATGACAGTCAAGAGGCAGAGAGAGAACTGGAGGGAATTCCAGAACTTAAGATCTAGGCAGCTGATACACAATTGTTAATGGTGAAGTGAATAAAATTGGGACACGCAAAATTTCAGAATTTAGGGAATGTAGAGATCAATAATAAATGAATTATAAGAGAGAACTTTGTAATCAGAAAGATGTAATTAATCTCCTCTTCCTTTTCTACTGTACAGAAGATGTCTAGAATGGGCTACCACAGTATACATGAAGAGCCAAGTACACCATCCCATGCCTTGCATTTTCTTTCTTCAAGAAATACACAAACTGCACATGAAGGACAAAGTTACAGTGGGCTGTCTGGGACCGCACAAGATTATGTTTTCAGTCATCTTCCTCTGCACTCTCAACAGTTGGTCAGGACACCCTACCCCATGATTCCAATCGGTGGAATACAGATGGTTCAGACAAGGCCAGGCTTGGTGCCTTCTCCAATAGTCTCTCTACAGTCAGGCATTCCTGTGAATCCAACTGCACCTGATCCCTTTAGTGCAACTAGGACAGAGGCCACAATACATTTCGAAGAGGGGGTTTTGCTAAGACCCAAATCTGCTGAAGCAACAACTTCAAAACCTTTGCCTTTACCGCAGCTTTCTGTTCCCACAGCCCCTGTTGTGACAGTACCTTCTCTTGCTAGAAGTAGTAAACCAAGTATTACTTTACAGAGGACAGAGACTGTTGAGTTAGACAAAGCAACAGCATACAAACAGGAGGAATACAGGGTACCAATTTATTCTGAACCCAGCACTATCGCTGCTCTGAGCCACTCGGGGCAAGCTGCTGGCTCAGCCAGACTGGACAGCCCCAGCACCAGCCACGAGCACTCTCCAAAGCCTTCGACAAGTGGAGAAGGATCTTCAAAGGATCTGAGCACGAAGCAGTTTGGGTGTTCGGACACCTATTATGAGTCAGCCCGCACTTTAGCCACCACGGAACCTATGCATCCTTTACACGGAAGTGGTAGTAGTTCATCAGACTCTTCGAGTCCTTCCCACTCTTTCCAAACCGGTGCTGGCAGGACTGCTTCAAGTGGACAATCTCACCCAGTTAGAACGCAAAGTGGAAGCAACCCAGAGTATAAGGGTGAAGGCTTTGTGCACCTTGATATGCAAAAGGACAATAAGACAGGAAGTTCATAGCATCCACAGCCATGCAGATTCACCTTTGAAGAAGATGCATTGGGCATTTGTCAACACTATTTTCCTTCCTCATACTCATGAATGTTGTTAGAACAAAACATTCACATATATATATATATAGTAAACATGACCAAAATCACCAGAAAATTCCTGTTTAAAATTGTCCAAGTCCAGTATTATTTAAATGTACACAGTTACTTGTGCCTTTCTCTTTTATTTTGTGGCTACAGATGTATAGGATGGGAGAGAAGGGGGGGAAGTGGTGAAGAGAAAATGATTTGAGGCTGTGAATATTTTTAAAAGCAATGTAATTGATTCAGAGTAGCTGTCTGTTTTTTCATTTGGAATTACTTTGAGTCAAATCACATGAAACAAAAGGGATTAAAACATTGGTGTGATGATGCACTGAAGACTTATTTTTATATTGATAAAATGTAAACTGCTTGTGTACAGAAATAATTCTATGAAGCATATTTATTGTATTCTGTATTTAATTGTTTATAAATGGCTACATTTTCTCAGCATCTTGGTGGTCTTTCTGTGCGCTTTTTATAGCTTCTTACGCAGAAATGATTACAAAAAAATTGCTTAATTTTGACCATGGTTTCGTTTACCTTTTTGCAATGATTGACTCTCAGCACTTAGGCTATCCTGATAAGGATTCTTTCACATTTAACGCCTTCTATTAGTCTGGAGAAAAGAGAATTTCAAACATTTGAAGACAACAAGGAAAATCATTTATGTAGCAAAGTTGCACCAGGGTCAGTATCACAGATTCCAAGACTGTGGGGGTCCATTTTCCTTTGGAATATAGCTTTGTAAGAAAACACTGACCCAAAAGATCATGAACTACAAATCACGCCAGTACCCTGTGAATAATCTGCTATTTAATGCTTGAGAGGAACTGTTAGTCCTACGGTTCTCAAAGCTGTCCACCACTGAGGGCTTTTTTTTTTGCATCATGTCTGGGTCTGTTGTAGACTAAACGATAAGGAGAGATTAATCGTCATAATTAGTCATTTAATATGTGACCAGCGGGATGGTAGTAGGTGAACTAGATGGACTGTCATCTCTTTTCTTTATCCAGCAATGTTAACAACTTTGAGATGCAGAACTTTTAAGTAATGAGTTGAAGGATGCACAGTTCCCAAGTCCAAAGATGCTTTTGGGGAACCTCCTATTTTTACTTACTTTTGATGTTTGTTGTGGCCTTGTTTGGGTGGGAGTGGGGAGAGAAAAGCTGAGGACAGTTACTGGTGGGCTGTCTTTTCAGCAGTGTCTTTTTTTAGTACCTTGTCTCAATTGAAACGATTTTGTCCGCAGTCTGCAATACTTTGTCAGTTCTATTGAATGTAATTTTAGATATAAATGTAATGTACATAAAATGCACTTAAAAGCATTTCAGACACTTTCAAGTGGAATATAGGTGATGTGAAAGAGTTCTTAAGTTTTATATTTGCTCTATGACATTCCATCATTTTGGCTGCACTCAAATGCTTATGCATAGTATTATTTTAAATTTAGCTAGCTAATGCAAACTTAGAAATTCCCCATTACTACAGTGGTCTGAAGGTTTACCTGCGTCATTTGTTCTATTATCAAATCTCATAACCCTTTCCCCACTTAGTGCCCCTTTTTATTTTAAAAATGTTGCCCTTTTTATTGAAATAATTGCTTTTGGCATTGAAATATAATATTCCTTTGTAATCATCACGTTTCTACTTGGGAAAAATGCTCTGTTTACAGCCAGGGAAACCTTATTCCACTGTGTGTGATGAATTCAAAGAGACAGAGTTCTTGTTTCAGAGTTACGGAGTTTCCATGCTGTCTCATTCAGGCTTTGATGCAATTTTGATCATTGCAGCATAATGTTACAATTTAAGGCCAGCTGACTGATTTTCTGAATGAATTTCTGTAACGTATCACTGACTGTTACTTTTCTTAAAACAAACAAAATGGGTGCATTATTAAATTAGCAGTATTTTCACTTAAATAAGCCTCAGAACCAAGCCTGCAATGGGCCAGTGAAAAGGGACACTGTCTCTTTTTTTATATGAAAAACATTTGTTGCCAAAATATTTGGCGGTCTTGAAGATTTTCTTATGAAAGAAAAAGGAAGATCTTGAATTGTACAACTTGCATGATATCAGCAGTTTGGCACTTAATCTCACTTTAATTCCTGTAGTGTTAACGTGGAATCCGTCTTGTTAAATTTGATACTTTTCAAGAATATTGATTGTTCTCCTTTTCAGAGATTGTGTAATAATATTGTCTGTTTAAAAGGAAAAGTTTATATACTTCTTTTGTTTAAAAAAGGCAATACATTCCAAAAAAGACAACTGTAAATACATATAGGTATACTATGTAATTGGTAAAATTGCCTGTAATTATTTTGAAACACCAATTTCTAGTACTGCACCTTGCAACACTTGTATGGGGTAAAACCATATATAAATGCAGGTAACAAAAGCACAGAGATCGTTGTAAAATAAAAGGAAATAAATTTTAAAAAAAGAAAAGAAAAAATATAAGAAAAAAAACAAAAGACATGGAAGTCAGTATTTGATGTCTGTGATCCCTATTGTACACCTACACATCTGTACTGTTAATTGTCTTTACCACTGTTCAAAGTTGGTAAAGGAGTTGGGCATATTTTTTAAAAAGCATGTTGGAATAAATTTTACAAACTCGATGTGTTTCCAGGGTTGTCTCATTGCCCTTCCCTTGGGTGTTGCTTGTTTAATCCTCCGTTGCTTGGCACTTTTTTAAACATTAGACTATTTTGAAGAGCTATCCTGAATGCTTTTGTTGCTCCATGACAATTCTTGAGTAATTATCAGTTTTTTAAAAATCCCTTAATGCTCTTTATATTTTCTCTCTCTCTCTCTCTCTTTTTTCTCTCTCTCACTCACTCTCACTCTATCTTTCTCTCCTTTCTCTGTCTCTCTCTCTCTTCCCCTTCTCCTTCTTCTCCCTCTCCCTCTCCCTCCCTCTCCTCCCTCTTCCCCCCGTCCTCGTGCGTGCTCTCTCTCTCTCTCCGTCTCTCTCTGACTCTCTCTCTCTCTCTCTCTCTCTCTCGCTCTCTCAGCCTCTCTCTCTCTGTCTCTCTCTCTCTCCCAATTCGTAAATGATGAGGCCATCTGGTAATGAGACTGCCCAAATGGATGTCACACAATGTGGCTGAGCACATCCAAAGGAGAAGACAAAAATCAAATGATTTTGAGGAAAGGAATATACATGACCTAAACTGCTTTGTTGAATGTCACCATTATGGTCACTAGGACAGGCCAAATTGATGAACTAACAGCCCAAAGCATCTTTTCTACTTTTCCAACAGAGTCCACTATTATCAGTGAGTGCACAATCTAGACTGAGACTTCAGCGCAGTATCTAGGGAATGTTGCATTATCGAAGATGCCATTATATCATGGATTCAATTCTCCTAATGAGTGATTGTGAAAAATACGATGGTATTATTTTAAAAAAGAGAGAGACTTCTGATTGACATGCCCCAGCTAACATTTATTCCTTAACCAAAATTAAAAAAAACTATCTAATCATTGTCATGTTTCTGTTTGGGATCTTACAGTTTTGGCTGCTGTGTTTCTGATGTAAGAACGGTTTCCAAGCTTCGAAACAAAAAAGTAATTAAATGGTTGCGATAAACCACTATGGGATAGCCTGAGGTCATGCAAAGGTGACACATAAGTACATATCTTCCTTTAACTAGAGAAAGCTGGTTGTTCAACTACCACAATGACTCAAGGTCAATGTTCAGTGCTATTGGATAAAGAAAAGTCCCCATTGTTACTCGTGAGAGAGAGATAACTGGTAGTGGTTGAACCGGAGGGCCACCATACCTATGCAAAGGGGTGAGGTTGAGAAGGAGGGACTTTTGTGGTAAACTGAGCCAGTGTGGGAACTGAGCCAAAACTGCTGACACCATTCTGCAGCAGATTAGCCTAGGGCTATTCATTCCTAACCCAAAGATATTGCAACCAGCTCTTTCAGTTCTGTTAAAATGTTGTTCAGCCCATCAGGGAGCACTTGCTTCAATCAGCTTCAGAATATGATGTGCAATGGAGGTTGCCAAGCCACCTAAACTCCTCAGCAAGGGTCTGATTATTTTTTCAATCAATGCTACAAATTCAGAACCCAAGGATTCTCCCCAAATGTCAGTGTGAAATGACTTTCTGTCCATTTCTTGCTCTTTTCCCCATTACCACTGAGAAATAGTTCCTATCTGCTTTGTATGGACCTTTCCTAGAGGACTGTCAGCAATACATAAAAACTAGGAGCAGGAGTAGATCCTCTGGCCCTTCGAGCCTGCTGCACCATTCAATAAGATCATGGCTGATCTTTGCGTGGCCTCAGCTCCACTTACCCACCCTCCCACTGTAACCTCTAATTTTTTTACTGTTCAAAAAAATCCATCTTAGCTTTAAAATCATTTACTCAAGTAGAGTCAACTACTGCACTGGGCAGGGAGGTCCATAGATTCACAACCTTCTGGATGAACAAGTTCCTTCTCAATTCAGCCCTAAATCTGCTCTCCTTAATTTTGAGGCTGTGCTCTCTTGTCCTAGTTTCTCCTGCCAGTGGAAATATCTTCTCTACTTCTATCTTATGTATTCCCTTCATAATTTCATATGTTTTCATAAGATCCCCCCTCGTTCTTCTAAATTCCAATTAATATAATCCCAGTATACTCAGCCTCTTCTCATAAGCCAATCCCCTTAACTCCAGAATCAATCTAGTGAACCTCCTCTACACCCCTCCAGTGCCAGTACATCTTTCTCAAGTAAGGAAACCAAATCTACATGCAGTACTCCAGGTGTGGCTTCATCAGCACCTTGTACAACTGCAATATTACCTCTCTGCTTTTAAAATCAAACGCTTCAGCAATGAAGGAGAAAATTCCATTTGCCTTCTTAATTACCTGTTGGACCTGCAAACCAACTTTCTCTGATTCATGCACAAGGACACCAGTCCCTCTGCACAGCAACTTGCTGTAAATTTTTACCATTCAAGTAATAATGCTTTTTACTGTTACTCTTACCAAAATGGATATCTTCACATTTATTAACAATGTACTCCATTTGCCAGACCTTTGCCCACTCACTTAAAGTATCTATGTTCCTCTGCAAAGTTTCACAGTCCAATGCACACTTTGCTCAATCTCTCATCTTCATGTCATCTACAAATTTTGATACACTACACATGTCCCCAACTCCAAACCATCATCATAAATTGTAAATAATTGTAGTCCCAACACTGACGCACACCACTAGTTACTAATTGCCAACCAGAATAGCATTCATATATCTCTAATCTTTGCTTCCTGTTGGTCAACCAATCCTCTATCCATGCCAATACAACATAGAACATTACAGCGTAGTACAGGCCCTTCGGCCCTCAATGTTGCACCAACCTGTGAAACCAACCAGAAGCCTATCCAACCTATACAATTCCATTTTTATCCATATGTTTATCCAATGACCACATAAATGCCCTTAAAGTTGGTGAGACTACAACTGCAGGAAGTCTCTACTACTCTCTGAGTAAAGAAACTACCTCTGATATCTGTCCAATGTCTATCATCCCTCAATTTAAAGCTATGTCCCCTCGTGCTAGATCACTATCCAAGGACAAAGGTGCTCACTGTCCACCCTATCTAACCCTCTGATTATCTTACATGTCTCAATTAAATCACCTGTCAACCTTCTTCTCGCTAATAAAAACAGCCTCATGTCCTTCAGCCTTTCCTCACAAGACCTTCTATCCACACCAGGCAACATCCTAGTAAACGTCCTCTGCGCCCTTTTCAATGCTTCCACATCCTTCCTATAATGCGGTGACCAGAACTGTATGAAATACTCCGAGTGCGGTCGCATCAGAGATTTGTACAGCTGCAGCATGACTTCATGGATCCGAAACTCAATCCCTCTACCAATAAAGGCTAAGACACTGTCTGCCTTCTTAACAACTCTATCAACCTGGGTGGTAACTTTTACAGATGTATATACATGGACACTGAGTCTCTCTGCTCATCTACACTACCAAGAATCTTACCATTAGTCCAGTATTCTCTATTCCTGTTGCTCCTACCAAAGTGAATCACCTCACATTTAGAGTCATAGAGATGTACAGCACAGAAACAGACCATTCGGTCCAACTCGTCCACACCGACCAGATATCCCAACCCAATCTAGTCCCACCTGCCAGCACCCAGTCCATATCCCTGTAAACCCGTCCTATTCATATATCCACTCAGATGCCTTTTAAATGTTGCAATTGTACCAGCCTCCACCACTTCCTCTGGCAGCTCATTCCATACACGCACCACCCTCTGCGTGACAAAGTTGCCCCTTAGGTCTCTTTGAAATCTTTCCCCTCTCACCCTAAACCTATGCCCACAAGTTCTGGACTCCCCGACCCCAGGGAAAAGACTTTGTCTATTTCTCCTATCCATGCCCCTCATAATTTTATAAACCTCCATAAGGTCACCCCTCAGCCTCCGACGCTCCAGGGAAAACAGCCCAAGCCTATTCAGCCTCTCCCTATAGTTCAAACCCTCCAACCCTGGCAACATCTTTGTAAGTCTTTTCTGAACCCTTTCAAGTTTCACAACATCCTCCCAATGGGAAGGAGACTAGAATCGCAGGCAATATTCCAAAAGTAGCCTAACCAATGCCCTATACAGCCACAACATGACCTCCTAATTCCTGTACTCAATACTCTGACCAATAAAGGAAAGCATACCAAACACCTTCTTCACTATCCTATCTACCTGCGACTCCATTTTCAAGGAGACATGAACCTGCACTCCAAGGTCTCTTTATTCAGCAACACTCCCTAGGACCTTACCATTAAGGGTATAAGTCCTGCTAAGATTTGCTTTCCCAAAATGCAGCATCTCGCATTTATGTAAATTAAGCTCCATTTGCCTTTCCTCAGCCCATTGGCCCATCTGAACAAGATCCCATTGTAATCTGAGGTAACCTTCTTCGCCTTCAATTTTGGTGTCATCTGCAAACATACGAACTATACCTCTTATGCTCACATCCAAATCATTTATGTAAGTGACGAAAAGTAGCAAACCCAGCACCGATCCTTATCCACTGATCACAGGCCTCCAGTCTGAAAAACAACCCTCCACCACCACCCTCTGTCTTCTACCTTTAAGCCAGTTCTGTATCCAAATGGTTAGTTCTCCCTGTGTTCCATGAGATCTAACCTTGCTAATCAGTCTCCCATGGAGAACCTTGTCAAACGCCTTAATGAAGTCCATAAAAATCACTTTCACCACTGTCACCTTTTCAATCCTCTTCATTACTTCTTCAAAAAGCTCAATCAAGTTTGTAAGACATGATTTCCCATGCACAAAGCCATGTTGATTATCTCTAATCAGTCCTTGCCTTTCCAAATTCATGTACATCCTGTCCCTCACGATTCCCTCCAGCAACTTACCCACCACTGAGGACACCACCTCTCTGCATTAAACTCCATTTGCCACCTCTCAGCCCAGTTTTGCAGCTTATCTATGTCTCTCTGTAACCTGCATCATCCTTCAGCACTATCCACAACTCCACTGACCTTAGTGTCATCCACTATTTGCTAACCCATCCTTCTATGCCCTCATCTGACAAACAGCAGGGGCCTCAAAACAGATCCTTGCGGTACACCACTAGTAACTGAACTCCAGGATGAACATTTCCCATCAACCACCACCCTCTGTCTTCTTTCAGATAGCTAATTTCTAATCCAGACCACTAAATTATCCTTAATCCCATGCCTCTGTATTTTGTGTAATAGCCTACCATGTGGAACCTTATTGAACGCCTTACTGAAATCCATATACACCACATCAATTGCTTTATCCTCATCCACCTGTTTGATCACCTTCTCAAAGAACTCACTAAGGTTTGTGAGGCATGAGCTACCCTTCACAAAACTGTGTTGACCATTCCTAATTAACTTAATCCTCACTAGATGATTATAAATCCTATCTCTTATAACCTTTTCCAACACTTTACCCACAACCAAAGTAAGACTCACTGGTCTATAATTAGCAGGGTTGTCTCTACTCCCCTTCTTGAACAAGGGGATAACATTTGCTATACTCCAGTCTTCTGGCACTATTCCTATAGACAATGATGACATAAAGATCAAAGCCAAAGGCTCTGCAATCTCCTCCCTGGCTTCCTGGAGAATCCGAGGATAAATCCCATTCAGCCCAAAGGGACTTACCTATTTTCAAACTTTCAAGAATTGCTAACACCTCCTCCTTGTGAACTTCAATCCCATCTAGTCTCATAGCCTGTATCTCAATATTCTCCTTGACAACATTGCCTTTTTCCAATGTGAATACTGACAAAAAATATCATTTAGTGCTTCCCCTATCTCCTCAGACTCCATGCACAACTTCCCACTACTATCCTTGATTGGCCCTAATCTTTCTGTAGTCATTCTTTTATTCCTGATATACCTCTAGAAAGCTTTAGGGGTTTCCTTGATCCTACCTGCCAACGACTTCTCATGTCACCTCCTCCCTCTTCTCTTTCAGTCTTTCCTGGCTAACTTGTAACCCTCTAGCACCCTGAGCCTTACATCTCATCCTTACATATGTCACCTTCTTCCTCTTGACAAGAGATTCACATTCTTTAGTAAACCACGGCTTCCTCACTTGACCACTTCCTCCCTGCCTGACAGGGACATACTTAACAAGGCTACTTTACCCATCATGCCATGCATCTTTTTCTTATGCAGCAGCCTCTTGTGCAGCACCTTGTCTAAGGCCTTTTGGAAATCTAGGTATACCACATCTACTGGGTCCCCGTTGTCCATCGTGCTCTTATGTTTTCATAGAATTCCAAGAGATTAGTTAAGCATGATCTGCCCTTCATGAATCCATGCCACTTTTTCACAAATATTTTGAACATGTACCCACATTCAGATGATTTGGATGAGATGCTGAACAATGGAAAAATTGTGCCTGTATTCTCAAACTGATCAGTTAACAAGTGCCTCTTGGGTCTGCTCAGAGCAAAGTCCTGCTTCCATCCCTCCATCCCCACCACCAAAACAGCCAAGGCCCAAAACCTGCACAAGAGAGAACTGACTTGTATTTACATAGCACCTTTCGTGGCTTCAGAATGTAACAAAGCCCTTCACAGCGGAGTAATAAGTGGCAATGCAATTCCTTCCACCTCTTGCCCCACCCTTTACTGTCTGAGAAAAGATGTAACTAAGGGATATATTCCAATTCAAAGAAGATCATCCTGCCCAGAATCAAGGAAATGCCAAAAAACCTGCCTCGGAGGTGTACTTTGAGTTGACCTCCATTCTAAACACTAACAATATGAGAGGAAAATGAGCAGCTGAGACAGTCCTCCTACACGAAAACAATTGAAAGGAAATTCAGTGGATGCGTTCAAATTCATGAGGGGCCTGGACAGATTAGATAAGGAGCAAGGCTTCCGTTGGCAGGCAAGTCAAGAACAAGAGGATCCATAGGTGAACCGATTGAGAAAGGAAGCAACAAAAACTGGGGAGGGGGGAAATCATTTTTACACAATGTGTACTTAAGATCCAGAACGCATTTCCTCAGTGTGTGATGAAGGTAATTTCAATTGAGGTTTTCAAAATAATGAGCTGAGAAATATCTGAAAAAAAAATCAAGGCCACAGGGAACATGTGCACAAGTAGATTCGATCAATTGTTTTTGGAGAGATTTTGGACGGACAAGATGGGATGAATAGCCTCCAGTCATGTGATCATTCCGTAGTTCCAACACAATTCAGGACAGTTGGCTGGAACCACAATACACAGTGAGTGATACACTGGCAAAGCCAACAATGACAACCTACATAACAATCCAAGTGGATCGAACAGATTTGTTTGATGAAAGCAGTCTCGCCAGACTGCAGTAAGCACAAGCCCAGCTTTCCAAAATCAACGATTACTTTCACACACATGGACCCATATAATCATTTCAGTTATTCCAATTGTATATAATGACCTTGACTGGAGGTTCACTAATTCAGAACTCAGGGATTGCAACTTGCTTTACTTTTTCAGATGGTTGAGCAAAGGTGTACTTGTATAGTAAGTTTCACAGCCTCAGAGTTTCCAAATGCTTCAAAATGAATGCAAGATTCTTGCAGTCTAGTTAGTACAGTAATGTAGGAAATTGTAGCCAAGAAGGGATTGTCACAATATGGTCCAACAGGTTCTGTGTCAACTTGCAAAACCTTCCTGTACACGCAGGCAGTAAGTGGGGAGGGTAGTAATCTCATGTAGCCGGATGGCCAGTGTGGATCAGATTGAATGCCATGTTGTTGACACAAATCTCCATTGTGGCTGGATTGGATTGAGTGCATAGCTCCTTGCCTTGCCAGTGGTGGTTGTGGCATTCAGTGTTGGAAGACACTCCAGGGAGAGAATGAAGGAGGTCGAATTACAGAACAGAAATGTTCTGTTAACAACAGAAGACTAGGTTATCTTATTTAGGGATGCTGAAGGTACAAATTGACTAGGATACTTGGGAGAACACCCTTGTCTTTGAAGCTACTTCCCATGAGTCCTTTTGAGAGGTCACTGATCCTTATTAGAGTATGAGGGCCAGGTAGCTTCTTGTACCAAGTGGCTACAGTACATCTGCAAATTCAA
Source organism: Chiloscyllium punctatum (assembly GCF_047496795.1). NCBI lineage: Eukaryota > Metazoa > Chordata > Chondrichthyes > Orectolobiformes > Hemiscylliidae > Chiloscyllium > Chiloscyllium punctatum. Next base: position 22,199,225 of record NC_092765.1, on the reverse strand, counting down.
ACACTAATTTCATCGCAGGATGGAATCATTCTGGGCAAGGGACCGAGTACTAACATTCTGCCATGTCAAGGCCCAGAGAGATGTTAACACCAGTGTCTCATTTCCATGTTCAGATCTCCAACTCCCATCTGAGCACTGTAGCCATCTCTGTTCAGCTGAAGAGTGGAAGAAGGAGTTTAGGTGTCAGAACCTGTTGCCAGAGGCCCAGAGAAGTAAGTCCCTGTAAGTCTGGTATATGATAGGAAGAGGCGCTGCGTGGTCAGGAAGTGATGCTAAAAATGGAATGATAGGCAGCAAAGGAGTCACCAGTGTGAATCGGAGAACAAACTCTGCTCTAGGCCTCAGTGTGGAGCCTGTAAAATATAGGAATCTTTCTGACCCAGAATCCTACTTACAGCAGGATTAACAATATAGTTTCACTGCTCTTCCACATCAACCTTCCCGTTAAAATAGTAGATTGAAAATAAATTATATTGTTAAAATCTAATCTGGATGTTAAGGAGGAGCTCAATGACTTGGAGGAGCTGGGTGATAAGGCTTTCTGCAATTTAAAATGGCAGCCTGATGAGTTGGGGAAAGGATTGAGTGAATTCTCTGCTCTACTTAACTGTACTCCTCACACCTCACACCCATGCCTTTTCTCCCAACCACTAGATCTGGTTCACAGCAAACTCTCTCATCATGGAGAGCTCCACATCAGAAGGTAGAACTATTTACAAAAGAGCATTCAAAGTAAGAGTACACTATCAGCAAATCAATTCGATCCCTTTGTATCCAAAATCCATCGATCTCATTCTTGAATGTTCTCCTGGGAAGAAAGAATTCTAAAGATCAACAATCCTTTTTCCTCATCGAGCACCGAAATGGCCAGACTCCTATTATGTCATTGTGACTCCAGGTTTTTATGTTCTTAAACCAGGGTGAACTGCCTATCAATATATTAACTGTGGAGCACTCTCAGATTGTTTATGTGTCCTTATCAACATCCAATGTCATGCAGTGACTAATGGATTGAATTCCCTTAGCCAGATTTGCTGTTAACTTATTGCTTGAGTTAAAGGGTGTAAACTCTGAATTAATCTCACGCAACAGTAAACTTTTTTGCTTACTCTTTCAGAAGATATGGATGTCACTGGCTAGTCTGGCTTTTATTGCTCATCATTAGTTGTCCACAGGGCAGTTAAGAATCAATTGCTTTGCTGTGGAGCTGGAGTCATATGTGAGACAGACCAGATAAAGATGTCAAGTTTCCTTCTCTAAAGAACATCAGTGAGTCTGATAGACTTTTTCAACAATCAAGAACATTTTCATAGTCATCATCAGACTCTTAATTCTGTTTTTTTAAATTCAATTCAATTTCCACTATCTGCCAAAGCAAGATTCAGACATGACCTGGCTGAGAGATAATACCATAGCCATCACGTCCCTGAAATGTTCAAAGTAACTAGAAAAATAATAGACACTAAATGAGGTGGAAAATAAAACAACAAAGGCAAAGGATTGGAGAGTTATTCTCCCAAACAGTTGAGTTTTGATGAGCTAAATTGGAAAGCATTTCAGAATTGAAGAAGAAACATTTAATACATTTCGAGTCTCACATCCCAGCTTGACAAATGGTCACTCGCCTGAAAGGAAAGGCTTGCATTTGCTTAGCACTTGAAGTTATTTTACAACCACTAGGATAAGTAGCATCAAGGGAATCAATTTGTCCAGAGCCAGAAGAAGGAATGCATGAATGTGACCAGGTAACCTGATTTTGGTTTTGAATGAATATTAACCGGCGTATAATGGAGAATGTATTGGCTCTGGCATTTAAGTAGGCAGGACTGTAATACAATAGATTGTATCAGATCATGGGCAAGAATAGGCTTCAGAGGTTAATTGGCATTTTACGGTTCAAAGTTTTTTTCCTAAACAATTGCCTCAGTGGCCAAAAGAGAAAATGCTGCAAAATCTCAGCAGATCTGGCAGCATCTGTACGGAGAGAAAAGAGCTGATGTTTCGAGTCTAACTGACCCTTTGTCAAAGCTGGTTTCAGATTCCAGCATCAACAGCAATTTGCTTTTATTAACTGCCTCAATGAACTTCTTGAAATGTTGTTTATTCATTTTGTCTTTAACTACTTGTCCAGGGATGAAGGATGAAGTAAGCCTTGAGGAAAATAATTTTGAATTGTGTTCAAAACTATGCAGGTTTTGATTTGGTAGATCGGGACAGACTGTTTCCATAGCAGAAGGGTTGGTAACCAGGAGATACCATTTTAAGATGATTGGCAACAGGAGGGAGATAAGAAGAAATTGTTCTTTGCTGCAAGTTATTAAAATCTGGAATGCAGTGCCCAAAAGGGTGGTGGAATAGATTCAAAACTACTTTTCAAAAGGGAAGTCATTTTCTACTGAAAAATGGAATCATTTTCCAGGTTCTGGCAAATGTGCAGGGCAATGAGACGAATTGATCTCTTTTTCAGAGCCTTGGCACAGGCTAGATGGGCTGAATGTGCCTCAGGATTTATTGCCTTTATCCTTTGATTAATAGAACAAGTGCTTGCATTTGTAAGTGACCTCCCTACCACACAACACCCCACACACACACTTTACTAAGAGTTGTCAAAAGCAACCTTTGAGGAGAAGCATTGAATTTGTGTGTTGGAAATTGATAAGACAGCACATGGAGGAGGAAGAGATAGGGTGCATCTGGTGAAGAGATGCTATTGATACAGATGTCACAGGGTCTGGATTAGTGGTGCTGGAAGAGCACAGCAGTTCAGGCAACATCCGAGGAGCAGTAAAATCAACGTTTCGGGCAAAAACCCTTCATCAGGAATAAAGGCAGAGAGCCTGAAGGGTGGAGAGATAAGTGAGAGGAGGGTGGGGGTGGGGAGAAAGTAGCATAGAGTACAATAGGTGAGTGGGGGAGGGGATGAAGGTGATAGGTCAAGGAGGAAGGTGGAGTGGATAGGTGGAAAAGAAGATAGGCAGGTAGGACAAGTCATGGGGACAGTGCTGAGCTGGACGTTTGGAACTAGGGTGAGCTGGGGGAAGGGAAAATGAGGAAACTGTTGAAGTCCACATTGATGCCCTGGGGCACCTCTTCCCTCACCTCCATCCAAGGCCCTAAAGGAGCCTTCCACAACCATCAAAGTTTTATCTGCACATCCACCAATATCATTTATTGTATCCGTTGCTCCTGATGCGGTCTCCTCTACATTGGGGAGACTGGATGCCTCCTAGCAGAGCACTTTAGGGAACATCTCCGGGACACCCGCACCAATCAACTACACCACCCTGTGGCCCAACATTTCAACTCCCCCTCCCACTCTGCCGAGGACATGGAGGTACTGGGCCTCCTTCACCGCCACTCCCTCACCACCAGATGCCTGGAGGAAGAACACCTCATCTTCCGCCTCGGAACACTTCAACTCCAGGGCATCAGTGTGGACTTCAACAGTTTCCTCGTTTCCCGTTCCCCCACCTCACCCTAGTTCCAAACTTCCAGCTCAGCACTGTCCCCATGACTTGTCCTACCTGCCTATCTTCTTTTCCACCTATCCACTCCACCTTCCTCCTTGACCTATCACCTTCATCCCCTACCCCACTCACCAATTGTACTCTATGCTACTTTCTCTCCACCCCCACCCTCCTCTAGCTTATCTCTCCATGCTTCAGGCTCTCTGCCTTTATTCCTGATGAAGGGCTTTTGCCTGAAACGTTGATTTTTCTGCTCCTCGGATATTGCCTGAACTGCTGTGCTCTTCCAGCACCACTAATCCAGAATCTGGTTCCCAGCATCTGCAGTCATTGTTTTTACCTAGATGTGACAGGGTGCTGTGTCCATATTGGGTGATAGATAGAGGCCTCTGTCTTCCTGAGTCAGAGGAAAGAGTATGTCTTGAGCCATGTTTAAATAGGAATTATAAAAACTAGCCTTGTTTACTTGGGCTATAGAAGATTAAGGGGTTAGGGTTAGGCTTAGAGTTAGAGTTCTGGTTAGTGTTAACATTAGGGCTTTTAGGGTTTTAATGAAGGTGGTGGTGGAGACTAGGACCATACAACATAACCCTAAAATTAGAATTGGAATTCAGGAAGAAGTTAGGAAATGGCTCATGCAAAGGATAGGAGAAATGCTTAATTTCCTGCCAGCAAAAACAGTAGGTGCTAGCTCAATTAATCACTTTAAATCTGACATCTGACAGTTCAGCTGTACCTCTATTGGTTCAAGTAGAAATTCTAGGAAGTGACCAAAAATGGTTTGAATGTTATGATGCCCCAGTAATGCCCCAAAATAAAAAGTGTGGTGATTTTTTGTTTATTTTGAGCCCGACCATCTCAACTAAATGCTCAACATAACTCTCTGCCATTACAATGATTGCTGGTGTCAATTACTGTTCAGATGAAAGAGTTGCAAGTTTCTTCTTGACTCATGTCTGTCTGTCTCTCTCTCTCTCTGTACCCATCTCTTTAGCATTCAATGAATGAAAGTCTCTGTTCAGCCTACAGTAGGCTGATGCAAACTGCTACCGCTGTGTGAGGTGATGGCAGTGGCAGTGGAGGGGTGGTATTGAGGGTAGGTAATGGAAACAGCTGTCAGTTGGCACACTAGGTAACAGCCGATGAGTTTGAGCCAATACCAATGAGATTGGCAGGCAGTGCTGGAACCTGTGAACATTGTGGCTGCAAAGCAGGTGTTCCACTGCTGTGTATGAGAGGTTCTTACAGACTCAGTTGTACTTGGGAAGTGTACTGCTACAGTGCTTCAGGCTGAGCTTATGAAGACTTCCTAACAGACAAAGGATCTGATAATAATCAAAGTTAGTTTTATAATCACTGGGCACTCTTTTTTCTTACTTGTCAATGTATGTCTTTTTCTTGGATATATTTACTAACAGAATTTTTTTTATTGATCACAGTGAGTACAAATTTTGAAAACCACATCTTTGCAGTTACTTTAATGGGGATGATTGTACTGCATTGCATTAACCAACTTGGTTGCAGTATTTACCTGCATAACAATGGTCACTGCAGTTCAAAATAATGAATAATATGTATTTAGTGTTTACCTTTTGTTGGTTTGAAGCAAATGGAATTGGATAATTACTGGAAACAGGGAAACATTTGTGAGATGACAAGGAAAGTGCAAGATGGCGGGATTAATGGACAGCTCTTCTAAAGATTCGGCACAGGCACGATGGACCAAATAGCCACTTACTATCTTGTATCATTATATGATTCCAAATGAATGATACAGTTCTGCCAAGTTTTCATTAACAGTCCAACAGACAATACTATTAACAAGAGCGAAGCAGCAGCAGCTGTGCTTGGATAGCAAGCAGCCTCTTCTGTGCATCTGCCTCTCAGTGTGTATCCGCCCCCTCCACACACACACCCCCACCAACCCCCCCCCCCCCACCGCATAGGCTATTAACTGAAGACCTTGAAGACCTTGCCACCACCCTTTACATAATCATGGTCTCATCACCCAGTAGTTTGGGCTAAAGACCAATTTTCCAGTTCATTGGTATGGTATTCCATACACAAACAAACCGTATTAGTTTCCTCTTAGTGACAAGGAGCCTTTGGATTGTAACAGTGCAGGAAAGCCTCGCTAATAACTGTTTGACAGTTCTCACAGCTAATGTTCAATGGCAGCTTTTTTCCAAGAGTCAACTTGGCTTTTAACCCAAATTTCTCTGCTCATTTACCAAAATGACAGCTCTCCACTGAGCACAAGCCTTTCCAGTATTCATTCAAGTGCCTTTCATCTGCCACTTGGGAATGGGTGTTGCACGGCCTTACATTGAAGCTGGAAAGCTACCAAAATGCCTGGGACTTGCCTGCATCCTCAGCGTTCAACTCACTAGGACAGCCCGTGAAACAGACCAAACTTTCAGGAAGACGAGATGTGGCCAACTTAACTGCTCGCCCTCCTACACGCTCCACTTCACGATGGAGCAGTGGAAGAGGTCAGTTCTGTGAAAGCACTCTCCATTTTGCACTTGGCAACTGAGGGATGAGCGAGGCACCAACTGAGCCATCTCTGACCCTAGCAACCAGCTAAATTAATGCAGGTCTTAATTCCAAAGGGACGGATTCGGCATAACGTAAAACAGTCAGTCCGGCCTTGACCAGGAAAGTGAGAAACGGAGGGACAAAGATCGAGTTGGAAATGGAGATCTGAAAGAGGGGGGTAAGAGTGGGGGAAATAGGAAAGGGAGGCAAAGAAAGGAAATGAGGATTAATAAGTGGAGAGACGCGGTGACTTTTTTCTTTCGGATCTGACAGCCTGGGTAACTGTTTCCAGTTCTGACAGCCTGGAGATTTGTACGGTTCCCGCTGAAATAACCCGAGCCGACATGTCAAAGTACTGAGGCCTCAAATATGGATAACAGGTTTATTTTTAGCTTGGGTGGGTGCTTGATTCCTTGAATGGCTGCAAAGGGAGAGGACGGAGTAAAATTCCATTCGCCCACAGACATTCTTCACAGGGCAAATAAAACGATGTTGAGAAATATTTCATCGAAGCCGAACGCCTCTCCGTGATTTTGAAGGGACATGTAACACCCCGTCGACTGGTGTCCGAACTCTCACGAGTTGCCATGTATTATTCATTCATTGTTATTCTCGCCTCTCGCTCACGTTGCCATTAGAAATTATTTCAGTAACAAACTTGCTACTGATGGAGTGAGTGTCATAACACCAATCTGTCAGCTGCTGCAGAATGCGATGTATGCTTCAATTGCCTTTAACTATCTGCATCTATGGCAGTTAAGAGCAATAATTTATGTGCAACGTAACAGGTTATTATAAACAGTGCAAGGCCTTCCGTTGTGAAGCTGGTAATCTCGAGGATGTGACTGTGAATCGCGGACAGTCACTCAGCACCACCTACTGTTTCATTCACATAAACAGCACAACCTGCTAATAAACTTGAAGAGATGTGGGAAGAGAGGAAGCAAAATTGGGAGATTTTCATGTACAGGAAAAGAAGGCTCAAGGAGTGTATCTGAAGGCTCTTTACTCAACAAGACATTAGGTGGAGTAACTAACAGGAATCAGAGATTCGTCAATATTGTGTGTTCGTTCCAGATATTAAGCGTCCCCTGTGTTTTCTGTTATTTAATATTATCGATATTGGCATGAACATATGGAACTGACAACAGGGAAAGTCCTGCTGATCCATCAGGCATATAGCTATATCATTATGACTGGATTGTCCCTCTGTCCTCATTCCACCTCTTCCTGGTCTCCTGCTCGTTCCTCTGTCCCTTCTCCATGCTGCCGTATCACCCCCACCAACCTGGAGCGGCACGGTGGCACAGTGGTTAGCACTGCTGCCTCACAGCGCCAGAGACCCGGGTTCAATTCCCGCCTCAGGCGACTCTCTGTGTGGAGTTTGCACATTCTCCCTGTGTCTGCGTGGGTTTCCTCCGGGTGCTCCGGTTTCCTCCCACACTCCAAATATGTGCAGGTCAGGTGAATTGGACATGCTAAATTGCCCGTAGTGTTAGGTAAGGGGTAGGTGTAAGGGTATGGGTGGGTTTCGCTTCGGCCGGGCGGTGTGGACTTGTTGGGCCGAAGGGCCTGTTTCCACACTGTAAGTAATCTAAAAAAACCCTCTCCACTACCAACCACCTCTCCCCAACCCGCTAACACATTCCACCACTTTACACAGCCGCATTATCACCTAGGTGGGAGGGACCTAGGAAGTCATAGAATCCCTACAATACAGATAGAGACCATTTAGCCCATTGAACCTGTACTAGCACTCTGAAGAGAATCCCATCTAGTCCATCCTTGTAACCCAATATTTAACATGGCTAATCTATCTAACCCGCACCTCATAAGGTCTTTGGGAGGAAACCGACGCAGAGGAAACCGACGCAGACGATGTGCAAACTCCACACAGTCACCCAAGGCTGCGATTGAATCCGGGTCCCTGTCAGTGTAAGGCAGCAAAACTAACCATTGTGCCACTGTCCCATTCTAGTCTAGAATGAGCCCCCATTCCTGATGAAGGGCTTTTGCCCGAAACATCGATTTTCCTGCTCCTCAGATGCTGCCTGACCTCCTGTGCTTTTCCAGCACCACTCTAATCTTGACTCTAATCTCCATCATCTGCAGTACCCACTTCTGCCCTTCAGTCAATCAGACCATTCTAGAAGATCAGTCAAAACGTGTAACACTGGGAAATCACTGCAGGATCTGAGGAGCAAGAGAGTCAACATTTCAGGCATAAGTTCATTCTAGACGATAAGATAAACCAAGTGTTATATATAAAGGCATGTGCTCTCTATATGATATCGTCTCTTGCCCTCGTCAAGATCCAGTTCGATTCCTCCTTGAAAACTATGCAGAGAGTTATGATTTGCCACATCAGCTAGCAACGTATTCAAAAGGCTATTGCTTTCCAGGAATGCTCATGAAAGGTGTTAGGAATTATGAGAATTTTGGGTCAGTTCTATTGTGTGGGCAGAGGGACAGAGAGAAACTCTATGTCTCACTCCCTTTCCTCAGTCTTTGCTGACCACAGGCATGGTTAGCTGAGCATTTGGTTTGGTTTGAAAAAACCTCTTATGTTAGTAGTAGTTTGAGTTCAAACTCCAGAATGGTTCAGCTTTTCCATCAGAGTAAGTCTGAGCTACAATCAAGAGCAATATACATTTCAGGCTGAATATCGCAACTGTTCAGGGATGTTATGAGTATAATCTTCAAAATCTATATCTTCACACAAGTTAATCACTTTATTGTCACAAACGGGGTGCAGACGCTTTCTTCCTTTCCCCAGTTTCTCATACACAGCTCTGGTGATTGAAATTTTACTTCGTAGAATTTTACAAAATGCCCCATAAAATAAGACCATAAGATCTAGGAGCAGAAACTAGGCCATTTAGCCCTTCAAACCTGCTCCATCATTCAATCATGGCTGATAAGTTTCTTAATCTCATTCTCCCACTTTCTACCCATAACCCTTGATCCCCTTGATACTCAAGCACCTATCTATCTCTGTCTTAAATGTACTCAAAAGCCTGGCCTCCACCACCTTCGGTGACAATGAATTCAATAGATCCACCACTCTCTGGCTGAAGGGGCTCCTCCTTATCTCCATTCTATAAGGTCTTCCCTAAACACTAAGGCTATGTCCTCGGGTCCTAGTCTCTCTTACCAATTAAAACATCTTCCCAAAATTTACTCTGTCCAAGCCATTCGGTATTCTGTATCTTTCAATTAGATTCCCGTCTTCTTTCTAAACTTCATCGAGTATAGACCCAGAAACCTCAAACTTTCCTTATATGTTAAACTTTTCATTCCTGGGACCCATGCTCGTGAACCCCCTCTGAACATGCTCCAAGGCCAGTTCATCCTTCCTGAGATATGGGCCCAAACCTGCGCATAGTATTCCAAATATGGACTGACCAGAGCCTTATAGAGCCTTACGTGTACATCCCTGCTTTCGTATTCAAGTCCTGTCAAAATAAATGCCATCATTGCATTTGCCTTCCAAACTACTAAGTCAACCTGCAAGTTTACCTTGAGAGTTTACCTTGAGACTCAAATCCTAATGTTATTACCATAATAGCAATGTGTCATAGGCTGCTACACAGAGTAACAGCACTGTGATGTTGGTCAATTCAAGGAAGATCAGGAAACATCACTATGTCAGATTATCTGGTCAGTAACACATTGCTGCCTGTGGAATCTTGCTATGCACATGTTTCCTGACTCAATCCCTTATTTATAATAGCTCTCAAGTGCTGCATTTGTTGTAAACTGTTTTGGGATCTTTGGAGATCGTGAAACACATGACATAAAATGCAAAGATCCTTCTGTTTTCATGCGAATTGTTAGTGGGGATTGTCTTCTTATAATATTTTGAACACTTACATCCAAACTGCTATTAAACATACCCTGGACCTGCACGTGACTAGAATAAGGTAAATAAAGGTATCATAAGACAGTGTAAATGGAGCATTCTCCAGTTAGAATCCAATAAAGCAAATACAAGCAACAAGTACAACTACAACCTTGACAACTACAACTACAACTCACACATTGCTGACTCTGTACAGCATTGACGTCTTCCATATGTTGATTCAGTAACCAAATTCTGCCAGTCATTCCATCTTCTTTGGAACCCCTGCTGTCTGTGTGTTTTGTATTAAATTGAAAACTGAAAGCTCACGTGGAATTCTATGGTTTCAATTCAATTCCCTGGCAGTACGCCTGGGTGTCTGCAAGATAGTATTATCAGTCAAGTGTCGGATGATGGTTTCCTGGACATAATTTGAGAAAGTAACCCATTTTCATGGGCTGTGCTCTAGGCTGCATATCTAAAAATCTCTTTCACTTGCTAGATCAAGATGAAAGAATAAAATTGATGAATGAAATGGACCCAGAATTACTTGGCATTCCTCATTATCAGCAGGTTTTATACATGAATACTAAACATTTAGAAAATCTCTGTCTTTTGCCAACAGATCTTGTTTTGGATCGAAGTCAGGAAATTCTTCACACAAAGAGTGCTCATCATGTCAGAGGAGCTGAGATTTATTTTAATGTCATGCGTTGTTATAATCAGGACTACATTGCCTGAGAGAGCTGTGAAAGGAAATTCAACAGTGCCCTGCTAAAGGGAGTTGCATATATATTTGAAAAATAAACACTTTTACCAGGCTAAATGGAAGAAGAAGGAGTGTGGGAGCAATTGGATAGGACTTCCAAAGAATTGGCACAGGAAGGAGAAGGAGGCCCTAAAGGAGTTTACCTCTATCCTGTGGTCAATCAAGTCAGGCAACACATATTGTCCAGGATCGCATGTCTGAAGCCACCACTGAGGGTGAAACATGAGAGGCCCTTCTGGAGTATCCAATTTGATTCTGTTCTCAGGTCACTAACTCAGCAGCATTACCCTGCTGTCTCCCAGAATTAAAGATAATCTCTAGGTTACTGCCGTATGCAAACATGGAAGCAAAATCATCTTAGCAAGTTAGACAAAGCATGTTCTTTTTAATTTAATTCCAACATTTTATTTTCTTACTAGCAACGAAGATAGACTATTGAGCTGGACAATGCTGCTGAAGGGGTAAGGTTTTGTTAATTATTCGTTTGTGGGACCCACATGACAAACAGCTGGACCACATTTTTGGCCATCCCTAGTTGTCCAGAGGGTAATTTAGAGTCTTGCCGTGTATCTGGAATGACATGACAAGGTAAGGATTAGCAGATTTCCTTGCCTAAATGATGTTAGCAAACCCATATAGGTTTTTACATCAATCAACATGATTACATAGTCGCCATTAGGTTCACCTCACAGATTCCAGCATTTTGTTGAATTCTGCTTTCACCATCTGTCATGTTGGGGTTCAAACTTAGCCAGGGATTCCAAATTACTAGTCTAGTAACATTACAACTACACCACCAAATCCTCATTTATCCCATGTTAATGTTTCTCTTCATCTTGCAAGTGCCAAGGTGGTATCATCATCATTTAAAGAATTAAATTCAGCCAGATTTGAGGGTGTCAAACCCCCCACAATCTCAAAAGAAAGAACTGGAATCTTTAAAAGGCCAAGCAATAGGGCACTTCTGTAGGCAATAAAAACTTAGTTTCCTTTGAACACAAGTTTATTGGAGATCAAGCACTTCGAATTGGAGGCAAATACTGTTCAACTAGGTGAATCATAGAGACTCATAGAATCCCTACAGTATGGAAGCCGGCCATTTGACCCATTGAGTCCATACTGACCCTCCAAAGAGCATCCCACTCAGACCCACCCCTGTAACCTTGTATTTCCCATAGCTAATCCACATAGCCTGCACTACCCTGGATACTATAGGCAATTTAGCATGGCCAATCCACCTAACCTGCACATCTTTGGACTGTGGGAGGAAATCGGAATACCTGGAGGAAACCCACACAGATACAGGGAGAATGAGCAAACTCTACACAGACCTTTGCCTGAGGGTGGAATCGAACCCAAGTCCATGGTATTGTGAGGCAGCAGTGCTAACCATTCAACCACCCTGCTGTCAAAAAGGATGTCTGATTAAACATTGAGGGATAATGAGTTGGGAACCGCTTCCCAATTTGTTGGGATGAAAGTTCCCTTCATGTGCTCACTGTACTGCAAGGGCCAATGTGGTGATGCAGTTCCATGTACCAAACTCAGTCTTCACTGAATTCTTCTTCAAAAGCCCATGGATCAGTTTCAGCAAAGGAAGGATGTCCTCCTGACACAGAGATGTAGTTGGGCTCAATCACATTCATTGAGGTAAAGTAGAAATGCACCTCACCAGACCAAACCTTACTCAGGATTGTGGGACATAGAAACACAAATAATCATTTCAGTTTCTTGTCTTCCAATGGTTGGTATCTATATTAACACCATCCTTGGTTCCTGGCCAAATGAAAACATATCAATTACAATTTGGTAATGTTCCATTGCAAACCCCGCCTCCCGGAATGGCATTTCCCAATCCCCACTCCCCAACCTCCCACTCACTCCCACCGCACCCTTCCAACAAACCCAACAGCTTTTGAAAGAATCTAATTTGAGATTTCTCTTTGTTTTGAAAAGTGATTCATTATATCAACCATGAATGTTTGAATTCAAATTTTAAAACAATGCCACCTCTTGTTCTGGAATTCATTCACCAAGAAAAAAATTTTTGCACTATATACCCCATCAGGCCTTAACTCACCTTGAATACCAGCGCATCTGGTGTTGAGATCCACAAGTGGAACATATCACGTTTATGAGCATGGTGGTGGGGCGGAGGATCCAGTGCTGGGGTGTGTGTGTGCAGAATTTTGGAAATGGGGCCGTGGGGTAGCTACATTTTTTGTTATGGGAGACACCGCCCCATCCCCGCGCCCCCCGACCCCCCGAGTAACATGCACATATATGGAGTGGAGCCCAATGTTTTCTTTAAACTGGCTGTTGGCTCTCTATCACATGGTATCACTCTTTCCACGAGGCCTACAGAGTTAATTTGGACACTCTGTTGCCATGTGTGAGGTGAGTATCTGGCAGTTTGCAAGTCTCAAAAACTTGCTTTTTTCAGCTGTTAACCATGGGTTTATTCTCCAGTCTCCTGGCACCTTGCCTGGTTGTCTGTCGGAAATTCTTATCCAACAGAACATTAGATAATGATTTCCTGAAAATATTTTTAAGAAGACAGGATCCTGTTTTCATTGACTTTCTAGGTTAAAGATTATATCCATAAGCAATTCAACTTTCTCCATTTCTAATCTTACTAGAACACAGCCATCCAGTTTCGCAAGACAGTTTGCGGAGTCATGACCTAGTGTGTGTTGTGGATGAAATTTGGATGACCAAGTTTGAGTGGAGTGTGAATTATCAACATGCTTTCCTTTCATTGGCTTACAACCTATCTCCTTCCTGGCAAAATGGGAGCCCGTTGTGATTGGCCAGTGCCACATTTTTCAAGCACAGCAGGTCATTCCCGATCCAACCTTCCAACTCATCCTCTTGAACTGTCTTACCTGTCCATCGTCCTTCCCACCTGTCTGCTCCACCCTCCTTTCTGAGCTATCACCATCACCTCCCCACCTCTGTCTACCTAACACCTTTCCAGCTACCTTCCCCCTTCCCATCTCCTAGTTATCTCTCAGCTCCTTTCTTCACCCCTCCCCCACCCCCACATTCCTGATGAAGGTCTTATGCCTGAAACGTTGATTCTCCTGCTCCTCAAATGCTGCCTGACCTGTTGTGTTTTTCCAATGCCTTTTCAACTCATTCACCTTATCTATGTCCTTCATGATTTTACAAACCTCAATAAGGTCACTGGGTCCATCTTCCGGTCTATTTTTATATCTCAAGCACTCTATTCCCAGCAACATCCTGGTAAATCTTGTCTAAACCTTCTCCAGTTTAGTAATATCCTTAAATGTTATGAGAGTTTATTTACTTACTTTATTTGCTTATTATTTATTTACATCTTAAATGTTCTGAGGGTTTCTGCCTCTTATACCCTTACAGAAAGTGAGTTCCAGATTCCTACCACCTGCTGAATGAAGAATGCTTTCCTCACTATAGCCTCGAAACCTCCTGCCCTTACCTTAAACGCATGCCTCTGATCCTTCACTAAGAAGAAACTTGCCTTCTCTATCTATGTCTACCTTATCCATGCCCCCATGTAATTTTACTCATCTCAATCATGTCCTCCCTCAGTCGCCTCTGCTCCAAGGAAAGCAACCCCAGTCTATCCAATTTCTGTTCATAACTAAAACTACCCAACCCAGGCAACTTCCTGGTAAATTACCTCTGCATCCTCTCCAATGCAAGTACATCCCTCCTGTGATGTGGATTCCAGGATTGCACACTATAGTATCGCCTCACCAACAAGTTATACAACTCCAGCATCTTAAACTGTAGCCCTAGGCTAATAAAGGCAAACATCCCATATGCCTTCTGAACCACTTTATTTACTTGTCCTGCTAACTTGAAGGGACTAATGGACATACACACCAAGGTCCCTCTCATAGTGCTTCCCAGGACACTAAATTCATCATGTATTCCCTTGCCTTGTATGTCCTGCCCATGTGCATCACTTCACACTTACACACTAATTTTGTTCCTAATTCCTGATATTCCCCAAACAGAACCTCTTGCCTACTCTTGGTGCCAGTATGGACCCTAACTCTATCACAGGATCCTCCCACTCCCATTCCTCAGTCTCTGTCCTCAGACTTCTCAGTCAATGAGATATATTGAATAGAGGGTGCCGCAGTCTTACAGCCAGCTGCTCCATAACAAGCAGAATAGTAAAAGAAAGATGTTCATGTCATTCAGTTTCCATGGAGGGCTGGCGTTTTGCTTTCCACATGGGTCTCTGGCTCATTGGATCATAGCCCTGTCATCAGCATCATCAGCTTCACCTTCCTCCTCAGAGGAGAGCACCTGCTGTTCGATCTCATCTTGGCCCAAGACATCCCCAATCAGGTCAGATTGTGGAGGGTGCAACAAACAACTATGATTCAGAGCACTGCCAGGTTGCACTGCATTGCATTGCCCGAGCAGTCAAGGCATCTGAGTGTCATTTTCAGGAACCCTGTGTTCTGCACTACAATGGCACTTGTGGAAGATTGTACCTGTGTTTAACATCAGTCTGTGGACTCCTGACTGTGTCATGAGTTGGGGTTTGAAGAGGTTCAAGGCCTCTGGCCAAGCTCGGTCCCTGTGTGTACCAAGAGGGGTTAAAAGATTGAGGCTCCTGCGAGTGTCTCACAGAGTAGATGCTGTGACAGCTCCCTCTGTAACATGTGGTGACATGCATTATCCAGCTGCCATAGTCACAGATAACCGACACGCTGATGGAGTCAGAAGCCTTTCTGATCTATGTAATGAGCTGGTTTCTGATTGGGTTGTTTATTAGCTGCACCAGCAGAAATCCTGTAACGGCAGGAAAACTCACAGGCCTGGCTCCCAGACTGCCTGCATTTCACAGGAAACTGATAAATAGGTGAGCCTTAGCAAACACATCATCAAAGACAACTCGATACATTTAAGAGTGGATGACGAGGAGATTTTGCGGCAGAGCACAGTTCATCCCGGACTGACTGGAGCCCAACCACCCCCCCCCCCCCACCCCCACCCCGCACTGACTAGTGCCCAGTTCCCCCTACACCGACTGGTGCCCAGCTCGCCCCACACTGACTGGGGTCCAGCTCCCCCTACACCGACTGGTGCCCAGCTCGCCCCACACTGACTGGTGCCCAGTTCCCCCTACACCGACTGGAGCCCAGCTCCCCCAACACTGACTGGAGCCCAGCTCCCCCTACACTGACTGGAACCCTGCTCTCCCCCCACAGTGACTGGATCCCAGCTCCCCCCACACTGACTGGTGCCCAACCCCTGCCACACTGACTGGTGCCCAGCTCCCCCCCTACGCTGACTGGAACCCAGCTTCCCCTGCACTGACTGGAACCCAGCTCCTCCCACACTGACTGGAACCCAGCTCTCCCCACACTGACTGATGCCCAACTCCTGCCACACTGACTGGTGCCCATCTCCTCCTACACTGACTGGTGCCCAGCTCCTCCCACACTGACTGGTACCCTGCTCCCCTAACACTGACTGGGACCCTGCTCCCCCCACACTGACTGGAACCCTGCTCCCCCCACACTGACTGGTACCCTGCTCCCCTAACACTGACTGGAACCCAGCTCCCCCCACACTGACTGGTGCCCAGCTCCCCCACACTATCGGGAGTCCAGCTCCCCCTACACTGACTGGAACCTAGCTCCCCACACACTGACTGGAACCCTGCTCTCCCCACACTGACTGGTGCCCAACTCCTGCCACACTTACTGGTGCCCAGCTCCCCCCTACGCTGACTGGAACCCAACTTTCCCTGCACTGACTGGAACCCAGCTCCTCCCACACTGACTGGTGCCCAACTCCTCCACACTGACTGGTGCCCAACTCCTGCCACACTGACTGGTGCCCAGCTCCTCCTACACTGACTGGTGCCCAGCTCCTCCTACACTGACTGGTGCCCAGCTCCCCCCTACACTGACTGGTGCCCAGCTCCCCCCTACACTGACTGGTGCCCAGTTTCTCCCTGCACTGACTGGAACCCAGCTCCTCCCACACTGACTGGACCCCAGTTCCCCCTACACTGACTGGTGCCCAGCTCCCCCCTACACTGACTGGTGCCCAGTTTTCCCCTGCACTGACTGGTGCCCAGTTTCCCTCTGCACTGACTGGTGCCCATCTCCCCCCTACACTGACTGGTGCCCATCTCCCCCCTACACTGACTGGTGCCCATCTCCCCCCCACACAGACTGCTGCCCAGCTCCCCCTGCACTGAGTACAGCCCAGCCCCCACCTCCCCCCCCCCCATACTGGCTGGAGCCCAGCTTCCCCTGCACTGACTGGAACCCAGCTCCCCGTACACTGTTTGGAACCCAGCTCCCCCCACACTGACTGGTGCCCAGCTCCCCCCTACACTGATTGGAGCCCAGCTCTCCCCACACTGACTGGAGCCCAGCTCCCCCCTACACTGACAAGCGCCCAGCTGCCCCTGCACTGACTGAAGCCAGCTCCCCCCACACGGACTGGTGCCCAGCTCCCCCTGCACTGACAGGAGCCCAGCTCCCCCCACACAGACTGGTGCCCAGCTCTCCCTGCACTGACAGCAGCCCAGCCCCCATCCCCCCACCCCCCCATACTGACTGGAGCCCAGCTTCCTCTGCACTGACTGGAACCCAGCTCCCTGTACACTGTTTGGTACCCAGCTCCCCCCACACTGACTGGAACCCAGCTCCCCCACCCTGACTGGTGTCCAGCTCCCCCCGCCCTGACTGGTGCCCAGCTTCCCCCCTAAGGATGAGTTAGTAAATTTGCGGATGACACTGAGGTCAGCAGAGTTGTGGATAGTGATAAAAGATGTTTTAGGTTACAGAGAGACATTGATATGTTGCAGAGCTTGGCTAAGAGGTGGCAAATGGAGTTTAATGCTGAAAGGTATGAGGTGATTCACTTTGGAAGGAGTAACAAGAATGCAGAGTACTGGGCTAATGGTAAGATTCGTGATAGTGTAGATGAGCAGAGAGACCTCAGTGTCCATGTATATAGATCTGTGAAAGTTGGCACCCAGGTTGATTGGGCTGTTCAGAAGGCATACAGTGTTTTAGCTTTTATTGGGAGAGGGATTGAGTTTCGGAGCCACGAGGTCATCTTGCAGCTGTACAAAACTCTGGTGCAGCTGCACTCGGAGTATTGCATACAGTGCTGGTCACCACATCATAGGCAGGATGTGGAAGCATTGAAAAGGGCACAGAGGAGATTTACTAGGGTGGGTGACCTGGACAGGTTAGGTGAGTGGACAGATGCATGGCAGATGCAGTTTAATGGGGATAAATGTATGGTTATCCACTTTGGTGGCAAGAACTGGAAGGCAGATTACTACCTAAATGAAATCAATTTAGGTAAAGGGGCAGTACAAAGAGATCTGGGTGTTCTTGTACACCAGTCAATGAAGGCAAGCATGCAGGTACAGCAGGTAGTGAAGAAAGCTAATAGCATGCTGGCCTTCATAACAAGAGGGATTGAGTATAGGAGCAAAGAGGTTCTTCTGCAGCTGTACAGGGCCCTAGTGAGACCGCACCTGGAATATTGTGTGTAGTTCTGGTCTCCAAATTTGAGGAAAGACATTCTGGCTATTGAGGGAGTGCAGCGTAGGTTCATGAGGTCAATTCCTGGAATGGCGGGACTATCTTATGTTGAAAGATTGGAGCGACTGGGTTTGTATACCCTTGAGTTTAGAAGACTGAGAGGGGATCTGATTGAGACGTATAAGATTTTTAAAGGATTGGACACTCTGGAGGCAGGAAACATGTTTCCGCTGATAAGTGAGTCCCGAGCCAGAGGACACAGCTTAAAAATAAGGGATAGGCCATTTAGGACAGAGATGAGGAGAAACTTCTTCACCCCGAGAGTGGTGGGTGTATGAAATGCTCTGCCCCAGAGGGCAGTGGAGGCCCAGTCTCTGGATTCGTTTAAGAAAGAGTTGGATAGAGCTCTCAAGGATAGTGGAATCAAGGGTTATGGAGATAAGGCAGGAACAGGATACTGATTGAGGATGATCAGACATGATCATAATGAACGGTGGTGCAGGCTCGTAGGGCAGAATGGCCTACTCCTGCACCTATTGTCTATTGTCTATTGTTTCTTCGTATGGAGAGAAGGTCTTATGAGGAAAGACTGAGGGACTTGAGGCTGTCTTTGTTCAAGAGATGAATGTTGAGAGGTGAATTAATTGAGACATATAAGATAATCAGAGGGTTAGAGAGAGTGGACAGTGAGAGCCTTTGTCATTGGATGGTGATGGCTAGCACGAGGGGATATAGCTTTAAGATGAGGGGTGATAGATATAGGACAGAAATCAGAGGTAGTTTCTTTATTCAGAGAGTAGAAGGGCCATGGAACGCACTGTCTGCAACAGTAGTAGACTTGCCAACTTTAAGGACATTTAAGTGGTCATTGGATAGGCATAAGGCCGAGAATGTAGTAGTGTAGGTTAGAGGGTCTTCAGATTGGTTTCTCAGGTTGGCACAACATTGAGGGCTGAAGGGCCTGTACTGTGCTGTAATGCTCTATGTTCCCCTACACTGACTGGAGCCCAGCTCTTCCATGCACCCCCCACCCCCAGATTGCCTGAAGCCCAGCTCCCACCGGCACTGACTGAAGCCCACCTCCCCTCAGACTGACTGGAACCCAGCCCCAGACTGACTAAAGCCCAGCACTCCCACACTGACTGGAGCCCCACCTCAGGCTGACTGGAGCTTAGCTCCTCCACCCAAACCCCTCCCCCGACACTGACTGGAACCCAACTCCTCCTCACCCTCACACTGACTGGCGCCCAGCTCCTCCCCACCCCCACACTGACCGGCGCCCAGCTCCTCCCCACCCCACACTGACTGGAGCACAGTCGCCCACCCCCAAAAGACTGAAGCCCAGTTCCTCACCACTGTCCGGAGGCCAACTCCCCCTAGAATGAATGATGTCCAAATTCCTGGTATTTACTGGTGCACAGTCTAGCCCAACCCATGCTTCCTCCCCTGCGCTATCTTCACAGGTCCATGCTGCTCAGACACTGCACTTCATGTTGACCATTTTCACCTTGTCATGCATTTTAGCCAAATGCAGTCCTTTCCAATGTGCATTAATCTTGCCATTTATCCATAAACTGCTCCCTTTTTCTATATGCCAGTTGGGCTTGGAAACAGCATTTCTTGGTCCTCTTGGAGGTCCAACACTATTTATTATTCATTGCTAGGATGTGAGTGTCATGTCAAGGTCAGCGTTTATATCCCATTCCTAGTTGTCCTTGAGAGAGTGGAGTCAAATCGTGATTCCTGATGAAGGGCTTATGCCCGATACGTTGACTCTCCTGCTCCTCAGATGCTGCATGACCTGCTGCACTTTTCCAGTGCCACACTTTTTGACTCTGATCACCAGCACCTGCAGTCCTCACTTTCTCCTTGAGAGAGTGGAGTAGTTTAGCCTTGAGTTGCTGGATCTGTTTGAGGTCTGTCCCATTTAGTGTGGTGAGAGTACCACACAGCGTGATGACAGGTGTTTTCAAAATGGAGATGGGACCTTGTCTCCACAAGGACTAGGCACTACTCATTTTCATTGACATTGTCATGGACAGATGCATTGGTGGCATGCAGGTTAGTGAGGATGAGTCAGATATGTTTTACCCACTTCACTGCTTGCTTAGAGACAAAAAACCTGCAAACACTGGAATCCAAAGTAGCCAAGCAGGAGGCTGGAAGAACACAGCAAACCAGGCAGCATCAGGAGGTGGAAAAGGCAACGTCTCAGTCCTGAAGAAGGAATACACCCGAAACATCGATTTCTCCACCTCCTGATGCCGCCTGGCTTACTATGTTCTTCCAGCCTCTTGCTTGTCTTCTTCACTGCTTGCCACAGTCTAGGAGTTACATCCATTAGAACTTGACCAGCTCGATCAGTGGTGGTGATGCCAAGCCACTGTCGGTGATGGACATTGAAGTCCCCCATCCAGATTACATTCTGTACGCCTGCCGGTGTCATTACTTCCTTCAACTGGTGTTCAACATGGAAGAGGACTGATCTGCCAGCTGAGTCGGGGACTGTAGTAATAATCAGCAAGAGGTTTCCATGCCCATGTTTGGCCTGATGTCATGAGATGCATGGAGTCCGGAAGAAAGGTCCAGGACTCCCAAAGCAACTCTCTTCCATCCTTGACACTATCATCTCACTTCTGCTGGGTCTGTCCTGCGGTTGCGAGATCCTGGAGCCTATAACACTGTCTCTGATTTGTGCTGATATTTACAATCCTTTAACAAGCAAATCCTTTGAAGATTCCACTTTATTGCATAAACATTGCAGAAAAATACTGACTCAGGAAATTGATCTCAATAATTTTTGCACCTCCACACTTCTAATAATTCTTTCAACTTGACAGAATTTAGAAAACACAATTCTATCGGTGCTGCAGAAATGAGACCACTATATGACCTTCAGATACTCAATACCCTAATTAACTGGTGATTAGATGCTACCTTCTTTTCCTGCAACCATTGACATAAAGGTGTTGCAGGAAAAGAAGGAAGGTCTGAATTTATAGCACCTCTCATGACTTCAGGGCAGGCTAACACATATTAACAACAGCAAAGCAAGTCCCATTGCACTGTGGCTACTGTTGCAATGGTCAGAAATACAGCAGTCAATTTGCATATAGCAAGTTCCCAGAAACAGCAATGTAGTAATGACCAGATAACCTGTTTTTTAAAATTTTTGATTGTGAGATAAATATTACAGTTTCCTAATATTACTTGAAATGCCATGGTACGACCTTTCATATTTATTTGAGAGACCAGGTTCAGTTTTTCAATGTTATATCCAATCAACCTTCAAACCATGTAATATTATTAGCACTGCGCTGTTATTCTGGATTTTTTCATTTTAAGGGTATCATCACTTTTAAAATATTATAGCTGTGTGTAGTACATATGTCTCATATATGAACGTAACCTTTACTTTCATCAGAAGTAATTCTGAAATTATTGCTTATTAAAATTTTTTTAATAGATATTTTTATTTAACATGTTTTTACAAACTTACAAAATAATACACACAAATACAAACATTAATATACAATTAAATATTAAATAAATAATAACCAAAACCTAACAGACAAAAAGAGATTAAAAAAAGGAGAAAACAAAGCTCAACTAACTACTAATCTAACCTATAACTAACCAGAGCATATCATAAAATATCTTACATTACTCAAGAAAAGAAAAGGATAACATAGTAATTAAATAATGCAGTACATGCTCTGAAGGAATTAACATCAAGTCATAATAAAACCTGTATTCATGTGGGATTCCTCCCCCAAGGGCTCCTGGACCAGCCAGAACTGCTACCACAACTAGATGAAAGCCCTTGACAAAATGGCCGAAATATCTGTATCTATATAATTCAGGAAGGGCTGCCATATTTTATAGAATAATTCAGATTTTTGGTGCACCATATTTGTAAGGAAGTCAAGGGGAATACATGCCATGACTAACCTATACCAATCCAGAAGTTCTAGAGGGCCCTCAGCTACCCAGTTTACTAAGATATTTTTCCTGGCACAAAAGGAGAGAATGGAAAATAATTTCCTCCCGTGCATATCCAGGGAAGGCAAGCTCGAAAAGCCCAGGAGAAGAGATACTGGATCTACTCTAATTTTCGTTCCCAAGGTTTCTGTCAAAGCATTTGCTACTCTGACCCAGTATTTGTGGATCTTATGACATGTCCTTAAGCAGTGTGTGAGAGTGCCCACCTCTATTTTACATTTGGGACACATTGGAGATGCTCCTGCCCTAAATGTTGCCAATCGTTCCAGTGCTATATGAGTCCTATGGAGTATCTTTAACTGAATGGCTTAGGTTCTATTACAGATGGAGATATTTCTGGCATTTTCCCAGATGCTATCCTACATTTCTGTGGATATTTCCAACCCCAATTTCTGATCCCATGTTCTAAGCAACCGTTCCATGTCTTCCGAAACTTCATTATGTAATAAATGATAGAGAGTGCTGACCGAGGGTAAACTCATTGGCCACAACACTCTTCGTTCCCTATTCAACATTAATGCTTTAATGTTGACAGAATAAATCCTTGATGTGTTGGAATGTAGATTTGAAGTTTATTATTGTTTGGAAATTCAATTCAAAAATGGAGATAAAATAGGTTTTAGTTTTCAGTTCTGTGAAGATGGTCTTTCTCAAATGAAGGTCAGAAAACCTTTTAGATCAGTCAACTCAAGACAACTTTTCAAAGAAAACATGTGTTGAAAAATGTGATGCTGGAAAAACACAGCAGGCCAGGCAGCATCTGAGGAGCAGGAGAATCGACATTTCGGGCATAAGCCCTTCTTCAGGAATGCTGCCTGGCCTGCTGTGTTTTTCCAGCACCACATCTTTCAACTCTGGTACTCCAGCATCTGCAGTCCTCAGTTTCTCCAAAGAAAACATGTGACCTGTGTTAAATGACTCGATTAGCTACCTAAGGTTGGTTGCTGAATGTTTACAATGCTGAGTTTTACGGCACAGAAATATAAGGTCAAGGACCATTAGTAAGTTGTATTCAGAAGAAGATCATCCATCTGAACAATTGGGCTATTTTGTAGTTTGCAGCATCTCCAGAATTGAGAAGTATCCAGGTCAACAGAGTTGAAAAGAAGTTTGCAAGCTATCACAGCACCATCTAGGCAAGTGAGCGTGTTCCAATACATTCTGGGTTTCTAGATGATGGACAGGAGTTGGGGAGTCAGGAGTTGAGTTACTTGCTGCAGTATTCCTATCCTCTGACCTGTTCTTATTTGTCCTGATATAACGACTTTCATTAATTCTGGGTTCCCCAATGTACTTTTACAGTCATTTAAACATTTCCAAAAAGTGATAATTCTTGGCATCTAGGAAAGACCACTTTCTGGCATAGCAACCAGACAGTCTCCCTTTGTGAGATTAACTGAAGAGAAAACAATGGTCCGAACAAGTCAGGAAGATTGCGCTCAGGGCCCTAAGCATGTGATGGGGATCAATTACACATGCCTGATCATTGTTCAGTATTTTCTGCTGATAATGATATGAGGGAAGTAGTCTATCCCCGCATGTAGAAAGAATATAAACAACATGCATGCTTGGGCTGATAACTGGCTGGGAATATCTGTATCACACAAATGCCAGAAAATGACCAGCCCTAACAAAAGAGAGAACTTAACCTTCTTCTACTGACATTCAATGGCATAACTATCACTAAATCTCCCTCCATCAATATCATGGGGTTACCATTAATCAGAAACTGAACTGAACGAGCCTGAAAATATACTGGCTACAAGAGTAAGTCAGAGTCTGGGAATTCTATGGTGGGTAACCCATCTTCTAACCAACCAAAGCCTGTCCACCCTCCACAAGTCAGAAGTCTGGTGCCAGGAATGCTCCCCACTTGCTTGGTTGTTGCAGCTCTAACAATACTCAAAAAATTTAACCCCATCGAGGACAAAACACTCCATCTAAGACTTTCACCATTCTCTCCTTCCACCATCAATGCACAGTGGCACACAGCCGGTGTATATCATCTAAAGGATGCACAACAGCAACTGACCAAAACTTCTTTGAATGACATCCCCTAAACCCAGGATCGCTACCATCAAGATGGTCAACAGCTATAAATAATTTAGGTACACTACCACTTGCAGGTTCCCCTCCAAATCACAGGGGCAGCACTACAGCCTCACAGCACCAGGGACCCAGATTCAATTCCAGCCTCAGGCAACCATGTTGAGTTTGCACATTCTCCCCGTGTCTATGTGGGTTTCCTCTGGGTGCTCCAGTTTCCTCTCACAGTCCAAACGATGTGCAGGTCAGGTGAAGTGGCCGTGCTAAACTGTCCAAAGTGTTAGGTGTGTTAGTTAGGGGTAAATATAGAGTGGGGGAATGGGTCTAGGTGCGTTACTCGGAGAGTCGGTGTGGACTTGTTGGGCCAAAGGGCCTGTTTCCACACTGTAGGGAATCTAATCTAATCTCAATTTGGAGCTATACTGTCATTTCATTGCTGAGTCAAATGCCTAGAATTCCCTTCCTAATAGCTGTTACTGTACCTATACCAGGTGAATTGCAGTGGTCCACTGAAGGTAGTTAACCATTACCTTCTCAAGGGCAGTGAGCCCTATCATCACATATAGCACAGAGTTGGGTTCTTATTGAGACAGAAATCCAGAAGTTTATTAACAACAGCTATACGGACACACTGATATGGCATATCAGACTTACAATCTCGGCAACATTCCCTCTCAGCCTGTGCAGCCACATTGACTTTCTAAGCATGGTGATGTCACTCAGGTATTGTTTTCTGCTTCCAGAAGTCACTGCAGTGAACAGATCTTGGAGGCCAGACAGCTGGTAAACAAGTTAGAGAGATTGTTGAGTCTGGTTGCAATGCTTGCTTAAATTATTGGTATGTTACATAAATAGCTGCTTGCTGACTATTTAACTAACACACTGATTGCTCATTAACTGAATGATAACTAACTGGCTGTCTGTACAGAGTGTTATACTAGAGCATCACAGGTTGTGATGTCATCTGTTGTAAAGGTGTGGTGCCTTTCTGAGACCTGTGCAGCATTACAATGCCAGCGATGTTCTAGTCCCACCAATGAATAAAAAACATATGTATAGGTCTCTTGGTAACATGGGAATAGTACATATTCAGTCTACTTTAACTTCTTATGCTCACCCATCTATTATTGGTTCTCACACATAAACTCAAAACATTAGGTGGTATGTAGCAGACATGGAACAATATTCCAGAGAAGAATTTTGTAACTCAGGGAAGAATTCTCATCGGTTTTCCTGTTAAATCACCTCAATTTTGTATGACAATGGAACATTTTATGGGAATTTGTCTCCCTGTGAGAACAGGTACAACCAATGATTACCACGCACTCTCACAATCAGGCATCAAAGGGACTCTTCTGATTTTGTCTGAGACAATGCTTCGGTCCAAACCTCTGAAAATACGACTCAGAAATCAGAATTTTGCAGTGTATGAAATAGTTACAATGCATTGGTTTGAAATATTTTCATCAAAACCATCTCCTCCTGCAAGAACGGTGGCTTGAGGGTTCAGTGGTTGGAGTGGCATGGTGGCTCAGTGGTTAGCACTGCAACCTCATAGTGCCAGGGACACGGGCTTGATTCCAGCCTCGGGTGACTGTCTGTGTGGAGTTTGCACATTCTCTCCGTGTCTGCATAGGTTTCCTCTGTGTGCTCGTGTTTCCTCTCACAATCCAAAGATGTCCTGGTTAGGTGAATTGGCCATGCTAAATGGCCCATAGTGTGCGCAGATGTGTAGGTTAGGGGTAAATGTAGAGTAATGGAGAATGGGTTTGGGTGGGACTCTCTTTGGAGGGCCAGTGTGGACTTTTAGGGCTGAAGGGCCTGTTTCAATGCTGTAGGGATTCGATGAACTTTCAAAAATGAAAGTCAATGATCCTGTGCAGACTAATTTATTTTTGATCTTAGACATCATCATGTCAGCATAGATCACATGCAAAGCTTTCTTGTGGTACATGTTCAGCACTTAATCAGCTATTACAGACAGATTTACCTTACCTCATAAATCATCACACAGTCAGTGACAAAACTACAATGTGATTTGTTACATTCTCATTGAACAGCATGCCAAACTCCACAGCATGAACTTTGGGCAGTATGTGATTGATGTAGACTGAGGTGTGTTATCATGAGCAATGCATCATATGAAAGGATGTGTTATAATAAAGAATCTGCTAGAGAGAACGATCTGTGAGGCTGTGAGTCTTATTATAGTGAGACTGTTGTATCTAGACAGGAAAGTTTGTGAGACTGAGAGCTTGTTACCTTGAGGGGTTGTGATAGTGTGGTATGCTTACTAGTGATGGATGTATTGTGGTCAGGGAAGGACATGTTGTAGTGAAGAAGATGTTACAGTGAGGGAGATGTTATAGTGAAGGAGATGCTACAGTTAGGGAGATGTTACAGTGACGTACATCTTATAGTACAGGAGATGTTCTAGTAAGGGAGACCTAATAGAACTGGAATTAGATTTTAGATTTTATTGTCAAGTATAGGGGTACATGAGTACAGTGAAAGGTGTACAGGATCACCATTCCTGGTGCCATCTTCCGTACAAAGGTACAAACTCTTAGGTACAAAGCAGAAAAATAAGGAAATATGGTTAAACCTTCAACATTAAAGTCCTTCTGAGTATTAAGTCAAACATAAAGAAATAAAGTTAAATGTTCAACATGCTGAGCTTACACTCCTTACAAGGTTCAACCTCAGACTGCCTGCTCTTTTGTCACTGTCGCAGATGCTGGGGGACCCCCAATGCCACCACACTGGGCTCGATAATAAGGGGCATGTAATAGAGGGGCAGGTTTTATATTGAGGGATGTATTACTTTGAAGGAGATTTTACATGACAAAGATGTTGTAGTAAGGAATCTGCTTTCATAAAGGATGTCTTATGGTGAGATCTGTATCATGGAAGAAGTGTATTACAGTGAGGGACTTGCTACAGTGTGGGATGTATTGTAGTGAGGGATGTGTTATAGTGAGGGCTGTGTTGTGAAACACAGCTTTCCCTATCCTACTGCCCATTTTACCCTCCTGTTGAAACGCAATTTTGCCTCTTCCCTGAGCTAACGGGGTGTTAGCATAAACCTTTCCAAATCAGCTGGAGTACAGATAAATGCAAAGCAAAACTCTCTCTGCACTGCCCAACCAAAATGACTTGCAGTCAGATCCCAAAGGTGAATGATAGGTGCTTCATTTATTGTGCTATCAATTCCAGGACTCTAATTCTATTAGTAGCTGGTACTGTTTATGGAATGATATCTTAGTGATTATGCTACTGTCATACTAAACCAGAGGTTTAGAACAATACAGTACAGAACAGGCCCTTCAACCCTCAATGTTGCGTTGACCTTTGAACTAATGCATCATTCAATTTCTATTGAAGCAGGTTATGAAATTGAGTTTAATAAATTAGGCAATTTATTGATCAGCGTGAGGGAATCTAGGAGTGCTATGAAGCCTAATTTAAGGCAAAGAATAAAACCTCGTGGCCATAATCAGTTTGCCTGTATTTGCTTCGTAACTAGATATGGGCAATGTTACACTTGGTGAGTATTTTGGTGCCTTTGTTTTTTGATTACAAAATTCCATGTGTAACTTGTGTACAAAGTGTGCTTTTCAGCAGGAAACGCTTGATATAGATCTGGAGCAAGAGTTCAGTTCATTGAATTGGCTTTCTTTAACTGTGATCATTCCCAGTCTTGGCCTGCCACCTACTGGACTTGTACAGCTTTGCAGCTTATTATTTCTCTGAAGTTTGATGCATACCAGTACAGCATTTGACTTTCTTTCATGACTAATTGTATTGTTTCCACACCTTGGCATTGTTTTGCATTATCACAGGACCCTTAACAATTTCCAAAACAAGTTACTGTATCAATTTTATAGATCGTAGTGAATTCCAGTTTTAAAGACACACTTCAAATTATGTAATGTAACTAAATATGCTTTCTCGAGTCTCATTCCATGTATAAAGATTTCACCTATACATTACATGATGCCAAGTATTGGGCTGTCCTCATTACTGTTTGGCGGTAACTGGCTTTGCTAAATGTGCAGTGGATGGTTCTGCACTATCTTGCAGTTAGCACAGCAGCCACTGGAAGTCAGGCAATATGATACAGACAAGTCAAAGTCTGGTATCTGTCCAATATTTTGAGCAAATTATGTTATTTTAGCAGCAGGTGGAAGACTTTCTTTTATTCGCCAGGTTTTTTCTGCCTCTTTCCTGTTTTGAAAATGCAGAACTCCTCAGTTCGAATGTCTCTGGATACCTTTCGTTTCCCAAGTAGCTATTGCTTATGTGTGAGTCAAGATTAGAGTGGTGCTGGAAAAGCTCAGCAGGTCAGGCAGTATCCGAGGAACAGGAAAATCAACATTTCGGGCAAAAGCCCTTCATCAGGAATAGTGATGCTTATGTGTGAGCCATGTAGTGAGTGTCAGGTGAGTTGACAAACTGAGATTTAAAATAATAAAAATATATTCAGTAGAGAAGGCAAAGAGAACCTATTCCGCTATTGACATGTTTTCGAGGGTGAAGGCTGAATATTTGGTTATAAGGTTGTAAGAAGATAACCAATTCAGGGTGATAGCAATATTTTAAATGATAGGGTAGAAAACAAAGTGGTTGGCAATATGTTACAGCAAAACAAGTTTCACATGAGGGTCAGAATGTTAAAATTAGAACCAGGGTTACAGGAGCAAAACTGGAAAGCACTTTTACACCTAAATGTAGCAGTAAACTGGAATACACTCCCCAAAAAACTGTGGATACTTTGGTCAATAGAAGCTTTCAAAACAGCCATCGACAGATTTTATTAATTCAGGATATGTAGGGATATGAATTAAAGATGGGTAACTAGGTTGAGGTACAAATCTCTTATGATCTAAACAAATGGTATAGAGGGCCAAATGGGCTTTCTCCTGTATCACAGCCAAACGCAAATCTGTTCCCATCCAATGTTCACAAAACCTTTCCGTTAGAGAGCATGGAGAACACTCAGGCTTAGGAACTCTGCCTGATGTTTCCACTTCCTGATGCCAAGGTTCCTGAACTTGCAGGCATCCGTAGCTGAGCTCAAAGAACACGACACAGGCTGGCAACAAAACCCTGGGACCTTCACGGTCTGGGAAGCTTCACCCTTCATTGAACTTGCATTTTAGATGCATCAAACCCCCTGTAGTTTTTCGATCATTCCCGTCGTTCCAATGCTGAGTATTGTCTTATTCTCAAGTCAGCAACCGTGCTTTTCTGCTCCTGTAAAGTATTTTGAGCTGTCAGAGGTGTTATATAAATGCAAGCTGTCATTGAAGGATAGCCTCAGGAACCTTTGGTTCATAAAGAGAACTCAGTAATGTTACAAAAATACCTTCAGCTTTTTTCTACCTTGGAAGTGCTGTAATGAATGTTGCTGGTGGTGCTTGTGTTACTTAATAGGAATGAGGGAGTAAACCTGAAATAGTACTTTAAAGTATGTCATGGCAGTAGGACAAGACAGTACAAGCTCAGAGTCACAAAAGGCATCTTTAGGACAGTATTTCTCAAAGAAAGATCAATATCTGGAATAGAATGCAGGTTAAAGTTGAGGTGAAGTAATAAAAGGCAGCACAGTTCTGGGAAGATGAAATCGAACAGGGAACAAGACTTCTTTTCCTTTCTGTGTGCATGCAAAACAAGCACTTACTGACAGAAAAAAACTGTAAGATAGCTGGTAAGGAGATGAAAATCCCCTATGAGTACAATAGGGGTGATCTTTTGAGCTTCACTCTTCACCTAACCGCACTTGACCAGCAATCGCTAAGTTACGATTCCTCTTGCCACCAGATGAGGCACCTTCATTCCATTTGTAGGTGTGTCGAGGTGTGGTTCCATAGGGAAAGCTGGAATTTGGTATCTAGGATCTTTCAGGTGTTGATTGCTTGAGGAAATACGAGTCATTATGCAAAATTGTTACGTGTACAGGCGTTGAGCTTTACTGGATAGGAAGATCTCAGATCCTGTTTCTGGATAGTGCAGATTCAGCTCTTGATTTGTAGCGATTATAATTGGTGTTGGATCTCGAGACTATGGAAGGTAACAATCAGCCAGGATTCCCACCATTACGATACCCTGTTTGAAAAGACTAATGTGGGTGATACGCAATATTCTTTGCCATCAACCATTACAGGGGAGGTTTTGACCTAGTGGTATTATGATTAGATTAGATTAGATTACTTACAGTGTGGAAACAGGCCCTTCAGCCCAACAAGTCCACACCGACCCGTCGAAGCACAACCCACCCAGACCCATTCCCCTACATTTACCCCTTCACCTAACACTACGGGCAATTTAGCCTGGTTAGACTATTAATCCATAGATCCAGATAATGTTCTGGGGACCCAAGTTCAAATCTCATCACGGCAGGTAGTGGAATTTGAATTCAATTTTTTTTAAAATCTGGAATTAAAGGTCAAAGGTTGACCGTGATTCCCTTATCGATTGTCAGAAAAACCCATCTGGTTCACTAATGTCCATTAGGGAAGGAAACTGCCATCCATAACCAGTCTGACCTAAATGTGACTCCAGACCCACCGTAATGTGGTTGACTCTTAACTGGTCTCTGGGCATTTAGGGATGGGCAATAATCCTCACCAGTGATGCCCTCATCCATGAACCAGCCTGGTGACACTGTGGGAAATGACCATCTTGCCATGAAGTAAAGGGCTCCCAATGATCATTGAAATGCCAATGATGATCAAATCAGCACCATGTTCCTGCTCTCTCCCCTACTGTTTGATCAGGACAAAGTGAGGACTGGAGATCAGAGTCTAGAGTGTGGTTCTGGAAAAGCACAGTAGGTCAGGCAGCATCCAAAGAGCAGGAGAAGCTGCCTAACCTGCTACGCTTTTCCAGTGTCACTCTTCTCGACCCATACTCTTTGATCCCTCTAGCCTTATGAACTGTACGAAACTCCTTCTTCAAAAGGTCACACTGCACTTATCTTCCCAACCCACCATGAGCCAGCCTCAACTTGAACCCTACTTGCCATTGAACTTTGTCCAACAACACCCCACTGAATTGCCCCCTCCCACACGATAACCACCTTACTGTGTCCAACCAAGCAGCCCAACCCCACACAAGAAAGTCCCCCGTGACAATGTGTGGTCACAGCCGGGGAGCAACTCCCCCAACCAACAGCCCCCACGCCCCCAGCCAACAATACCTACCATGGCTGTTGCACCCAAGCAATTCCCCCACCCCCCAACCCTTCACAAAGATTGAGTACCTCAAACCCTTCTGCCACTACACGTGATCTAAACCCCACCACCTCCATTGACCAGACCTGGTGCCCCTGGAGGCATATGGGCACGTGATGCACAGTAGTGATAGCAGTTGGATATGGGATGAGGTGGAATGATATGTGTTTGTAGGGAAACCCCAACAACCAAGCTACACTGAATGGAGATTGAGATTGGGATGAGGTGGAATACAGAAGAGGGATGGGTGCCAAGCAAGGGATAGGCTGATGTGCGACATGCAGAAGGAATAGGATGAGGATGGCATGAAAGAGAGAGGATGGTATGGGAGAGATGGATGAGGTACATTTGACTGAAAGTGGCAGGAACAATCATTTGAATATGCAAAAGATATGCTTTTCACTGCAAGTGAAAGTACTTGAATGACAAAGACTTTGGAAATGCTGTCAGGTAGAATGAAGAGCACATCAGCACTGATTCTGTAGACAAAGATAGTCTGAACCATCCAGAGTTTCTGCACCGTCTAATTGCAATGGGCAGCCATTGGGGTAGCCATGGGCACCCGTATGGGCCCCAGCTATGCCTGTCTCTTTGTTGGCTACGTAGAACAGTCAATCCTCCGTAATTACACCGGCACCACTCCCCACCTGTTCCTCCGCTACATTGATGACTGCATTGGCGCCACCTCGTGCTCCCGCGAGGAGATTGAGCAATTCATCAACTTCACCAACACATTCCACCCTGATCTTAAATTTACCTGGACCATTTCTGACACCTCCTTTCCCTTCCTCGACCTCTCCATCTCCATTAATGACGACTGACTTGTCACCGACATTTTTTACAAACCCACCAACTCCCACAGCTACTTGGATTACACCTCTTCCCACCCTACCTCCTGCAAAAATGCCATCCCATATTCCCAATTCCTCTGCCTCCAATGTATCTGCTCCCAGGAGGACCAGTTCCACCACAGAACACACCAGATGGCCTCCTTCTTTAGAGACCGCAATTTCCCTTCCCACGTGGTTAAAGATGCACTCCAACGCATCTCGTCCACATCCCGCACCTCCGCCCTCAGACCCCTCCCCTCCAACCGTAACAAGGACAGAACGCCCCTGGTGCTCACCTTCCACCTTACCAACCTTCGCATAAACCAAATCATCCGCCAACCTTTCTGCCACCTCCAAAAAGACCCCACCACCAGGGATATATTTCCCTCCCCACCCCTTTCCGACTTCCGCAAAGACCGTTCCCTCCGTGACTACCTGGTCAGTTCCGCGCCCCCCTACAACCAACCCTCCCATCCTGGCACCTTCCCCTGCCACAGCAGGAATTGCAAAACCTGCGCCCACACCTCTTCCCTCACCTCCATCCAAGGCCCTAAAGGAACCTTCCACATCCATCAAAGTTTTACCTGCACATCCACCAATATCATTTATTGTAGCAGTTGCTCCCGATGCAGTCTCCTCTACATTGCGGAGACTGGACAACTCCTAGCAGAGCGCTTTAGGGAACATCTCCAGGACACCCACACCAATTAACCACACCGCCCTGTGGCCCAACATTTCAACTCCCCCTCCCACTCTGCTGAGGACATGGAGGTCCTGGGCCTCCTTCACCGCCGCTCCCTCACCACCAGACGCCTGGAGGAAGAACACCTCATCTTCCGCCTCAGAACACTTCAACTCTAGGGCATCAATGTGGACTTCAACAGTTTCCTCATTTCCCCTTCCTCCACCTCACCGTAGTTTAAAACTTCCAGCTCAGCACTGTCCCCATGACTTGTCCTACCTGCCTATCTTCTTTCCCACCTATCCACTCCACCCTCACCCCTGCCCCGACCTATCACCTTCATCCCCTCCCCCACTCACCTATTGTACTCTATGCTACTTTCTCCCCACCCCCACCCTCCTCTCACTTATCTCTCCCCCCTTCAGGCTCGCTGCCT
The DNA here is from genome assembly GCF_047496795.1 of Chiloscyllium punctatum. Taxonomy (NCBI): domain Eukaryota; kingdom Metazoa; phylum Chordata; class Chondrichthyes; order Orectolobiformes; family Hemiscylliidae; genus Chiloscyllium; species Chiloscyllium punctatum. Next base: position 22,165,859 of record NC_092765.1, on the reverse strand, counting down.
GTATTTCTGATGAAGGGCTTTTGCCTGAAACATTGATTTTACTGCTCCTCGGATGCTGCCTGAACCACTGAGCTCTTCCAGCACCACTCTAATCCAGAATCTGGTTTCCAGCATCTGCAGTCATTGTTTGTACCTCGCCGCTATGGTGGCACATTGGCTCAGTGGTTGACACTGCTGCCTTACAGCACCGGGGACCTGGGTTAGATTCCAGCCTTGGGTGACTGTGTGGAGTTTGCACATTCTCCCTGTGTCTGTATGAGTTTCTTCTAGGCCCTCTGGTTTCCTTCCACAGGTTAGGTGGATTGGCCATGCTAAATTGTCCGTAGTGTCCAGGGGTGTACCGGCTAGGTGACTTAGCCATGGGAAACCGCAGGGTCACAGGGGTAGAGAGGGAGGTCTGGGTAGAATACTTGTCGGAGGGTCAGTATAGGGGTCCTATTAACTTAAACACAAAACAGAGTTACACTTTTGTGTTAAATTGAATCCGTGAAGCCAGATGCTGAAATTATAGTGGATAAATTTCGAGGAAACAGAATGTTTATGAATTGAATTACATTGAACCCATTTAAAGCTTTCATTTCAGCTTTGGAAAAAACACTTCCCAATTAGACTAATATGTTATGACTATAAACAAGTCACAAGGCCAAACTTCTGACAACATTTTTATTAATATTATTGTACTCAGTCTGTTACACATGGTCAGCTACTCACATCTTCTTCCAGTGTGAGACTGTTTGATTCTGTTGAAGGCCTTTGGTAAAAGAATAACTAGAAATCCTATAATTAAAGAACTACCGTTGCAATAAAAATACTGTTTTGACTACAAATCTTTTGTGGATTTCATCTCGTAAAACAATGTTTTGCTCAACTCAAGCTTATAAAATGGAAAGATTAAATTAAGAGCGGATTTTGTGATGTAAGAATGGTCAGGAAAAATATACTTAAATAATGCATTGGAAGGTGCATGGTAACACCACCACATGCAAAATGTCCTCTAAGTCACTCACCATCCTGACTTAAACAGAGAAACATAGAAGATAGGAACAGAAGTAGGCCATTCAACCCCTTGGCAGAAGTGGGTACTGCAGATGTTGGAGATTAGAGTGCTGTGGAAAAGCACAGCAGGTCAGGCGGCATCCAAGGAGCAGGAAAATCAACGTTTCAGGGGCTTTTGCCAGAACCGTCAATTTTCCTGCTCCATTCAGCCCCTTCAGCCTCCTCTGCCATTCAATATCGTCATGGCTGATCATCAAGTTCAATTCCCTAATCCCGCCCTCACCAACAAGCCCCCCCACCCATCACCTGGTTCTATTAGAATTTTATAGGCTTCTGTGAGACCTCTCCTTCATTCTTCGAAACTTCAGTGAGTACAATCCTAAGCGACTCAGTCTTTCCTCAGCCATCAGTCCTGCCATCCCAGGAATCAATCTGATAAGCCTTCACTGTACTCCCCCCTCCTCCCACCTCCGCACCCCCCTCAACCCCCTCCCCGCCCCCCCCCCCCCCCCCCATAACAAGGACACCCTTTCTCAGATAAGGAGACCAATCCTGCACTCACTACTCCAGGTGTGGCCTCACCAGTGTCCTTTAACATTGCAGCAGGAATTCCTTGTTTCTGTACTCTAATACTTTTGTTATGAAGGCCAATATACCATTTGCCTTCTTTACCTCCTGCTCCACCTGCGCACTTACTTTCAGCAACGAGTGCATGAGCATATACAGGCCTCTTTGTTCACATCTCTCTCTCAACTTAGAGCCTTCAAATAATAATCTGCCTTCCTGTTCCTGCTACCTCACAGTTATCCACATTGTACTCCATCTGACATGCATTTGCCCACTCACTCAGCCTGTCCAAATCAAACTGCAACATCCCCACATCCTTCTCACAGCTCACCCTTCCACACAGCTTTGTGTCATCTGTAAATGTTGAGATGTTATATTTAGTGTCCTCATCTAAATCATTAGATATTGCAATATTGCTGTTTCTTCAGTGTTGCTGAATCAAATATTTGAAGTTCCCTCCCTAACAGCATTGTGGATCTACCTATAGCACATAGACTGCAGCAGTTCAAGAGGACAGCTCACCCAGCAAGGATGTGCAATAAATGCTGGTCTGGTCAGTAATGCCCAAAACCCATAAATGAATAAACAAAACTGACATTCTGGATTAGTGGTGCTGGAAGAGCACAGCAGTTCAGGCAGCATCCAAGGAGCAGCGTAATCGACATTTCGGGCAAAAGCCCTTCATCAGAAATACAGGCAGAGAGCCTGAAGCGTGGAGAGATAAGCTAGAGGAGGGTGGGGGTGGGGAGAAAGTAGCATAGAGTACAATAGGTAAGTGGGGTACAATAGGTCAAGGAGGAGAGGGTGGAGTGGATAGGTGGAAAAGGAGATAGGCAGGTCGGACAAATCCGGACAAGTCATGGGGACAGTGCTGAGCTGGAAGTTTGGAACTAGGGTGAGGTGGGGGAAGGGGAAATGAGGAAACTGTTGAAGTCCACATTGATGCCTTGGGGTTGAAGTGTTCCGAGGCGGAAGATGAGGCGTTCTTCCTCCAGGCATCTGGTGGTGAGGGAGCGGCGGTGAAGGAGGCCCAGGACCTCCATGTCCTCGGCAGAGTGGGAGGGGGAGTTGAAATGTTGGGCCACGGGGCGGTGTGGTTGATTGGTGTGGGTGTCCCGGAGATGTTCCCTAAAGCGATCTGCTAGGATGCGCCCAGTCTCCCCAATATAGAGGAAACTCTATCGGGAGTAAGAGATACAATAAATGATATTAGTGGATGTGTAGGTAAAACTTTGATGGATGTGGAAGGCTCCTTTAGGGCCTTGGATAGAGGTGAGGGAGGTGGTGTGGGCACAGGTTTCACAGTTCCTGCGGTGGCAGGGGAAAGTGCCAGGATGGGAGGGTGGGTTGTAGGGGGGCGTGGACCTGACCAGGTAGTCACAGAGAGAACGGTCTTTGCGGAGGTCGGAAAGGGGTGGGTAGGGAAATATATCCCCGGTGGTGGGGTCTTTTTGGAGGTGACGGAAATGTCGGCGGATGATTTGGTTTATGCGAAGGTTGGTAGGGTGAAAGGTGAGAACTAGGGTCGTTCTGTCCTTGTTACGGTTGGAGGGGTGGGGTCTGAGGGCGGAGGTGCGGGATGTGGACGAGATGCGTTGGAGGGCATCTTTAATCACGTGGGAAGGGAAATTGCGGACTCTAAAGAAGTAGGCCATCTGGTGTGTTCTGTGGTGGAACTGGTGCTCTTGGGAGCAGATACAGTGGAGGCGGAGGAATTGGGAATACGGGATGGCATTTTTGCAGGAGGTAGGGTGGGAAGAGGTGTAATCCAGGTAGCTGTGGGAGTCGGTGGGTTTGTAAAAAATGTCAGTGTCAAGTCAGTCGTCATTAATGGAGATGGAGAGGTCCAGGAAGGGGAGGGAGGTGTCAGAGATGGTCCAGGTAAATTTAAGGTCAGGGTGGAATGTTGGTGAAGTTGATGAATTGCTCAACCTCCTCACGGGAGCACGAGGTGGCGCCAATGCAGTCATCAATGTAGCGGAGGAACAGGTGGGGAGTGGTGCCGGTGTAATTACAGAAGATCAACTGTTCTTCGTAGCCAACAAAGAGACAGGCATAGCTGGGGCCCATACGTGTGCCCATGGCTACCCCTTTGGTCTGGAGGAAGTGGGAGGATTTGAAGGAGAAATTGTTAAGGGTGAGGACCAGTTCAGCCAAATGAATGAGAGTGTCGGTGGAAGGGTACTGTTGTGGACGTCTGGAGTGGAAAAAAACGGAGGGCTTGGAGGCCCTGGTCATGGCGAATGGAGGTGTAGAGGGATTGGATATCCATGGTGAAGATGAGGCGTTGGGGGCCAGGGAAACGGAAGTCTTGGAGGAGGTGGAGGGTGTGGTGGTGTCTCAAACGTATATGGGGAGTTCCTAGACCAGGGGGAAAGGACAGTGTCGAGGTAGGTAGAGATTCAGTGGGGCAGGAGCATGCTGAGACAATGCTGAAACAAAACTAACAAGCAAGAACCCACTCACAGAATCTCACATGACAGGGTGGTGATTGGATGTGAAGGGTTTTGTGAGCAATATTGGAATTCCTGCCTTTTCAGGCAATAAAACTGAAATGGGTAGGATTGTATATTACAAGATATCCCTCCATTTCCTGTCGTCTTAAATGCCCACCTGCTAGGTGGGACTCTGTGTGTCATCGTTAATTCATTAAATTGACCTGGTCAATTAGATGGCTTTAACTAATTAAGATTATTTTTGGTCAGCCATGGCTTATTTGGTCTCTCTCCTTCTTCTGAGTCAGTAGATTGCAAGTTTCACTCCAAAACTTCAGCATAAAGATCAAGACTGACACATGGCTGCATTGCTGTGGGATGCTGTATAGTCAGAGGTGCAGTCTTTCTGATGGAATGACAAACCATGGCAGCTATCAACAATTGTTGTAAATAGCCATTTGTTTCCGAAAGTCTTTTAGGGACTTGTATACTTAATGATAAGGTCCTGGGGAGTGCTGCTGAACAAAGAGACTTTAGAGTACAGATTCATAATTCCTTGAAAATAGAATCACGGGTAAATAGGAAGTGAAGAAACATTTGGGATGCTTTCCTTTATTGGTCAGAGTATTGAGTACAGGAGTTGGGAGGTCATGTTGTGGCTAAACAGGACACTGGTTAGGCCACTTTTGGAATATTGCGTGCAACTCTGGTCTCCTTGCTATCAGAAGGATGTTGTGAAACTTTAAAGGGTTCAGAAAAGATTTACAAGGAGGTTGCCAGGGTTGGAGGATTTAAGCTGTAGGGACAGGCTGAATAGGCTGGGGCTGTTTTCCTGGTGCGTCAGAGGCTGAGGGGTGACCTTATAGAGGTTTATAAGATCTTGAGGGGCATGGATAGTATAAATAGACAAAGTCTTTTCCCTGGGGTGGGGGAGTCCAGAACTAGAGGACATCGGTTTAGGGTGAGAGGGGAAAGATATAAAAAAAGACCTAAGGGGCAATCTTTTGATGCAGGGTGGTACGTGTATGGAATGAGCTGTCAGAGGAAGTGGTGGAGGCCAGTACAATTGCAAGCTTTCAAAGGCATCTGGATGGGTATATGAAGAGGAAGGGTTTGGAGGAATATGGGTTGTGCTGGCAAATGCGACTAGATTAGGTTAGGATATCTGGTCAGCATGGACATGATGGGTCAAAGGGTATATTTCCATGCTGTACATGTCTATGATTCTACAGCTGCCATCTTTGCCCATTCTGGCCTCCATGTGACTCCAGACCCAGAGCAATGTGATTGGCTCTTGACTGTCTGCTGAAATAATGGCAAACCACCCAGTTCAAGGGCACATCCCATGAAAGAATAAAGAAACCAAAAGTCTGAATCCATATTTACAGTAACGCTCTTAGAATAAAAACATATCCAAAGTTCTCGCTTACACCCTCCAGTGCTAGTTATATCTCAGATTAAGTAATTTAAGTGAATATATTACGCTATTAAACCTGTTATCAAGTTTGATGGTTCGACACTGTAATACTAGGACATTTCCCTCAAGGTGATTAAGTGAATAAGAGTGCAGAGAAGGTGGATTCAATGCATATTGTTGTGCTGACTCACCTTAAAATGTGGTTGTAGTGAAACATTAATCGTTTTTTATGAACTGATTATGTAACAAGGATCGTTTGCTGCATTGTAATTACAGTTATCATTTAGAAAGAAAATTTATCATCAGGGTTGCCTTGCATGGGAGGATCAATACCAAGAAATTGCTTCCAAAGTCCAAATCTACTTCAGGAGAGAAAGCTTTACTAAGTGTGTGAAAATGCAATTCCTGGCTCTATTGATAATCTATATTAACTCTTTGGTCCATGACTGCAAACAAGGTCCGTGGGATCTGGAAAAGATCCAGCTTCAGGATTGCCTTCATTGGCTGGTTGAATTTTTGTTCCATCGAACACTTGATGTCAACAGTTTCACAGATCTGCCCTGGGTTATAGACTTGTTTGGAAAATTATCTTGAGTGTTCTCAGGTGGAGCTGTAATGCATCACTGATAAATAAGCGAGGTCAAGGATAAAACTCTGGGTCAAAGATGTGAAACAATTTTGGACACCGAAGAGAAAATGTTGAAAATCATGTGTTGTCATCGTTAGGACAAATATTAATGAAATTGGAAAAGACCGTATCAGCACAGAAACCTGCCATCTGGCGTGACCTCCAACCTATTGCAGCCTAGCAGCTGCAACCATTTTTTACTTGCAGAACTTTGAAAAGTGGTGAGAAAGTGGGTCCATCTCAAAGCACCCTCTCTCTCTCTCTCTCTCTCTCTCTCTCTTAGTCCCTTCCCTCCTTCAGAAGGTTGACATTGCCTCAGAGCTGGAGAGTCTCCTTAATTGCTGATGGCAACCCCTGACCACGTCATGTGAAAATCATATTGAATGCTTGTTACCAACATTTGATACTGGCCCCAGAACAGGTATCTTGTGCAAGAAATATTTGAAATAGGCCACGGTTGCTGTCATTTTTTATCACGATTGTAAAATTAATATAAGATGAAGAATTTTTAAATGGAATTTCTACTAGAATTCATGAGAAGAGTCTTGCCGGTTTCAGTAATGGGAGAGATTGTTAGAGCAGTACCTTTGATTTTTAATAACTGTTGGGAAATTGATGATTTGTTTCAGTTCCATGTGAATCAGACATTGTAGGAATGCAGAGTGTAGGAGTTGGGAGGTCATGTTGCGGCTGTACAGGACATTGGTTAAGCCACTTTTGGAACGTAGAATGCGATTCTGGTCTCCCTCCTATTGGGAGGATGTTTTGAAGCTTGATGAGTTCAAAAAAGATTTACAAGGATGTTGCCAGGGTTGGAGCATTTGAGCTCAAGGGAGAGCCTGAATAGTTTTGAGCATTGGAGGCTGAAGGGTGACCTTTGTAGAGGTTTATAAAATCATGAGGAACATGGGTAGAGTAAATAGACAAGGTATTTTCTCTGGGCTGGGGAGTCCAGAACTAGAGGGCATAGGTTTAGGGTTGAGAAGGGAAAAAATTTAAAAGGGACCCAAGGGGTAACTTTTACATGCAGAAAGTGATGCGTGTTTGGAATGAGCTGCCAGAGGAAGTGGTGGAGACTGGGATAATTACAACATTTAAAGGCATCTGGATGGGTATATGAATAGGAAGTGTTTAGAGGAATATGGGCCAAGTGCTGGCAATGGGACTAGATTAAGTTAGGATGTCTGATTGGCATGGTTGAGTTATACTGAAAGGTCTGTTTCCGTGCTGTACATCGCTATGTCTCTATAATCTATAAGATCTATGCAGGCAGTTCTAGCTACAGGACCGTGGAAAGAACCTTTACATATTGAAGCACGTGGACAAAGACAAAGGAGGTTGTGTAAAGGGAATACTGTCAAACTTGGACAGCTTTTGGATTTGTTCTTGTCTTCAGGTGATGCTTTTTATTGATTAACACTGTCCATGAATTGTGTTCTTGAAGAATAAAAAAAAGTACTTCATTTTCTTGACTTGCTGCAAAATTATATTGTTCACCAACCAAACACATTTCTGACCTGTGATTAGCAAAGCTAAACACAATAATGAGATCTGCTCATCTTACAACGTGCGGATGCACAACATCTCAGATGAATTCGCACATGACAGAATTTGTTGCTTTGAAAATTACTGCTGGAATCTGTAATGAAAGCAACAAATGCTGGAAATCACAGCAGGTCAGGCAGCATCCATTGGGGAGAGAGAGCAAGCTAACATTTTGAGTCTAGATGACTCTTTAACAGAGCTCTTTAAATCACAGACACAAAAATACTCATGAACTCAGCACATTCCAAAGCTAATAATCTCCTTCTTTGAAGTATCATTACTAGTGTAATCTGGGAAACACAGTAGCTCATTTATGCACAGCATACTTCCACAAATAGCCATGTACAGATGACTGGACAATCTGCTTCAGTGATGCTAATCGTAGAGTAATATTTGGTTAGTACTTGAGGAAACATAAGGTGAATGGTATATCTCTTTCCCCTTGGATGGGGCATTTCAAAACTAGCGGGCATATTTTTAAAGTCAGAGGAGAAAGATTTAAAAGGACACGCAGGGCAACGTTTTTACACAGACAGTGGTTTGTGTGTGAAATGAACTTCCACAAGAAGTGGTGGATGTGGGTACAGTCACAACATTTCAAAAATACCTTTAGATAACTACATGAACAAGAAAAGTTTGGAGGGATATGGGCCAAGTGCAGGCAGGTGGGACTAGATTAGTTTGGGATTATGGTCAGCATGGACTGGTTAAACCAAAGGGTCAGTTTCTGTGTTATTTGACTCTATGAAACCTCCCCTGCTCCAGCAACAAGAGTGTTATGTTGAACTTGCATAAGATACTAGTGGAGAGGCTGGATAGGCTAGGGCTGTTTTCCCTGGAGCATTGGAGGCTCAGGGGTGATCTTATAGAGGTTTATAAAATCATGAAGGGCATGGATAGAGTAAATAGACAAGGTCTTTTCCCTTTCGGTGGGGGAGTCCAGAACTAGAGGGCATAGGTTTAGGGTGAGAAGGGAAAGATATAAAAGACATCTAAGAGACAACCTTTTTACACATGTATGGATTGAGCTGCCAGAGGAAGTGATGGAGGCTGGTACAATGACAACATTTAAAAGGCATTTGGATGGGTAAATGAATAGGAAGGGTTTAGAGGGATCTGGACCAAGTGCTGACAAATGGGACTAGATTAATTTACAATAGCTGGTCGGCATGGATGAGTTGGACTAAACGGTCTGAATGACTCTATGACAAGTGCCACAAAGGTGTGCTACATTTGAAAGGCATTGAAGGCTGTTAAAAACAGCAGGAAGCTGAAGAAGGTTTAGTAAGTTAGAATGGTTGCCATGAACATAGTCAAATAAGCATTTTATTTTCAGAGACCAGAAAACCAGATTGCAATATCCCAATATAAGTGGGATAGAGCGGCATGTGTTTGCAGAAACTTATTTGGAGCTCCAGAAAGGGAGTGAATTGTATTGTATGATGCTGTGATTCTCAAGCACCAATAGTTACTCAAAGTATATCTTTAGAGGAAGGTGACGTAATGGCTGCCCTGATGTTGAAATGAATGATGTCAGAGAATACAGATGGGATAATATTGTCAGTATAAAACGAGTTCAGTTGAGCTATTTAGCTGGTAAAGAGCTGGGGACCCTGAGACTGGAGATAGAACCTGGTGAGTTTCATCCCATAGCTGAAGGTAGAGAAAAGATAATGGTACAAAATCAGGCTCTTTCGCAGCCAACTTGCTAATCCCAACCTTCTACCTCTAGAGAACAGCAAGGCCTATGCCCAAAACGTCGATTCACCTGCTCCTAGGTTGCTGCCTGACTAGCTATGCTTTTCCAGCACCACACTCTCAACTGCAGAGAACATCTGCCAATGACTAGGAACTACCAACATTGTTTACCCCTTCAACAGGCATCACCTTTCCTCTCCTCTAAAGGACTATGTTAAACTCTTTCAGATTCTTCAAATTTGGTAACCAAAATTGTTTAGGGAGTGGACAGCTAGGTGCATTGCTTAGAATGACCCAAGATTTTGAAGCAAAAATGTTCATTTGATTGAAGGTGGATTGAGCAGCACAAGGAGGATGGAGGAGGTGGTCAGTCGCAGAGTAAAGGACGTTGACATTTCTCTACTTTGTGGATTGTCCAGGCAGAATTGTGAGAAATAAATCAATAGCCTGCATTTATTCAGCACCTGATACATGGGAAAATAGACCTGTGATGCTGTTAAGAACATTAATGGAATAGGAATGGGCAGCGAGAGAAAGGAGTAGTGATCAATACAGTGAGGTTGGAAGACAATCTGAATGAAAAAGAGGGAGTTGGACAAAGGGAGGAGTTTTAGGTGTAAACTGTGAAACTGTCTGGTTGGCTGAAAGCTCAGCCATCAGTACATGTGAGAAAGGGGGTAAAGGAGGCCAGAGTTGGAGGACTGAGAAGTTTTAAGGGTGAATGGAGGCTGAGCTTACAGACTGAATGTAGTTATAGGGATGAAGAGGGATTCAAAATAGACATGAGAATTTTAAGCTTGAGAATCTGGGAAACTGGGTATTAATATAGGTCAGCAAGGATATGGTTGGTGAATGGGTAAGTTTAACTGGGGATAGGATACTGGCTGAATTGGTTTGGATGAGCTGATTTTTACAAAGATTTGGAAGTTGACTGAGAAATCATGAGAAGAATCCAGTCCATGGATGGTAAAGATGAAACATTCAGCAAAAAGAGGATAAAGCAGGATTGAGGTGTTATGGAGGAGTAAGTAAATTGACTGTGTGATGAGGATGTGGGATCAGAAGCTCAGCTCATGGTTGAACAGGAAACCCAAGTTCCAAACAGCCTGGTTCAGTCAAAGCAGTGAAAATGAAAGAACAAAAAGGAGAACTTAACTTTGGTTAGCACTTTTCACGCTCTCAGATTTCCCAAAGTGCTTTGCAATTAGTGAAACACTGTTAAAGTATTGTCACTTTTAAATTGAAACACAGCAGTCAATTTGCACACATCAAGGTTACACAAAGTGAAATGTGAGAATAACTGATGAAATATTTTTCTATAATGTTGATTGATATATAAAAATTGGTTAAGACCCAGGACAACAGTGGTTAGCACTGTTGCCTCACAGCGCCAGAGACCTGGGTTCAATTCCCGCCTCAGGCGACTGACTGTGTGGAGTTTGCACGTTCTCCCCGTGTCTGCGTGGATTTCCTCCGGGTGCTCCGGTTTCCTCCCACAATTCAAAAGATGTGCAGGTCAGGTGAATTGGCCATGTTAAATTGCCCGTAGTGTTAGGTAAGGGGTAGATGTAGGGGTATGGGTGGGTTGCACTTCAGCGGGGCGGTGTGGACTTGTTGGGCCGAAGGGCCTGTTTCCACACTGTAAGTAATCTAATCTAAACTTACAATGCCAATTAGCATGGGGACTAGGGAAGGAGATTATGTTGTTAGCTGTTTAGTGGAGTGGGGTCAAGATGGCTTAATGGAGGAGTGAAGCCTAGACAGGCTACGTGAAAGGAGAGAAAGACAGGCGTTCAGGCTGGTGTAGAAGAAATCATGGGGAGCTTGGGCTTGATGGCTTGGAGAGAAAGCGGCAGAGACAACGGAACAAGAACCCACCTTAGTGACAGAGAAATGCACAAACGTCTCATTTTGGTGTTGGAGGTGAGGGTGGAAGGGCATGGAAGGAAAGGTTAAAGGTTGGCATTGGAAAAACAGTTGAGGTTTTTTGTACTCCGAAATGATTCTGGGGTGGGGTCTGTTGGATACATGAATGTGAGGACCATGAACACTCCATGTTGTCCAACCAGTTCTGATGGTGAGTTTCTTAATTAGTTAAGTGCCAAATCCGGGCCCCTTGGCCATGAGGGAATGAAATTAGGGACCAGGCTAAGGGAAATGGCCTGGGTAGAAAAAAATCACTGTGGACGTAAATGTGAAATGGGAAGGGGAGAGAGTAGCTGAAAGTAAAGCATTGAAAGGGTGAGTAAGAGAGATCAATGGAGTGAGAAGTCTAAGAAGGACAGCAAAATCAGAGAGGAAAGTGACTCGAGATTGAAATCATTGAGAATGAGAAGCTACTCAGTTGTAAAGGCTGAAGGAGGAAAAAGATAACAATATCTCGATGGGAATCTATAAGTGGTTTTGGAGTGGACAATAGAGAATAGGTTTTTTTTTAAAGGCGGGAGAAAAGCAAACCTGTCTAAGGTGTTTCAGGGAGGAGAGGAAATCAGAGGAGTAGGAGCCCAGAGACCAAGATGTGACTTCAGAATGTAGAAACTAGAGTTAGCCATCAAGCCTGCTCTGCCATTTTTAATCATGGCTGATCATTCCCTCAATGTTAATTTCCTACATTAATTCCTCGTTTCTTTATACCATTAGTTTCTAGATACCTGTTGATTTCTGTCTCGAATCTGCTCAAAGGTTAAGCTCCCACAGCTCTCTGGGGAATTCCACAGACTCCCCCTCTCTAATTGAAAAACTTCCTCCCCATCTCAGGCTTGCTCCTCATCAATAAGATTATGTCACCAGCCAGTAGAAGATCTATCTTGCTCCACTCTGTGGTACTGGGTAGGAATATGGATCACACCTTCATGATGATTTGGACAAGGTAGATGGCACACTGTACAACCAGTTTGGAAGGTTTGAGTAGGGGGTCAGGTGTACA